>NC_134864.1:12301250-13017500 GCF_049852395.1 Peromyscus maniculatus bairdii
ACTTAGTGCTCTGAACTTGCCTCTCACAACTGTCTTCGTATGTTTTGGTATGTTGTGATTTCATTTTTATTCAATTCTAGGCAGTCTTTAATTTCTTTTCCAATTTCTGTCTTGACCCATTCTTCATTCAGTAGAAAGTTGTTCAGTTTCCATGAGTTTGTAGGCTTTCTGTTGTTTCTGTTGTTTTTGAGATCCAGCTTTAATCCATGGTGGTCTGATAGAATGTATGGTGTTTAATGTTTTTGTATATGTTGAGACTTGTTTTGTGCCCAAGTGTGTGGTCAGTTTTGGAGAAAATTCCAAGGGGTGCTGAGAAGAAGGCATATTCTTTGGTGTTTAAGTGAAATGTTCTATAAATATCTGTTAGGTCCATTTGGCTTATGATGTCATTAGTGCCAGCATTTTCTGTTTAGTTTTTGTCTAATGACCTTTCTATCGGTGACAGCAGGGATGTTGAAGTCACCCACTATCACTGTGTGAAGGTAAATAAATGATTTATGTTCTAGTAGTGTTTCTTTAATGAACTTTGGTAACATTGTGTTTGGAGCGTCAATGTTTAGAATTACAATATCCTCTTGGTGGATTTTTTTCTCTGATGAATATGTACTGCCCTTCCCTATTTCTTCTGATTAGTTTTAGTTTGAAGTCAATTTTATCAGATATTAAAATGGATACATCTGTTTGTTTCTTGGGTCCATTTGTTTGGGATATCTTTTACCATCCCTTTACCATGAAGTGATGTCTTTCCTGTATGTTTTGTGCCTTTATTTTTATTTTTCAGAGTTAATATTTTCATTGACTGAGGTATCCATTTCTTCTGCGTTGTCTTTATTGCTTGAGATTCTCTTTTCTCTATCTTGTCTCTGTTGGTGAGGCCTACTTTTGATGTTTTTGTTTGACTTCTTAAATTTTTTATTTACAATTTTATCTTATTTGAATTTTCTTTAGTGGTTCTGCTTATACATCAATGTGTTGAACTATTTTCATTTTTCCATTCTTATTTTTGTATTTTTACAGACTTCATTTAGGGATGCATGCATGTCCTCTTTAGTTCTTTGAACATATTCATAACAGCAATTTTGAGTTCTTTTCTTGTGGTTTAGCTATCTTATATTTCTCTGGGTCTATGATAGTAGAGTTACAGGGTTCTGTTGGAGACGTAGTGTCTTGGCTGTTACTGATCATGTTTTTTGCTCTGGTGTTCAGGCATCTGGGCTTGGGCTAATTGTGATTCTGTGTGTCATCATCTGACCTTGTCTTTGTTGGGTATGCTGTTCCATTCCTTGGTTTGTGTTGCTCTCTTTGGATCTTAGGAAAGTGTTGCGGCTGTGGGTTGCCTGGTAGGGAGTGCTTGTGCATGTTGGTGTGTGGAAGAGATGGGTAGATGCAGGTTAGAAGAAGAGGTTGAGGGGGGCTTCAGGGAAAAGCTAAGGGGATCCTGTTCATGCACAGAGGCAGATCCACAGGAAGTTGGAGATGTATTAAGAACAGGGGATCTGCAAATAGATTGCAGTAAGGCCAATACTTATCTGGAGAGAAAGATGCGACAGGGCTAAGGAAACTCTGAGTGAACCAACAGTTTGAGTCTCCAGTGAATGAAGCAGAGGTAGGAGGATGGGCATCTGTATGCAGGTTGTTACTTGGCTGAGGTTGAGAAGAGAGAGATGGTAATGGAGGACAAGAAGGATAGTATAATTCAACTCATCTACCTACATCCCTGCCAGGGGTGGCCACTGGAGGTCCAGGGTAGACAGTGTTTCTAGGTATCAGGGGCTGACAAGAAGGAGTTGGGATGGGCTAGGCTGGGGACTGAGAGTGCCCATAGGAAGGAAGAAATCTAGGTACACTACAAAGTTTCATGAGTCCCCTGGGAGTGAAGGTAGGATGGGAGGACAGCCCCCTGCAAGAAGTCTGCTACAGGTCTGAGGATGAGACTGGAGAGATAGTATTGAAGGACAGGAAGGAGAGTGGACATCACCTACCTGAGTCCCGGTCTGGTGTGACTACTGGAGATCTCAGGTAGAAAGTGTTTCTAGGTATTGGTGTCTTACTCAGTGGAACAGGAATGGGTTAGAAATGTGTGTGTGGGACTGAGAAGGTCCACAGGAAGGCAGAAAGCTTGGTCTATTGCATGCTATGGTGGAGTCTAGATGGAATGAGGATTGAGTGGGAGGACAGGGGCCCCTGAAAACGATCTGCTACTGGGCTGGACTGGGAAAATTGTCATGGAGAACACAAAGGAGAGTGAAAGTAGCCTTACCAGATTCCCAGCCAGGCATGACCACTGGGTTCCCAGGTAGAGGGAGTTGCTAAGTATAAGTGGCTGATACGAAGGGACAGGGAGAGAGAAGAGAGCTGGTTCAGCTGCAAAGTTTGGCTGAGCCCACAGGGAATCACTTTTCTTTTTTGAATGCATTTATTTGTATATATGAGGTTTTTGACATGAAGTTACATTGTACATATAAATGAGGCAGTGGTTGCTGTAGCAGAGTGGACTACATAACATCTTACATCGTTATACTATTTTTTATGACATGAAAGCCAAAATCTACTTGTTTAATACAAATCCCCAACACAATGCAGTTTTATTGCTTTTAATCCTCATATTTCACATCAGTTCTCTAGACTGGTTAACCTATTTTTTTTTTGTGTCCTTGACTTTCACCTCTCATTTCCTCTCCCTTTTCCTCCTGTTCCCCTGTCTGTTGTCCATGGCAATCACTATTATATTCCCCATTTTTGTGTATTAGAGCTTGATTTATACACACGCACCCCACATGTTCACAAGATCATATGCTATTATGCCTGGCTTGTTTTAATTAGCAAAGCTATTCACTTTCCAGGTCCATCCATGTTGTAGTAGAAAATGGAAAGATTGCCTTCTTTTGTAAGACTGAACACCATTTCAGTAGTGTATGTATGTCTTTGTTAAGGTTTTTATTAGTGTGAAGAGACACCATAACCATGGTAGCTCTTATAAAGAAAACATTTAATTGGGGTGGCTTGCTTACAGTTTCAGAGGTTAGGTCCATTATCATCATGATGGGGAGCATGGCAGTGTGTAGGCAGATGTGGTGCTAGAGCTGAGAGTGCTACATCTTGCAGAAAACAGGAAATCGACTGTGACACTGGGTGGTATCCCGAGCATAGGAAATCTCAAAGCCTGCCCCAACAGTGACACACTTCCTCCAACAAGGCCATATCCATTACAACAAAGTCACACCTCCGAATAGTGCCGTCCCCTATGAGATTATGGGGGCCAATTACATTCAAACTACCACAATGTGTATGCCATATTTTCCTTGTTCACTGATACACACTTCGGTGGTCTCTATGAGTTAGCTACTTTGAGTAATGCTGCAATGAACATAGGGTACTATTACTTATCAGGAGATGAGATACTTCTGTAAACAAAACTTTAAATTTTTTGATAGCCCCCCCCCCATACAGAAGATCAAAGCAGTGGCTCATATGTGCTAAGCATTGCAACCCACTACTGAGCCACATACCTGACCTCTGGTAATGTTTGGAGTTTTCCAATTTCTGTGCCTGTTTGTTTTTTCCCCCCCTCAGGCAGTTGAGCTGCTTGTTAATTAATGTAAAACATTTTCCTTATACTAGCAATCTCGTCTCTCTTTAAAGCTTTACTTAGAATATTAAAAAAGATCATGCTTATAGAAGAACTAAGACAATTTTAATAGGTAGGGTCTAAGTTGGGTTGTTGTAGCTAGGAAGCCATAAATAACAACTTGAGGTAAGCAGACATTTGTTTTTCTCTGATGTAGCAGAGCAGAGGCAGGCAAACCATTTCGAGGTAGTAGGTGCATTTGATCCAGAACAGTGTTCAAGGACTAGGCCCTCTCTGGTCCATTTTATTTTAGGATGTTTCCCTCATGTGCATGGGCAAAGTTATCTTACCCACATTACATTTTCATTGAAGGCTAAAGGGGAGAGGTGAGGTCTCATGCTACAGTCATTTCTGCCCCTTTCCTAATGACTTAAACTTAGTCTTCTGATACGTGGTCTGAAGGGGAAGGCTGGGAAGCATAGCCATTGCTGTCATGCCGTTAACTACCTGAAACTCATGATTTCTATTTTGAAAAATAGAAGGGAAATATGATGTTGCACATTTAATAGTCATTTCTTTTTTTTTTTTTTTTTTTTTTTGGTTTTTTTTTGAGACAGGGTTTCTCTGTGTAGCTTTGCGCCTTTCCTGGAACTCACTTGGTAGCCCAGGCTGGCCTCGAACTCACAGAGATCCGCCTGGCTCTGCCTCCCGAGTGCTGGGATTAAAGGCGTGCGCCACCACCGCCCGGCTCATTTAATAGTCATTTCTAAAACACTTAGGCAAATTCTCAAGCACCGAGAATCTTGAAGAATGAGATGATGTATGATCACCATAGGCAAAGGAATTTATATAAAGCAGGTAGCTTTAGCTAAACATTTTTACTATAATACAATCTTTTGTTGCTAAGCTATTAGAAACGTGGAGATATGCATGTGACCATTTTAACAGGTAAAGTGGGGGGTGCGGGTATGGACACACACGACTTTCCAGCTTGTGGAAGAAATACCAATATTGAAAGGAAAAGCAAGTGACTTTACATGCTAGGCCTGGTTGGTGCTTAAACTTAGCAATCTTATTTTAATTCCCCTCTGCACTGTTTTGCTTTCTCTGTTTCCAACCCATACACACCCTAAGAACTTAGAAAGCATCTGCTGTCCTGCTCAGTTCCAAGTAAGGCAGAGTGATCATTCTGACAGCTGAGGCTTCCAAATTCAGTGAGAACCCACCATGCAGCCGTATCCACAGTTAAACCAGTTGATTACTCTATATAAAAGAGCCAACATCAAGCCTATAATGAAGTTGGAAAGGGCTTCTCTTAAAACTAATGAATGAAAAGGATATGGATAAAAACATAAGTGTAAGCCAGCAACATGCATTGTTCTTCCTTCCTTCCTTCCTTCCTTCCTTCCTTCCTTCCTTCCTTCCTTCCTTCCTTCCTTCCTTCCTTCCTTCCTTCCTCCCTCCCTCCCTCCCTCCCTCCCTCCCTCCCTCCCTTCCTTCCTTCCTTCTTTCCTGGCCCTCTCCCTTCCTTCTTTCCTTCCTTCCTTTCACACTAGTGATACTCAGTTTATTGGCTTTTGCCATAGGTTTTGGAAATGTCCAAGGTTTATGTGGCAAAAAATGTGTACGACTTTGATAGGAATATAATGTAGTCTTGTATTAACTCTCTGGACTGTTAGGATGAATGGTTTCTGTATTTCCTTCTTTCATATTCTTACTGGATAAACATTTGTATAACCACATACTTTTACATCAGAATCTTTATACCAATAATATGACTAATAAAAAGTCTTTTCCTGGTTTATATTAAGTTATTACATTATATTCTTAGAATTTGGGTTCCTATGATATTTTTTTTCTGATGAGACTGAAGGCTGGGGGAATCATGTATCCCATATCTCATGCTTCCTGCTACATGCTTAGAATTCTTGGCTATAATCTTTCTGATTTATCTTCGTAATGACCAATATATATTTTTTTATAGGAAGGTGCAGAAGGCAAATGCTCACATCAGAAGTCCTAAGCAGGCATTTCAAGTTGACTGAGCCTGAGCCCACTGATCTCTAGCTGATTTGCTGTTTCTGAAAGACATCCCACTTAATTACAGCATAAGACAGACACTCAGCAGCTCACAGACAACGATGGATAACTTGATTATGTTCTATAATTTTCTTGACAAGTGTTGGCAAAGGCAATACATTAGTCTCACAGGCTAGGGCATCAGATGTCATAGTGATAATGGGGTTTGGGATGGTGTGGTTTCCTTTGGTGACAGGCTGCCACATGCTGTTCTGCGCCTTTAGACAAGTGAGAGCTTGGAAGAGTTAAGAGAAAGTTGCAAGGAGGTGAGAAGTGTATGAATCAGTCCCTGGGTATCCTGAGGCTCTGAAGAAAATGACTTGAAACAATTCCAGCTCGCAGTTTTTCCCTTCAATCAATTCCCAGCTGGGGTGCGACAGAAGGTAGATGATAGGAAAGGGAAAGGGAGTGATAAAGTGCAGCAGCTCCGTAAGAGAGAAAAAAAGTTTCCCAGAGGGAAGGGAGTGGAAAAGGAGAAAGGGATCAGAGATTTCTTGGGGTGGGGATACTACAGCAAAACCCTTAGCTGTTCTAAACATCAGCCTGGGCAACTGACAAGGAATCAGAACAGGTAGAACACGGGGTGGTGGAAAAAGGCTCCGCTACAAGCCATGTGTTAAGGCTAGATTCTCTGTCATTTTTTTGCTAATTAAAATCTGCAAATGATGGGATGGAGATGCCATGATGGAAAAGACACAAAGAATAAATAAAAAGAAAGAAAAAAGGAACAAAAAAAGTTTGTATCATGACACAATATAAATAAGCTTATGGAGAGCTCAGTTATCACAAAACAGAATAAAAATGAATTTTAAAGGCTTGAGGAAATATTTCAGTCAGAATCATACTTGAGGAAAAAAAACTTTTGGTTTTCAATAGTCCTAAGCAGATTAAGTTAAACACATAGGCAAATATTTCACATATGCAGAATTGGTGACATAGATACTTCAACCATATTAGAATCCACTTGAACTTTGTAGTTCTGGCATCCGATCCTAAGTCATCATAGACGCTGAACAAACACCGCTGTTGAGCTACACCCCAGCTCCAAATCCCATCTTTACTAATGAGGCCCATGAATAAATGAAGTTGAGTCTTAGTAGATTTTAGCAGAGCCCCTTTTCTTTTGTGGAGGTGGATGACAAAAATCCCAGCTACCTACATTTTTCGTTCTCACTAGACACCCAGAAGGATGAGGATTTATATGTGTCAAAATAATCCATCCATTTAATCCTTCTCTTCAAGTCAAAAAGGGAAAGAACCAAAGCCTATGGTTAACCACACAGCACAAAGTGACTTATTGTGAAATGCAATTAGGTTTGGAGGAAATGACAGATCTGAAATCAACTTTTTTGTTCTGCCTTTGGGATGTAAAGTGCATAGGATCATTCATTTGAAGTCACATTGTTATTGTATGCATGTAGTTCCAGTAGAAAAGTTTTCTTGGGCGAACAGTTTCTTATTCCAAATGGCAGAAGCTGATTCTACCAGAAGTGCAAGCAAATATAAAGGACTATTAAAAGGAGAAAGACTGCCCTAGTGAGTTGAAGATAAAGATATAGAAACTGCTGCATAGTGTGTGTGTGTGTGTGTGTGTGTGTGTGTGTGTGTGTGTGTGTGTGTGTGACTGAACCTGACAAAGCAGTCGCCAGAGAAGTGGGAACCACAATTGAGAGTATGTGTCAATCAAATTGGCCTGTAAGTAAGTCTAAAATTAAAAAAAAATTATGATTAATGATTGCTGTCGGAGGGACCAGCTCACTGTAGGCAGTACCACCCCTGGGAAGTAGATACTGGGTTGCACAAAACTGGTGGCTGAATAAGCCATGGGGAGCAAGCCAGTAAGCAGCATCCCTCCATGGTCTCTGCTTCAGTTCCTGCCCTGACTTCCTTTATGATGGGTTGCAACATGGAGGTATAAGCCAAATCAACCCTTTGCTCTTCAAAGTGCTTTTGGTCTGAGTGTTTTAGCACAGCAATAGAAAGCAACGTAAGTCAAAATGAATTTGATGTGCTTGTTAGAAAACCTGGTGTGATTTCCTCCAAAAGCAAATCAGAAAGCAATCTGGACATCACCAGATATCCCTCAGTCTTAACTTCATTTCAAATTAAAATAACACAGGTTAATTTTATTGAGTTCATAGTATAACAGGCAATTTTTGGATTGTGTCTTCACGGATAAAGGGCATCTTGCACAAAGTAGCTTTTATGTGTTTCGAAGGGAAGACTAGAATGCTGTTACCTTCCCAGGAACTGAGCCTTTACTGGACACACAGTTGAAACTGATGAAGTACATTTGAAACAAAGCCAAAATGTAGAAGCAGGAGACTGAGAGTATAGACAAGTCATTTGAATTTTGGTCATTTTCTGTGGCTTACAAGCAAAAGCAGATTATGCAGATATGAAATTTTTTCCCCCATAGAACATTGGAAAAATAGGTTCTGTATTAAAGCTTAAATAAATATACTAATAACAATAACAGCAACAACATCAACATCTAATTAAAAGAAACCTAACAAGAGTTTAAGGGAAGTAGGAATGTTCACTCTGTAGAAAGTGTTTTTTTTTTTTTTTTTAACAACTTAAGTTTAAAAAATTCCATTGGTGTGGTAAATGAAGACCACATGAGAAGGTGAGAAGGGGAGGAAGCAGAGAGCTAGGGAGGCCCACGGAGATCCACAAAGATACCCCCTCAAAAGACTGCTGGCAATGGTCGCGAGACGGCAGGAACTGACCTACTCTGGTGATGGGATGGCCAGACACCCAAATAGTGGTGCCATAAACCCCATCCAAGGACTGAGGAATCTGAAGGCAGACATCCACGGCTGGGCCCCTGGTGGAGCACTGGGAGTCTAATTAGTGAGTAAGAAGAGGATTTATATGAGCGAGAATTGTTGAAGCCAAGGTTGGATAAAGCACAGGGACAAATAACCAAATGAATGGAAGCACAGGATCTATGAACCAAAGGCTGAGGGGCCCCCAACTGGATCAGGCCACCTGAACGGGTGAGACAGTCATTTGGCTTGATCTGTTTGGGAGGCAGCTGTGCATTGGTGCCAGGTCCTGGGCTCGTTGCATGAGTTGGCTGTTTGAATCCTGGGACTTATGCAGGGACACTTGGCTCGGTCTGGGAGGGGGGAATGGACCTGCCTGGACTGAGTCTACCAGGTCAACCCCGGTCCTCGGGGGAGACCTTGATCTGGAGGAGGTGGGAATGGGGGGTGGGCTGGGGGGAGGGGTGGGCGAGAGGGGGAGAACAGGGGATTCTGTGGCTATTATGTTGAACTGAATGGTGTTATAAAATAATAATAATAATAATAATAATAATAATAATAATAATAATAAAAAAACCAAAAAAAAAAGAATTTTAGAAGTGAAAAATAATAAAAACAGAAGAAATCAGATTAAAAAAAAATTCCATTGGTGTCTATCTATTGTACAAGTTACTGGGTTACATAAGGAATTTTTTGTTGTTCTTTTGACAATTTTATACATGTATACAAAGTGTTATGATTATTGCCTGGGTGGTTAGCGTTGTAGAAGGCAGGGTGCATAGCTTAGACAACTCTTCTCCTCCAGCAGCCTGTACAGAACCTTCTAGAACTATGAATGTTCTACGGGAGGAAGTTCCATCTCAGTTAGCTTGACTTCCCTTATACCATGTTCAAAACATATGATGATTTTAGTAATGGGGTCTTGCCATCTACTTCTAGTGAGCTACTAAGAGGGATGGCAATAGTCAGGTGTCTTGGTAAATATCTTTAATCCAAGAAATTGGGAGGCAGAAGCAGGTGGCTCTCAGTGAGTTCAGTGCCAGGTTGATCTACACAGCAAGTTCTAGATATTAGCATAAAAATAGACATGTTGACATGTTAACCAATGAAATAGAATTGAAGACCCAGGCATAAATCCACACACCTATGAATACCTGATTTTTTGATAAAGAAGCCAGAAATACACACTGGAAAAGAGAAAGCATCTTCAACAAATGATGCTGGTCAAACTGAATGTCTGCATGTAGAAGAATGCATATATATCCTTATTTATGACCCTGCACAAACTCAAGTCCAAGTAGATCAAAGACATAAAACCAGATATAATGAACCTGATAGAAAAGTAAGTGAGGAATAGCCTTGAATTCATTGGCACAGCAGATGATTTTTCTGAACAGAACACCAATAGTTTAAATACTAAGATTAATAATTAATAAACGGGACCTCATCAAACTGAAAAGCTTCTGTAAGGAGGACACTGTCAATAGGTTTAAGTGGCAGCCTATAGAATGGGAAAAGATTTTTTTAACCAACTCTACATCCAATAGAGGACTAATATCTAAACATAAAAATAACTTAAGAAACCAGATATCAAAAACTAAGTAATCCAATTATAAAATGGGGTACAGACATAAACAGAGAATTCTCAATAGAGGAAACTCAAATGGCCTAAAGAGACACTTAAAGAAATGTTCAACATCTTTAGCAGTTAGGGAAATACAAATCAAAACTACTTTGAGATTCCATATTATACTTGTCAGAATGGCTAAGATCAATAATACAAGTGACAGCATGCTGTGAGGATGTGGAGCAAAGGTAACACTTCCATTGCTGATGGAAGTGTAACTTGTACAGTCACTGTGGAAATCAGTGTGGTAGTTCTTCAGAAAGCTCGAAATCCATCTACCTCAAGATCCAGCTGTATCATTCTTGGGCATATATCCAAAGGGTGCTCTGTCCTACCAGAAGGATACTCACTCAACTATGTTCATTGTGGCTCTACTTATAATAGCCAGAAACTGGGAACAACCTAGATGTCCTGCAACAGAAGAATGGATAAAGAAAATATGGTACATTTACACAATAGAATATTATCTGTTAAAAACAATGACATCATGATCCAGTCTTTTTTTGTTTTTGTTTTTCAAGACAGTGTTTCTCTGTGTAGCTTTGTGCCTTTCCTGGAACTCGCTCTGTAGCCCAGGCTGGCTTTGAACTCACAAAGATCCTCCTGCCTCTGCCTCCCGAGTGCTGGGGTTAAAGGTGTGTACCACCACCACCTGGCTCAAAGATATTATGAAATTTGCAAGGAGATAGATTGAACTGGAAGAAAATAATTCTTAGTAAGATAACTCAGACCCAGAAAAATAAATATGGTATGTATTCAATTTTAAGTGGATATTAGCCATTAAGAAAATGATAACCAAGCTACAAACTATAGACCTGGAGAAGTTAGATAAAGAGACAAGACCTAGAGTGGATGCCTGGATCTCCATGAGAGGGAGAAATAGAATAAATATTATGGGCAGACTATCAGGGCAGGTAGGGATGAAAGTGGGGGTGGGGAGAGGATCAGGAGTAGGGAGATGAGGTAGAGGGAGAGTGTGTTGAGAGATGGCTGGAATTGGGAGATTTCTAAGGGGTCATGTGGAAACCCAGTGCAGGGGAAACTGCTTGAAATGTATGAAGATGATCCTAATGAGGACTCCTAGTATGGGGGTCGTGGATCTAAACTGCCCATCTCTTGATAGCAGGCAAGGCTTGTTGTGGTGGAACTGGGTTGCATTAAATTGAGTTGTTGCCAAGGGGTTCCTATGGAAATCCCCAAACAATCCAGGCTTTCTAAGACAAAGGGTTGCTCTTTGCAAGCTGACAGTAGGGCTCTATGGCTGAGGACAGCACACCACAACTCATTGAACATGGAGAAGTGGAGCTGGTGCCTACCTGGAGCCTTCACCCCTATGTTCTAGTGTCTTTGGTGTGGAAAGGTACTGTACAGACTGCCAAAAGAGAAACATGGACACCAGCCCAGCCACAAAACCCTTAACCTATAACCTTAACCAGGGCAATGGTGGCACAGAGCTTGTGGGAGTAGCCAACCAATGTCTGATTTGACCTAAGGCCCACTCCATGAGATGGAACCCATACCTGATACTGCTAGGGTAACCAAGAACCAGAGACTCGCTAGCCCAGAGACCTAGGGTAAAACCAAACACTACTGGTTTAAAAAAAGTATCAATAAAATGACTCCTAATGACATTCTGCTATACTCATAGATCAGTGCCTTATTCAGCCATCATCAGAGAAGCTTCCTTCTGCAGCTGATGGGAGCAGATGCAGAGACCCACAGCCAGACATTACACACACACAGAGAATTTAAATGAGAGGTCTCTTTTAAATCTCTCCCCATCAGAGCTCAGGGAATCCTGAGGAGACTGTAAGGGCCAGAGGAGATTGGGGGGGGGAATACCAGAAAAGCATGGCACTCTGAATTAATACATAAGAGCTCACAGAAACTGATGTAGCAAGCACAAGGTCTACATGAACCTGCACCAGGTCCTCTGTGTATATATTACAGCTTTTAGCCTAGTATTTTTATGGGACTGCTGACTGTGAAAATGAGTAGGTCTTTGATTCTTGTGCCTGCTCTTGGGAATCTTTTCCTCCCATGGGTTGCCATGTCCAACTTTGATATGACAGTTTTTGCTTCATCTTATTATATTTTATTTTGTCATGTTTGGTTATTTTCTCCTAGAAGCCTGTTTTTTTTTTTCAATGAGAGACAGAAAGGGAATAGATCTGGAGGGGATAGGAGGAACTGGGAGAAGTGGAGGGGGGGTAAACTATAATCATGATATATTACATGAGAGAGGAATCTATTTTTAATAAAAGGAAAAAAAAGAATAAAAAAATGAAGGAAAACATGGGATATTTGTAGTTCTGTGACTGACTTAATTTGTGCAATAGGATTATATTCTGTTGTTTACATTTTCCTGAAATGACATTATTTCATTCTTATGGCAGAATATTATTATATTACATTACATTACATTATCTTATCTTATTATATCATATCATATCATATCATATTATATATTATACATGTATATACAGCACATTTTCTTTTCTCTGTGGATAGTCACAGATTAATCCTGTAATTTAGCTATTATGAACAGTGCTGCAATAAACATTGATGTGCAAGTATCTCTGGGATATATTGTCTTGGAATTTTTTTAGGTAAATACCAGGAGAAGCATAACTGGGTCCTAAGGTAGATGGATTTTCAGTTTCATGAGAAACCTCCATGCTGATTTTCATAGTGGCTGGATTCCCACCAGCAGCATGTCAAGGTTCTCTCATGTCTACATCTGTGCCGGCATTTGTGGTTCCCTGTGTCTGAATGACTGTCATTTTTGCTAGCGTGAGATGGAATCTCAAGGTAGTTCTAATTTACATTTTGAGAACTATCTGTTGTGTATAGTAGAGGAAGGGTTCTAGTCAATGGGGAAAGAAAATACTCATCTATTACAGCAACAGAACACTATTCAACCATAGAAGAAAATTCTATCAGCTTCAATATAGGTAGAATTGGAGGTCATTACTTTAAGTGAAGCAAGCAAGACCCGGAAACAAAACTAAAACTCTAAAAAATTTCTAAAAACCAATGAGATAATATTGCGGAAAAATGAAGTGGAATGTGGTCAATAGATACTAGGGAGGGCATGGAGGAAAGGGAACTCAAAGAAGTTCTGTAAGGGGCATCAAAGCCCAGTGTAGAGGAAGCATTCCTGGCTCTTCTTCAGCACAGTAGGGCGACCTTGGTTAGAACACCCAGTGATGCATTTAAAAATGACAAGACCACGAAAGTGACCAATGCTTGCAGAGATGGAAATACTTGTTCCCTTGGCTTGATGTCTGGACTGTGCATTCATAACCAAGCTATCACAATGTATCTCATAAAGATGTACATTTAAAATGAATATTAAAAGTACTTTAAGGATAAAAAATGTATTTTCTTAAAAGCTAAGGTGGTTTTAAGTATGTATTCTCAATAAGAAAGACAAAGACATTTGTGATATTTTTTAGTCTAGTTCTACAATTCTGAAGAATTGGAAATGGAGGTAATTGGAAAAGTTAAATTGCATTTTGAAAGCTAACATATTTTTCTACTGAAGATTTTAACTTACATCAGGAAATTATTTTGGTGTTAAGAAAAAAATTGAAATGAAACATTGTCCCTGTTGATTTTAATATTTCTTTCTAGATTTTATCTTTCCATGCTTTTTTCATTTTTATTAACCTGCAGGAAGATTTTCTAGTGGGTTAGGCTTAAGATCTGCAAATACGATAGAGAGGTAGAGTTAATATATGCAAATCCCATATGACCCAAAGATGATAGATAAATGTCACTTTGTGTGAAGGTATAAAACATTCTTAGTAAAACCAGTGCTGGGGAATTTCTTTTCACAGTGTTGAGTCTAGTTTTACACATTGCTTTTCTATATAATTGTATATTGAAATATGTTTGTGAATAAAATAGGGCTTAAAAGCATTTCTTGGTTCCACACAGAACTTTTCTTAACCTTGAATCCTCTCATCTTTTTTTGTAAACCCCATTTACTTATTCCATTATACAGATGATTCTCTTGTGTTTTCTTTAAACTGAGTTTGAATTATGACTCTATAAAATATTCCAATAAATGGCTATAAGAGAACAAAGCATAGAGAAACTTCTAAGTGACATGGTGGAGCAGACTGGCTGATGATAGCGTATACCTCAATGTACTTTTGGGAAGAAATAAATTTCAGTACTCACAGTATTTCAGGACCGCAAACCATGAAGAGCCACTGGGGTGGGGAAGATGCAGTGGTCATAATGAAAACATTTATTATGCATGGATCAATTCTCCTGCACTGTATCAGGAGGATGTACTTCACAGTAGGGGATTGGTGGGAAGGCGATTTTTATTGTCTTTTTTTTTTTTAATCTTTAGAGTAAATTAGAAGTCCAATGTGCTATACTCATAGAGAAAATTCTTATAACACAGCCCTTGAGGCCTGGCTCTTTTCAACCAATGGACAGAAAAGTTTTCCTAGAACCATTAGGACCTCCCAAGGGTCAGGTTTATTCTCAAGTGCCCGGAGGCTGCTTTCAGCAATGATGACAAGGTTCGTTGGAAATAACTTTTTGTTACGTCTATTTAGAAAAACCAAATGGCTGAGGTGGGTTATTCTAAGCAAAAACTGTCTTCTATGAAAACCCAGTGGATTTTCTCAGATTCAACCATTTGTCCAAGTCCTGTCTGGACAACCTCCTTACCAGTTTGCTTGTTAGGTGCCTTAAGTGCAGCATCCACCTGCCTTTTCCACCCTGGCCCCACTCACAGGAATCTTCCCTTAAAAATCACATGTTTTTTCCTCCATCCTTTTTCTTATAATACTTAGAATGAGTTGCCTTGCCCAATGGATATTTATTCTAGATAGCATGTTTTTTCTTTCTCTTTTTGTGACAGGGCCTTGCTGTATGCCCTAGGTTGGTTTTGAACTGGAGCCTCCTTAATGCTAGATTTAGGCATTTGCCCTCATGTCTGTTGGGTAGCATCTTGGACAATTAATCCCCTCTTATTTCCTTCTTCCTACTTCTCTTCTCATACTTTCCCTTTCAAGCTGTAAGGATATGAAGTGAGTCTGCCCTTTAGGAAACAGGAAGTGTAACTTTGGTCTCTCAAATTTAGTCATCTGGGGGCTGTAGTGAAATTTAGTGTTTAATGAAAATAGTAGAGTGTTTGAATAGGGAGCAATTCCAACTTCCCATCACTAGAACATATTTCTTCTTCTGGGAGACCAGAGAGGGAAAATATGGAAGAGCAAAATAGAATGACAGAGCATGGAGAGGGGGAATTGCTGTCCCTGGAAGTAGAAAGGAATGTACTTACAGTGGGGTTTGCTGTCATCTTGTGGGAAGTTCAGGGTGGGAAGCTGGGCAGAAGGGAATGAATTCTTTCTGTTATTCTCAATTAGTTGTAAGTAGTTGCTGGCACGTAATAAATGTCACACATTTCTTCCTACTATCTTAACATAGACAAGAGGTTGAGATACTTTCTAGCATTTAAGAGTCCCATGGGCCAGAGGCAGGGACATCTGTTTAATTCACAAATGGCCACTGACTTATGGTGTATGAGAGTCTTTCCTAGGGACTTCTCAAGTGTCTCTGACCTTCATTTAGGAAATGGTTCTTTCTTTGCATTACCACTCATTTTTAAACAGATGGGAAAATAGAGGCAGACATGATTATGTAACTGCCATAGATCAGAAGAGGCAAAGAAGAGAACCAAACTTAAGCTGTTTGGTGTCGGAAGTCTCTCTGTTTTAAAAAATTATTCTTTTTATTGAAAAAATTGGTTCCATACAATGTATTTTGATCACATTTTCCCCCTCTCCCAACTACTCCCAGATCTTCTCCACTCCCCTACCCATCCAACTCTACACTTTCTCTTAAAAAAAACTAAACAAACCACAAACAAATAGAAAAAAATAAAAACAGGAAACACACACAAACACAGAAACCAAAATATACAAGCAAAAGGCCAAAAAGATAAAAACTGTAAAAGCCTACAAAAACATCATTGCATGTTTTGTGTTGGTCAACTACTGCTGGGCATTGGACCTGCCCTGAAGTGTGGTTAATATACACAGCGAGACTCCATTCGAGAAGACTAAATTGTTTTTCTTTTGCAAGCAGGTACCAGTTGCAGGTAGCTTCTTGGTTAGGGATGGGGACCTCTCCTTCCTTTCAGCACTGTCGAGCGTAAACCTGTGCAGACCCTGTGAACGCTTTCACAGTGTCTGAGTCCACACTTGCCTCAGTCCTGTTGTGGTCTCCAGGCACTGCTCCCTTGGAGTCATCCGTCCCCTCTGTCTCTCACATTTCTGCCTCTTCTTCTGCATAGCTCCCTGAGCTCAGAGGGGAGAATCCGATGAAGACGTCCCGTTCAGAACTGAGCAGAAGCTCCTCTTGAATGCTGTATTCTGTTGCCTTTCCTCCTTAGTGGCAGTTCTCTGAAAGGTAAGGCTGCCTGAATCTATGTTTGCTTTGCTTAGATTCTACGCCACACTACTTTGCTGCACACCTATCAGTACAAATCACTCTCAGCTTTAGAAATAGTCCAAGTAGCCAAAAGATACTTAATAAATATGTAAAAACTGAAATAGAAAAAAATAACATCAGAAACTTGAAAGAATACTGAAGCCCATGGAGGAAGTATTATCCTATTATCCTGATTTCTTCTTCATGACTCAGTTCCACATGCTGCATCAAAATCTGGGGCAGAATTTAAACAGATTAATCACACAGCAAATAACATTTTTACTGCAAGACTTTTATTGGGCAAAAGTCTGTGCTGTGTACTGTTGTGGATCTATGGACATGTGGCCAGTAGAGTCGATCAAGGGCTGCCAGTAACCAAAACCATGAGGCTCATTGTGAAACCATGTTTAGTAAGTGAGATAAATATTTCCCATACAACCTTCTGATGTCCTAACACTCTTGCTTGTTTGTTGAACTTACTTTCAATTTTGGTTCATTGAGATATTTGAAGCACCACAGTAATTAAGCTATTAAAACAGATCACCGCGTCAGTCCAAGCTGCTTGTAGTGAGATAGCATGGCGAATCATCTGTCATTCCCTCAGGCAATCAAATCAAATAATTAGCTTAGCCTGTCAAGGTGCAAAACCTGAAATAATTAGGACTTAGGTCAACTTTGATTGGAAGGACATGTTTAAGGCTGATTGGAGTCAGCTGTTCTTCATCTCCTCAGAGACTGGAGCAAGACGTTGAGACTGTGACATGAGAACTGAGATATGAAGTAGAAGTTTTTGGATCCAGGCATATATGACTAAAAACATCAGGAGAATTTCTTCCTTGAGGCTGAGAGAAGAGCGGAGTGTGGGGCTAAGGTTATCTTGCACTAGTATTTTGCGATAATCTAATTCTTTAGGTTACTGTTTTTGGCATGACCAGCTGGATTCTTCTGTGTGCTCTATTTTACTTGAAAGGATGTACAAGTTTTGCCAGAAATGGTGGCACATGCCATGTCTATATTCCCTGTATGAGAAACACTAATGCAGGAAGGCCAGTCTTGGTCATCTAAAAATAAATAAATATAAAAACAAAACAAAACAGATAACACAGTCAGAAATTTGTAAAAACAGCAGTGACTGATCACTTATATTATTAGTGCTCTGCTATAAAAATTATAAGAGAAAACATTTGGTGAGGATATTGAGAAAAGGGAATCCTTGTATACCACTGATCAAGTGGTAGCTATCTTGGAAAAAACAAAGAATTTCATCAAAGAATTAAAAGTACAATTTCTATATGACTCAGAAATCCCACTTCTGGATATATATCTATATATCTCTATATAGATATATATTCAAGAAAAATGAAATAAATTTTCTGAAGTTATTTGCATACCATGTTTATTGCAACACTGTTTACAATTTGCAAAATATGAAATTGCCTAAATGTCTAAAGATTGAAAGATAGATGAAAATGTTGTGTATGTATGTACGTAGCATACATACATTGTTATATATACTTATATTTCAAATGGAGTACCTTTCAGCAATGATAATGAAATCTTGTCATTTTTGACAATGTAAATGAATAAGTCTCTAGAAAATTACACTAAATGAAATAAGGCAGACACAGAATACTAATACTATCTATTCAATATGTGGAATCTAAAACATTTGATACAATAAAAATAAGAGTTGAATGGTGTTGCCAAGCACCAGGGTATGGGGAGCTCTGGGGAGACTTTGATCAAAAGGTACCCAATTCCTGCTAAATAGAAAAGAGAGGCTCAAAATATTAATTGTGAAATATAGTGGTTGTTCCAGTTTCATTTCAGTTGCTACGATAACCTGGATCTGGGAGGAGATGGGACAGGGGTAAAGCATGAACATGATATATCGTATGAAAGTTTTTTTTTTTCAATAAAGAAGACAGAAAAAGAGGCAACTTAGGGAGGAAGTTTATTTTATCATTTAATTCCAGGTTACAGTTTGTCATTGTGTGATACAGTTAGGGCAGAAATCACAAACAGCTTAGTCCTTGAATCCTAACTAGGGGCAGGGTGGGAATGAAGAAAAGACAGCAACACTAAAGAAGTGACAGGCACGTGGACACAAAGGAGCTGGGGTCATCGGTGGGCTGTGCGCACTCAGATGGAGCTGCACCTACTACCTTTCAACCCAGAGCCTCAGCATGTTTATTATTTACAGCGTAGGGGAAGAGTTTAGCTAGTCCTGGGAGGAGGTCTCTGTAGGTCACAGGCTGGGGCTGCAAGCATTCAGGAGGAGGAAGCTGCAGGTGCTGGATTTTGCAAACACTGGTCTCATTTCTAAACACTTGTCCTTAGACCAGGGGAAGAAGGCTTTCCCAAGGCTGAGCCTGACCTTTATGGGGAAAGACTTTGCCAATTTCCCATGGATCTGAGGCCCTTCTCCTTGTCACGGCTGTGCCCATTACACATTCACCCAGGACTTCCTCTGGTACATGTGGAGTTATGGAGCTACACATGCTCACAGGCCAACAGGGCGTAGACAATCCCTGATGAGAAAGACTCTTTTCTTAGGTGATTCTGGGTTGTGTCAAGTTCACAATTAAACCTAACCTTAACAGTTACAGTACCTAATTAGAATATACTGTAATTGGAAAAATATAGTCAAATCATGTTGCCATCAAATGATAATGTTATAAGGTAATAGATGTGTTAATTAGCTTAATGTAGTTATGCAGATAATAGATGTATTAATTAGTGATAGAGTTATTCTGCCTTGTATATCCTGTTATATACAGTAAACAATATAACTTTGTGAGTAAACATAAAAATACAGATTGTGTCTGTATGAAAAAGTTTTGTTTTGTTTTGCTTTTTTTTGTTTGTTTTTTTTCCGAGACAGGGTTTCTCTGTGTAGCTTTGCACCTTTCCTGGAACTCACTTGGTAGCCCAGGCTTGTTTTGCTTTTTGAAATGAGTTCTCTCTCTGTAGCCCATACTGCCCTGGACCTCATGGTAATCTCTCTGGCTTCCTCATATGAGTACTGTGACTACAGAATGAGCCACTGTGTCCAGCTATGTAACATTTTTGTTTCACATATTTTTTTGTATTTAAAAATAGTTTTTAGACATACAGCATTAGCCATCAAAGACCTTAGCAGACATACAGATGCTTGGGTTATTGCTGGACTTACTCAATTGAAGACGGCACTTTACTTGAGCTTGGAGTTTAGCTACCAGCTAGAACTCTTGCCTAGCATGTATGAGGCCCTGAGTTTGATCTCTAGCACTACAGAAAAAGTAAAACAAAAACCAACCAACCAAGTAAACAAACAAACAAAAAAAAAAACCCCAAGATTTTTAGTTGATTCATTTGCACATCAAAATTTAGGAAATATTTGTTTTCCTAAAACAATTTTTTTTACACACACAATGTATATACATAGTATAATACATTGTTATATATACTTATATTTCAAATGGAATACCTTTCAGCAATGATAATGAAATCTTGTCATTTTTGACAATGTAAATGAATAAGTCTCTAGAAAATTACACTAAATGAAATAAGGCAGACATACATTTTTGTTAGTTTTCTCACACAACACTACAGGTAGTCTTTGAAATGTCTCTTGTGTAAGGATGGTACAGGTAAACACTTACAGTCCATTTTAGGAATTTCTTTGTCTGTACTTTCCCTCTAATTTCATGATTTTTTTATTGTCTAAAATAATTGATTTTATTCTTTAATTTTTTCAGTTATTTATTTTTTTAAAGATTTATTTATTATATACACAGAAGAGGGTTCCAGATCTCATTGCAGATGGTTGTGAGCCATCATGTGGGTGCTGGGAATTGAACTCAGGACCTCTGGAAAAACAGTCGGTGCTCTTAACCTCTGAGCCCTCTCTCCAGCCCTAATTTTTTATATTTGAAATTAAAATGCAACTCCATCATCTTCACATGTTTCTTCTCCCTTCCACCAATCCTTCCCATGCCTTCTTTGCTGTCTCTCAAATTCTCTATTTAATTGTTGTTATATGCTACAAGCCACAAAAATATATGAAGTAGGATTTCAGCTGATTATGACAAAGCCAGACCTAGAAGAAGCCAAGGGCCTTCCAGAGGTAAAGCTGAAGCTTAAGGAGCCTTGGTGGAAATGAAACAACACCTGTCTCCTAGGTCAGGCAGATAGTTTTATTTCACAATCCAAAATGGGAGTGGTAAAAGGGGCGGTCAACTGAGTGTTAGTGACCAGTTAGTGTAAGGATTATGTCCTTAATTACGTCACCAGCCTGCAACGGTGTTCCAGCCTAAAAAGTGGGCGTGCTCTCTCTGTGTTCTCTCTTTCCACACCCTCTCCTTCCGTATTCTCTCCCCTCTGCACGGTCTCTCTCCTCTCTCTCTGTCTCTCTCTGTCTTATTTCTCTCTGTCTCTGTCTCTCACTCTCTCCCCCTCAATAAAGCTCTAGAAAGGTAACCATAGCTCATGACTCTTCTGTCACACCCAGCATTCTCCTCTGTCCGCATGGCTGCTGTGGACGGTGACCAGCACCGCCGCTTAACCAACAGTTAGTATATCAAAAAGGGGATCTATGTGCTCAGTCTACATTCCTAGAAGTAGTTAGGCAAGAAGTTAGGGGTCTATTAGTAAGGTTGTATGAGAAAGGAGGGTCTCACCCTAAACTGCACAAGAAATAAATCTATCCGCCTGACCTAGGAGACAGGTGTTGTTTCATTTGGCCTTGGATGCTTAAGTCTATTCTTAAAGAGTACAGAGGTATCTCTGGTAAGATACTTTCATGGTCCTGGCCCGATGCTGCTGATGACAGTATTTACATGGAGTCTTGAACTGGGGTTCTGGCTGTGCATAGCCGTCAGCACAGAAGGTTATCTGAATATTCCATTAGTAGAGGGGATATGGTGCCCAATTAATGACAGAAAAGCTACAATAGCACACAAGAAACTCATAGCAGGAAACGGCTGATAATCAAAAGCCAAATATCACCAAGGCTTCTTGAGCCTCAGCTTGACCTCTGGAAGGCCCTTGGCTTCTTCTAGGTATAGATTTGTCATAATCAGCTGAAATCCTACTTCATATATATATTTTTGTGGCTTGTAGCAGATACACACACACACACATACACACACACACACACACATTCTTAAATATATAAATACAATCTTCTAAGTCTGTATAATGTTGCTTGTGTGCATGATTTCTGGCTGACTATTGGTACTGGGAAACCAACTTGGAATTCTTTCCTCTGGGAAAACTATTTCTCCTATGCTCCGCATCCATTAGTTCCCTGTGGTATTTTTTCTAGGGTTGAGGCCCTGTGACCCATGAGACTTTTCCCTTCAATGTTGGCATATCTAGTGGTGTCATCCTTTCCCAGATCTTGTTTTGGTAGGCATGTTGATAAGACTTTATGGGTGTAGCTTCTCTGACATTTCTAGGAGATATAACCTCACATCAAACTTCCTGTTCCTGTGCTATTTTATTCACAATAGCTACAAAATAAAAACAAACAACCTAAATTTCCTCCAACCAATAAGCAAATAGGTAATACAAATGTGGTACATATACACAATGGAATACTACTTGGCACTAAAGAAAAATGAAATTATGAACTTTGTAGGTCAATGGATGGATCTAGAAAAGATCTTACTGCATGAGGTGACCCAGATACAGAGAAACAAATGTTGCATATTCTCTCTCATTTGCTGTTTCTGGTAGTTTGAATGTAATTTGCCCCCATAAACTCTTAAGGAATGGCACTATTAGGAGGTGTGGCTTTGCTGGAGTAGGTATGGCCTTGTTGGAGGAAGTGTGTCACTGTGGAGGTGGGTTTTGATGTCTCATATATGCTCAAGCCATGGCCACTTCCTTTTGCATATGGGTCAAGATGTACGATTCTTAGCTCCTTCTTAGCTCTTTTTCCAGTACCATGTCTACCTGGACACCACCATGTTGCACCATGATGATAATGGACTAAATCTCTGAAAATGTAAGCCACCCAAATTAAATGTTTTTCCTTTATAAGAGTTGACATCATCACGGTGTCTCTTCACAGCAATGGAAACCTAACTAAGACACTGTTCCTATCTCCAAATCTTCAGATACTCTAATATAACCTGGAGAAACTATCAACAGTCTCTCTCTCTCTCTCTCTCTCTCTCTCTCTCTCTCTCTCTCTCTCTCTCTCTCTCTCTCAGTGTGTGTGTGTATGTGTGTGTGTATGTGTACATATAGAGTTTACATCTCAATTTCCCATTTTGGTTGACAGTACTACAAGAACCATAAATTATATAACAGAAGTCCCAATGGTTTTTGGGTTGTTGATCAGAATTGTGCAAGAGACAGCCCCCCAAAAGCTATTGCTATTGTCCTTGATTGCCTCCTAGACATCGAAGGTAAGTCTCGACTGCTGAAGTACCTTATGTGCTTCAAACATAGGACCTGGAAGATCTTGGCCTGGTTCTGACCTGAAACTGTCTTCCTTGAGGACTAGCTTTCATGGTCCCAGAAGGTAGCATGCAAGCTTCCAAGGGAAGTAACTCACCAATAGTCTACTCAGCTATGATGTCTATGGACTAAAACAATGACCAGTGTGGCACTATAGTGTCATTGGATTGAAGGCCTATTCCACAAGAGTGAAATCATGCTTGGTACTAGAATCCTTGCCAGCTTCCCAGGGATAATGAAGCCACGACTATTAGGAGAATCTACAGCTGCCACTTTACTAAACCAGTAGAGTTCCTAGTTTAGTGTTAGAACCACATGGATTTGTTCACAGACAAACAATGGTGCTGTGGAATGTCGTTCTGTATGCTGTGAATATATGTTGCTCTGATTGGTTGATAAATAAAGCTGTTTGGCCAATGGTGAGGCAGAACAAGGTTAAGCGGGACATTCCAACTACAGAGGGAATAGGGAGAAAGGCAGAGCAGTGGAAATGCTGCTAGCCGCTGCCAGAAGAAGCATGAAGCCCCAGTAAGCCACAAGCCACGTGGCAAAGTATAGATTTATATAAATGGGTTAATTTAAGATGTAAGAGCTAGCTAGCAAGAATCCTGAGCCTTTAGACCATATAGTTTAAAAACAATATAAGCTTCTATATGTTTATTTGGGTCTGAGCGGCTGTGGACCGGGCAGGACACAGGAAAACTTCCAATACACAATGGCCCCCTAACCTCCATAATTTCTGTTGGTTTTTAGAAGTGGGAATTAAAGTTTTCAAATAAGGCTTGTCCAGCTGGTCCAGAACACTGCTGTGAAGTGGGATATCGTTCCTTGGTTTGTGTTAGTCCTAACGAACTCATATTATAAATAATGGAAGTGGCGCTGTGGATCAGAGGCAGTGACTGCACTGACTTTGGGACTTCAGGAAAGTTGTTTAATCAATTGGAGAATCAATTTTCTTATCTATGAAATGAAAATGAAAGGAGACATGAAGGATAAAATCAGATAATGCAGGTAACAAAGCTAACTCAGGGCCCTGGCACATAGTAGACTTTCTATATGCATTATCTACTGATGTTTTCTCTTTGGATTTCATTGCATTTGAAGCTACTGGACATGATCTGTTCTTGTTTTTCTTTTCCTGTGGTCTTCAACTACAGTCATTGTACCATATCCTATATCCTAGCAATAAGACTGTCGGAGGACTTCCATGTACATTCCATATTTGTCTTGTTGGTAGCCTGGACATGAGAGCAGCCTTATTCAATCTTGGTTCTCTTTGTTAACCTTTCAGTCAAACCATTCTGCAATGATTGACCCTATCGTTCGTTATTACTTCCCACTCTCTTCTTTGTAAATTTAATATTTCCTCCTCTACAATAACTGTGTGTCTTGTGCGGTATTGTATTGCTGAACTTAACATTGCTTTCATTTAATTGTTTAATTTATTTAATTATCATCTAGTCATTTATCTTTTGCCTTAGAATGTGCTTCTCATTTTATTTTTAAAATAGCACAGTCACACCTTCACTATTTTTATATTCTGAACATATACCACACTGCATGGACCACATTGCATATTCCAGGGATTGTCAGGGACAGAAGTAGCCTATAGAGTATTGTAACATTTTTGTTTGGGATTCTCTATCAATAACTCACGGGCAAAGTAAGTCCCAGGTAGAGATAGCAATGAATTAGTATAAATGCATTTATGTGCCTTTACAGTGAACTAGGCCACTCTCTTCAAAGAATTCTGTAGATGAATATGGTTTTGAACATCATAACTGAAGAATACATAATAGTTGAAAGAAAATGATTGAGACATCAAACTTAAAGTTTATTAATCAACCCATACAAATACTCTCTAAAAGAGCAATGTGTGGAATTATTTTTGAGATGCTAATTGTAAATTCACAATGACTCATGTACCCCTATATTGAGTTTTCTAACATGTGACATATCACTGACCTGTAGATAAAATGAGGTTACAGAGATTTCAGAAATTTTGATGACATTTTCAGTGTTGAAATGGAATGCATAATGTTAACAGACTCCCTGAACTCCCAAATCCCCGAACTTAAAAGATGATGTAAATTCGGGAAACACAGACATAGAAATGATAGAGAAAGCACTTTCCACACTGCACAAGTGACGGTGGCTGTAAAATGCCTTGACAGGAACAGCAGCAAAATGGCATCGCATGTTTTAGTAGTGGTCTGTCAGACTCAAGGCCAATTAAAAGACATTCTTTTAAAAAGTTAGTAAAATGTCTAGAATTCTTGACTTGAAAGGAAGTAAGTAATAGAATTGCCTCAGGAAGAAATAATTCTCCTTTTATTATCTGTGAACTTGGTAAGCTTCATATTCCTGTAAGTACTTATCTAACTGATAAAACCTTGATTATCTTTCATTAACAAATGCATTGAGATTTCGGATTAATATCTCTTCACAGATGTTTCTTTAGAAAGACTTATGTACCATCAAAGTATAAACAATATTGTCTTCTTACTGATTTTTCTCTTTTGAAGTTATAATTTAGTCTATCTTCTTGCTTGACATTTTGTGTTTGTTTTTGAAGAGCTACAAAGGAATGCCAATCTTAATTCTTCTTTAAATATGGAACATGAAATAAGTCTTAGGGAAAAAAATGTCTTCCAGTATCTGAAGTGAAAACTCTTCACAGGAAGGCAGTAAATTGAGATCCAAATTCATAAATTAATGAGTATAGTAGTCTTTTTGGTACTTGCATACCTTTGAGGTAATTTCCTTCCTTGCTCTGCTGTTGCCCAGAACTCTAAACTCTTCAAGAAAAAAAAAGACTGTTTTGTTGTGTTTGAAAGAAACTGCTTTTTTTTGCTTGAATTATACAGATGAAATTTCATGCTATGTGCCACGAATGCCCACCATTGATAGGCACAAGTTAACGTTGACTGCGTCAGTGAACTATACATTACTATCTCTCCTCTACAGAACACCAGAGTGACGTGGAGCCTCTAAAGAACCGACACTTTTCTTATTATACAACAAAGTGATTTTAAATTTAGCCCAAACTAGAAAGAGATACAAATCTCATAAGCTGGTGCAATTACTGACATTTTTGTAACTATAATTATAGCAACATTTAGTGCTTCGAGTTGAAAAGGAGGGTCATTTTCTTGAAGAATGTGTTGCAGTGCAGGGTCTTATGGGTGCAAGCACATTTGTACATTCCTACCATCCTTGCTTTTTAACAGCCGGTGCACTCCCTAGATCACTGCCTGTGACCTTAGCAAACCACTTTGGAAATGACATTTCCACCTTTGGCCCTCCCCAAATGGATGGTATTGCATTTTAAATTAGGGATCACAGCACCACCTGCCAGAGAAGTGGTGCCCAGTATGAATCCTTAAGTAAAAAGAACTTTCTTTCAGAATGAATGGTTTTCATATGGTAATCAGTCCAGTTCTAAACAATCAAAAAGCAGTGGTTATACTTGTAATTACCTGATTTCATGAATATTTATGTCCCGCCGTTATACTCATTTACTACTTTGTTCTTGAGGTAATATAGAATAACATTTACCATGTCCCTCTGGTAAAAGAAATACTTTGTTAATCAAGGACAACTTGATATTCAGGATAGAAAGTCAGCAAGCAAGATCCCCTTCCTGTTTTCCAAGCTTTCTGTAATTCTCTTTCTTTAAAGTGAAGATTGTATAGACTCACTATGTAATCAGTGCCTAGCCTTGCTTCTCTTTCTTTTCCCTTGAAAACACTCCTCATTACAATCTCATATGAAGTCAGACACATTTTAACCTAATTCTCCCCCTTTCTTCTAGTGAGAGACAGATGGAAAATGCAATTAAACAAGAGTGAGCATGGCTGGGTAACTGATGATCACCCTGCAGTCCTCTTTTATTCTATCACAATAGGTCCTTTTAAGCTTCCTGGGGGAGATACTCAACATTGTGAACATAAATTAAAGGTGGTTTTCTTCTACACCCCCTTTCAAGACCAAAAAGAAAAGAGTTTTGAAATTGTAGAAGCAAAATACTCAAACATTAAGCTCATGAATGATAAACATTGATGAAGTATGCTTCAATCCTGTAACTTTAATTCAGTTTCAAAGTAAAGACAAATATATTAGTAACAATGGAAGTCTAAACATTATTGTGTAGGGCAAAAGATTAAGCAAAAGATTTATCACAAATAAATGTCAGGCATTATGTGTGCCCCACAGTGCTTATGTGCCACACAGAACAAACATTCAATCTGTTTTTTTCTGCATGTAAATGTTTGTGATGTTTTTCCTCTCTAGACCAATGATTTGTAGGTATTTTAAGTCTAACAAAATTTTTAACAATATTGTAAACCGATTCTAAATTCATTTTGTAATAGTGGTATTGCCATAGTTAGATTTAGCTGTCAACTTGACACGGTCTAGAGTCAACTAAGAGGAAAGCCTCCAATGAAGAATTGCCTAGATCAGATTGGCCCGTGGATACTTCTACAGGGATTATTTTGATTATTAATTGATGTGGGTGGGCCCATTTCATAGTGAATGGCACCATCCCTAGTGAGGTGATCCCAGACTATAAAAGAAAGCTAGCTAAGCATGAAACTGTGAACTAGTCAGCAAACAGCATTCCTTCAAGATCCCTTCATGAGCCTGATTGAGTTCTTGCCTTGACTTCTTTCAATGGTGGTCTGTGACCTGGAAGCACAAGTCAAAAACACTTTCCTCTCTTAGGTTTATTTTGGTCAGAGTATTTTATCATAACAGCAGGAGTCAAACTAGAAGAGATACTTTTAATATCCAGGAGCTAAGGGCAGCATATAAGTGTGAAAAATTGTCGTTTATATGACGTCAACTAAATAGCAGGTCTATATAGCATTTGGATAGCCCAGTTTTAGTATTATAGTCATTTTTTAAATAGGTAATAATGAAGTATAGACAGGTTTGTAATTTTCTCCAAACCATACAAAAAGTGATGGAGTTGAATTTCAAATCTCGGTTGTTTAAAATTTACCTCTGTATCACACTATACCATGATGATTTCAGTAGCATTTTAAAACTAATTTGTATTTCATTCATTATAAGATATGTTTTTAAAATTTAAATGTATTTATTTATTTGTGTGTGTGTGTGTGTGTGTGTGTGTGTGTGTGTGTGTGTTGGTGTATGTAAGCTCTGTCACAGGCTTGCGGGGCAGAGGAGAAGTTTGGGAATTCGTCCTCTCTTCTTCCCCGTGGGTTCTAGGGATCAAATTCAGGACATCAGACTTGTGCAACAAGAACATTTACCTACTGAGCAATCTCACCAGTCCACAAAATACATATACATATGTTTTAAAAGTTGCACACATCTGTGAGAAGTGATGAATCTAGTCCATTTGCTAATAGTATTTAATGTACCCATTTTTTTTACTATGTTTTTATGTTCCCACTGATGCTGACTGAACTTCAATCTTTCAGAGGGTAAAACACACACCAAATCTTCCATTAAACATGTATTTAACACCTATTACTAAAAATCTTCCTGGAGGAGATGTAAGCATCATCTACCCATCTAAGATCCCAACAACAAACTGAGATATGATTCTACCACTGTTCACTCTAAAGAACCAAAGAGTTTATTTGGCTTCCTTACAGAGCATAGGTGAGGAGTTACTTACTGGAGAATGGGTGTTCATCTCCCAAAGGCCATACCAGAAAGTCTTTGCCCAACAGGAAAAAGGGCTTTCCCATAGAAGGAGCTCCATTCCTCTAGTCTTCCCTGGCCTGTCTTGCCATGCTGGTTGTTATTGTAGTTCATAGGGTTCACATCTGGTAAGACAGTTGATGACTTTTTTGTCTAGCAACTCAGATAGCATTTTCCAGAAACATGAAAGCTAGTCAAGAGGCAGGAAGCTTCCTGGGTCAGAGCCAACTTGATTTCTCGGTTCTGTGACCAAAGTGTGGTATCCTCAGCAGTGGGTTCTTCCCAACAAATTCTTGTGGGCCACAAGAGCAATGTCAATAGTCAGTATTGTATTGGATATCTCCAGGACACCACTGAGCAATAACTCAAGGTGTGGCATCCTACAGTGGCACTGGGCTTTTCTCTAAGTAGCATTTCTGTAAGTTACCTTGTGTTGGATAACTCCAGTTAAGCTCGTTTGTATGAATTTGCATATATACATATATATTCATAAAGCTTATTATGCAATTTGTGCTGCCCAGTTTGTGCTTGAGTCTGCGGCCATCCACTGGGGCATAGGTGACCTCCCAGGGACCATACACCTAAATAGCTAACTCTCCCTCTCCTACAGCTACAGAGTGCCAATAGCTCCACTGCTGGGAGTGGGACTTTAGGGGACTTCCCTCTCATCCAGGGATTGTCTCTGGATTGCATTTGTGTAGGACTTGTGCATGCTGTCACAGTCCTAGTCAGCTCATATGTATAACTTCCCTGCTGTGCCCTGAAACACTATTTCCTTGTCATACTCCCCTGCCTCTAGATCTTACTATATACCCACCCCTCTTCCATGATGAGCCCTGAATCCTGGAGGAAGGGGTATGTTATAGATGTCCCAAGTTTTTTTTTTCCCCCCAAAGAAGAGTTTTACAGTCTCTTACTTTCTACACATTTACTAGCTATGGGTCTCTGTGTTAATCTCCATCTGCTGCAGAAAGAAGCTTCTCTGGTGAGGCTTGGTAGATACGTTCATCTATGGGTATAATGATAAGTACTTAGAAGTCAGTTTAATATTAAAAAAATCTCCCCTCTTTCTTAAACCTCTCCCCCTTCTTCACTCTGCTGCTTTCATTACAAACAACTGAATCTCTTAGTTTTGTTTCTAAAATTTTATTATGTTAAAAATTTTATACAAGTATACTATTGTACATTACATAGAAATTTGCACTGACTCCATCCAGCCCTGGGGAGTTTTTGCTGGGAGGTTTTCTGTTTCTACCTCATTAGTTGTTATGAGTCCATTTTTTAATTGTTTACTTCATCTTGATTTAGTTTTGGTAGGACATATACATCTAGAGAACCACCATTTCTTTTACTGTTTAAATTATGTATACTATAAATTTTGAAAGTATATTCTTATGGTTCTCTGAATTTCTGCAGTGTCTGTTATAATTTCTCCCTTTTCCTTTCTAATTTTGTTAGTTTAGACCTTCTCTCTATTTTGATTAATTTGGCTAAAGGTTCTAAATGCTATCTTCATATTCAATTCTATTTCCATGTCTTGGATTATTTTCTTTATCTCATTAATTATGTGTTTTTGTAGTCTTCATTCATATTGTTATTGAGTTCCTTGAACATATATTCATAATTAATATTTTAAAATCATTTTCTTGTGTGTCATCCAACTTTCTTTTCTCAGGGAACATTACTATGGGGCCATTAAGTTTTGGAGGAGACATGCTGTCTTGGTTATTTGTGTTTTTGTTATGGAGCATAGGCATTTGGAAGTGTTTTTTTTTCTTTTTTTTTGTGTGTGGATATTTATCTTACCTTTCTTGAGTGGCATTTGGATTTCTGTTTGCTATAATTCCAACTTTTCAGGTTATAGACTAGCTGAGTAGTGCTGGGGGTTAACTCTCGTGAAACCCAGTGTTGATATATCAATGGTGTATCTGAAGTGGCTCAGGCTTGTTATTGACTACCTCTTACACTCAAATTAACCCATAATTCTTATCTATGTTTAGCCATATGGCTTGAACTTTTCTCAGTTCTGCCTTCATCTTGTTTCCTCTGTGTCTGCCTGGCAATTCTGACTCAGCCCTTCCTCTTCCCAGAATTCTCCTTGTCTGTTTACCTGTACTTCCTGCCTGGCTACTGGCCAATCAGCATTTTATTTATCAACCAATCAGAGCAACACATATTCACAGCATACTGAATGACATTTCACAGCAGAGTTCTACTTCCTGGTGACCAAGCATTCAAATATATGAACCTATGGGGCCATTATTATTCAAATCACCACAACCAGGGTGATTTATGGCCCCCTTAATTTCAAAATGACTATTGAAAAAAAACATGATTTGTAGTTTTAGCATAGCAGATTGTGTGTGTGTGTGTGTGTGTGTGTGTGTGTGCGCGCCAGCATGTTCCTTTCCCTATTTAAATAGCATGTATTAACTTCCATAACAATTTACCTTTAGGCTTTGTTTATGAGTTTAGATTTTTCTTTGTTTCTTGAAAATAGATTTTTTTCATACAATATATTTTGACTATGGTTCTTTGTCTCCCAGTTCCTCCCAGATCCTTCTATGATGCTTGGCATAGAGCCCTGGGTGCTAGAGACTTGAGAAATAGGAAGAAAGGAAAGATCTTTGTGTCTACCAGGAGGTGCACTCTCCTCTAGCAGTAACTAAATGACCTGTTAGCTGGATCTGGCACTGTTACTGACTCTTTGCTCTTGGATAAGTATGGCAACTTCTGTATGCCTCAATTATGCATCTATGAAAAGGGCAGAGATATTAGTGTCCACTTCATATAATGAGTAAATCTGTAACTAAGAGAATAAAGCAGTGCTCAGGTTGTTAAGTAATGCAAATGAACTCTTTGCTGGCATTCTAATGCTGCAGCAGATTTGAGAAGAACACACACACACAAAAATAAAACAGAAAAAGAGAGAAAGAGAGACTGAGACAGAGAAAGACAGACAAAGACAGACACATAGAGAGATACAGAGAAAGACATAGAGAGACAGAGAGAGACAGAGAAAGACAGACAGAGAGAATGAATTCGAGCAATATGATTCAAAATGTATCATGAATCAATTAAAAGTTAAAAGTAAAATATGTGTGAATTTTAGTTTTTATATGATTAAAGACAGTTTTGTTTCAGGGACTCTGAAACTTCATGGTTTATAAATACTTTGTAGTTTAGCAAATTTTCTTTCCCTTATTCTTTTAGCTCATAATTTTTAACCAAATCATTCCACATTCACACATTCTCCAGAACTATTTTTTCTTCTGTTCTAACGTGGCCCCACATGAATAGGAGTAATTGTGAGGAGAGGACAGTGAGGGAAGGTGTCTGACCTTCACTGAGCAGGAAGACCATCTGTCTTAGGGAAATGTTTTAATATCCTTTGGGGTAGAAAACTGCTGTTACATTGTATCATTCCTTTATTCTGTGATCAATATTTATAGTCCAATCTTTAGACCAAGAGTTGGGCAAATGACATTTTGTGGGTAAATCTGGCCCGTTCCTTTGTTTTGTAAAGTTTTATTGGAAAATAGCCATGTTCATTCATTTGTGTTTATTAATTATTTATGGCTCTTTTTTAACTATAGTGAGTAGTTATAGATTATACTCTGTCACAGAATCTCTTAAAATATTCAGTAGCTGGCACATAACACAGTTTGCTGACTCTATTCAAGACCTCCACATTGTGATATCATCTTTCAGTACAAGACACTTTGAAGTTGATAACAATTATATTCATATCTTTTGTGCTTTAATCTTGCAAATTTAAAAAACCATCTTGTTTTCAGCCTATTGTGCTATTGCATGATTTAAAGAATCTTTTAACATTTTTGTTGCATTCTTTGTCTTAGACTATTTAAGTTTCCCTTTGAGGCAAATGGATTTGCCACAAATTCAATGGCTGTACAACAGTAGGCTATGAAGAATCCTTTTTCTTTCATTGTAAGATCAAAGATTTGAGTCTTCAAATAGTGTTTTATTCTTACTTATTTCATCATAGTTATCAACCATTTATAAAAAATTCAGTACCACGTGCCAGATACTATGCTGCCTAGAGTACAAATACAAATATTGCCTATTTTCCCCTGGCATTAAGGGATAAGGAATAGTAGAACTCAGGGACTATAAAAATAGACAAGGGGCAGAGGTGGAAGATAAGTTCGTATTGCCGATGACAAACAGGGTCCAGATGCCCCCGAACTGGAACTGACCTGAGTGCTCCCTTCATGAGCACCAGCTTTCAATGTATCACAAGGTGCCATGCAAGCTTCCAAAGAAGGAAAGCAACTGACAGTCCTACCCAGTTATGCCACCTACAAACCATATCAATGACCAGCATGGCACAATAACCTTATGGGTGCAGCAGTGGTGTACATCTCTTGGTAGCAAACAATCGCTTTTTAATTGGACTTAAGGTCCACTCAACAAGAGGGATACATTGCTTGATACTAGAATCAGTAAACCTAGCTAACTACTAAAATGCTGGTGAAATCATAATTTATGGAGGAGAATCTACAACCACTAATTACTAAGCCAGCATAATCCCTAGCAAAAATCTATAAATATCTATCCTTATACCCATAGATAAATTTACTCTTCACCCCTCATCAAGGAAACCTTCCTTTTCAACAAACAGAGATCACTACAGAAAACCACAGCCAATCAATATGCAGAACTATAGATCCCAATCCCAATGGAAACATCTTTGCTGTGAGTTTGTGTCTCCTATTAACATCAGAAGCTACACCTGTAAAGTCTCACCATCATGACTGCCCAAATGTAAACAAGGAGGACACCAATGAACATGCCAAACTGCATGGGCAAAAAGCCTGCAAGGCCCCAGTTCTACATAAAGAACCACAGGCCACTGAATAAAGCTGAGGGCTGGGAGAGGTGGTCCTCTCCTGAGAACACACCAATTGTTTGTCCAGCACTAAATGGTCAGTCCTGAAAAATACATACAGACAACATTTTAAGGACTCAACAGGTCACATTTGGGAGTATATAAACATATACAAATATAAATATGCATGCAATAACAATTGCTGGAAAAAGAGGCCTCAAATTTGGAGGAGAGTGAGTAGAGGTATATGGGAGTGTTTGGAGGGAGTAAATGGAGGGGAGACATGTAATAAAAATATAATCTCCCAGAGAAAGAAAGAAACAAACAAAGCAGAGAGGGGCTATCTGGTGTGGAAATGTTTAAACAGGAAGAAGGTGAAGGAATAGGAGAGACCAGTGGGAGGAAAAGAGGAGTATTAACAACAACAACAAAGTAAAAAAAAAAACTTTTCCTGAAGAATATGGCAGGATTTAAATATGTATTAATTGTATAAATTGTTTTATATTCTTTTATTCCAATTTTCACAGAGATAACTGAGGTCTTTTGTACTGGCACACATTCAAGATAGGAAACGATCTACTTTAAAGCTAATAATATTATTAATGTTTTATAAAATTACAAGTCATTTGAAAAGAGTACAGTCTATTGTTATGCTTGATGAACATTGATAGAACAGTCTTCAACAGCGTTTTACACAGCTGAATTCAGCAGCACATTAAAGTATCACATGCTGTGATCACATGGGGCTTAATGCCAGGGTGGTTCAGCCTGTGCTAATCCACGTGATACACCACTAACTGAATGAAGGATAAAACCCACAGTCATTTCAACAGATGCAGAAAAACATTTGACAGAATTCAACATCCTTTCACATGTAAGAAAAATCCATTTAACTATGTATAGATGGGATTAACAGATTAAAAATATCACATGTGACAAGTCCACAATTAAAACGCATATTTAATGAGGCAAAATGGAAGGCAACTCTGAAAATCAGCAACAAGGTGTAAATGTTTACTCTCACCATGTCTGTTCCAGAGAGTAGTAGAGTTCCTAGCTAGAACACAAAGAAAAATATCCAAATAGAAAAAAGAAGAAGTAAAGGAAAATGTAGACGCTATGGTTTCATATGTGGAAAATCCTAAAGACTCCATCCCACACTTTCTGGAACTAATGAACAAACTGAGCAACAACACGTAAGTCACTTCATTTTTCTATACACTAGTTGTGAACTACCAGTGAATGAATTTAAGTACACATTCCCATTTCCAATAGTATCAAAAATAGCAACAAAATTTCCACACTGATTTCCATAGCAGCAACAGCAGTTTACAATCCCACCAGCGGTATATAACTATTCCTTTTGTCCTGTTCGCCCACGCTTGTTTTTGTTTTCTTAATGATTGCCATTCTGACTGGGGTGAGATAGAGTTTCAATGTGGTTTTTATTTGCACTTTTCTAATGGCTTGGGAAGTTGAGCTTAATTTTTTTTAATGTGCTTATTGGGCACTTGTGTTCTATCTTTTGAAAACTTTCTGTTTATTTCATTAGTCTGTTTGTTGCTTGAGTTGGTTGGTTTCTTGCTGTTTACTTTTTTTTTTAACTTTCTTGTAAATTCTGAATATTAATCCTCTGTCAAATGAATAGCTGGCAAGACATTCTCCCACTCTTCAGGCTGTCTCTTCAAGGAAGTTCTTTTAAAAACAAAAATAGGGTGACTCAATCAAAAACTTTCATATATGTATATGCATGTGTTTTAGCTAGTCTTCAGTTGTATGCCTCCCTATGGCAGTTTACAATTTCTTTAGTGTTAATTATCCCTCTTCAAACTCCCTCTACCCATCTTCACATTTCTCATGAGTTTATCCTTTCCCATTCAATTATTCCTCTTTCCTTGTCATACCACCCATGTTTTATTCTCTTCCCTTTGAAATACACTCCCATGTCACCTGACTAGTCTTCTGTTTCTATAGGCACTCCAGTTTAAACCCACACGTGTAAAGATTCTAATGTAACATTCATATCAGAAAGATAACATGTGGTGCTTTTCTTTCTGGGTCTTGGTTAGGTCACTCTAAATGATTATTTCCAGTCTATCCATTTACTTGCAAGTTTCATTATTTTAGTTTTATTTGCAGTTGAATAATATTCCATTGTGCATATGTAACACATTTTCATTATCTATCTTTTAGTGGCTATTTAGGCTGTTGTCATTTCTTAGCTCTTATAAACAGAGCAGTGACAAAAACAGATGAGTAAGTAGCTCTGTAGTAGGATATTGAATCCTTTGGCAATATGCCCAGAAGTGGTATAGCTGGGCATACTTCTGCTTTTCCAGGAACCTCCATGATGATTTCCATAGCAACTGCACCACTTGAACGCCACCAACAGTGAGTTTTCCCTACATCATTACCAGCATAAGTTGTCATTTAAAATGTTCTGTTTTAGTTTTTGATATTATAATAATATTATATCATTTCTTCTTTTCCTATCTTCCTCCCAAACCCTTCTTGTTCTTTTTCAAACTCATGGTCTCTTTTTTTCATTAACTGTTACATGCATATATGTATATGTACATATACATATTTTTACAGATATAACCTGCTCAGTCTGTATAATGTTACTTATGTGTATTTTCAGGGTGACCATTGGGTATTGAATAATCAGTTAGTGTGCTCTTCCCAGGGGAAGACTATTTCTCTCACTCTCACCGAGCTTGTACCAGCCTAGAAGCTTCATCTCTACTGACTAGCTTTCATAGTACTGGAAGGTGCTATGCACACTACAAGGGGAAAAGTAGTCATTAGTTTTATCCAACTGTGAATCCAGTGACTTACAATAATGATAAGCCTGGCAAGATATGGCCATTAGAGTAATATAGCAACACCAATATTATATTGGTAACCAACTAACCAACCAACCACCAACCAACCACCAACCAACCACCAACCAACCACCAACCAACCATCTTTTCACTGGGTTTTAAAACATGCTCCACAAGACAGAACTCATGCCTCGTATCATTAATTGGGATAAAACCCCATTAGGTCATAGGCCCTAGTGGAGGATCTAGTACTATTATTCTGCTAAATGGACATAGTAATAAATTGCCTCATAAGTTATCTTTATACCTGTATATTAATGTGTCTATCAGCCCTTACTACAAAGTCTACTATTTGTAGTATATGGTGATTAAAATAGAGACCCACAATTGGGTAGCATACAGAGAATAAGAGACTGTGGAGTCCTCAGCTTTACAGAAAACATCTATCATACCTCCCTCAAAGCTCAGGGATTATCATGGAAGGGGATGAAGAAAGATTATAAGAGCCAGAGAAAGTAGATGATTTCAGTAAAATAGTATTTGCTGGACATGACAATACCACTGTCCAGTTGAACTTAAAGCAGCTGAGACTGCATAAGATATGTACAAGATCAAGACAGCAGAAATCTCAGCACAGATGGTGGAGAGGGTGATGTCCCATGCCTATATAAAGGGCTATTAGGTACTGGTGGCTACTTGAGGAGCAATAATCACTTTTCTTCAAGGATGTGGGTCATGAGAGGCTACTCATGCTTCAGTAGATGGTTCCAGGGTCTTTCACATGCAAATACTACTAAAAGAACTCAGTGGGCTAAAATAAATAACACTTAAGGTTGGAAGGGAAAAGTGGGGTGGGGGTAGAGAAGGAATTGGAGGGGAGAGAATGAGGTGTGGGATTTGATAAAAATACATTATACTCATAGTTGGAACTTTTAAACGACAAAACGTGATGTGATCTAGGTATATTACTTCTAGATACATGTCCAAAGGTACTAATTTAAATCAGGATCCTATAGAGATACTGGCATTCTTATCTTTATTTAAATATTGTTTATAATAGACAATACATGCAAGCAACCTGGATATTTACTGGTGGATAAATACATAAAGAAAATGTCATATGGGTTGGAGGGATATTTCAGCAGTTAAGAGCACTGGCTCCTTTTCCATTGGACCTCAGTTTAAAATTCCCAGAGGGTGGCTCACAAATGTTTGTCTGTAACTACAGTTCCAGGGGATGTGAGGCATCCACAGATACCAGACACACACGTGATGTATAGACAAGCATGCAGGGGAAATACTCAGACACGTGAAATACAAACAAATAAACCTTAACAATATTATATATATTTGTGGGATTACGTTCTATCTTATGAGTGAACACGAGGGATTTTGTTAAGCCAAGTCAATTAGTCCCAAGGGACCAAAGATAGGCTGCTGCATTATTCCACTTACATGGGATGTAAACAATGCTGATGAAAATCGAGGAAATGGAGGGTGGAATTGTGTCTGCAGGGGCTTGGGGGAGGAGGAAGTGTGGAGTAGTTGTTTACTGAGTTCCAGCTCTAGAAACCTGCTGGACAACACTGCTCTCGCAGCTAACAACACTGTACTGTCTTTAAACACACTTGTACCTCGTGTTAAATCTAAAAAAAAAAAAAAAAAATGTGTCCTGGAGGGAAGGGGGGAAAAGCAGCATGTTTAAATGTAGAGAAAAATGCAGTGTAGTGGTCAAATGCAAGTGGGTGGGTCTGCGGCATGGGTCCTGGAGTCACAGGGACCCGAAAACCGTCTGTGGTAGTGCTTTCCAAAGGTGGCACTGGTGGTAAGGGACTTAGCTGTGTGCTTCTTCATGGTGGAAAAATACAGACATCAATTTCCCAAAGTGAACAGATGGCTGGATTTCCTGAAGCAAAGGAAGGAAAGCTTTGAGCTTCTTACCTCATGCAAAGGGTAGAAGCTTGAGAAATAAGAGTAAGAAGAAATGATTAAAGGCCTTTTTCCTCTTGTTTTCCTAGCATTGCATCTGCTTCCAAGAGTTTGTTGTGATCGTAGAGGGTACAGGGAGATATCAACCATGTTAAATTTCTTGCCACTCCAGCCGCATGGAGGCTAAGATTCAAATTTAGTTTTGCTGATTGAGAGGAAAAAATGATTAATTTTAAGAAATCTGACCTATGGTCTAAGATTTATAGTCAGCTAAAAAAAATTCAGTTCCTTTATTGATAATCCTGCTATTCAATACCTGCTGGGTATCTCATACTTCATAAAATGTAGTTGGTTTAGATCAAGAAGTTATGGATGTAGCCAGTACCACAGAGTAAATAAATGAGAGGGTCGGCTGTAAATTCAAGTCTGGGTATTTGTAAAGCTTGGGATTTTTCTCACATGACCTCCTGAAGTGAGACCAGAGTGGATCTGGGCCTGAGCAGGCAAGTGGAGGGAATTTTCAGTGGGGAGAATGACAAAATGGCAATGACTACTGATGCTAGAGATTGCGTGCTGAATTAGATGATGATTGTTCCTCCCTGGAGCATTCCAGCCCTTTTGCCTATCTTTAAATACATGCACTGCTGAGTTTCTTAATATCTGCTGTGGAAGAAGACGATGGGAGAAGACACTAGGTGTAGAATGTGGTATCTCCTCAGGACATTTGAAGAGTTGGAGTTGTGACCCCCAAATCTGTGGGTAAACAGATTATAGAAAGCAATAACCTGTGACTCCATGGCTGACTGAATGACATGGCTGAGGGGAAGGGTTGTAATTGGATCCACTAAATCATGTCTGGGTTTGTATGGCTCTGGGCCATGTTAACAAATAGTTTCCTGGATTCTGCTGTAATTTATGATTATGAATGTATATAGTAAAAGAGTGCTTCCAGATGGCTGCAACCTAGCATTACCAGCTGAGCTAGTGTCATTTTGCCTGAGGGCAGTATTGCCAAGAACACTGGGGGTGCCATTTTGGCAGTCTATTACTTTTTTTAAAATGAGTGTTTCCTTAGGAAAAAAATTACCGAGTCTATGTACTTCATCATACAACATAGCAACTTTATATTTACTTTCATGGTTGAGACAGTTTATGTTGGTTTGAATAAGAATGAACCCCACAGGCTCGTATATTTGAATGCTTGATCACCAGGGTGTGGCACTCCTTGATAGAACTAGAAGGATTAAGAGTTATGGCCTCGTTGGGGAAGTATGTCACTTCGGGGTGGCCTTTGAGGTTTCCAAAGCCAATGCCAGGCCCAGTCTCACTCTTTCTGCTTGAGGATCAGGATGTAGTTCTCAGCTGTTGTGCCAACATCTGCCTGCATGCTGCTGTGCTTCCTGCTATGATAATGGACTAAACCTTTGCAACTGTATGCAAGCTCCCAATTAAATGCTTTCTCTTAGAATGGTTGCCTTGGTCGTGGTGTCTCTTCATAGCAATAGAACAGTGACTGAGACAGTGTTTGATTTTGTAAGTTTCAAAGTTTGATCCAGGTATACCAAGTGAAGGTGCTCTCTAGCAAAATGAAAACCCTGCTTTTGAGACTACATCTTTTTTGGATGACTAAGTTTTAAGGTATTTTATATAATGGACTTATCCTGGACATAGAGACATTTCTTCATCTGTTCACATGTGTCTGCACAAATAATAGATGAGCATTCAATATGGAAAAGTGGAGGCAGAAATGGAGTGAGGAGGACAAAATCCTATATAAGCATTGGGCATAACATATTATCCATACTGGTGGCTTGCTAATGTTTCTTAAATGAAAATAGGTCCTAGAGAGTTAATACATTTTGCCTTGCAAGAACAAGAACACAGGGATGAACTAGAATTAGTAGCTGTGAGAGTCCACAGGAAGGAGGAAAGCTGGGTCCTCTGCAAGGTTTGGTGGAGTTCCCAGGGAATGGAAGCAGGGTGGGAGGACAGGTCCCTGCCCTTGGCCTACTACAGGTATAGGGATAGGACCAGGGAAAGTGCAGTGGAGGACAGGAAGAAGAGTGAAGGTGGCCTCCCAGCCCCAGGCCGGTGTGGCCAGCGGTTCCCAGGTGGAGAGAACTCCAGGTATTGGAGGCTGATACAAAGAGGTGGTGGTGGGGGGATGTGGATAACTTGGTATGCAGCAAGAGAGATTCTCCCGCATTCCAGAGAATGGAGGCAGAGAGGAGAGCTAGTCCTGAAAGCAATCTGCTACAGGCCTGGGCATCAGCTATTGTCTTTAAAGAAGTAGAAACTTTGATGAAAAATAGATTTGGTTATGGTTATAATTGTATTCAGATTTGCATACATTAATATTTTCTAAAGGTACCAGTTACTCTAACATTACTAAAATTCTTATCCCCATAGGATAAAAAAATATACCGATGTAAACATTTTGCTATTCATTGGTGTCAAGGCGTTCTGTGAGGTAAATGCCAACCAGATGGTCTATGGCAACCCAGCAGGAAGGCAGCTGGCCTTTGCTTGTGTTGGATATATGGGCTAGCACCCAGGCAAAAGGCATTTGTTTTCTTTGCACTTTGAAACATCAAAATCTAACAGCAAAAAAAAAAAAAAAAAGTCTAAAGTGTAACTCACACATTGTAAGTGAATACAGTGAACTGAGAAATTAATTATATAAACAGTGCCAAATAAAATCTTACAGACATGTTTACATGTTTGCTCATGTTGTGTTTTAGCTAGATTGCATTCACAATAACAGAAATTAGAAAACCCCCTGGGAATGCTTAATGTATTTCAGTTTAAAAATATTTCACAAACTGTATTATTGTATTTCATAAGAAAACCTTCTTTAGGACTTCATTTAAGGCATAATTCTATATGGTGACATATTTACTCCATGTGTTATTGGTTACTAGTGATCATATGATAGTTAAGAAGCTAAAAGGTAATAAAAATGCTACTTTAGAAAATGCACTCCAATTGCAAAGCACGAATAAATTTTTACAAATAATTAATTACTTATATTAAGAACTCCATTACCTTCCATATTTCATGAAAACACAGTTTAAAGACTAACATTAAAAATTTTCTGTACATTCTTAGAGTTGGGTTTTTTTTTAGACAAAGAAATAGAATTTGGCACTGGATGTTCAAAAAAAGAGTTTTATTATTTTCTTTAAATTAAATTTAACTTGAATCAAAATCATCCCATTTTTGCTCAATCAAATATCGCCAGATGGGACATGAGATGCCTTTTTGTTGTTAAGGATTCTCAGTCCTGATGTCCAATACTTCTAAATGAACATGATTTCATTCTTCACAAGGTTTTACTGCTTCATGTCTCAGGGCTTTGCTGTGAAGTGGAAAATGTCATTGTCTTTGAGACCCACAGACCATGGTCTTGCTTAGAACCATGAAGACTTTTATCCACATGCGCTACCTTAGGCACACCCTTCTCTTTTCTCTTTCTTTTTGTAAGTGGTAAGTCTTTCAAGACACATGAACCTTTATTTTTGCTGTCTTTACACAATTGGGCCCCAAAAGTGAAGCAAAGCATTCTTATTATCCATTGTAACTTTAGACACTATTCAAATCATTGTTATTCTAAAACATTTTTTTAATCTAAAGTATCACGTTGTATGGTGGTGATATTTTATTTGTGCTGAAATGTGGTGATATTTTATTTGTGCTTTAATAAATAGAGATTGCCTGGAGATCAGAGGAAAAAGGCCAGCCATTATAACTAAACAAAGAAGTCAAGCAGGGGTAGCACACGCCTTTAATCCTATCACTTAGTAGGCAGGATCTCCGTGTGTTCAAGGCCACACTAGGGAACAGAGCCAAACATGGTGACACATGCCTTTAATCCCAGTACCAAACATAGAGGTCTGGAGGTCTGTACAGACGGACAGAAATTGACAGAGCTGTGTAGGAAGAGGAAGTGATGTAGCTGGGCTAAGAGAGCCAATGTGAGAACAGCACAGAAAAGGCATTTAAACGTGAGTATACAGGAAGAAGTTCTTTTTGGAAGCTGTGGAGTTGGTGAGGTGAGGTTAGCTCGTGGTTTGTCCTATTCCTCTGATCTTTCTCTTGGGCTTTAACCCAAATTTCTGGCTCTGTGTTTTTTATTTATTAAGACCATTTAGAAATTCATCTACATTATTTTCTTTAAACAAGTGAAACTTTGATAAGAAATTGATTTGGGGATCAATTTGCATTGGACATTCATATTTGCATATGTTGACATTTTTTAAAAGGATGAATTAGGTCATATCCCTAAAATTCCCATTTCCATAAAATGAAAATATATCTGATTTCTGCCCTGTAAGGACAGGAATAACAAAAAGAATACATATAAAATGGAGACTACTGTAAAAGTCAACACAAATGAGTGAATTGTCTTATCAAATGTATTTATAGGATCCTTGGAATGGTAGACTGAGAAGAGGCAGTATTTGACATATGAGGAGAATATTTCTGGAGTAAGAAGGCATGGGGTCAACAATTCTGATTGAGAAGATAATCGTACAAGGGAAAAAACAGTACATTTGAGAAATGGGGAGAAAATGAGAAGCTAAAAAATGGCAAAGAGTGAAACTGATAATTCATGTTAGATGGTCTCCCATATATTTGTTGAAGAACTAAGATACATAGTGGTTGCAAGATTTGTTTTGGAAGTTTGAAAGATGTGTCTGAGGTTCCTAGAAAGGAATTTCACCAATTAGCGTCTTCTTTAACTCCAGATGCAGGTGGTTACACTGCAAATTATGGTTCAAATACCCAGGTCTCTTGTTAGTCCTCTTAGCTGTCTGCCACAACTAGTGAGTAAGGTCATGCTCTGGAAGACACCACACATCTTGGTTGTAAGAGGCAGACAAGAACTGGCATTAGAACCTCTCTCCCTCTGCTAGCATTCACACCATGGAGGTGTTGAGCAGGCTGCTGACAGGAAAGGAATTCTGCATTTTCCCTAGCTACGAACCCTCTGAAAGAGAAGGTCAGTCTGTCGGGTGAGATAAGAAAAGGAGTCAGAATTTTGAGGAGGAAATAAAGGCTGGAAATGCAGGACAAGTCATAATGTGCAGTGTCACGGGCCATGTTTACTACGGTCCTCTTCTAGGCTTCTTTGTCATTCAGGAAGGGCAGATATGGGGAACAAATCCTTGGTAAGAGACAGGGTGCCACTAATCTGTGCTTTTGAGTCTCTGTGTCTTAGAGAGCTTGGGGGGGGGGGTCCACTTTATAAAAAGAACAATTATAACAATTCACTCTAAGGATGCAGTAGATAAAAAAACTTCTGCTTTTTTAAAAAATGGATTTTAATTTCATTATCAGTTTCACATTCCCAAAAGACACATATCCCTTACATAAGTTTTATAATGTTTTCTCTATACTTTTTTCAAAAACAAACAAAAAAATCCCAATATACATAGGCTTTGCAAAATTAGCTTGACTGTAAATATATATCCATATATAATATATAAACAAAAAATATATATGTATACACATACATATAGATTTTCTACACACACATGTATAGCTAAGAAAATATGACTTTTAGTTACCTCTAGTTTTCAGTATTATTCCTGCACATTTATTTTATATGTTTCAAGATTAAAATTTAAGGACATTTGGTCTATTTGCTCAGAAAATTGCAGAGAATGAGTACAGTTTGCACAGAAAAACTGTAGTGATAGCTGTAGAGATACTGTATTATGTAGGTGTTACAGTAATTTTAGAGAGTTGCTGGAAACATTGTACCCTGTCATATTTTATTAGAATTATCACTTTATAATTGCTTTTATACAGTGAATTCATTTGCTTATCTGTATTTTATGTTCTATTGCTACTAAGACTTATTAAAATCTAGTTTGAAAAGAAACAATTATTGGCCACTACTGCTTAGTTTTTATTTTTTATTCTATAAATAAAAACCAGATTGATTCTTGTAGTGGATAACTGTTCCAGCTTTAACCTGGAAGTACTACCCACAGTGAGGCTTCCAGTAACTGTCATGTTTACCTTATGACTGGTCCCTGAGGTAGGGCTGAGATGGGAGCTCTTTTTTTTTTTTTTTTTTTTTTTTTTTTCGAGACAGGGTTTCTCTATGTAGCTTTGCGCCTTTCCTGGAACTCACTTGGTAGCCCAGGTTGGCCTCGAACTCCCAGAGATCCACCTGCCTCTGCCTCCTGAGTGCTGGGATTAAAGGCGTGCGCCACCACCGCCCGGCTGAGATGGGAGTTCTTAAGACCCAAGATCTGGATGTGCTGGCTCTCTTTGTTCCTAGTGATCCTGGATGCTGGATGGTAGACCAAGTGGAGTTCTCCAGAGAACCCAGCTTGACTATACCTCACCTCTCCCGGATCCTATAACTAACCCCTTTACCCTACAAAATAAACCTTTTTAACTACTTGGAGTTGCCTTAATAAATCTTCCAATAGATTCCTGCTGCATAGTTAACCCAGGCATGAAGTAGTTTCTGTAAGTGTTATGGCAAATGCAGAGCTTGAGGCTTGATGACAGGAAGTGACCTGAGCAAGGACACACACCTGGTAGCACAGTCAGGATCCAGAAGTATTTTTCTAGATACAATTGCAATAAACACATTACAGAGTTGAAAGCAAGGACTAAAATTGGGGAAGAGGTCATGAGCTTCAGCCTGTTCAGTTTCAGGATACAGTTTCATCCTTTCCCAATTATGGCTGGTGCCTTCATTGCAGAGTTTGTGTCTCAGGACAAAAGAACTTAGAGAAAACAAGACGTTTGAATGAATTAGATATAAGAATGAAACATGTCTCTCAAACCTATGCAATAACAATTTCATTAAGATGCTCTGGTAAAATATGCTTTTCAAAATTCTTTTATGCTTTATATACATCCCAAACCACACGACACCTAGAAGGAAAAAGATCTAGTAATCTAGCACTATGAGATGATTATTAATTATGCAAACAAGCACAAAATACCACTCAATAAATTTAAGTGAGTCAGTCATTTGAGGACATCTAGTGCTTTATGAACTGGAAATCATTCATGGTCTTCTGCTTGGGAACTTTGCTCTCCATTTGTGTCTCTGTCTTTCATTTTTCTTCGTTGAGACAGGAAGTCACAGGCCTGAAGGAGAAAGCTTGTTTCTTTTTATCAAAGGAATGACTTTGACCGGCCTCTTCCCATTTCTGCCTTTGATCTTTTGCAGAATTTGTGAAAGCTGTCTAAATCACTCCTGGCTTTACTGCTAATTGGTACCTTTTGGCTGTCTTAGTATCAAGGGCAAAGATTAAATGACTATAGGAACTACACTTTGTTACTTTGTTTTGTCCTGAGCCTGGCTCTTTAGGTTTAGATTGGCTTGACAGGACATTGTGGAGACATATCTCAAATTTCCAAACTATGTCAACCAAATCTCAAAAGTATTACAGAGCCTTACAGTGATGTGACCAATGGTGGACAAAAATCAAAATTCTGATGATGGAATTTTTGAAAACGTGCTCTGGGAAATCCTCAGTATTTGGGAAATTCATAATAATAATCTGGGAAATTTATATACAGAATTGATCTGCATATGCAAAAGGGACTTGAGTAAGTCAAGACAGGTTGGTGGGCATTTAAGGAAGAAATGCCTCCAATGTCTTGTTTGTTTTTTAAAGACTAGAGGGTAGAAATCATTCAGTGAACCTTCAAAAGCAGGCATAAGGCTTCAAGGATAAGTACTGGACCATAAAGACAAGCTTAACATTAGATGAAGATAAGATACTGGTGCACAGGTAACCCTTGTGAACTAAAATGTTCTCTTTGGGGCTGGAGAGATGGTTCAGTGGTTCAAAGTGCATGCTACTCTTGCAAAGGACACGACTTGTGTTCCCGGCACCCATGTCAGGTGGCTCACGATCACCAGTGACTCCAACTCCAAAATGATCTGGCTTGGGAAGCTGTACTCATGTGCATCCTCTGACACAGACATATACACATAATAAATAATAAAATAAATAAAGCAAATCTTTAAAAATCCCTCTTAGAGGGGAGCTCATAAGATCCAGGAAGAGCATGAAGCTTCTAATACTCAGAAAACTCAGAAATACAAAGCTCCTCCCCAAGGTTACTTAAGCAGTGAACAATTGCTAAGGGAAAGGTGACTGTTCAGTTAGCAGCCTGCAAGTTGGGCAAGGAACTCCATTTTGGATAATGCTTCCAAAAGTTATCATTCATTCTGGGGTGAGCTTTCCAGTCACACAGTTTGCCTTCAGGTCTGCATGCTCCTTTTAGGAACACTTGACCTAAATTCTCGTAGAAACCACAATAAAATCACTGGTTAGAATAATTTCACTGGTCTGTTGTCCGTGCCTTATCTAGGGTGAATAAACAGTTGTTGGTGTCTCATGAGAAGAGGCCCCACCACACACCTGGAACATAAATAGGAATTGGCAGAATCAAAGATGAGCTGGACTTGAGTAATTGCATAGCTCCTGTAATGGTGATATGATGTGGAACTGAGGCTGAGGCAATACCCACAGAAGCAACCTTGATGTACCTGCCTGTCCCTGTGTGATATGGGACACTGTGCCTCTATGCTATAGTGGCAGTTGAATACTCCCTGGTGATAAGACTTGGAACCCAAGGTTGTTGCAGGATATTTGATCACCTTGTGAGAAGACATGTCTCTGTCTGTCCTTGCCTGCCTAAGGCACCTTCTGATTGGTTTAATAAAAGAGCTGAACAGTCAATATCTAGGCAGGAAGAGGATAGGTGGGACTTCCAGGATGAAGCAGGAACTCTTGGAGAAATCTGGGGCACAGGGGATTCTCTGGCAAGAAGCAGAGGAAGTTGGACACATTGTACTGAGGTGAGGTAATGAGCCATAAGGCAAAACAAAGGTTAATATAAATGAGTTAAAGTTTTAAGTGCTAGTTCGGAACAAGCCTAAGCTAAGGCCAAGCTTTCATACTTAATAAGTCTCCGTGTCATTTTTCAGGAGTTGGTGGCTCAAAGACAGACCTCTTGCACAAAGTGAGTCATTTGATGTTGGAGAGTCTTTGAGAGGAATATCAGGATGACCCTCTTCTATGTGTGTGATGGATAATCTTGATTGCCACTGTGACATAATTTGGTATCCCACAGAAGTAACTCTCTACTTTTTGAGGAAGTTTCTATATTATGTTAATTGAGACATTCAGACTCACCTTTAATGTGAGTGCTCCCATTAAGAAAAGCTTTTTTCAAATCTAGTACCAGTGAATAAACTATATCTAGTCATTTGTTGTTCAATACAGAAGTTTAAGAGAACACACTAATTCTAATCAATGCAAAATTACATTTGAAAACTCAATCAGTTAAAACCATCCTCTTTTCATTCAGATGAATACTTGAATCACTAGTACTGCTACTTTTGACTCATTTTTGCTGTGTGGTTAGGCAGATGTAATATGGTTTCTATTATATGGAATCACAATAAAATACTTCCATTTAAAAAAAAAAAAAGAAGGGTTGTGTACCAGATTGAACATAAAAGAAAAAGGGAGCTACACATAATGATCACCTTTCTCCGCTTCCTGCTTCCTGACTTCAGGTATAACGTGACCACCTACTACAAGCTCCTGCCATCATGACTTGCCCCACTGTGATGGAATGTTCCCTCAAACTGTGAGGCAGAACAAACCTTCACTTCATTAAGCTACTTCGATCAGGTGTTTGGTCCCACAATGTATAAGGTAACTAAAAGTGTGGGATGGGGTAGTATCTTAGTTAAGGTTTCATTTTGCTGCAGTAAAATGTCATGGCCACAAAGATCCTGAGAAGGAAAGGATTTATTTCGTCTTTACAGCTTGTGATCTCTCATTCAGTGGAGTCAGGGCAAGAAGTAAAACAGAAGCTGTGGAGGGGTGCTGCTTCCTGGCTTGCTCCTCCTGGCTTTCTTAGCCTGCTTTCTTATGCACCTAGGACCATTAACTCAGGTTGGCACCCACTTACAGTGAGCTATATCCCCCACATCAACCATCAATCAAGAAAATATACCATAGACTCTCCCACAAGCCAATCAGTCAGGGGGCAGTTTCTCAGTTGAGATTCCCCTCTTCCAAATGACTCTAGCTTGTGTCCAGTTGACATAAAACTAGCCAGCACAGGAGTGTACCTCCTCGATGAGTAGAGTCTGTCAAGTGAGTACTGGGATGCCTTTCAAATGGGTAAGAGACTGGAATGCATATTGCTATCCCAGAAAGTTGTGTAACTGCTGTAGGACTACTATCAGGCTGTAGACAAATGTAGTTGTAACTAAGACTCAGTGACCTATTCAGAAAGAACTTGCACATACAAAGTCCTAAGTGAATGGAAAATCAAATGATGATGTTGTGTCTTTGGGAGGCCTTAAAGCCAGAACAGAAAATCACTTGAAGGGTAATGATGGAGTGGAGGACAGGGTCCCCACTATACTCATTGCTATAGAGGAAGAACATCTCCTAACTAGCAACCAACCTTTTTGCTCCTTGGACATGATGACTGAGGTTACCTGTGAATGAAGAGCATCCATGTGATTGGAGGCTCCACAGAGAATTACAGGTTTATTGTTGCCTTCTAATGTGCAAAACACTGAGACTTTGGATTCTACAGCTGAATGTATCTCACTTCACTGTAATTCCCCTAAACACTGGAGGCAATGGGCAGCAGAAGGTGGATATGGGGATATGGAAATCTGGGGTCTATGTAAAAAAAAAAAAAAAAAAGAGTTTATTCTAAGGTAAGTCAATTACCTCCCTACCACCTTCCCCAAATTGCACTGCGAGATTTCTGCCCTGGAAGAGCATACTGGGTGGTACAGGTACTGCTGGGACATGCCCTGAAAACCACCCGTGGAAAGCATTGACTGAAAGTGAGAACTGTAAAGTAAATAATATGTGGTTGGGTGAGATGGGAGGGTATAAAGTTGCATACCCTGAGTACAGCTATAAATCTAAACAGTATAGATTGTCGGGGGGCTATTATAAAATTACAGAAACCAAAAGACCCGAAAGATTAATTACATAGGCCAAAACCCTTTCAATGATCTGGCATGGCCTATGAGGAAGCCAGATGGCTTCTGGAGAGTTAGGAATAGAGAGCCAAATAAAGTATGCCCTATCCATGTCCCTGTATCTTACAATGCTGTTTTGAAAAATCAGCTGTCCAAGTGATGGGTTCTTTATATGCTGTATTTTACCCTGTTAACATCTTTTCTTTAGGGCATGCCCTTAGCTATTACATGACCAGACCAATTTTTGTTCATCTGGAGCTGCCAGCAGTAGACCTATAGAATACATCTTCAAAGTTACCTTTCAGTCCTTGTGCTATCTGTTATGGGATGATGGCCTTGGACTTGGTTTTGTTACCTTGCCCACCCTCTGTTAAAAAGTTTGATTACATAGATGATATAATGCTAACCTCTAAGTGTTTTACAGATTTAGAAAAAAAAATAGCATCTAAAAAGATTTAGACATACAAGTCCACTTAAAGGACTAAGGATGAAAAATCAGTCCTGACAAGGTGCAAGGACCAGGCATAACTATAAATTTTCTAGAAGTATTATGGTTGCATAGGATGAATATAATATCTGAAAAGTTTATTGAGAAAATCCTACAACAGCTTATACTTGGTAGTGTAAAAGAGGTATATTTTTCTTTCACTTTCTGGAGCTTGAGAATTTTCATACCCACTTTGCCAAATTGCTTGTCCTTTGTTTAAATTTGTAAAAATGGGTGCAATGTGGAATTGATGATCAGGACAAAATATGTCAAGAAGATTTTGATCAGGCTAAGATTCTTAGAGGATAGCTGTGTGTTTCAACATCCCACTGTCCCTTTTCGTTAGAAATGACTAGAAGCTTACAGGACCACAGTTGCAGACTATGATGAAAATTATCAGAGTAAACAGTTCCAGTATTGTTTTGGTCCTAGTCATGGAAGTGGGAAGAAGCTTGATACACAGTGTTAGAACAGTAATTGCTTACACAACATTGCAACAGATGAAATCCAACATCATGAACAGCAAAAACAGCTTATCTGATAAAGGACTGGATTAAGTGCCCTTGGCTTGTGAGATATTACCCTGTAGAGTAAATTGTTACCAATAGGTCCGATTTTCTTTGCTTGTAAATTTTTTCTCTATAGCCTACCCTTATGCTTTAGACATCTAGGTGTCCAAGGCCTTTTGACTTCTTGAAGATGAGTATTTATATTATCCTGTAAAGACAAAAAAACAGAACCCTGCCCTGACCCTTTGTTGATTTTCTTTAACTTGTAGAACTATCACATAAGTGGATGAGCTATCACTTCTCCTTATCAGGAGGTTTCTCCTGTTTGAATCAAATTTTGTTAATTTTGTTGGTATCCATAGTTTTTCTTCTCATGTGGAAACAAAAGCAAACCCCCTGCCCCAATGTAGCACATATCCTGGTTTCCATTCTGAGATCAACACATCTTTGAAGCCCACAGGATGATTTAGTTCAGGAGTTTTTTCAGGAGAGGGGAGAGGGGAGGAGAGGGGAGAGGGGAGAGGGAGGGAAGAGGGGAGCAAGCAAGGCCAGCTGGGCTGAGTCTGCAGGTCCAGTGTGGTTTAGGTCAGGCCAGCTGGCCCCCGACTGGGTTGCTTTGGGTCTTATTCAAGCTATCTTAAACTTTGTGCCAATAAGTGATTTGTGGGATTCATGTCTCCTAAACCAAATCTATTGTTCTGGAAAGTCTCCACTCCTGAGGAGGAGCTGCTCATGGACACCCACAGTTCTGATGGGTTAAAAGATGTTCTTCAAGTACCCATGGTGTCAGAGGGTCTGCCTGTTGATTAAAGATGTGACCTTGTTTTCTTGCTCCTGCTGACTAGGAGATCTCAAGGTCATGTGAGCCTTGATGAGGCGGGGTAAAGTTTGTGTTGTCTGATGCCCTCGTTCTGTGCCTGGGGCAGACTTAGTGCTGTGGTCTGACTCCTTTGATTTTGTTGAAAAGCTTCTATTTTAAGGAATTTCTCTTCCTTGTCCTGTCCCCAGCCTCTCTTGGGAAGGCCTGGCCCTGGTCTACAATCTTAGCTGAGAATCTGAGAAAATGGGAGAAGTATACCCTTCTTTTAGTACTCAGACCCCTCTCCTTAGAAATTAGCTCACCTGGAGGAGTCCAGGGAGGCGTCAGTAGGTGCAGCACCCCGCCCCCCCAAACTGGGGAAGGGAGTGCACAGAGATTTCCTAGTGAGATCTGAGCTTGCTTTACCCAGCAGGACTGCATAAGAGGATAATTGGACCATGGGCCTGGTACCAGGTGTTTGGAAGGGTCTACACTTGGTTGTGTCTATCAAGGGGGAGGTCTTTTGCCTTGCCCCTTGGCATTGTTATAAAAAAGCCCCTTTGAATGAAGTTCTGGGCCAGGGATTAAGGATCCAGGCCCTTCTGAGGCTATTTTGTGTTTCTCTGTTCAGAAGTCCCATCCAGATCACCATTTTTCACGGACATGTCACATGTCTCCATTTATTTTGGTCTGTACCAATTTCCTGGCCTATATTTCTTTTCCATGACGCCGAGTCCTCTGATGGTTAGTTCTAGCTTTAGTTTGCCTAAGGTGTGTCTGGTGTTTAGTTCATGATTACATTGGGATTATAGATTTGGGGAAACATAGAGTTTATTTTCCATTCATCTCATATTAAAACGAGTGTAGGTAGCATTATATGGCAGGTCACTGGTGACAATGGTCTTGGTAAATTTTCAGACAGAGTAATATTTTTAGTTTTCCATGAAGTCTCATGGAAGCCAGGCTGACTTCCAACCCAATATATAGCCAAGGATGACTTCCTGACTCGACTATTCCCCATTTCCTGAGTGATGAGCTTGCAGTTATGCACTATGCCTCCTGATTTATGTGGTACTGAGGATTGGAACCCATGTCTTTATGCATGGTAGGCAATCACTCTCATAACCAGGCTACGTCCCTATCTCAAACAAAGGAAAATTTTAAAAGATTTCTCTTCTTTTTTCCAGGTTTAAGACTTTTATACTATTTTGCTGAGTCTTTTCCTATGAGGATATTTTAGGTATAAAAGGAGTAAGATGAATATGTCTAGGCTATTGTTCAATATCTGACATGTTAATTCGAATATTGGAAAAAGCATTTCTTAAATTTACATACCTAAATTATTATGTTAATAACTGAATTTGGGTAATTCATGCAATTTATTATTTTCATAGCTGAGAAAAATAATCCGTTTTAAAGGGTTAGCTGAAATCAGAAGGGCATAAGGTAGGGACTCAGTGAAAGTTGCACTTTCCCATCCTTGGAGAGCAACCGGACAAAAAAAGAACAAAAGATTAGAGACTGTAGTAGTTACTTCCCTGTGATAAAACACCCAGCAGAACTGACTTAGAGAAGGAGAGATTTATTCTGTTTTACAGTTTCAGAGGGTATGATCCACGATGGTATAGAAGGTGGGGTGGCTGCAGTGAGCAAGCCCAAGTTGGCAATTTTCACATGGTGCCAACCAGGAAGCTGAGAACTTGGGCCAGAACAAGGAGCGGTTATTGCCATCAACACCCATCCCTAGCCACCTACTTCTTCTAGGTAGGCCCATGTGTCAAAGGTTCTGCAGCCTGTCAATCAACACTACCAGCTGCAGACCAGGTGTCCCAAACCACGAGCCTGTGAGAGACATTTCAAATCCAAACTAGAAGGCAATAATTTCACCTTGGTTTTAGCTGCTGGATGTGCAGTATGATGCTACAGTAGTGATTGGAAATTACACAGAAGTTATGTGGGATCCAGTCTTTTCAGTGATACACAGATCCTCTCTGTTCAGTTCATCTTAGGGAAAAGTGTTCTGCAACAGGAAAGAAACAGCCTCTGCTTGTAGTGTTGAGTCTTAAGGATGTAGATGGGAAAGCCTTCCTTGGCATCTGACCCCTGTAACCCCCAAGGGTCTCAGATAAAGGAAATACTGGTCTTAAATATTACCTCAGCTTACCAATTCAAGAAATAAGAATTCTGCTTCTTTTGTCCCAAGGTCCTATATGCTATTTCCTTCCTTCCTTCCTTCCTTCCTTCCTTCCTTCCTTCCTTCCTTCCTTCCTTCCTTCCTTCCTTCCTTCCTCCCTCCCTCCCTCCCTCCCTCCCTCCCTCCCTCCCTCCCTCCCTCCCTCCCTCCCTTCCTTCCTTCCTTCCTTCCTTCCTTCCTTCCTTCCTTCCTGTCTCCTTCCTTCCTTCCTTCCTTCCTTCCTTCCTTCCTTCCTTCCTTCCTTCCTTCCTTCCTTCTTTCTTTCTTTCTTTCTTTCTTTCTTTCTTTCTTTCTTTCTTTCTTTCTTTCTTTCTTTCTTTCTTTCTTTCTTTTTGTTCCTTCCTTTCTATCTATCTTCTTTCTTTCTCTCCTTATCCTCCTCCTTTTCCTCCTCCTCCTCTCCCTCTCCCTCCTATAAAAAACAATCAAAATAACCTTGGAATTATCTGAATAAACTTGAAAAAAATCTCTAAATTAGTGAGCCAATCACTGCTTATGTTTTATTTTATTATTTATTTTTTATCTACCATAGCTTAATATTTTACTTACTTTAACTAAAGCAAATAGAATTCAATAATTAAATTCCAGCCATTGACCTGATGTATTAAAATGATTGCCAATAAAATTATGTGATATAAGCAAAGAAGAGGAATTTAGGGCTTTTATAATGGAAAGTTCTACATGTGCACAGCAAGCCACCTTGAGTCTTTTGTCCTTCTGACATTTTTTTTTTGTCTTCTGGAAAGAGTGGAATAAAATGACTTCCTAGATTCTATATAACTTTGAAGACCATTGATTTTTATGATAGTCACTGCTCAGAGGAAAAGAAGGGTAAAAAATATTATAATATAAATACCCATTTTCTCTATTGAATTGAGAAGACACTGATAGAAGTCTGGAAAGCTATTCAACAATTCCAAGTTTCCTCTCTATATAGGTTTATTTCAATTATTTATATATTAACAAAGTGGCAGTTCCTCCCTGGCTCTCACAGGGCTTATTGGCAAGGTAGTTAACAGTCTAGATGACTGTTTTTGCCTTTTCACACTTGATCTAACATATTTATTCTGAGTCTTTCTCACTATCTACCAAAGAATTGTTGGTTGAAGGAAGCATAATAGTGTGGAATATATTCCTTACACTATATGAATATATGTCACTGTGATTGGTTTAATAAAAAAGGTAAATGGCCAGTAGCTAGGCAGGATTTTTGGGACATAGAGAGTGGCCAATGAGAGGCAGAGGCGCAGGAGTTGAACATGCCATACTGTGATAAGGTACCAATCCACAAGGTAGAACATATATAGAAATATGCATTACTTAAAGTTGTAAGAACTAGTTTATAGATGTAACCAACCGTTTTATTAAATAAGAAACACAGAAATAATGCAAAAGAGAAAGCCGAGAGGTCAGAGCTCAGAGCCAAAATCTCACCCTTCCGCCTGCGGTGTCCCAGCTTCCCGAATGAGGGCTCTATTTCCTGTCTGTTAGTCTATTTAAAGAGACAGAACAAGCCACAGCTATCTCACCTCACCAGTTCCTCAGCTGGTCCTGTTTCCTCAGACTGGAAGCTTCTGTGTCCTCATCCCAATAGCTCTCAGCTGAACTGTGTTGCTCCAAAGCCTGAAAGCTTAACCAGCCAAATGCTTCTAGTTTCTGGTCCTCACGCCTTATATATCTTTTTGCTTTCTACCACCACTCCCTGGGATTAAAGGCTGGCTTTCTGGGATTAAAGGCGTGTGCCACCACCGCCACACTTTTGCTATGGCTCTAATAGCTCTGACCCCCGGGCAACTTTATTTATTAACATACAATCAAAATCACATTTCAGTATAATTAGATTACCACCACACTAGTTAGTAACAAGCCTAAACTATTGGCTGATCATTTATAACTGACATTAAGTCTCTGTGTGATTATTTGGGAGCTGGCTAGTGGGACAGAGCTGACTGGTGATCCTGACAAAATCTCTGCCTACACAAGAGACAATTCAGAGCTTTAGCATAAAAATGCCACTCAGAGGTGTGGTTACTTACTTACTTTATGATCTTACTGATAAAAACCACAAAAGCAAATGTCACAGCTATAAGGGGGTGGAGCTGCTCACAGTTATTACTGAATGATGCTGTCATCCATGTTTCCCTTTGCTCCTTTGCACATGATAGCAGAATTCTCAAATCTAACTAGAATGACAATAATGCAACATGGTCAGTCTACAGTTGTCCAAATCCCTCCATATATAATATCTAATTTGACACAACAAAAAATTGCTTTAATATAAATTGAACAGCGGCAAATATCCTACAAACTAGCATTTCCTTCCACACCGAGGAACATAAGTGGTTTCAGTGAACATTGAAGTAAGTGATATTGCAGCAATCAAGGGCTATAAAAATCAAGTATTAGCGGATGCCGAAGGGTATGTATGGTTTAACAAAGGAAAAGTGGTCAGAAGGCTGAAGATTTATGATTGATTAAAAAATTTTCAGAGCTTCTGTAAATTATCAGCGATGCTGAAAGGGTTTTCTGATCAGGATTTGTTACTAAACATAGAGAAATGAAGACTTATGTAGAATGATTATTAAGATGAAGAATGATTCACAATTGACATGATATATATAGTCTTTACTTGGGTACAAGCATACATGAAGGAGACAACTTATAAAATCTTTCTCAGATGGCCACTGGTGCTCACATACAAAACTTGATCAGCTTGTCAATATAGAATTGGGTTTAAGTAGAATGTGATACGGCTAATAGCTTAGGTCCAATGTGTTATTATGTTTAGAAGGCCACAAGCTCATCATTTGTCTCATTTTAATGCTGTATATAGCCAATTTCACACATTTCCTGTCACCTTACAGATTTAAGGTCATATTCTGGGCAACTTCATATGTGTAGGCAAAGACTTAGCACAAAGATCCTTTGTCATTGCTAGTAACATGACAAATACACATTTGTAAAGGGGATATAGTGGTGTATACCTACAATCTCTGTACTCAGAATGCTGAGGCAGGAGGGTCATGTATTCAAAGCCAACTTGGGCTACATAGCAAGACCTTGTCTCACTGCATGCTACCAGAGGGGAAAGGTCATCAGCAATATCACCCTGCAGCCTCCAACAGTGACCTGCCTGCAAGATATACTGGTGCAAAATGGCACAAATGATATAGGAGAAACTAACAACTTTTTTTAAATTGAATTTAAGATCCACTCCATGATATGGAACCCATAACTGACAATGCTAAGGTATCTAAGAACTTGAGATTAGACAGGCCATGGGCCTATGGGAAAACATAATACTATTATTCTGCTAAAGGAACACAGTAATAGAATGTCTCATAATGACATATCGATATCCCCAGAGTTTAGTGCATGGCTCCATCCTCATCATAAACGTCTCTTCTTGTAGTAGATGGTAATTAACATAGAGATCCACAATTGGACAATGTACAGAGAGTGAGAGACTTTGGAGCCCTCTGTTCTAAATGGGATGTCTTCATCAAATCCCTCCTTTCAAGGCTTAGGAATCTATGCAGAAGAATAGGTGGAAAGATTCTAAGAGGCAGAGGTGGTGGATGACCCCAAGGAAACAGTGTCTTCAAGATGTAACAGGAATAGTGCACATATGAACTCACAGAGACTGTAGCAGCATGCACAAGATCTGCACAGTTCAAGTCAGACAAAAATCTCAGCAATGAAAAGGGGAAGTTAAATCAAAGCCCCATGCCTAATCGAGAAGCTATTGCTATTCGCAGTTGATACCTGCTGGGAAAGCGGAAATCAGTTTTCTCCAATGGTGTGTCACTGGATATATCAACCACATTCTCAGGTAGTTCTCATACCCAGAAATAGCAGGCCAACACAAAATGAACTGGTCTCCTCTCGCTCTGGCTCTTGCTCTGGCTCTCGCTCTTGGTGGGGGGTGTTGTATCACTTTATTTAGGCATTTTTTTGGTCTCATTGTTTTTTTTTCTTTTTTTTCCCTTTTTTTGTGATATATATTTTTTATTTTACAATATCAGTTCTACATATCAGCCATGGGTTCCCCTATTCTCCCCCCTCCCACGCCCTCCCCTTACCCCCAGCCCACCCTCCATTCCCACCTCCTCCAGGACAAGTCCTCCCCCGAGGACTGTGATCAACTTGGTAGACTCAGTCCAGGGAGGTCCAGTCCCTTCCTCCCAGACTAAGCCAAGTGTCCCTGCATAAGTTCCAGGTTTCAGACAGCCAACTCATGCAATGAGCACAGGACTTGGTCCCACTGCCTAGATGCCTCCCAAACTGATCAAGCCAATTAACTGTCTCACCTATTCAGAGGGCCTGATCCAGCTGGGAGCCCCTCAGCCTTTGGTTCATAGTTCATGTGTTTCCATTCATTTGGCTATTTTTTTCAATAATTGAGTAAAACTGAAATTTATTATATGCCACAGTCGTCCTAGGGACCTCCATGCTATATATATATATATATAACCTCTATGGTTCTATGGGTTGTGGTCTGATTGTTCTTTATTTTATATCTAGAATCCACCAATGAGTGAGTACATACCATGACTGTCTTTCTGGGTTTGGGTTACCTCACTCAGGATGATTTTTTCTAGTTCCATCCATTTGCCTGCAAATTTCATGCTTTCATTGTTTTTCTCTGCTGAGTAGTACTCCATTGTGTATATGTACCACATTTTTTTCATCCATTCTTCCGTTGATGGGCATCTAGGTGGTTTCCAGGTTCTGGCTATTACAAATAGTGCTGCTATGAACATAGCTGAGCATGTATCTTTATGGTATAAATCAGCATTCCTTGGGTAGATGCCCAAGAGTGGGATGGCTGGGTCTTGAGGTAGTTCGATTCCTAATTTTCTGAGAAACCGCCATACTGATTTCCACAGTGGTTGTACAAGTTTACATTCCCACCAACAGTGGAGGAGTGTTCCCTTTGCTCCACATCCTCTCCAACATTGGTTGTCATTGGTGTTTTTGATCGTAGCCATTCTAACAGGTGTAAGGTAGTATCTCAGAGTCATTTTGATTTGCATTTCTCTGATGATTAAGGATGTTGAGCATTTCTTTAAATGTCTTTCAGCCATTTGTAGTTCTTGTTTTGTGAATTCTCTGTTTAGCTCTTTAGCCCATTTTTTAATTGGACTGTTCAGTGCTTTGATGTCTAGTTTCTTGAGTTCTTTATATATTGTGGAGATCAATCCTCTGTCAGATGTGGGGTTGGTGAAGATCTTTTCCCAATCTGTTGGCTGTCTTTTTGTCTTATTGACTGTGTCTTTTGCCCTGCAAAAGCTTCTCAGTTTCAAGAGGTCCCATTTATTAATGGTTATGCTCAGGGTCTGTGCTGTCGGTGTTTTATTTAGGAAATGGTCTCCGGTGCCAATGCGTTCAAGAGTGCTTCCTATTTTCTTTTCTATTAAGTTTAGTGTAACTGGATTTATGTTTAGGTCTTTGATCCACTTGGACTTGAGTTTTGTGCATGGTGACAGATATGGATCTATTTGTAATCTTTTACATATTGACATCCAGTTATGCCAGCACCATTTGTTGAAGATACTTTCTTTGTTCCATTGTATAGTTTTGGCTCCTTTGTCAAAAACCAGGTGTTCATATGTGCATGGATTAATGTCAGGGTCTTCAATTCGATTCCATTGGTCCGTATGTCGGTTTTTATACCAGTACCAAGCTGTTTTTATTACTATAGCTCTATAGTAGAGTTTGAGGTCCGGGATGGTGATGCCTCCAAGGGTTGCTTTATCGTATAGGATTCTTTTAGCTATCCTGGGTCTTTTGTTTTTCCATATAAAGTTGAGTATTTTTCATTCCAAGTCTGTGAAGAATTGTGTTGGGATTTTGATGGGGATTGCATTGAATCTGTAGATTGCTTTTGGTAAGATTGCCATTTTTACTATGTTAATCCTACCTATCCATGAGCATGGGAGATCCTTCCATTTTCTGATATCTTCTTCAATTTCTTTCTTTAGAGATTTAAAGTTCTTATCAAAAAGGTCTTTCACTTGTTTAGTTAGTGTTATCCCAAGGTATTTTATATTATTTGTGGCTATTGTAAAGGGTGATGTTTCTCTGACTGCTTTCTCAGCCCTTTTATCATTTGTGTATAGGAGGGCTACTGATTTTTTTGAGTTGATCTTGTATCCTGCCACTTTACTGAAGGAGTTTATCAGCTGTAGAAGTTCCCTGGTAGTTTTTGGGGTCACTTATGTATACTATCATATCATCTGCAAATAGTGAAAGTTTGACTTCTTCCTTGCCAATTTGTATCCCTTTGATCTCCTTTGTTGTCTTATTGCTCTAGCTAGAACTTCTAGTACTATATTGAATAGATATGGGGAGAGTGGACAGCCTTGTCTTGTTCCTGAATTTAGTGGTATCGCTTTGAGTTTCTCTCCATTTAATTTGATGTTTGCTGTTGGCTTGCTATAAATTGCTTTTATTATGTTTAGAAATGTTCCTTGTATTCCTAATCTTTCTAAGACCTTTATCATGAAGGGGTGTTGGATTTTGTCAAAGGCTTTTTCAGCATCTAAGGAGATGATCATGTGTTTTTTTTCTTTCAGTTTGTTTATATGGTGTATTACATTGACTGATTTCCGTATGTTGAACCATCCTTGCATCCCTGGGATGAATCCTACTTGGTCGTGATGGATGATTGTTTTGATGTATTCTTGGATTCGGTTTGCCAATATTTTGTTGAGTATTTTTGCATCAATGTTCATGAGGGAGATTGCTCTGTAGTTCTCTTTCTTTGTTGCATCTTTGTGTGGTTTGGGTATCAGGGTAATTGTAGCCTCATAAAAAGAGTTTGGTAGTGTTCCTTCTGTTTCTATTGTGTGGAACACTTTGAAGAGGATTGGTATTAGTTCTTCTTTGAAAGTCTGGTAGAATTCTGCACTGAAACCATCTGGTCCTGGGCTTTTTTTGGTTGGGAGACTTTTGATGACTGTTTCTATTTCTTTAGGGGTTATTGGTCTATTTAAATGGTTTATCTGGTCTTGATTTAATTTTGGTATGTGGTATTCATCCAGAAAATTGTCCATTTCTTCCTGGTTTTCCATTTTTGTGGAGTACAGGTTTTTGAAGTATGATCTGATGATTCTCTGGATTTCCTCATTGTCTGTTGTTATGTCTCCCTTTTCATTTCTGATTTTGTGAATTTGGGTGCTCTCTCTTTGCCTTTTGGTTAATTTGGCTAGTGGTTTGTCTATCTTGTTGATTTTTTCAAAGAACCAACTCTTTGTTTCATTGATTTTTTGTATTGTTCTCTTGTTTTCTATTTCGTTGATTTCAGCCCTCAATTTGATTATTTCCTGGTGTCTATTTCTCCTGGGTGAGTTTGTTTCTTTTTGTTCTAGAGCTTTCAGTTGTGCTGTTAATTCATTGGTATGGGATTGCTCCATCTTCTTTATGTGTGCATTTAGAGCTATGAATTTTCCTCTTAGCACTGCTTTCATAGTGTCCCATAAGTTTGGGTATGTTGTACTTTCATTTTCATTGAATTCTAGGAACTCTTTAATTTCTGTTTTTATTTCTTCCTTGACCCATTGATGTTTCAGGTGGGCATTATTCAGTTTCCATGAGTTTGTGGGTTTTCTATAATTTTTGTGGTTATTGAGTTCTAACTTTAAGGCATGGTGGTCTGATAAGATACAGGAGGTTATTCCAATTTTTTTGTATCTGTTGAGATTTGTTTTGTGTCCAAGCATGTGGTCAATTTTTGAGAAGGTTCCATGGGGTGCTGAGAAGAAGGTATATTCTTTTGTGTTAGGATGGAATATTCTGTAGATATCTATTAGGTCCATTTGAGTCATAACATCTGTTAGGTCCTTTATTTCTTTGTTAAGTTTCAGTCTGGTAGATCTATCTTTTGGTGAGAGTGGTGTGTTAAAATCTCCCACTACTAATGTGTGGGGTTTGATGTGCGTTTTAAACTTTAGTAGTGTTTCTTTTATGAATGTGGGTGCTTTTGTATTTGGAGCATAAATGTTTAGAATCGAGACTTCATCTTGGTGGATTTTTCCCGTGATGAATATGTAATGTCCATCCTGGTCTCTTTTGATTGATTTTAGTTTGAAGTCTATTTTATTAGATATTAGGATAGCTACACCAGCTTGTTTCTTAGGTCCATTTGCTTGGAAAACCTTTTCCCAGCCCTTTACTCGGAGGTAGTGTCTGTCTTTGGAGTTAAGGTGTGTTTCTTGTATGCAGCATATGGATGGGTCCTGTTTTCTTATCCATTCTGTTAGCCTGTGTCTTTTTATAGGTGAGTTGAGACCATTGATATTGATGGATATTAATGACCAGTGATTGTTAATTCCTGTTATTTTTTTGGTTGTGCTGTGTTGTCCTTCTGTGGTGTATGTTGGTGTAGGATTATCTATTGCTTGATTTTTCATGGATGTGTTTAACTTCTTTGGGTTGAATTTTCCCTTCTAGTGCTTTCTGTAGGGCTGGGTTTGTGGACAGGTATTGATTAAATCTGGTTTTATCCTGGAATATTTTGTTTACTCCGCCTATGGTGATTGAGAGTTTTGCTGGGTATAATAGTCTGGGTTGGCATCCGTGGTCTCTTAGTGTCTGCATGAGGTTTGTCCATGATCTTCTAGCTTTCATATTCTCTATTGAGTAGTCTGGTGTTATTCTGATGGGTTTGCCTTTATATGTTACTTGGTCCTTTTTCTTTGCAGCTCTTAATATTTTTTCTTTATTCTGTGTGTTTAGTGTTTTGATTATTATGTGGCGAGGGGACTTTTTTTTTTGGATCCAGCCTATTCGGTGTTCTGTAAGCTTCTTGTATCTTCATAGGTATTTCTTTCTTTAGGTTAGGAAAGTTTTCTTCTATGATTTTGTTGAATATATTTTCTGTGCCTTTGAGTTGGTATTCTCCTTCTTCTATCCCTATTATTCTTAGGTTTGGTCTTTTCATGGTGTCCCAAATTTCCTGGATGTTTTGTGTTAGGACTTTTTTGTCTTTATTGTTTTCTTTGACTGACGAATCTATTTTCTCTATCGTGTCTTCAGCATCAGAGATTCTCTGTTCCATCTCTTGCAATCGGTTGGTTATGCTTGTTTCTGTAGTTCCTGTTCGTTTAGTCAGGATTTCTATTTCCAGCATTCCCTCAGCATGTGTTTTCTTTATTGTCTCAAATTCATTTTTCAGATCTTGGAATGTTTCTTTCATCTGTTTAATTGCTTTTTCTTGGCTTGATTTGATTTCTTCCCATTTTTTGTTCGTTTTTTCTTCCATTTCTTTAAGGGAGTTTTTTATTTCCTCTTTAATGGAGTTTTTCATTTCCTCTTTAAGGGAAGTTTTTATTTCCTCTTTAAGGGAGTTTTTTATTTCCTCTTTAAGGAAAGTTTTTATTTCCTCTTTAAGGTAGTTTTTCATTTCTTCTTTAAGGAAAGTTTTTATTTCCTCATTGAGGGAATGTTTTATTTCTTCTTTAAGGGCCTCTATCATCTTCTTAAAGTCATTTTTAGGGTTGATTTCTTCTGTTTCTTCTGTCATGGTATGTTTAGGTCTTGCAGGTGTAGAATCACTAGGTTCTGATGTTGCCATATAGGTCTTTATGTTGTTGCCTGTATTTTTGCACTGGCGTCTACTCATCTCTTCCTCTGTGCGGTGCAGGTGGTGTCTGTGTCTGAGAGTGCCTCTCTTGTTCTAATTTTTAGTCTTGGTTTAGTAGTGGTTCTTGGTTAAATTGGTGCTATTGGGCTATTTCTTCAGGGGCAGCTGATTTCGATCAATGAATTATATACTTATGATTCTGGTGATCTGGTTTGGTGTCTGGGTAGCGCCTTCTTCTGTGTTTCCAGGTCACGTTTTGTTCATTTGTCAACTCCTCGGCTGATCTTGTTTCTTCAGACTTTAAACTGTAGGCATCTGAATCCTCTCCCAGATGGGTTTCAGCTGAGCAGGGTAGTCTCACCGACACCTCCAAGTTGTTGGGTTTCACAGGATCAGCAGCTGGGCCCTGGGTTGTCCTCAGAAGGAGTGTTCAGATTCGTTCTGGTTCTGACCCACGGAGATAGCTTCTTCCCCAGATGTTGGGGTTAGGGGCGTCCCTGTTCCAAGCTGCGTCTGCTTGTCTCCTTCCCTGGGCCTGTCTACCTCTGCGTTCCGCCGCCGGGCCTGTATGTCCCTGTCAGCTGCCGCTGGGTCTGTCTGCCTCTGGGGGCCACCACCGGGCCTGAATGTCTCTGCCGGCTGCAGCCGGGACTGAATGTCCCTGTTGGCCGCTGCCGCCGGGACTGAATGTCCCTGTCGGCCACAGCCGCCGGGCCCGTTTACCTCTGTGGGCTGCCGCTGGGCCTGAATGTCTCTACCGGCTGCCGCCGGGCCTGAATAGCCCTATCGGCTGCCGCCGCTGGGCACGTCTACCTCAGCGGGCTGCTGCTGGGCCTGTCTCTCATTGTTTTTTTTTTTTTTTTTTTGTGTGTGTTTTGCTTAAAATATTTTTTTGAGAAAGAACATGAAATTTGGTAGGTAGGGAGGTGGGGGGATGTGGGAAGAGCTGGGGGAGTGGAACATAATCAAAATATATTGTATTAATTTTTTAACTAAAAGAAACAACAAACACAAAACAACAACAACAACAAAGTATGTTCCTCCCAAAATTACATGTTCAGTTGGGTGTTTTCTAATAATTTTCATGTTTTGTGTTTCTTAGTTTTTTTTTCCCCTGACACACAAGGAATGAGCAGGAAGCGATGAATTAATGATATCTCAAGCTATTCTTTTCTGTATTATGAACCATACTTCTCCAGGAGTAATACTGTAAAGGTCTGTTTTTAGTTTAGATTTCAGGAGAAAACTCCACTCTTGTAAAGTTCTTTAAAACTTGGGGTTGAGGCAGCATGGGGGTTCAGTGGTGAAGGCACATCCTTCTTCGATGCCTAATAGCCAGAATTAGATTTTGGGACCCCATATGGTGGAAAAAAGAGTTTCCTCTTGACATTGTCTTGGGACCTCCTTGTAAGTGTTGTGGCACGCATGTGAACATGCATACATACAACACATAAAATAGTTTTAGAATGCATTAAAAAACTAGACTGGTAACATACAGAATGAGCAAGGAATGAGTGTGCTTTCTGAGCACTGAGATTACATGTAAATATTTTAAAAATATTGTGCACTGAGTTAGTGTCAGTTGAAGTAGGCCTCAGGTGACTAATCTGAAAGAGTAGCCCATTCTTGTGTGTAACAAGGTGTTTTGGAAGTGATAACAATGCAGGACTCACGTAAGACATTCCCACTAGTCAGAAGACACATGGCCTAGCTAGCTGTAGCAGCTGTGGATTACTGTGTTATTAAGTAAGGAGAAAATGCTGGGGGACACCAAGAACATCATATATGACCTATTATTTACAAAGTATAAAGACATCATATTTTGTGTGCTTCTTGATATGCAAGTGCATATAGGAAACTGCCTACAGTTATTTTAGAATAAACGTTTAATTACTTGACACAAATTCTGTTATTTCTCTAAAAATTTCAGAGCCGAAGCAGCCCTTGCTCATACAATTTGAGACTTAAGAGTCATGAACTGGGATGTGAAGGTCTGTCAGTGACTACCAATGTAAAAATTCTAAAGAAAACAGTGACAGGTTGTTCTCTTTGGAATCAGTCTCAATAAAATGGACTTTAAGAAAAATGTGCTTCACTTTTTAGTCTACCACTTTGTATCTCAGAGGGTGAAATTATTACCTTACTCTGCAAGCTTCTTCTCTCCCGTTTTTTGTTCCGGCTAGTCACCTCACCATTTCAACCAATATTCCACCTTAGTTAGTATACCATGGCCACTCCTATAGTTTTACTTTAAAATCTCATTTTTAAAGTGTGTGACATGTCTTCCTGGTTAAGTGGGCTCTAAACTGGGAAGGAGCATACCAGGAAAAATTGGCTGAACTTGTACGTGTAAAGACAAATTTTCCAAGTTTATGGAAGGGGTTATGCATTGGAGACGAACAAGGACTGTAGAATATAGCATGTTGCTTTTTGCTGTTGACTTTGGCTAGGAAACTCCTATTGAGAATTGAGAAGTGATGAAAAGTTTTATTTTTTCCACCTACATTCCTGTGATTTAAAATAAGGTGTGTGCATGAGGTGCCTAGTCTTATTGCCATGTTTAGTTGATATCCCTGAGAGGCCATCCCTTTTTTGAAGGGAAATGGAGGAGGAATGGATCTGGGGGAGTGGGGAGGTGGGGGAGGAGGAACTAGGAGGAGAAGAGGGAGGAGAAACTGTGGTCAAGGTGTAATATATGAGAGAAGAATGAAAAAAATGTATGAACTTGCAGAAGGGGAGGAAAACTCTGAAATACTGATTTCTGGACATGAAATTTTAGTTGCATACATCAGTTTTAGCAGCTGTTGTCGCATGCATAAAATCCACACAAGATTAAGCCAATTAAAATTCCAGCATCCATGAGGAAAACACCCTGAAGACACACACCCCCAAAATTGGAGGAGCTATTGACAATAGATGGCTTCTGAGTGAGGGAGGGTCACCCTCTTGGGGAAAGTGCTCATTAGTAGGTTGTTCGTGCGTTGATGGATGGCTACACACATGTGCATATTAGCAGGACTACTTGGACTTAGGGGATTATTAATAACAAAAAATTTAGAAGATGACATGAAGCTAAGGAGGCAGATGGTTTCAGAGGTATTAGAGAGCTCGAGGAAGATAGCGGTGCATAGATATGATGAGCATATATCATATAAATGTGTGGAACATCTGAAGAACAAAAAGTATTGTTAAAAAACCATAAAGTGGGGATAAGGGAGGAGTACATATTACATGAAAGGAGAAGGCAGGACTATTTATTGAGAGAAGGGATCAGCAAGGGAGAGTTTTGGAAAGAGCAGTGGGAGATGGAGATGAATAACAGTGAACAGTAGCATGTATGTATGAATATACCACAGAGAAACCCATTGCTTTGCATACTAACTTACAAGTTTATAAAAGTGCTTAGAGAATATGGAAAAAAAACCCACAAGTATGAAAAATTAGAACACCACATATACCCTGTCACCCAGATACAATTACTAAAGATATTTGGAGACAGTCAATTCTGATTCTTTCAGCACATTAATTTGCATGTATTTGTTTGTGTGTGTATACATCCACACACATAACTACATGCTTATAAAATTAAAATATATATATGACACTAATCCAGTCTACTGCTACTGCATCATAAACATTTCTGCCATGTGATTATTTTTAACAATGCTTTTGTAGTGGCACATTCTATTACACTGATGTTCTGTAGTTTAATGAAGCTGCCATTTTAGCAAATAGGTTGTTTTCAATTTGTGATCCTCACAAATAATTCTGCCTCAAACATGGGAATAGGTTAATATTCATGTACATTTAAGTAAATATGATCCTAAAATTCTGTAAAGGGTGTGAAGACCAGCTGGATGTGTGCATAAAGTGCATTGATCATCAGAGTGTATCAATTTGTGTTTGTAGATGTAAATCCCATCTATTTGGCATTCAGATATAAAGAATATTGTTCTTTGGCTATGGATTTATCAATATTTTTCTGACATTGGTAATTAATTTCCAATTACAGCTTCTTAATGGACCAAACTTGGGTGTTTGTAGATATACCTCTTATTCCAACTTAAATTTGGATTATTTCTGTGAAAAACAATAGAGAGAAACAGAGGAGAAGTTGTGTAACTTCTCATGACCTTCTTCTTTTTGTATTGATTGCAGAGCAAGTAGATGGAGACAACATTCAAATTCATGAAAAAGATGTTCTTGAGAATAGCACATAGAGATGAATGGCAAAGGCACTATTAACACTGAAAGAAGTCTTTGAAATCCTGACAAACTTGTTTTGAGTGGGAGTTTTTTTTTTTTTTAGCTAGCTTTCTTATTCATGCACACAGGCTGCCTCTACCTAAGTCAGGGTTTGAGAGGTTGGCATTGGATGCAAGGAAGACAAGGCTTTTATAGCTCACAGGCAGAGGGTTTCCCAATCAGGGATTTGGAAAGCAAAATAGGAGGGGTTACAGGAGCAGGGCATAACAAGTTACTCATCATGACCTCCTGAAACAAAGACATGGTTGCAAGGTTGATCGTAACAACAGGTATTCATAACACGGTAGTCATAACAACCCCTTTGAAACAAATGTAGGTTTGCAAGATGGTTATTAACTTTTTAAATAACAAAGAAATATGGAATGAGAAACAATGTAAAGTTTGCAATAGAATGCATAGTGTAGATGCTTAGTTATATACTGTAGGCTAAGATAAGCTAGTCCTTGAAGCAATTTGGAATGTCTTCTCAAAATATAAATATTCTAGTTTGTTTTCTTAGTTTTGTGATAAAACACACACTAAAGCAACTTAGAGGAGAAAAGGGCTTATTTGGGAAGATGCTATTTTAATCTCTTTGCTTTCTTCCATGTTTAGAACAAACCACTGGACTCTGCAACTTTCCTGTTTTTACTTCTGGTGGATTAAACAAGCCAAATAGACACATAAAATTCTGTCAGTAGTAGATACTCTGTGGGATATGTATCGAGTCTGCACTTGATATAAACGAGCAATTCTTTTATAACAAATGGAAAATATATGAACCCAAGTATTCATTAGGCTTATCAGAATAATTGTCATACATTTACTAACATTTATTTAAATGATTGAACAAGTTTGTACTTTAGGTATACTGTGTTAGTACTAATGGGTAAATTAATTAAACTTCATCTGAAAGATAACTGTGTTTTCTATAGTGACATTGAACAGCATCAGTTTTTCTTTATATGTTAAATCCTCATTATGCTGAAGTTATGACCTGGGGTATCTCTTCTGCCACCACAGAAGCATTCTGTAAGGAGGAAATGTAATTATTGTCCATGTAGAGATTAACAAATGTAAGACAAAATGCCAAGTAAGTATTTTTAACAAGGATGACTGACACTTTTGTAGATTCTAAGAAATGGTGAAAATTGCCTTCAGTATCATAATGGGCAAAAGGAGAAATTGCTCTTTCAGAAGGGTGAGAAGCAGCGAAACAATATGTATAATAACAAATGTGTAACTTCTAAATGTGTCTGATGAGGAACTCCAGGACAAAATGGAAGAAAAAAGAACACGTTTATTGGATTAGAAGTTACCAGAGTGACTTAGATGCTGTAGACTCGTCAGGGTTGAATGAACAATGAAGGAGTTGATGCCCAAAAAGCATGTCCAGAACTTTTCAGCCATAAAAGAAGATAAAGTTATCCACTTGCAGGAAAACGGGTGTAACTGGGGCTAATCATATTATGTGATCTGAGATAGTCTTGGAAAGACGGAGTTTGCATGCTCTTTCATATGTGATTCCAAGATTTTGTATGAATTCATAAAACAATGTATGTCTATATGACATGAAAACAGAAGGAAGACAGTCTGGAGGAGGGAAGGTGACTGATCAGAGGAGGAGGGGTGAGAGGGGAGAGGGGTCCAGAAGGGAGAGGGGTCCAGAGGGGAAAGGGGTCCAGAGTGGAGAGGGGTGAGAGTGGAGAGGGGTTAGAGGGGAGAGGGGAGAGGGGAGAGGGGTGAAAGGGGAGAGGGTCCAGAGGGGATATTTTCAGCACTCATCGCATGCTTAGAGGAAAATATCTGTGTAACTCAACAACGTGTACAATAAATATGTACAATGAAAAATTAAAAACTGTCATTAAATACATTTCATAGTGTCATTTAAGAAACCAAATTTTTGATGGGCATGGGAGAGGGGAGGATGGGAGAGGGACTCAAAGAGAGGAAGGAGGGGGGGAAACTGTGATCAGGTTGGGAAAAGATTAATTAATTAATTAATAAAAATATTGAAGTAAAAAAATGAAACCAAATTCTCTCTCTCTCTCTCTCTCTCTCTCTCTCTCCCTCTTCCCCCGCCCCCTACAAAGGGAGTAGGTTGTGTGTCTGTAACTGTTCTTCTGGCCTACTATCTATTGGCTCTTCTATTTATAACAGTTTTCCTTTTTTAAAAAATGTTTTTTATTTATTTTATGTGCATTGGTGTTTTGGTTTTGTGTATGTCTCTATGAGGGTGTTGGATTTTATGGAGTTACAGGCAGTTGTGAGCTGCCATGTGGGTGCTGGGAATTGAACAAGGGTCCTCTGGAGAAGCAGCCATTGCCCTTAACCACTGAGTCATCTCTCCAGCTGGTGTGGCAGATAGAGAAGAGCGAGTCATCATGAGCAGGCCACGGTTCCAGGCAAAGGATTCTGGTCGAGTGATGGTGATTGGCTGACATGACACCCTGGAGAAGCTGAAAGCAGAGAGCCTTTTGTTTTCTCTTTTTTCTTTTCTTTCCCAGACCCCGTCTCTGTCTTCACTCTGTTCTCACTGACACTACATTTCTGCTATGGTCTGCGGTTGACGACCTTGATATGAGTTTTTCATTATTCAGTGGTTCTTTGTTTGTTTGTGGGAAATGACTTTGATTTGGAAAATGCGCTCACATGCGGGAAATAGGGCCTAGATTTTGAGCCCTGGTGGCAGACGAATGACATTTGTTCCTGAGCTTTGTTTATTTACGCAGTTTGAGGTGCTTTGCTCATTCTTGGGTGACCTGAGAGCTCCCTGGAACTTTGGGTCCCTGTGACACTTTGAGACTCGGGTTAGAGCTCACCGGCTCTAGAAGTTCTGAAGAAGCTGTGTTAATTCTAGAAGACCACTCCATGCAGCAATGGCAGAAGAAGGGACCAGACTTCATCTGGGACTGCAGATGGGCCTTACTTACATGGCTAGGACTGATGACCTGGGAGGAGGGTCGGAGGATAGTATTGTTTCTATTGAGGAGGCTTTAATTTCTGTGTGAAACCAAAGGAGGAGAGATATATTTTGTGCAAAACTTATGTGCTCCACTATCGATTGTAACCTGTCTGGTGAGTTTGTTTGGACAGCCTAACTCATCTCTAAATGAAATGGCACCTGGAACGGGAGATGGGGTCTTGTTAGTCTGTACAAGTTGATATTTTATCCTAGTATATTTGAAGAGAGATCCTGGGCATGACATGAAAGATATATGCAATTCTTTTTGTGGGCTGGGAAGGAAAACCTGGAATTTTCTGCAATGGACCCTAAACTTCGAGGAAGAGGCATCTTCAAGGTTCATATGTAGTCAAACTCTAAGTGTACTGAGTAGCATACCTGAGAAGCATTTGAGGTCAAAACCCCTACCATGTTTGACAAACAAAGTCTTACATGTTAATAAAAGTATTCATTTGTTAAAAAAAAAAATAAACCCGTTTTCCTGAAATTGCCCCACTCCATAGCCTAAAATAATAGCTTCTTCTTGGAATTATCATGATAAAACACACTTTTCAATAGCACAGTTTTGCTGTCTCCTGAAAATCTGGATTTGAAGAACTAGGCAAATGGGTTATGCAAATCAAAGTTAGTCATAGTAAGGCAAAAAAAAAAAATAATTTTGCAATTCTAATAATTTGTTGGTGCCAGATGCCAAGTGCAGCTTCTTAAAGCAGTAGGGAAAAAAAATGAAGAAAATGAGAGGGTACAAGAAGCCCTGAAAAATGTCACTGTGACTGACTGAGAAACACCTGCTGGCAGGATTTAAGTCTGCTGACATAATGGATATCTCTTGTGTGTGACTGTTTTTATTTAGGTCTCTTGATTTTAACCGTACATGAATAGAATTCTTGGCTGCATGTCTTTCTTATGTGCTGCTTTGAGTTATGATATAGACTTAGAGACACAGACATTACATTGCCTTGTCTATGACTGAATGCAATGGATGAATGCATTTTATATGACGTGGAATTTTTATTTAAAACAGAAAAATTTTCTTAAAACTTGTTATTTTGTTATTTTGGGTGATCTAAGTTGCCCTGTTCTTTAACTGATAGAATTTTGAACTATTAAATACATGACTATTTTACTTAGGGAATGGTCATCAGCTAAGTCTTTAGATATAACCTTCCAACTTCAAAGTGAAGCTTAAATCACAACTGAAAAAATCAGTACATTTTGTTAGCACTATTATCAAGTTGTTAGTAATTGTTTTTAATACTGAATTTCTCACAGTAATAAAAAATACATCTTATAAGTCCTTTATTTTTTTCTGAAAGCTTTTAAAGAAACCTTGGGTTTCTAACATATGTCAAATGAGGCAATATCTTTATGCGGAACTCAACATATGTAGCTTTAGATATATATAAATGATATTTAACTTTATAAAAATCACAGCACTCAAATTCATCAATCCTGAAGAATAATATCAAGAAAATTCTTTTCTTTGTGTACATGTCGTTTTAAAATTAGGTATCTCAATAGTCTTGTTAAAACTACATTCCTCCACAGCACACAAGACTCCCTCATACACTCCACAACCAACCCCAGCATTCAATCTCTTATATTACTCTATTTTCCTTCTAATGGACCACATGTTTTTCATAATTATTTGCCCCATTCATTGATAAACACTTGTTACCAGAACTACCCTGGTATACAGTAAGTGCTCCATGGATAGTTGCAAAATAAATGGAACTGGTGTGTCATTTGAGTAGGTAACTACGTAAATTGAGGAGTGAAGCAGTGAACATCCAAATATTTTCAAATTTCATATTTATAATTGCAGTAGTGCCTGCATATACAAAGGTGCATTTATTTGAGGATTATGCAGGTATCTTTTATTCCTCCCATGTATCTGTCCTCAGTAAAATGATTCTTGCTATCTTGGAGTCTGCAAATTGTTAGAAGCTCTAATAGTTTGGTAAAAACTACAATACTTTACACTTAAGATGCTAGACTATATCCAGATGTCTGTGTATCTAAGCTACAGCCCTCAGCGTAGGTTCTATGATAGGCTTTGTTTTAATTTTTTATTCTTTTGAAGTAAGTTATATAACATTCTGTGCGCATACACACACACACACACACACACACACCCCTAATTTGTTTCCATAGATGTTGGAAGAAAGTTAGGACAGAAGAGACAGTAGAGAATATATTATTACTTTGAGGAACAATCTGGAATTATGTTTTAATAGGAAATAATTAAAGTAATGTCTACAATTAAAATGTTGTCTCTATTTCTTGTTCATGTGACTCTATATGGTACTTAAAATTCAGGTCATTAGAAGATGCTGATAGGTGATGACTCAATAGGCATTTGTCAGAACTGAAATAATTGATATAATTGGTAGGTGTGACTAGAACTGACCTTTAATTCTTTTTAATATAGTTTCTTTCCTGGAAAATTTGCCTAATCTGAAATATGGAATTCAGAACTGGGAGAAATTGAAGGAAGTCTCTAAGATTCTACTCTCAGACGAGATAACTGACGTCTACAGAGGAACAGACTTGGAAAATGTCTTGGAGTAAATGTCAGCAAAGGGGGAAACTATGTTGATTTATGTTCAGAAATATCTAGGGCATCTTATGATAACTGATTCAATTGCTAATCTACCTAATGTGTTTTTGGCACCTGAAAGGTGTTTCTGTGTTGAGATATTTCATTTTAATGGGGTCTGACTACTCAGAGTTTATTTGAACACAGTATTGAAAGTATAATTACGCTGAGCAAAATTTTCTATAAAACATTTTATAGTGGGATTCATTGTTTATGTTATAGTCTAAATCAGACAGTAAATTTACCTCCACAATTACATATTCCTGTGTAATATGTAATAAATATATATAAAATAAAGGGCTGAAATGTATAAAAGTACTGATTTGGTCACAAACCTACTTAATATAATTTTTTCAGGGAATAAAACATTTTAGTTACTAGTTAGACTTTACAGGATTTTAATTTATTTCTTGTTTACAGACAATAAGAAAGGGTACAATGGAATACTTGCTGGACTCACAAGCAATTAGGATGAGAGGCATAGGCAGATTATAAAAATACTTTTCACTCTGGTGCTATCAACATTACATACAGTCCTGTGGCGAATCAGAAGGTCCCCAGCCTCTTCTTTCAGGTGGTTACGATAGTGATGAATAAGACTTCTGCTATCTTTTGAAAAGGTGTTTGATCATATCTTAAAATGGTGGAAAGGAAGAAAAATATTCCTATTACACGGTGTTTCAAATTGGTAAATGTAGCAGGTACATGACCTGACCTTCAAGTTAGCTCAGCAGGCACCTGCTGCCTCCCCTTACATATGTTAGGTGTCTCTGAGTGCAAGGAATTGTGCTGCTAGTATTCGCTTATTGCCAACGGTGTATTTTTCACATAAGCATGGCTGGATCCCTGACACCACATACTCCTGTTTGTTTCTCTTCCTGTCAGGTGTCTGACAATCGCTTGCCTGAACATGATTAGCCTTGTGTTTTTTCTTCTGGAAGAAATAAAGGTCAAACATCCCACTAGACTAGTGAAGTATTTTCAAGTCAAGAAAGCAAGATTTGACGGGCTTAGAAAAAGGTTCAGTGTTTCATCTGCCAAATAACCCAATTCACCATAAGGTTCTTTCTGGCTTGCAACCCTGTGGGTATATACAAGTATATTTGCCTCTTGTTGATTTTTTTATTTTAATGAAACAGGAGAACGAATATTACAGTAGTGGATATAATCATAGCTGAAAAAGTGTTGTACTGATGGTAGAGGGTAATTCTGTAATAATCATAATGTTAAAGTTTTGTAATACCATTTAAGAAAGCAAGATTGAATGCAGCAAAAACAAAACAAAACAAAACACAAAACCCATTTTCTTAAAAGTTGGTTGAAATGTTTGCCCATTCTTTTTTTATTAAGAAATTCTTTTATTCATTTACATACCAATCACAGATCCACCTCTTTCCTCCTCCTGCCCCTCCAGTCTCCTCCCCCACCCCCATGCCCCCATTCCCTCCTACAAAAAGTAAGGCCTGTGGGGAGTCAGCAGAGCCTGGTACATTCAGTAGAGGCAGGTCCAAGCCCCTCCCCTTGCCTCAAGGCTGTGTGAGGTGTCCCACCATAGGTAGTGGGCTCCAAAAAGCCAGCTTGTGCACCAGGGATGGATTCTGATCCTACTGTCATGGGGTGCCTTAAGCATATCAAGCTACATAACTGTCTCGATTCTTTAGTTGGGCTGTACTTATTTTTGGTTGCTGTTGATATGTTAAAGTCTACATCGATACCTTAGCACACAGATAATTTGAAGATTTTTTTCTTTATTCTGTAATTCGCCTTTTCACTTTGCTACATATGTGCTTTGTTGTATAAAATGTTGCAATTTAGATTAAGTCCAATTTATCATATTTTGTTTCCTACACTTGTGGTATCATGTATCTAAACTAGCACAATGGAGCCTTAAAAATTTCTAGGTGAATTATTTTATTTTATTCTATGTGTGTGTGTGTTCTGCCTACATGTGTGTATGTAGACCGTGTATGTACCTGGTGCCAGCAGAGGTCAGAAATGTCATCAGATCTCTTGGAATTGGAGTTAAAGATGGTTCAAGATCATCATGTCGGTGCTGGGATCTGAATCCTGGTCCTCTGCAAAATCAGCTGTGTTCTTAACCACTGAGAAATCACTCCAGTCCCCATGGGGCACTTTTCTTTTTATAGTTCCAGCTTTGTTCATTATGTACTTTGCATACTTTATTGCAAAATTACCAACAAATGTAACTTAAGGAAGAAAGGGTACATTCCATCACATGGGGGAAGTCATGAAAGTAGGAGGTTCAGGTGGTTGTTTTTTATAACAGAATATTTTAGGGTGTGTTACTTTTGTTCATGTTGCATTTGTTTAACTCTGTGAAGCTGTGTTACTGTGCCTGTGTAAAACACCTGATGTCTAATAAAGAACTGGCCAATAACAAGATAGGAGAAAGGATAGGTGGGCCTGGCAGGCAGAGAGAATATATAGAAGGAGAAAACTGGGGGAGAGAAAAAAGATCAAGTAGCCAGAGGAGGAGGACTCCAGGGGCCAGCCACCCAGCTACACAGCGAGACACAGAATAAGAGTAAGATTTACAGAAGTTAGAGAAGGGGAAAAGTCCAGAGACAAAAGATAGTCGGGTTAATTTAAGGAAAGCTAGCTAGAAACTGAGCCAAGCTAAGGCCAGGCATTCATAATTAAGAATAAGTCTCCATGTGTGATTTATTTGGTAGCTGGGTGGCACCCTGCCACCAAAAGAGCCAAACAAACAAGATACAATAGTTGTTGATATTGAATCTATAGTACCGAAGCAGAAGGCGATGGATGTGCCTCCTCAGCAAAGCTTCTCCTTTTAATTCAGTCTGGGACCCCAGTGCATGGGATGGTGTTGATCATAGTTAAGGTGGACCCTCACATTTTATTTTACCCAATCTAGATAATCACTTGCCAGCATTCCCAGAGCTTGTATCCTAGGAGAGTCTAACTCCTGCCAAATGGAACCAAACCATCATATTTTAAAAATTTATATTTCATTCATCTTGAATTAATTTTTACATATAATAAAAGACAAGGTCGTAGCATTTTATTTATAACAAAACAGACTGTGAGACTTGAAATAATGTACCCTAAATTTATAAAATTTCTCATTATGTGAGTGATACAATCACATTGATAACATTTTTAACTCTTTCTCATTTGTCCTCTATATTCCTAAGTATAAAAACACATTCTGCTCTGTCCTTATAATGTTATTTCTGTGTATGTTTTCTGGGCTATTTAGTATTGGACAACCAGTCGATTTGCTCTTCCCTAAGGAAGACTATACCTCTGATCTCAGCATTCCTTAGTTGGCTGTAGTGCTTTGTCTAAGGTTGAAGCATTCTGAGCTTTTTCCCTTTCATCTGAATATGTCTATTGGTGTCATCTTTCTTCAGGTCCTGTTTAGACAGACACGATAGTGAGACTTCATGGTTGTAGCCTCTCTGACATTTGTAGGAGACACAATCTCATAGAAGAAACTTCCCGTTCTGGCTCTTATGATTTTTTCCAGCTCCTATTCACAATAATCTCTGAGCTTAGGTACAGAGTGTTGTAGATATATTAGCTGGGACTAAGCTCTACAACTATGCATGCATTTCAGATGCAGGGGTCAGAGTATCAGTGCTGGGTCTGATCTAAAAGCCTCCCTCCTGAGGACTAGCTTTTGTGGCACCAGAAAATATCAGACAAGCTTCCAAAGAAGGGAGGAAACCAACTGTCTTACCCAGCATGATGCCTATGAACCACAAGAACAGTCAGCGTGGCATGATAACTCTAAGGGTGTAGTAGTGGCATATATCCCTGGGCAGTAACCAGTAGCTCTTTAATTGTACATAAGGTCTGCTCAACAAGAAGGAAATCATGCTTGGTATCAGAAACCTTTCCAGCTCCCAGGCCTAGTAAAATCATGGATCTTGCAGGAAAGAACCTACAACAAACACTTGACTAAACTAGCACAATCCCTAACTACATTCTAAATAGTTATCCTTATTCTCATAGTTAAGTGTGGTCCTCATGCCTCGTCAAGGAATCTTCTCTTTGCAACAATATAGTCTTCTCTATTATAACCAAGCAACATGCAGGGTTGCTTTTGAAATATGGTCACAACTGGGAATCCAGAAGAAGACTGTGAACTCAATCTGAGACTCATATGTACAGATCCTACATCAACCTTCCCAACAGAGTACTGGCTGTCTGTGAGATGAGCAGTGCTGTGTGAGCGATGAGTGAGCCGGGCATTGCATGAGGCAGTTAGAGCTGAAATGTTGACTCTGCCATCTGCTAGCTATATGACCTTGGAGGTGTGTTACGTAATGGTTTTATGAAAAATGTACACATTGCATCCAGCACATTGCAGGAGAGCACAAGATAATTTTTGAGATGTCCTAGCTGTAGAGTACATGATCACTGTATGTCACAAGGGTTTATAATAATCATGTAACTTCATTCTAGATTTCTTCCCAAGTTGAAATTTTTCTGCTCTGTGTTCCTTTTGTCTTTAAGGGAAGAAAAAAGTCATTTCTGTTTTTCTCTTCCCCGCTTAAACTGAAAGCACATACGGTTCTGTCCCCTAGAGTTCGTCTCCTTTGTGGCTTGCCTGACATTCAACTCAAGTGTGTGTGGGTATCAGCTAGAGGTCTAGTGAGTATGTCTGCTTAAACGAGACAGGACAATCTGTTCAGCTAAGAGTCAAAGCCTCGATATTATGGGCCTGTGCCTTGTATGAACATTCTCATTTGCTTTTCCAGAAAGATCCATGACAACTAATTCCTCATTTTCTCCTCCTTGGGGGAGTAAATGTTTCTGGTTTGTAACAGATTGATCCATGTGAGGGTCAGAAGTAGATGATTTCAGTTTAGCGATTTGCTGTTTGAAGTTTCATGAGAAAGGATTAGCAGCACAGTAATTTTTTTTCTAAATCATGAAAATACAGCACTTCATTTTCTTTTTTTGAGAAATGAAGAGAATGGTTGCCAGGAGACAAAAATGAATTTTAGGGTACTAGATAAGGGCAAAATACCCCATTATCCACTAAAAGAATATCTGCAAATAGAAAATATTTATGGTGGCATTTCCCAAAGGCCAGAGATTTTCATTTGCTTAGATATACACCTATGAAACTTGTCTAGAAACTGAAGCTAGATATTTTATGCCTATAAATACTTGGGGGGATAGAGTACACTGAAGCCTGCTCCTTCAATCTCATTTTAAACTCACAAAAGAAAAAACAAGTCTCACATTATTGCAGCTCCCAACTTGCCCTACCTTGCTTCTTCTTCAGCCTCTGAGAAAGTTTTGTTACCCTTCTCCCTGTCTGTATTTATGCCTCATTATCTGTGCCCTTTCATTTTGTGTGTGATGCTGATAATCTCAATTGCAGGTCTCAGGGCTGATTTTATGACAGCTGTCCACAGCCAGCATACCCCACTACGCTGTAGCAGAATACTTTTAGTTGTTTCTTGTTTCTGTTGATCTACAGCTTGTTTGTATAGTGTGGGAAATGCTATTTTATCTGTCCTGGGTTTTCTTTTTACCAGAGCTCGTTAACTTGTAATAGATGCTTCTGGACCTTCTTAATATATGAAAAATACAATCCTTTGAAAAAAATATGTATTGATTTTCAGTGAACTCCCACCTCACTGTGTAGTGTAGGAAACTAATATTTACTGAATAATTTGGGGGCCTCTGGCTCAAAAGTCTTCACAGATAAGGCAAGAAACAAATACATGAAGTGGGAAAGCAAAGATATAGAAGAAAAGAAAGATGCATGGAGTTTAACAGAATTGTACTGATTTCTATAAATCTAAACAGGCTATTTCTTCTTTTCCTTTCCTTTCTTTTTGTTCTATTGAGAGATGGTCTTATTTAGCTAAGGATGGCCTTGAACTCTGGAACTCTGAGTCATCCTTCTTTACCTCTCAAGTACTGAGAGTATACCACCGGGCCCAGCAATTTCTTTTATAAAACAGTTTCAAACTGCTTGGTCATTGCTGTATCAATCTGATCAACTTATTTGGTGGCATTTATTTAATGTTTCAATTCCCTCCCTCCTTCCCTTCCTTCCATCCTTCTTCCCATTTTATGTTTAAAGAAGGAAGGTTTTTGGTTTTCTAACTTGAAGACATATCATATGGAGGATGCTGAATTACCAAACCTGGCAACGAAGTATTTCCTGGACTCTTAACATTTTAATAACTAGAATACTCAACTTTATTTAAAATGCTTATCATCAATTGGCAAAATCACTTTATAATACTTGCCTTTAAGTCTGATTCTCTAATTTAACATAAAAAGACTAGACATTTATAATCCTTACATGCTTCACCATTAATTTTAAGAACCCCAGTTATATCAGTTGCAAGATAAATCGGCTATACTGCAACGAACACGGTTATTATCTGCTTGTAACTTTAATTTTTTTCTTAAAATTTAAAAAGTTAAATTCTTTCAACTGATCCATAGAAACAAACATCAAATGTTTATTGGGATATAATGTGATGTTTTTGCACGCCTCCCCAATATTTGTTCAAATTAGGGTAAACACGTTTGCGTCTTCCAATATTTTTCACTCTTGTATGGTGAAAGCTTAAAAACTTCTTCTGTGCATTGGCGTTGCGGGTATCCGACCGCACAACAGCACGCCAGAATACCTTACTAATTCTTATGGTTACTGACCGGAGAGACATTTTACTTTTCTCATTTTACAGATGAGAAAATTTAAGCCCTGGAAATTGACGTAATTTATCCAAAGCCATCCTGCAGTCCAAGAAGCAGAGACTTAAAAGTCTCATCTCTAGAGACAAATCTGAAGTTATCCTCCCCTGTTGAGCTGCTCCCATGGATTTGAGTGCCCTCACAAACAACTCATTCTTATGAAAGCTGTCTTCATGCCCTAGGGAATATTCTAAGCCCTAAAGAAGTAGAGATTATCCCAGACAAAGCTACCTTTATTGTGGTTAATCCTCCACTTCCACACTAGTGTTAGATTATTTCTTATAATGTAGATTACAAGGCCTGGGTCCCTACATTCTTGGATTTACTGTAACTAAAGGATCTCTGATTTTATGTGAAAGTATCTTTTGGTTGTGTGTATTTCCATGTTTATTCCGGGCTAGATGTGAATAGATTATTTGTAGATTCATAAGATTTTTAAGTATCACCACTCCCAAAGTCCTAAGAAAATGAAGTCAAAGACTACTTGGCCTAACAAGCTTTCTTCTCCTCTCTCTGGTCCCATAGAAGATGCTACTGATGAAAAGTACTTTGGGACAATTTTGGCGTTTTAAAACTCTTCACAAATACATGCTATTATAAATTTTATTAGTTCTTGAAGAACCATGTACAATGAGTTTTGACCATATTTACTCCTTCCCACAACGTCTCCCTGATCGACCCCTTTCCCCTAACCACCTAACTTGTGTTCTCTCTTTTTTCACTCATCAGGTTCATTTTGTGCTACTCCACCCATCTATTCATGGATTTGTGGTCTTCCACTGGAGTGTGGTCAAAAGATAAGATTCTGTTTATCATTTGCATGTTTTGGCTCTTTAAAACAAAACAAAACAAAACAAAACAAAACAAAACAAAACAAAACAAAACAAAACAAAACAAAACAAAACAAAACACCCCATAGACAGAGTTATCCTCTATTGTCAGTACCTAAACTAACACGTATGTTATCTGTTTCTGATAAAGTTGCTGTCTGCCTCATCTGAGTTGAAGCATGTCCTGCCCTTCTTTTGTTTGACCTGTTCTTTTGCTCTGATTGCCTGCAGAATTCCTAGTAAATGGGTTTAATTTCTTGTGCTCTGCTGTATCTTAGCTTACATGAATTCAGCTCCTAACTCTGAAATGCTGCTTGCATCATGGCCATAACCTAGCCTGAGCTTATTTTTGAGCAGGAATAAAATGAAATGAAATTTCAGCCAGCTACTCTTTCTAGTTGTCAGATTGTCAGTTATATTAGAGGAAAGAAGAATATATTGTGTAACACAAAGCTTGGGGATTATCTACAGATTTCTATGCATTCTATACCTTCTATTATTGGGAATAATTTCTAATTGGCAAAAGTAGTTCTCATGACTCATTTGGAAATATAAAATTCAATATATAGTAGTAGAATGAAATCAAGCTATTTCTCTTTTCCAAATGATGAATTTTTGTTGTTTAAATTTAGCTTAATGTGTCCTCAAAAAGGTTTCTTGAAGGAACTCGACTACAATTAAAGGGAATGGGGACAGTAAGATAGACATCTCTAGGGAAAGCAATTAAGAAAATCCATCTAAAAATTAGCAACAAAGTGCATAAATAAAATTAAAAATCATGAACAAATCATTTATTAGTATTTTAGAAGGCTCAACAAACAGATTGCTGATAATGAAAACATAATGCTAAGTCATTATTGCTGGGCATTTCTAACTTGCTTTCTGTAGCAGGAGCGAAGATTTAGAATAATCTGTGCAAATGGGTTTCTTTTTCTTAGAACTGAAACAGTACATGGCTTCATAAGCGTTTTATTTCTTACTGGGTCTGGTAGTTAAAGGTATGGTTAAAGCTATTTTATCCCCCAGAAAATGTGCTTAAGGAAGTGTTTATTTGAAAAGTCAGTGTTGGGGACTTGGTACAAAGGCTTGGTACTTGTTCAAACTCACATGTTTGCTTAAACTTTCAGTACAAGGATTTAAAATGGCATTAGTTCCTGAGCGGCGGTAACTTCTGTGCGGACAAGTCTTTGAAACAAACATGGTACCCCTTTTTATGTTTGTCATTTATGCAACTTATCTTTTGCTTTGATATGTTGGCTTTGGTTTTGGTGATTTTTACCTAAGTAGTACAGAAAATGTCTACCTCTGAAGTTTGGAAGAAGGCAGAACTTACCATGTAAAAACCCTTTGAATGTTTGTTTGTTGCTGTGCAGAAGGATGAGCTCTAATGCATGGAATTAGAAATGTCTACTAGATCCTGCAGTCCTGGGTCTACAGGAGCAACACCCCACTCACTATCCCCTGTGCTCCAGCAGATCACAGATGAGGTGGATGTGTGCGTAGGCCAACACATAACCCTGGTTCTGGCATGACACAGGACAGCAACAGGATGTCAGGAAGAGTTCCAGTGAGGGTCCAGCATCTATGGTGTAGAAGAGACCAGAGGCACAGACTAGACCAATGATTCTTTGCCATGAACACTAGCATGTAAAAATGAATGGATAAAGGGGTTTACTGTATGACTCACTGTGTCACACTGCAGCTTCCATGATGAGATTCTCTCCCCCTTTTTTCCTTGTTTCTCTTAAAATTTATTTTGTTTTATTCTGGGGCGGGGGAGGGAGATGGGTGGGATTGGAAGGCATGATGTGAAAGAAAGAATAAAAAGAAAGATAAAAAACAAAATAAGAAATGTCTGCTAGATCAGCAGAAGACTAATTTACTTTTTTTCCTTTTGGTTATGACAATGTATATGTATATTTCAACCATGTTTGGATAATACTCTTTTTTTTGAAGGAAGAAAACAGCTTTCTTAAATTTATTACTTTATTATTTCTAAAACTGATTTCTCATATTCTTCTGAATGACAGCATTGCTTATCTTTTTGACAAATGCGGTACCATGGTGTTACAATAGATATTCAGGCTGATGGAAGATAAGAAAATGGGAACAGTGAAGAAGGACTTAACTGTAGCCTTCCCGGGTGTGTGGGCATTTTCAGAGCAGGACTGTGATTAACAGTCTCTGGAGACATCAGCGAAGCTGGAGTTTGTCCTCTGCTATGCACATGTCCTTGATTTCAACAGTCTTTCTCTGCTAGATTTCCCTAGGAATGAATTCTCTAGACTTTAATCTGTTTCTTTTCAAATGAGAGCTGTAGGTGTGCAACACTGTGAAAGTACAGTACACTAATTTCTACTCAGAGGGTGAGAGGAGACATGGTTCTCTGTTAAACTGTGGTGACGCATTGCACAATAACATAAAGAACTATCATTAAAATTATTACTCATAGTGAGATACGGAAATTCCTTCATAATGTAGGAAAAGCACATTCTGATGATTTTTGATGAGATTATCACAAAAGCAAAGGTTGAGGCCATGAATTTCCACTGTACCCAATACTATACACAGCAGGGGCTTCCATAACACTTTTTTTTCTGAATGAAAAAATAAATGAAATAATATCAGTGATATACAAATTGTATTATTCCAATATGTTAAAATGTTTGATCTTCTTCTTGCTTATGAAAGTCACATTTCAAAAAGATATAAATCTTTTTAAAAAACAAACTATCAAATTGTAGATAAGCTTATTTTCTATCATATTTGCAGATCTTATCTTTAGGCAGTCAGAAACCAGATAATCAAATTCATACAGATGAAAGATATAATTTGTGACTTTGTCACAATAATATAATACCATTATTACTTAGATTCTCAGATGTGCAGAGATACATATACTTTCTTTAGGTAATATATAACCCTAAAGGTAGCTTTATATAAAGTCACCATACAATTCAACCAAAGACAATATACTGACTAGCTCTATCCATGTAATCATACTATTTTTCTTTTTTCCTACAATGACTAATCTCAGTCATAAACACAATTGTTTTGATCATCATGAAGAATATTAAAAATTTAAGAACATTGTGAAATCGCTGTGTATGCCAAAGTTTTCATTTTGCTCACCCAAGGTTAGCTCACCTTTCAGGGAATCAGTGATGAAGGAATTTTACTGATGTTGAATCTGTCTTAGATATTCAATAGAGTATTTGGGTGCATTATTCAGTACTTGCCACTAAGAGGCCATGTTGACTCATTGGATTGATTTGTATTCACATAGCACACGAAGGGCACTGACTTTGGCTTCTGATTGAAGACAGACTCAATTCTGCTGTTTGGAATGGATTTTTCCCTTTCCACTTTTGTTCTATGATATGTATATCTATGACAATGCAAACATTAGACTACAAACTCAAAGAAAATCTGATAATAGAAAAGGTAATACCAGCATCTATTTGATAGACTTATAATTTCTTGAGGTAAAAATTTTTTTTGGTAAACTTTCTAGACATATGCAAGTGGAATAATTAGTTTGGGCTACGTTTCCTTTCCAAATATTGTACAAACTAAATAAAGAACTCTGTGTTTAGTGGCAGTATATTTTATGACCTACACTTTGAGGGACAGAGGACACACCAAACTCCTCTTCAGGGGTTCAGTTTTCTTCTTTATGAAGAATAATAAGGGTTAAAATCATCTCTTTATGTAATATGTGAATAATCTTGAAGAGTGAAAGTATTTGTGAAATTCACATTAACCCTAAAATCAGAAAATTCTAATAATTGACAATAAGATACTTTATCAACTTCCTCAAATTCAAAACCATGATATTTTGCGCCATTTTCAGGAAATTCTTCTGTTTTAAAATACAAATAATCTTTAGGTATATATTGTATGTTGAATATTTACTCCCCAACTCCATTCCCCCATACTCTTTCTTTATTTACTCTCCCCATTTCCATTACTTTCTTTCATTCTTTTAGAAATTTTCAATTTTGTTTTCACCTAATTTATCCATATAGAATGTTATGTGACCACATAAACTCTAGGAGACACAGATGAGATAAAACATTTGTCTTATTCATACTGGCCTTAGTCACTTAATATAACTATCTCAGTGTAGTAGGAAGGTTTCTCCAGTCCTGCCCAGCTCCATGGTCCCTCAGCCACTTATAAAATAATCATTCAGAGGCTTATATTAATTACCAATTGCATGGCCTATGGCATGCTTCTTATTAGCTAGCTCTTATAACTTAACCCATTTCTATAATCTGTATTTTGCTACGTGTTCCATGGCTTTACCAGTCTGCTGGCATCTTGCTCCTTGGGCAGCTGGCTGTTGTTTCCTTCCAGACCCTGCCTTTCTCTTCCTGTCTATCTGCTTGTATTTCCTGCCCGCCTCTAAGCTGCCTTACCATAGGCCAATACAGCTTTATTTATTAATCAATCAGAGCAACACATATTCACAGCATACAGAAAGACATCCCACAGCATCTCAGTTGCATCCATTTTCTCCCAAATGATACAACTTCATTTCTTTATGGTTGAATGAATTCTATTTTTATGTATATACCACATTTTTATTAATTCCTCAGTTGTTGGAGACCTATATTGGTTTTATAACTTAGTTATTATGAAGAGTGTTGCAATAGTCATCGATGTGTAAGTATCGCCATCATGTGTTGATGTGGTGTTCTTTGGGTAAATACTCAGGAGTGATGTACATATGTCATAGTTTATCTTATGTTCCTTTTCCAATATTTTAAAACCAAATACAAAACTCTGGATTTGGAGGCATCATATTTTAGGAACTGCATGTTGAGAGACAAAGGACACATCTGCATACTGAGATAGGGAAATAGCTTTCTTTTTTCTTAATTAATAAATTTTTAATTTATTTAACATACCAACCACAGATTCCCCTCTCCTCCCTCCTCCCACTTCCCACCAGCCTTCCCCATCGACCCACTCCCCCATCCCTCCTCTAAAATGTAAGGACTTGCATGGGGAGTTAGCAAAGCCTGGTACATTCAATTGAGACAGGTCTAAACCCCTCCCCTCCTGCATCTAGGCTGTGCAAGGTGTCCCACCATAGGTAATGGGCTTTAGAAAGCCAGCTCATGCACTAGATATAGATCCTGATCCTACCACTAGGGGCCCTTTAAACAGACCAAGCTACACAACTGTCTTGTTTATGCAGAGGGCCTAGTTTCTTGTATATAGGACCAGCCTTAATAATATACTTTCCAGGGGCTCAGAAGAGAAACTATGATTGGTGAGAATTATTTCTGGGAAATGAATCTAAGTACACCAAGCTCTTTGTCCGTCTGCTTTATTTGTCTGGGATAAAATCCTATATACACAGCTTTAGTTCTGTACTCAAGCCTAGTTCCTTTCTTGGCTGATTTGTCTCTACCTTTATCTGCTGTTCCCTCTAAATTTTATCTTAATTCTCTTATCTTAATTCTGCCTCATCTAGGTCCTTCTCATCTCATTCTTTTTCATCTAGTACTTTCCCATCTGGCTCTTCCTCATCTTCCATCTTGTCCTCAAGTTCTTCACTCCTATCTTCCTCTCTGTCTCCTTATACCTCCAAGTCCTCTCAAGTCTCTGAGGTGCTCAGTTGTAAAAGCTAAGAAATAATGATCCCCTGGCAGAGCAAGGCCACTAGGCTTGGATTCTTATGGGGTCATAAAAGCAGGTAGGAATTTTCCTCAGGCAGTGACCATCAGGTTTTCTTTTACAATCTGAAAATGGAGTGATTAAAGGAGAAGGTCAATTGAGAGCTAATGCTTGGTTAGTATATCAATAAGGGGATCTATGTGCTCAGTCTACATTCCTAGAAGTAGTTGGGTGTCCCACCCCCCTCATCCACAGCCGCTTAGACCCAAGTAAACACACAGAGGCTTATATTAATTAAAACTGCTCAGCCATTAGCTCAGGCTTATGACTTCCTTGGAAGATTTCCTCCTCACCCTGGTCACCTGTCCTCTGTGGCTATGAAACAAACATATCTAAAGCTTAAAAGCTAGCATCCACGTATAAGAGAAAACAGGCAATGCCTGTATTTTGGGTCTGGGTTACCTCATTCAGGATGATTCCTTCTAACTCCTTCTATTTACTTGTATATTTTATAACTTCATGTTTCTTGACAGATGGATAATATTGCATTGTGTAAATGTACCACATTTTCACTTTGCATTCATCAGTCGACAGACATCTAGACTCTTTTCAATTTTTGGCTATTATATATAGAGAAGCAATGAACATGCATGGGCATGTATCTTTGAAGGAAGATATAGAATCCTTTGGTTATGTGTCCAAGAGTGGTATAACTGGATCTTAAGGTAGATCTATTCCCAGCTTCTCAAGGAACCACCTCACTGATTTCCATTGTGGCTGTACAGGTTTGCATTCCCACCAAGGAAGGCTGCTGAGTTTGACATGTTAGTTTTGTACCCCACCGGTTTTTTTGACAGTGTTTATCGGCTGCAGCAGTGTTCTGGTGCAGACTTTCAAGTCTTTTATGTATAAAATCATACCACCTAAAAATAAGGATGATTTGAATTCTTCTTTTCCTATTTTTATGCCCCTCATCTCCTTAGTTGTCTTATTCCTCTATCTAAGACTTCAAGAATCATATTGAATATATTAAGTAGGTAGATAGAATGGACATCTTTGACTTGTTTCAGATTTTAGTGAAAATGCTTTGAGTATCTGTTAACTTATGATGATATTGGCTGTGGGCTTGCCTTTATTATGTTGAAATATGTCCATTTTTCCTTTAGTCTCCCCAGGATTTTCATCATGATGGGATGTTGGATTTTGTCAAAGGCTTTTCCTATATCTAGTGAGTTGATCATGTGGTTTTTGTCTTTTAGTCTGCTTATGTGATGGATTACAGTTATTGATTTATTTATGTTCAATCATCCCTGAATCTCTGGGATAACATCAACTTGATCATGGTGGATGATCTTTTTGATATATTCTTGAATTCAGTTTGCAAGTATTTTACTTATAATTTGTAAAGTATATTGGTTTTTATAATTTTATTTTTGTTGAGTCTTTGTATGGTTTTTGTATCAGGCTTATGGCAGTTCCATAAAAAGAATTAGGAAATATTCCTTCAGTTTCTGTTTTGTGGAGTAATTTGAAGATTATTGGCATTAATTCTTCTTTGACAATCTGTTCGAATTTTGAACTGAATCCATCTGACCTTGGGGGTGTGTGCGTGTGTTTATTTTATTTTTGGTTGTTACAGTTTTAATTACTGTTTCTGCTTCACAAGGTATTAGGTTGTTAATTATCATGGGTAAGTCCTCGGGGGAGACCTTGATCTGGAGGAGGTAGGAATGGGGGGTGGGCTGGGGGGAAGGGGAGGGGAGCAGGAAGGGAGAGAACATGGGAATCTGTGGCTATTATGTAGAACTGAATAGTATTGTAAAATAAAAAAAATCTGCAAAAAAAAACCCAACCAAACAACAACAACAACAACAACAACAACAAAAAACCCAACAACTTCCCTACCATTTATAGGAAATACAGTGTTATAGCAGCTTTCCTGGTGCTTGGCTCCTACAATTCAGCTCTGTCTTCTGTAATGTGACCTGAGCTTTAGCTGAAGAAACTGTGTTGTAGATGAACCAACTGGGGCTAAGCATCCCACAATCACTTGTTTTCTGAATTTTGACCAGTCTTCACAAGAAAATTCTTAACTCTGATAAATGCCTTCAGACAGTTGGCAGGATATAAAATTAACATAAAAAGCAGTATCCTTCCTATTTACCAATGGTAAATACACAGAGAAGTAAAGCAATCCTATTCACAGTATACTCCCCACATGCTTAAAAAAATACCTAGGGATATGTCTAACCAAGTAAACAAAAGACCTCTATAATGAAAGCTTTAAAACATCCAGGGGAAAAAAAATGAAGAAAACATTGAAGACCTACCACACTCATCTATTGGAAAAAACTTAACATTATGAATTGGATATCCTACAAAACCAATGTACAGATTCAATTCAGTCCCTAAAAAAATTCCTTCTTCTTAATGTTATTCAAATGACATTTGATTTCAGAAGATCTTTACTAATAAAGAAATGCCATTCTCATGGGATTCAACCACTTAGACAAGGAATTAGTGCCTGCAGGGAGAGGGAGAATTGGCCTCTCCCAGGAGAGCCCCCTGATTGGTTATCCAGTCAAAAGATGTCATTCCTGAAACAATATACACACAAAGAACAAAAAAAGACCCAGCAGGCCTTAGTTACACATTTATGCATTCATATATCTATAGATATATGTAGCAATAATGAGCAAAGAAATACAATATGTGAGCGTGAAGGGGGCAGATGGAATATGTTTTAAAGAGGTGAGTTGGGAGGGTCTGGAGGGAGGAAATGGGGAAAGTGATGTGATTATATTTTCAATAAAGTATATATAAAATGGAATATTACTTCCAAAAAAGTTAAGAGCTGATGTGAGAAGAAAATAAAGATTAATGGTAATACTATTACTTGGATATGAACAACAAAAATATGTGCATATGCATGACAGTTATTTTTCAAACTACAGTATGTTTTAATTCTTACAATAAACAAAGTGTTGAAATAGTCCCTTGTGACTGTATATTTTTTTCAAAACCTCATTTAATAGTTTCATAGTAATTTATTGAACAGATACACAATGATTACGATACAAATTTGTACTGTAATCATGTTTACAATCTTTTACAATCATAAATGATACTGTGATGAACATTCTTAAATTGCTTATATACATTTTAAATATTTTTGATGGCAATAGTTTAGACACTGTATGCTGACAGAAGTATACAAACATGAATTTTGAAAAACAAAATTTTGACAAACAAAACCCAATTTTCCTTCAATGAATGTGTCTGCTTTGAGATAATATTTTAATATGAACTGAAGATTTTCTTTCAAGTCTGTCTTTTGCCATTTTTTTTTTCATTTTTTCCACAGCGTATGGCTGTGAATAGCAACCATTGTGAATAACAAAGCATTACTAGCAACAGAGAAAGAAAATTTGTTTTGCCTGAGCCCGGGACACTAAATCCTCAAGCTCTGATAGAGTAAGACAGCCGTGGAAAAGTGTATGTTGTATTGAAGATGCCCAGGACTCTATCACAGGTGTAGGTTTGTGTTTTGATTAGACAGTAATTAGGAGGTAAATTTGAGGCCCTACCTCTTCTTGAAGGGCTATTGGCAAGTGAGAGCTGCTCTGGAATGGAAAATCTTTCTTTTTATTGAGGCTGTTGCTGCTCACAGGTTTCTCGTTCTCTAGGGTGTGAGTGCATCTGTGTAGCAATACTTAATCCAGTAATGCTATTTTATAATTGTTTATTTAGCAAATAAAATATGTATTTTATTGTTTTAGCGTTTAATTTTCCTCACTAGTAAGGTTGAATTTAACCATTTTTAGTTTTTCACTTTATCATTCTGCTGTTTATAACATTGAATAAATTTTATATTCATCTTTTCTAGTTAACGTATATGTACATTATAACTGATCTCATGTGGATATTATATATATAATAAAATATGAAAATGTCTTAAACTATCAGAATTATAGCAGGGAGCGTATGTTTCAAATCACTAGTGGATTGAAACTGATACTAGAAAAGAAGATAAGAAAAGCTGTAACACAGAACAGATGGGACAGAAACTGAAGCGTGGAGGTGTCTGATATTGTGAATTTTCTTTATATATATATTAATATATATATGAATGTATAAATAAAGTGTTGATTCTTAGGGGATTTACCAAAACTTCCAACATCATGTTTGAGAAGCTCTCTTTGGAGTTGTTGGGGTTTTAGAAGAAAATCCACAACATGATAGGCCACTGCTATTGCCCTTGATTGCCCCAGAAGTGGAAGGTAAGTCCCAGTTGCTGCAGATACCATGCACTTCAGAAATGGAGTTCAGAGGACCTGGACTGGGTAGGACCTGAAAGTTCCCTCCTCAAGGACTAAATTTCATAGTACTAGAATGAGTCATGCAAACTTCCAAAGGAGGGAAGCACCTGAAAGTCCTCCTTCTCTCCCTCCCCACCTCCCTCCCTCCCCTCCTCCCTCCCTACCTGTCTGCCTGTCTGCTTGCCTCCCTGTCTGTCTGTCCACCTGTCTACCTGCTTACCCCCTTTCTGTCTCTTTTTTCTCTCTTTCTTCCTGTCAATGTAAAGTCTCACTGTGTATTCCTGGCTGCCTGGAAACAGCTATGTAGACCAAGCTGGCTTCAAACTCATAAATATCCACCTGCCTCTGCCTCATGAGTGCTGGTATTGAAGGCATTCAGCATCATGCTTTTACTTACCTTTTCAAAGATGTCACTGGCATAGATGTATCATGTGCTTTATTAAATATATCCGTTATTATGTTTTTCCATACCAAACCAATAAGCTTCACACAGTATGTCTTAACATGTAAATCCCAGAGACACCTGTAAGTACATCAAATGCTAACATGGTTTATTTTTACAAATACCAGGATATTATTAGTCAGTCCTTCAAAGGGTCACCTTTAAAGTTGTCTGTTCTTCATCCTTCTCATGTACCTCAAGTTTCAAAAAAGTCTGATTTATGCACTTTTGTGCACATTTCCTGATGGAAATCTTGCAGCATGTCCTTCCTTTTGGACTGGTGCGGTGACCTTCAGCCAGTCTCTCTGTGCTCATACCCCTCTGTTCCACTTTCCTGTTCAACAACTGGTTTGATCTCTTGAAAGCTAGAGCAGATAATGCATCTCTGTGATGAAAAGAAGTTAATACGAATGTGAATGTCTCAGTATGTTTTTTCTTTGTTTTTTTTTTTTCTATTTGGTTTTTTTTTGCCCTATTCTTATGGTGATATTTTATTTGTACTGAAATGTGATTTTATTTGTATGTTAATAAATAGAGTTGCCTGGGGGGTTAGATTTTATGTATATTCCTAATTGTACTTATACCGTTCATTTAACAATGTAATGCAATTTTCCGATCCTTGAATGTTATTATTACCAACTATTAGGATATAAAGAAATGAAAGTTAGTAGTTAGACATTATAATAGAACTTGTAGTAATATTAGTATGTTTTCAAAATTGAGCAGATATATTTTAGATAGACAGGTCATATTCAAACCCTTCAGAGATCTACAGAATATGGCATTTAAAATGTTTTAATAACTTAGAAAATTTTTCTTTTTCGTTATGACTATGAGACATGTCGACTCCTGGCAGTACCAATCTACTTCAGAGAAAATATGGGCATTGAAGAAATTGCATATGGAATTAACTTTCATTGTGGCAAAAGTTAGCCACTGGACAACAAAGTATACTCGAATCAACTGCTGACAAACAGGACAGACAGGACATGAAACAAAGGACTACTGATTCTTGCCAAAACAAGTGTGGTTATGGCTTTATCAAAAGGTATCTTCTGAGGCCAGGACAACATGGCACCATCCCTGAAGTGGCCTTCGCAATCGGAAAAGGTACATTTTATATCCCTTTTCTTCGAAGGCAGCTGAACAGGCAGTGGGCCGATGGCTTCTGATGTGCAGTAGAACAGCAGCTGAAACAGTTATTCTTGAAGAGTAACTAAGCTCATGCCTCTCAATAGTAGACTGGCATTTAGCAGAAGGATATGGAGAAGAACAGGATGCTGAGATGAAGCCACACATACACACACATAGCCAAGAAGAATGGACAGATGAATTAAAAAAAAAAAAAAAACACCAACAATTTCCAGAATTTAAAATGCTGAATCATGACAGGACACTAGTGGAATTCAGGTGTTTCTGGTACATGGACTGCTCTCATGCAATGTGAGGTTGAACTGTTGACCTTGTGTATATTCTACTTTACAATGAGTCTGTCAGATACACTAAGCCTATAGGCTGAAGATGATGCCCCAACACTGCAGAAACCTCAGGTGACTGTCCAGGCAGCTGGCTGTTTCAGTCAACTCACAATTTTTTGGAAGCTGCTTGCATGCACTTCCTGTTTTTATTTTTGTTAGGTAATATTATTTCCTTCTTAGGTCTCTGAGGGAGTTGAAGATTATTTAGTTATAGTTGAAGATTATTTAGGATAGAAAGTAAATTAGGTACATTTTGGACTTACCAAAATAGGATAGATAATGGAATTATTTTCTCTGAATTTTTCAAATACAAATGGACTAGACATTGTTTAGGTATTTATTACTTGTGTATATGGTATATAGTTATTGTACTTTTATATATAGTTTTTCTTATGTTAGTTATAACCTTTTTCATTTTTTCTTTTTATTAAAATAGAAAAGGGGAAATATGGTGATATTTTATTTGTACTGAAATGTGATTTTATTTGTATGTTAATAAATAAAGTTGCCTGGGGGGTCAGAGCTAATAGCAAACCATAGCAGAAACTGGGTGGTGGTGGTGCACGCCTTTAATCCCAGAACTTGGTAGGCAGAGCTAGGCGGATCTCTGTGTGTTCAATGATACAGCCAGCATGGAGACACATGCCTTTAATTTCAATACCAACCATAGAAGACCTGGAGGTCTGTACAGACAGGCAGTGACTAGGAGGTCATGTGGTTGGGTTTACAACCAATGAGAAGGCAGAACAGGAACTCTATAAAAAAAGACAGACACATAGGAACTAGGTCTCTTGCGGAGAGGTAGGACCATCGTGACAGTGAAGGGTAAGGTTTTTAGCTCTTAGCTATTGCTCTGACCTCTTGGCCTTCATCTCTGTATTGGCTCTGCGTTTCTTTTTTTTTTTGTTTTTTTTTTGAGACAGGGTTTCTCTGCGTAGCTTTGCGCCTTTCCTGGAACTCACTTGGTAGCCCAGCCTGGCCTCGAACTCGCAGAGATCCGCCTGCCTCTGCCTCCCGAGTGCTGGGATTAAAGGCGTGCGCCACCACCGCCCGGCTGGCTCTGCGTTTCTTATTTAATAAGACGGTTGGTTACATATTCTTGCTTGTTTTTATTATTATTTTTTTAGACAGCTATTTGTTTTCTAACAAGAGAGAGAAAGGAAGGGTGTGGATTTGGGAGAGTGGGAAAGTAGGGAGGATCCTGCAGGAGTTGGGGGAGGGGAAATTGTAATTATAATATATTGTATGAAACAAAATCCATTCCCAATAAAACCAAACGAACAGTAAAGAAAGTCAGTAATTCACTTTCATCTAATAGTATTAAAATAGTATTTTTCTGCAAGGCAAACTAGGTCTACATGATTTGTTATACGGCTGTCTTCTAAGCCGTCCTGTTTTTCATCCTGCCTCTTGCCCAACTGCTCTTTCTCAGCTCCGCAGCTGCTTCTCATATGCCTAGACTGAGTTCTTACCAAGATGGGGTGTGTACCATGATGGAGTGCGTAGCTGTGGGTAGCACCTGGCTGCATCTTTGCTTTCTTTGCAATATAGTAGAAATAATAAAGGCATCATCCCAGCACTCAGAACCGTGCAGGTCACAAAATAGTCAGCAACTGGTCTGTGTGCCCATGCTCACCCTGATGTACAGAAGCAAAGGCAGATCTATATTACTTGATTTATTACAAGATGTTGGTGTACATGACTGTGACACAGTTGTCAAAAAGGCAGGTGAGAACTTACATATGCCTATAGCTGCAGTGAACAGAGGAAGTTCTTTAGGAAAACATCAATTATGCTCTTAATACCTTTCAAGTGATGGGATCACTTTCTTCATTTTCCAGCAAATTATGTGGATACTGTTTTTTTATATACAGATAAATGACTATTACCATTAATCATATCTCTAAATACTTGCTCAGCAACACCTAAATTAGTGTTTGACTGAATAACACGAGATTCTACTTTGCCAAGATTCACAAAGAAAAAACAATTGTAGAAGTTGAAAACTTGCTGATTCCTGTGTTTGGGAATGATCCATGTACCAGAACTTCCAAAGATAATTCTTCATACTCTTGAATTCTCAACTTAATGTAGATTACCAAGCTCCCACAAGTATCCACAGATGCATTAGTAGTTCTGCACATCAACCTTTGGATATTTTATTTGTAAAACTTCTGTGATTCTGCTTTGCATTTTCTTTTACTGGAAAGGGTTAAGGAGCCAGAAACTATCATATTCCTAAATTTATGCACCCAGCATGAGAACTAAAATATTGTGCTCTCTAAATATATATTTACTAAATGAATATAGAAAGAAATGCTTAAGTGAAAATAAGAATTATTATGTTTGTGTATATGAATAGCATAGGAGATACATGTAAATGCAATGCTTAGATGTGAGGCAGGAGAGATGATGGCTCAGCCTGTAAGACGGTGTACAGTTTTTGCAGGGCTCCCTAGTACCCACAATTACATGTAAATCTAGCTCCAGGGACTCTTATGCCCTCTTTTTATCTCTGAGGGCACACTCATTCCTACCTATACACATACATAATTAAAGATAAATAATCTTAAAAAAGAATATTGGAGTGTTTTGGGACTGGACTCCAACACCCTGCATTCTGATTGGTTGTAGTTTTATGTAGTGGTCTCTGTCTGTTGCAAAGAGAAGTTTCCTTGATGAGGGGTGAAGGCTACACTTCTGTGGGTATAAGGACAAATGTTTATGGACTGTTGTTAGGGATTAGCCTGGTTTAATAAATTAGTAGTTATACATTTTTTTCTGTGTAGATAACCATGATTTTGTTAACACTTAGTAGTTAGCTAGGTTTCCAGTACCATGCATGGCATTCCTCTTGTTGATTGGGTCTTAAATCCAATTAGAGAGCTGTTGGTTGCCACAGGGTATGTGTGCCACTACTACACTCATTGGTTGCTTCCTTCCTTTGGAAGCTTGCATTATGACTTTTAGTACCACGAAAGCTACTTCTCAGGGAGTGGGCACTGAGGTAGGTTCCAGCTATGGGGTCTCTGGGTCTGGTGTCTGAAAGGCAGGGTGTCTTCAGCTCTAAGAACTTACCTCCGACTTCTGGTAGGGGGTGGGTAACCGAAGACAGCATTAATAAGCTGTATGTTTTGGGAGTCTCTTAGATATCCCCAGACAACTCAAAGGAGGGCTTTTCATGTCTCATATTGGGGTTTTGTTAGGTAGTTTTTGGCTCAGCCAAGATGAGAAAAGTTTATTAAAACTAAACATATATTTATACAATGAATTACACACATTATAGGTTTTTTTTTTAAAATAATAGTATGATTCCTTGTGGCTTTTTCAGACATCCATATTGCTATTTTAACCTCCCTCCATCATTCTCTTGTATTTTTCTTGGAGCAGGTGAGATGGTCCTTTCAAGGGAAGAGAAAAATCAATTGGTTGTCTAATGCCAAGTCAGTCCTGAGACATACATGTAATTAGCTCAACAGGTTATATTTATAAATACATATGTATATACATATACATATATTCATACATCAACAATTAATGAAAGAGGAGGCCATGCATTTGAAGGAGAATGGGGAGAGGTTTATGGGAGAGCTTAGAGGAAGGAAAGGAAAGGAAGAAACCTAATTAAATTATAATCTCAAAAGTACAAACAAAAACAGCTTAGAAATGAAACAAAAAATAATGCAAACCAAACCAACCAAGCAAACAAGATTATGAGTTTCATTTTCTTTTTCATTGATTTGAATTTTTATGTTTTCTATAATGGCTATAGATTTTTTAGAAATATCATATTGTAAAAGTACTGACAGCAGCGAGTACTATTCAGAACAGACCATTTCTCTTTACTTATGCTATAGCCATTAAATGATTCGAGGAAGAGTTTGGTTATGAATTTCATTAACTACAAGTTTTTAGGGATGAAGAAACTAAAAGAAAAATATGAGTGAATGTTTATGATACTTAGAGCCATTTGTACATAACATTTAGCAAGTGGCAGTGTGTTTTTATTTTTCAACGTAAAATTTGCAATGGAAAATTTCTTTTACTTTTAAGATTATAATATAGTTACATCATTTTCTTCTTCCCTTTTCTTATTCCAAACCTTCTCATATACCTCTTGCTTTCTATCAAATTCATGGTCTCTTTTTAAATTAATTGTTGTTACATGCATATATGTATGTATATATGATTTATATTTCTATGTATATTCATATATATATTCCTAAATACAACCTGCCCAGTCTGTATGCTACTTGTATGTATATTTTCAGGGATGATCATTTCACATTGGGTATGCATTGATATGTTCTTCCCTAGGCAAGACTACTTCTCTTGCTCTCAGCATTCTTTAAATGCTTGTAGTTCTTTGTGTAGGGTTGAGGCTCTGTGGGTTTTTCCCATGCTCACTTTACAATGCCTATTCTTTTTGATCTTATTCGGGTCATGTTTATGCAGTCATGTTGGTGAGAATTTATGAATGTAGATTTTGACATTCCTAGGAGACACAGTTTCACAGCAGACCCCTGGATCCTCTGGTTCTACAGTCTTTCTGCCTCCTCCTCAATAGTGTTTGTGGATTCAGTACTGCGACTGGGCCCCACAACTCTGCATTTTGACTGGTTGTGGTTTTATTGTATAGTTTCCATCTGTTACAAAGAGATATTTCCTTGATGAAGAGTAAGACCTATACTTATCTGTGGGTATAAGGACAAATGTTAGGTGTAGTTAGGGATTATGCTGGTTTAAGAACAGTGGTTGCTGTGTGTTCTTCTCTAAAATCCATAACTATAATAGGTATTGGCTAGTCTTCCCATACCAGGCATGATTTCTCTTAACTCCAGTTAAAGAGTTGTTGGTTACTAGAAAGACATGAAGGCCACTATTGCACCCTCAGGGTTTAGAGAAATTCTTGTCAAGAGTCTACTTGGGTTGTTGGATGTAGTTCAGTGGTGGAGTGCTTGCTTATACATAGATGTGGGTTTGGCTTCCAGCACTGCTAGAAAATAGTTAATTTGTAAAAATAGTAGTGTGAAAGCCTGTCAAAGAAGAGCAATGTGGTTCAATGCCATCCAGCTATCAGTTGAGCTCTCCCAGGTTTTATTCAGTGGTAAGATTAACATAAGATATTCTACTGAGAGAGAGAAATATATAGCTGAATACCAGTAATCATAATGATAAAGTAACAATATAGAAAGAAAGCTAAAAAGAAAATGAGGAAGAGAAAGAGCAGGATGGTGTATAGCATAAAAACTGAATGAAAATTCTTTTCTGTGAATGAGATTGCCCCTAAAAACACTATGGTGTACAATTTTATTTATTATGATTGCAACATACACACATACTTGCACACACACACACACACACACACACACACACACTCTTGTTCACACATGAATCTGTTCAATTTGTGCTGAGCAAGAATTAACATTCCCTATTAGCCCAAGTCGCTGCCTCTCTTCTCCTCTAGATGGCTTGACTATACTGCACTTTCTCATAGTTCTGAGTGTGATAACACAAATAATTCCACTGGGGAACTCCTTCCTGGAGCCCCTTCCCTCCTTGTAAAGACAGATGGACATCTTAGGCAATTTCTTTGCTCCCTTAGATGGACCTGGACCCTAAGAATCATTCCATGGTCTCATGGCTTTGTGGCAGGCCAGGTCTCTTTCACATGTATACTTTATCTACCCACTGGCTCCAGGAAGTTTGACCATTCTTATGGGGCACAGAAGATCACCAGATAGTCTATGCTTTCTTTCACAAGCAGTTTGTTTAGGAATCAAAATCTTCCAACTCTGCCTGGTTACTGGGTTCAGTCTTGGTCTAGTTTTGTCCAAAGAGGTTTCTATAAATAAATGCATTTACTTCATTTTTTTAATGCAGTAAATATTTTCTTTTTATGATCAAGTATAAAAGTTAACCAGAGCTTTGTATTTTACCCTGTGAAATGTGTGATATTAGGCAAAGCAATTCGGGTGATAGTTGACTATGTTAATACATTGATTTGACAAAAAACAACAACTTATGTAACTCTTAGAGATATATGGCAGCGTGGTTTAATGCAAAGTATGTAGATAAATAACTCACAAATAATCTTATCAACATGAGAGACCCACACACATCCTGATGATTTGTAGTATACAGTCATAATCAAATAAAACATTTATTTTCCTATTGGATCTATTTTTTTAATAAGGCCATTGAGACCCACAGCAGTTGTCCTTAAAAGTACATAAGTAGTAAGATCCACATTTTAACCACATTCCTTTATTTTTCTGTAAAAATCTAATCCATATGTGCCTGCACTCTCTACTGCTGTGGGATGCCCTCTATGTTGTGAATATATGTTGCTATGATTGATTGATAAATAAAACGCTGATTGGCCAGTAGCCAGGCAGGGAGTATAGGATAGGCAGGACAAACAGAGAAAAGAGGCTGGGAGGTGGAAGCCTGGGGCGTGACAACAGCCTGCTGTCCAGGGAGCAGCATGTAAAGGCAACAGGTAAAGCCATGGAACACGTGGTGACATATAGATTAACAGAATGGGGCTGAGTTTAAGTGTAAGAGCTAGACAATGGTAGGCCTGAGCTAATGGCTGAGCAGTTTAACTAATATGAGCGTCTGAGTGATTATTTTATAAATGGTTGTGGCGTCCATGGGACTGGGCAGGACTGGAGAAAACTCCAGCTATACTCTACTCCCAAATGAATGTTGAATAATTATAGGTCAATGACCACACTTGCACTACAAACAACTCCATGAGTGGCAGAGAACCCTAGTCTAATTTTCTAGCACTGAAAATTCTGCAAGTCATGACCAAATGTTGTTGTCTGCATCCATTCTTTCTGGTTTAATATTTGTCGAGTCCCTGGACACTGTGCTAACAACTTCCTGTGGTGTCTTTAAGAAAACCAGCATTGGCGATTAAACTTGTTTTGCATGTTCCTATTCACACAGCTGGCAGCCACAAGAAGGCAAATTTTAGGGAACATTCCTTCTTTATTTAATTCCTTCTGCAGGTGTCATTTCTGTGTTTTTGCCATCTGGTGTTCTGCAGAGTAGAATTTCAATACCAACTATTTATTCAGTCATTGATGCAAAGTAAAAATCTCCTCCAAATAACAGTATTAAAATGCCCAACAAGACAAATACATTTTTATATTTACTTGCTTTTGCTTTGAGAGATAGATAGTTAGATAGATAGGTAGGTAGATCGATCGATAGATAGATAGATAGATAGATAGATAGATAGATAGATAGATAGATGACTGTTTAGTAAACCTTGTTGGAAAAGGTACATAAGAAATAGTACTAATATTGGGCCTTCCTCCCTATAGCATAACCTCAAAGAAAAATCGTCAATTCTATAGGACTATCAGCCTTCAGATTCGATATATTGCTATTACTTCTGCCCTTTTCTTGAAAAGGTTTAGTGGGTGGAAACAACAGATATTATAAAAGGAATTTTTAATCTTTTTCTTTTTTTTTTAAAGTTTTTTTCCTTTTATTTTATTTTACAATACCATTCAGTTCTACATATCCGCCACAGATTCCCCTGTTCTCCCCCCTCCTGCCTCCCTCCTCTTCCCCCCTAGCCCACCCCCCATTCCCACCTCCTCCAGGGCAAAGCCTCCCCTGAGGGCTAAGATCAAAGGTTGATAGACTCAGTTCAGGCAGGTCCAGTCCCCTCCTCCCAGACTGAGCCAAGTGACCCTGTATAAGCCCCAGGTTTCAAACAGCCAACTCACGCAACGAGCCCAGGACCTGGTACCACTGCCTAGATGCCTCCCAAACAGATCAAGCCAATCAACTGTCTCACCTATTCAGAGGGCCTGATCCAGTTGGGGGCCCCTCAGCCATTGGTTCATAGTTCATGTGTTTCCATTCGTTTGGTTATTTGTCCCTGTGCTTTATCCAGCCTTAGTTTCAACAATTCTTGCTCATATATACCCTCCTCTTTCTTGCTAATTAGACTCCCGGAGCTCTACCCGGGGTCTAGCCATGGATGTCTGCATCCAGATCCCTCAGTCGTTGGATGGGGTTTCTAGCACAACAATTAGGGTGTTTGGCCATCCCATCACCACAGTAGGTCAGTTTGGGCTATCTCTCGACCATTGCCAGCAGTCTATTGTGGGGGTATCTTTGTGGATTTTTGTGGGCCTCTCTAGCACTTTTTAATTTTTTTTCTATCATAGGATCCTAGAGTATGATTTGAGGTGAGAAAATATTCCCCCCCACCTCACCCCTTTGGTGAGATAGGACCTTAATATGTATCCTACACTGGTCTCAAACTCATGACACTTATGCTACAGCCTTCAAAGATAAGTTCTTCTTCTTTTTTTTCTTTAAAAAAGTTTATTTTGGGCTTATGGTTCCAGAGGGTTAGAGGTAATAGGTGGCAGGTAGCTGGATCAGTAGCTGAGAGCTCACAGTTTGGACCATAAATGAGAAGTAGAGAGCTCACATAAAATGACAAGAGTCTTTTGAAACTTCATACCTTGCCCCTCCTGTGAAATACCTTCTCTAGCAAGACCACACCTCCTACTCCCTCCCAACAGCTCCCAATTGAAAATCAAGTATCCAAGACTTAGGGGGACATCTTATTCAAACTGACACACTTAATGAATTTAAAATTTTGAATTTGAACTATTAGTGTGAAATAGATCTATTTCAAAACATAATGATGGGAGTATCAAAGGTTCTATCTGATCTTCATTTTGTGAAAAATGGGTTTCTTTACATATGTTTAGTAGACAGGAATATCTGGGCTGGAATATTGGGTTCATTCCACTGTTCTTTCTTCTATGCCATTGTGCAAGATATTAGCTCCAGAAAAATCTAGAGGACAGAATATGAACTTGTTATTACCAAAATTCAATATGGCAAATGTGAACATGAAATTGGAGCTACCTTAAGCTACCTTTGTCTCTGCTTCACCGTCTGCAAACAGCCCACTGGGTAATATAAAATCTGAGGAGATAGGACATGGAAAGTACCTTTTCTGATCCTCTTTCAGTACACTTTAAAATTATTTTTAACATTCACTTAATTAATCAATTCTCTGTGAAAATGTTAGAGATATTATTTTTATTTATATGTCTGCATATCTGTGTACAGATATGCACATGTGCACGTGGCTGCCTGTGGAGGCCGGAAGGTGTCAGAGTCCCTGCTCTGTGCTGATTCATGTTAAATGTAGCAGAGCTAATTGTAGCTCTGCTCAGGAAGGTTGCAGCCTCTAACTTCATTAGTGGGCACTTCGTACAGCAAGTATATTTTCCCTGTGGCTTCTCAGAAGGCTCTTCTGATCTCCCATGGGAGACCAAGCCTTGGAGGAGGTGAGAATGGAAGGTGGGTTAGGGAGGAGGGCTGGGGGGGCCGGAGGAGGGAGGAGAGGGTAATCTGTGGTTGGTATGTAAAATGAATAGAAAAATCTCTTAATAATAATGATAATAATAAGACCCCTTAGATTTGACAAACTGAAGTTTTGTTATACCTCTCTGGCTATCTCTCTCTCTCTCTCTCTCTCTCTCTCTCTCTCTCTCTCTCTCTCTCTCTCTCTAAATAATGCTCTAATTAAAGGGCTTTACCACATTTTAACCTCTTAGTACTGGATCTCAATATTATAATTCAAACATGATTTTCTTCTATAATTTCTTAAAATGTCACCAATGGGACAAACGTTTTTGTTCCAAGTTACAATGGCAGGAATAAGCAGAGCTGAGGGCTTCCAGTAGGTGTACATGGACCTCTATATAGTAAGAAGGCACAGGTCTCGGATGGTGGTGTTAGAGTCCCTGAGATGGAGGATCTATGTGTGGAGCAAGCAAGGGACTTTCCACAGACCCTCAGATGGGAGTGTTCCTCTAAGGAATTTGAGAGGCTGAAAGATACTATTTTTTGGTATTGAAAAAACAAACAAACATGACAGTTTCCTCTGTATTAAGAGGCTCTACAATTTGCTTAAAAAAAAAACCTCTCAATTTAAAATTTTGTTGAGAATATTAAATGTACATACTGCTGCTAAAAGCCCAAAAGCTTAACCAGCCTAGTTTCTGGTCTTCACGCCTTTATATATCTTTCTGCTTCCTGCCATCACTTCCTGAGAGTAAAGGTGTGTTTCACCATGCCTGGAAGTCTCCAGGGTGGCCTTGAACTCACAGAGATCTGGATGGCTCTCTGCCTCCCAAGTGATAGGACTAAAGGTGTGTGTGCCACCATTTTGTGGCCCCTATGTCTGTCTAGTGGCTGTTCTGTTCTCTGACCCCAGATAAGTTCATTAGGATGTACAACATATTGGGGGACACATTATCACCACAACCTGGAGCTAGATATCAGGGTGAAAGCTGGAAGATCAGAGAAGCGGAGCAAGCCACAGCCACCACCTCTTACCTCAGCAACTCCTCAGCCTGAAAGAGACCGAGTTCCGGTCTCCTCCCACCTTATATTCCTTTCTCTGTCCAGCCATCACTTTCTTTCTCAACCTTCCTAGTGCTGGGATTAAAGATGTGTGATCCCAAGTGTTGGAATTAAAGGTGTGTGACACCACTGCCTAGCTCTGTTTCTCTTTTAGACTGGAATAATCTCCTGTAGCCCAGTGTGGCCTTGAACTCACAGAAATCTGGACAGATCTCTGCCTCCCGAGGGCTAGGATTAAAGATGTGTGCCATCACTGCCTGGCCTCTGTTTAATCTAGTGTGGCTTGTTCTGTCTTCTAATCTTCAAGCAAATTTTATTTGTTCAAAATATCACCACACTCTGGGAATGTCTGTAAGGTATTATCTTGATTGAAATATGAAGACACACTCTAAAGGCTGGGGAATTATTCCTTAGCTTGGGTGCAAAACTGTATAAAAAGAAGGAAGCTAGCTGAACATAGGCATTCATCTCTCTCCACTTGTGGTCTAAGAGCAGAATGTGATTAGCTGCTTCAAACTCCTGCAACCAAAACTTCCCTTCCACAATTGACTATTTCTGGAACTGTGAGACCAAACAAACCCTTCTTTCCTTAATTTGCTATTGTTAAGTGTTTTGTTACAGCAAGGAGAAAATTAACTAAGACAAGAGCGATTAAGGAAGATGTCCATGTTAACATTTGGCCTCCATGTACCCCTCCTTGGGCAAGTGCACACACAAAACAAAAAATTATATGGTCTCTTAAATATTTATAGAACAACAACAACAACAACAACAAAGCACGATTTCTTTCTAAGAATGCCAAGGGTATGGATGATCTCTGTCTCAAAACAGCTGCTCTGGCACTAGAAGCCCCTTCCAGAGCCCTTTTCACAGACTCACTGGTATTTGGCCTCTTTACTTTTCTGCGTTCTTGATTTCTGTCAAGGGCAGCTCAGGGAAGCAATGGAGAAAAAATGGAGTGAACACCAAGTGGAACAACTAGGAATATGACTCGTCAAGCCAGCTCCCTTGGAGCTTCCAGGACAGAGCAATTCAAGGTTGTGTACGCAGATGCCTCTACATCTTTCCAAGATTCACTCTGTTCCCAGTTCTCCGAGTTCTGCCTCTTTGGATAGCTGCTCTGAAGTTGCCCATTTTGCTTGCGTGTGAGATCACGTCTTGGTAAATAACTGAACGCGCAGAAGAAGGGGTCTTGTTTCCACATGCAGGAGAACAAGTGTCCCCAAGATAGAGTAAGCGATAATGATTTCACAATCGCTTCACAATAGCTTATGGAAATTCATGATTATTTTAGGGGCTGGTCAAAAGTGTCAAAATAGTATGCAAGTAATTTATGAGAGAGCACTGTATATTTTATCCCATTGTCTTCCTCTCACTCTGGAACCAAGTCTATTGTTGTTTTCAGCACCTTTCTTTCTACACTATTATTGACACTGTGAGAAAATGGAAGGATATAGTTGGTTTAGCATTTATATAAGATTTTTTATTTTTATGAATCACTTTACAAAAGTTTATATTAGTTTTATTTTTCTTGGCCATGTTTGTTAGCTTGTATTTTGGTATTTGTATTTTATAACTAGATTACTGAAATACAAGAAGTTACAAAGTAATTTGGCCTGAAAATAAGTAGAAAAGCTGAGATTAATCTTATGTGTATTTTAGGATTGCTGTACTGAGCATAGGATCTTGTTCAAGTCAAGCAGACCAAGCCTACCATCATTGAGAAAGATAGACTTATTCCACTTCTGGCAAATTTAGAAGCGAATTTTTATATCAGCTGTCAGCGAGGCTAAGATTAACAACAAGCCTTGACCACATTTCAGAAACGTCAGGTCAGGTATACTCTGAGGGAATATATATACTCAGTATATACAGTCTGAGTATAGTACAGACTATACAATAACTTTTTTTCTGAGCTTCAGACCTACTGTTCCATGGTCTAATATATTGATTTCCTAAAAATCAACCTATTCAAGATGGACACTCAGTTGGGTGTTGTTGTTGTAAGCCTTTAATCTCAGCACTCGGGAGGTAGAGGCTGCGACAACCAAAAAAAAACCCAGTCACTTCTGCTTGTGAACTTCATTTTCTTCTCTATTCCCTATATACTTGAGCTGCTGTTGAAATATTTCATATTAAACCAGAAGCTGGACCTGCCATCAGTTCCTTCTTTCTCTTAATTGTAAAAGATACTTGGTGATCAGGAGTGGATAATTCTCTTATCAGTTATGCTTACTCCTCTCTTACTTCACTTTATATGTGCTGATTTATGTTAACTCGTTCCTGTACCATTCATACATTCTTCTAACTAAATCTGCCTTCAGGTTCCAGGATTCACTCTTCACATTTCTGTATAAACTTATTTAAAAAAATTATATTGTTACTGTTTTACTTAAGCACTTCAAAGAGCACCATAAAGAGGCATATGTGTGCTATTTAGCATGCTACAAATGACCTACTTGACACTTAACCATTTGAAAACAGTTTAGCCAATACACAAACCTACTAAACCATTTAAACTTCCCGTTGTATCATATTCTGTGATTCTTTGTGCTCTGGAATCTGGTACTTTCCTTATTTTGTCTATCTATTTATATATTTAAAACTCAACATAAGATAGACTTCCTCTGTGAAAATCTGACCTTCCAATAAGAAGTCCTGCATATGAGTCTATCTTAGTATTGGTAATACCCTCTCCAACAGCCACGCCTACCTGTAGCTGATTGTTTTTGCTCTTTTTGGGGACCCGCCATCCAACTCCCAAATAAATCACACATGGAATCTTATTCTTAATTATAAATGCTCAACCTTAGCTTGGCTTGTTTCTTACCAGCTTTCCTTAACTTATTATCTCATCTATCTCTGTGCTTTTCCTGTTCTCTCACTTCTGTAAATCTTATTCTTTTTTTTTTCGTTTTTCGAGACAGGGTTTCTCTGTGTAGCTTTGCGCCTTTCCTGGAACTCACTTAGTAGCCCAGGCTGGCCTTGAACTCACAGAGATCCGCCTGCCTCTGCCTCCTGAGTGCTGGGATTAAAGGTGTGCTCCACCACCGCCCGGCGTAAATCTTATTCTTATTCCATGGCTTGCTGTGTAACTGGGTGGCTGGGCCCTGGAGTCCTTCTCTTTCTCTGGTTACTTCCTTCTTCCTCCCAGATTTCTCCTTTTATATATTCTTTCTGCCTGTCAGCCCCGCCTATCCTTTCTCCTGCCTTGCTATTGGTTGTTCAGTTCTTGATTAGATCATCAGGTGTTTTATACAGGCACAGTAACACAGCCCCACAGAGTTAAACAAAAGGAACATAAACAAAAATAACACACCTTAAGATAATATTCCCCACCATCCCTCTCTTTGTACTAGATGCCAAGTTCAGTAAAGGTGGAACTACCTATTACTAATTTTTGTATTTCTAGAATGCAGGATAGATATTAGTCTTAGTTTTTCAACCTCCGTAATGCTATCTGAATAAATAGAACTAATATCTAGTAACGAAAAAAAATTCCAAAATGATAATGGAAGTTCTAGAAATTAATCTTGTACTGAGTCTGAAGGTAAGTAACTTTATAACTAAACAATATGTAAAGAACTTGGAAACTTCTTTCTACCTCCTAGTAGGTAAACACCAGGTTATGTAAACTTTATGAGCCTTTTTATATTCATGTATAAAATAATAATGATTATTTCATAGGAATATTGTATGAAAAAGGCAGGTGCTAAATAATGCACATAAAATACACACACAGAATAAGATGCCTAGAGAGTTATGTAACTTGAGTTTTCTATAGGGAGAATGAGTGTAACTTAAGAAGCCTCATCTTTTTCTTGAACCAGCCAGGTTCAAAGAGATCAGTTATGCTCATTATTGCTTTTGGTACTTTCAAAAACACTATTACACTAAATATTCTCTACTAGGGTGTGGCCGGCAAATTGACATCTCCAAAGAGAATGGAGATGAATGGCTTCATTATGATGATTCTCATGAGCTTTAATTGTTCAATATAAACGTATCTTCCTTAACACAAAAGATCTTCCAAAAGTTGTTTGCATGGAATCCAGACTTGGTGGCTCAGATTATAGAATCTGTGGCTAGCTTGGGCTACGTAGTAAATTCCAGGCCTGTCTGAGTCACGTTGTGATTCTGTCTGAAAAGAAATTACAAAGAAAACATTTACTTGTAGGTTGTAATTTCTCTATCAATAAATGTAGAAAAATTTTGTATATTTAAATGTCAGTGCCTTGCTCTGCCACACTTCCTATCATCATTCAAGTAGCCCGCTAGACCTTTTATCTCTCTGGGTTTAATTTCACTATCCTTATATCTAATAAAGGGCATAAGAAACAAGTATTTTTTTTATGTAAGATGTCAGTTGAACAAATGGAGTTTAAAATAAATTATCTGTTACTTTATGGTAACCACCGACTTGAGGTGAATAGAAGAAATCCTTTGATGTAGGAGCTCAGCCCTGTTCTTCAGTTATCTAAGATAACTAAGCATAATTACTTAGTTCTGATGGTGAAATAATTTATTTTTCTTCCAGAACATTTTTTTTGTATGAAAGAAAGAGAAAACGTCACAATTTTGCATCTCTCAAAATTAAAGAAATAGTTTTAAAAAATTGATTATCTTAAAGATTTAGGAAACAATATACTAACTTCTACAGATATGCCTCCATTTGTTTACTGATTTTCTTCTTTATGGAAAATGATTTCCACATTGTGTTGATCCAGCACGTACACCTTCTATGGCTTCCTAGTATCATCATTCTGAAGCTCACGTGGCAAAGTACCAATGGAAGCATCTATCCAATAGACGGCAAGTATACAAGTCCTGCCAGTGAACCCTTGAGTGAATTTGGGGGAAGACCATCTCCTCATGGGCCTTCAATAATTGCTAGTTGGCCAGCACCTTGATTGCAAATTTTAGCTTAGATCCAGCATGAAAAGACTAGCTACATTTGGAATCGGAACTCCAGCATCTGTGAGATAATAACCTTTTGTTTTAGATGGAGTATTAGGTCATTTGTTATGACTAATAGATGACTAATCCAACAGTGTTACATAAACATTCCAATACAGAGACTTGGCTTTCATTTGTGTGTTTTGGTTTGAAATCTATAACCTAGCTGAAATCTCTACTGAATTCTAATTCTTATTCTGCTGTAAATGACTTTAAGTAGTTTTTTTTTTTAAGATAGTCAATCATGTTAAAAAATGTTAACATTTTCTAATGCTTATGCATTCTAGTTTCCCCCTTTGCTTTTGGTGGGCTATCTTTTATAATACTGAATGAAAATAAGTGCTTGCTATTCCTTTTTCATTCATGACTTAAAATAAAATATTACCATTATTTCTCATGTAAGAGGGGAGTTTCCTGTAAGATTTTGGAGCTTTAATTTTTAAATTTAAGTTTATTACTACTGTTATGAGAGAAAGAGAGAGTGGGAAGGGAGAAAGAGAATGTACTTATGTATGGCTTGAGTGGGAAGGTTAGAGAACATCTCTCAGGAGTAGGAGCTCTTCTTTTAGTGTGGGTTCTGCAGACTGAAGTCAAGTGTCAGATGTGTGCAGCAAGTGACTTTTTACCCACTGAGATATTTTGCCAGCACAGGATGTACATTTTAATAGGGTAGGGAATTAGATTCTGTACTCTATGAAAATAATTTTGATCACATTAAGGCTGATGACACATCTTTCATGCATATTATTAACAATAGTTTTTATTTTATGTACAATTTATTAAGTTTAAACATGTAAAATAGTCATCTTTTTCTTATTTTAAATCTTACTATAATAATCCATAGGATGTGGTAAATAATATGCACCAGAGTTTCAATGTTTTTCCTTGGTGAAAAAGAAATATAAAAGTTCAGCATTCCTATAAATTAATAGGTTATGGAAATTCATTCATCAAGTTGGTGTTTGAACTGTACACAGTTTACTGCTTACCCATATGGTATATCTAATCAATAGGCTAGGCTATAGAAATATCTCAAAATGAAGATAATAAGTGTTATACCAATAGGGATTCTATCAAAAAGCACCTGCTTCCCAAGCTTGTAGTGTGATGGGATGGGTAAACGTCTTCATCCTCTTTAATAATTAAAAAAATAAATTCTTATTGCTGCTACAGATAAAACCTGACCTGGACTGTGGTATTGTATTCCCCCAAATATTGTGCATACTATTAAACTTATCTGGGGTCAGAGACAGAGCAGCCACAATATTAAACATAAAGGATAGGCAGTGGTAGCACACGCCTTTAATCCTAGCATTCCAGAGGCAGAAATCCATGTATTCAAGGATACATACAGGCATGGTGACTCATCACGCCTCTAATCCCAGAAAGCAAGCGTTTAATCCCAGGGAGTGGTGGTAGAAAGCAGAAAGATATGTAAGGCATGAGGACCAGAAACTAGAAGCATTTGGCTGGTTAAGCTTTTAGCTGGTTAAGCTTCAGGCTTTTGAGCAGCAGTTCAGCTGAGACCCATTCTGGATGAGGACTCAGAGGCCTCCAGTCTGAGGAAATAAGACCAGGTGAGGATCTGGCAAGGTGAGATAGCTGTGGTTTGTTCTGGTTCTCTCATCTTCCAGCATTCACCCCAATAACTGGCTCAGGTTTGATTTTATTAATAAGAACTTTGAATATTCATGCTACACTAGACCATGTTATGCTTTCATTTGTTGACACTAGCTTGCTTTAGATGAGGGAAATTAATGCAGTTGAAGGTACTAATTCAGTTAATCCACTTAATAAAAGACAGTTCTTCAAGTTTGTAATGAGCTTAGATTCAACTTTTTAATTTCATTAGCAGAAAACACGACCATTTCCCTTATTGCACTTATTATTTATTCATCCAGGATTTTTCTGAATAGTTGACTTAACACCTTTGACAGTAGTAATCTGCAACTTACAATGCTGGTCCATGAGCTTTCGAGTTTCCTCTTTGATTTTGCATCTTTCTGTTTCTTTAACCATTTTGTACAATATTGATTTTTCTACTATAAACTTATATCAAGGTGCATATGGCAATAATTGTAAAGGTTTATTTTTGTCATTATAAAGTTGAATATTTTCCCTGAGAATTTTTAGCAAATAAATATTATAACATAAAAAAGCAATTATAGAGTAAAATCATTTGCAAACTTTCTTGGTTTTATAAACTCTCTAAAGTACATAGAAGATTTAAATGAACTTATGGCTATTTGATAACCAATTTTAATTAAATCAATTAAATAAAGCTTTGGGAAGGCTAAAAATGTTTGTTCTTATTAGCATGATTAAACGCCACAGTTTCAAGTGGTGAACCATGGATCTAACTTTTTTTTTTTTTTTTTTTTTTTTTTTTTTTTTTTTTTTGGTTTTTCGAGACAGGGTTTCTCTGTGTAGCTTTGCGCCTTTCCTGGAGCTCACTTGGTAGCCCAGGCTGGCCTTGAACTCACAGAGATCCACCTGGCTCTGCCTCCCGAGTGCTGGGATTAAAGGCGTGCGCCACCAACGCCCGGCTGGATCTAACTTTTTATTAGGAAAGAAGACAATTTCATGCCTTTCCTCCATTCAGAATATTGTTAACTACCCATGTTTCTTTGTTTTCAAATAGATTCATACAACTACCAAATTGAACACACATGTACCAAAGTATTCCTTTTTTGTGTACAGTCACATGCTAGTAATTTTTATAACCCCTAGTAGTTGTCACAAGGAATTATTTGTGAATTTGTGAATATAAGCAAAACCTTAAAAAGCTGATTGATTGTTAATTATATTAACAGTATATATAACTACTGTTATATATGTTAATATCACACACACACACACACACACACACACACACACACACACACACACACACATTTTTCCCACTTACAGCATTCCTGAGTTGCCTGTAATTCTTTGTGCAAGCTTGAGGCCTCACGGAATTCCCCTGTCCACTTTACTAAGTCTGTTATTGTCTTTGTTCAGCTCATGGTAACCATGTTGGTGAGAATTTATGGGTGTAGCTTCTGACATTACCAGGAAACACAGTCTTACAGCAAACACCCTGACCCTCTGGCTTTTACAGTCTTTCCATCCCCTCTTCTGCAATGTTCCCTGAGCAGTAGTGATGAACCAGCTCACCTCCCTCTTAGGCTTGAATGCCATCTTATAATAAAGACAAAGTAGGTTCATTCTTACTTATGATTGGATCTCTGTTTCTCAAAGATTGGGCTATGCTCCACCTGTAACATTAACTACAAGTGGTTCAGGTCTGCCTGTTCCAGGAAATGGCAACCCTACCTTGTTATGACTACTTTGTTATGACCAGCTTGTTACATTCTGCTTCAATAATCCTGCCTAGTTGCCTGTCAAATCCCACATTTGGAAACCCTCTCATGACAATATAGTTTTCACTACTGCTCATTCTTCAGCTTTCTTTTATCTTATTTATGTCTTGAAAGCACAAGATTACTGCTATTTTAGTAACGTATTGAGCATTTACATTGGTCAATACACAATAGAATTTGCTTCATGATATATTGCACTTTAAAATGTCAGACATATCTGTAGCTTGCCAACACAGTTGGAATGTAAACCTTCACCTCTGAGGATAACACTTAAAGGTAATCAGTGGATTGGGTGCCAAAATTTCACCCCGAGAAAAATTACATAGTATTTTTGCACTGATAGAATTTTGGTATCCCAGGGTGACCAAAATTGAAAGTATTTGGAACTCTTACATGAGATGAACTAATGTAAATATAAAATTCCTATGGTCCTCCCAATCCTTTCTCCCTGGTTTAATTAAGCTGAATCATCAAAAGCAATATGTGTGAATGCCAAAAAGATTTACAAACTTTTATAATCATATTTTTGTTCAGATTTCCCAGCTCCACACTGTACTGAGGTGCTGTTGACAGTTTATCATTGTTAGGAGAGAGAATCATTCTTACAGCAGCTGGTTGGTGTCTTATGCTCCAGTAGATGGTCACATACCTATATACATATATAGGTGGCAGTAACTAGATCTAGTGAAGACACACACACACACACACACACACACACACACACACACACACAATGTTCTTAATATATATTAAGTTGGGAGGGGTCTTGAATGAGAAATATGTAGGAGCTGGAGAGAGAAATGGGACAATAGCTGTGATAATATTTCATTATATCCATATATGAAATTCTAGAAAATAAAGAAATGTAGTCACATTTCTGTCACATTAGATTTAGAAGAGGATAGTTTGTCCTTAGGAGAACAATGAAAATCATGATAGGTGCTACAGAAACCAAACTCCCGTGTGGATAACGTGTCTGATGGGCTTTTGCCTACTCAGTACACAAAAGATACTTTTCAGAGGGGAATGGGTCTATTTAAACAGTGGTTTAGGAAGCCTGGCTTCTCCATTTCATAGCTGCCTGCTTTCTACATGGGAGTTCATGGCTGCTGTATCTTCTATGTCTCAAGGAAGGCTATCATCACCAACAGAGAGTCCTTTTATCTCCACAGAAATGAGAATGACTGCTTGCTATGAATTCTGACAAGAATACATTGTAGTACTATGTATATTTTATATTTTGTTAATCTGGAGATCATTCATTAATTCTTTATTTTTCTTTAGCAAGATCATTGCATATTTTTGTTTGTACCTCTAACCAAATGTAGTTAAATACCAAAAACTTGGTGTTATATCTGAAGCCATCCAAACACCTGACTTGAAGCCGTGTTCTTATCAAATGACCCACGGAAATATAATGGATTTTTAAATTGCTTCTTTTGTTAAAATTATTTGCTGGGAATATTAAAAAATGACTAGCTTGTTGAAAGGTTTCAGTTGAAATTTAAATTGTCTAAACTTCTGGTCTGGAAGTATGTGCTCCTCTATGTTTACTAAGCCTTGAAGAAATTTATGAGTGCATTTGAAATGTGTTAGGCTTGGACATCTTTAACTGAAAGGAAAATGCCCAGAAGTGGAGAAGCATTCTTTGTATGTAATAAAGTGAAATAAAGAAATTCCCTTATAGTATTATGACTAAATAAATTTTTTTTGCTATGACTGTGGGAACTAAAAAAAAATCCTGCTAATGAGGAAATATGTTTATAGTAATAGAGAGGCTTCTCAGACACATGGAAAGACTAATTTTAAGGTACACTTTTCTATTTTGTATAAGTAGGGGGATATATTAAAATTAAAAAATGTTAATTATATAGTATAATTATGTTGCATATTTATTAAAATAAAGTTTATAATTAAAGCTAATCCTTTTGTTTATATATCATATTGCATTAATTGCCTTGGGACCATACCACATGCCTAAATTTTGTTTCCTTAATCCTTGTGAGCTTGGTAGAATTTACTCTTTCTTTATTCTTCCTTTACTATCTTCAGCATGAAGATTCTTAACTTTATGGCTTTATTTTATATGCTAGGCAGAAAATGTTGACTATAAGGGTTTGACTTAATGCAGTTTGATTGATCATGGGATATTGAGTTTGTAGCCTGATGGATTAGTTTGGAAATACTCTCCCAAATAGTTAGTGAACATTCTAAGATTTCTAATGTCAGTAGAGAATTTTAATATATGAACTGTACAATGTTTCTGCCATCTTCAAATAAGATGCACCATCTGGTAATAGACCTCATTCCTCAATATTATACTTGAGATAATGGTTTTTATAAAAAATTTCCATATTTTGATTTATAGTAAATTGAAGAGCTGAATTGCTGCCATATGGTATCTTAAACAAATTCTCTTCATTATTTTGCTTGTTTTTCTTTAAAATGAACATAGATTATGATGAATATCTAATGTTACATTTTTTAACCTGTTATGTGGAATAAAAAACATAATGTCAATCAAAAATTTTGTCCAAGACATTTTTTAGATGCTATGCAAACACTAATTAGAAATAAGACAGAGAGTGCTATTTCACGATCTTCCTTTATGCTATGTATGACCAGTCCAGTGAGATTAGATCTCTATTTGATCACAGTAGACATGCAAACAGCTTGCCTCTCAGTATTAAGCGCAAAGCTTTCATAATATTTTACGTATGGTCATAACCAACACTCACTACAATCTGTTACTCTTTTTCTATAAATCATTGTAATATTGATATACCTTTATGTAGCAACTATCCTATTGACCAGGCAAAGCTGAATCCTAGGCTTGAAAAATTGTGCTTTATCCATTTTCCCCTTATAAATATGGTCATTTATATTCCCAGATAAAAGACTGTTTCTATTTAATGTTTGTTACAGAGGAAACTGTCTCAAATAAAAATAATACATTTTAAAATGTCAACAAATAATTTTATTCTTAGAATAAAAAAAGCCACTTGGTAGATGTTAGGAAAATACTGTAATAGAATAGAAAGACATGAATAGAGAATCTTTATATCTTTACTCAAAATAACTGCTCTGCGTCATGAACAGCAATGAGTTTCATCACATGCTAGGAAGGTCTGAAGGTCAGCTCCATCATGATAAGGTTTAGGAAATCAAAAACAGAAGGCATGAAAATTTATGTAATATGTCCTAAAACTGTCACTGGATTACACAGTAACCATTAGCAACAATTTTTTAAGCTTAATTTTAACCACTGAATAGTTAGCAGGATTTTTCTATAGTAGGCATGTTTCCCCATCTTGTTTGGATCTTAAATCAATTAGACAGCTGTTGATTACCTCCACTAACTGCACCCTTCAGGAACAAGACAAGGCTGTCTATTCTCTCTATATCTAGTCAATATAGTATTTGAAGTCTAAGACAACTGAAAAAGATTGAGGGGATACAAATTGGAAAGGAAGAAGTCAAAGATGTATATGATAATATACATAAGTGACTAAAAATTCCTTCAGGGAATTCTGATAAACACCTTCAGCAAAGTGTCTGGATACAAAATTAACTAAAAAAATCAGTAGCCCCCCATATGCAAATGACAAATGGAATAAGAAAGAAATCAGGGAAACAACACCTTTCACAATAGCCTCAATTAATATAAAATATCTTGGGGTAACTCTAATCAAGTGAAAAACTCATATAATAACAACTTCAAGTCTTTGAAGAAAAAAATTGAAGAAGACATCAGAAGATGGAAAGATCTCCCATGCTCATGGATAGGTAGGACAAACATAGTAAAATAACTATCCTACTGAAAGCAATCTACGTATTCAATGTAATCCTTATTAAAATTCTAACACAATTCTTTACAGGCCCAGAAAGGACAATTCTCAACATCACATGGGAAAACAAAAAAATCCAGGATAGCCAAAACAATCCTGAAAAATAAGAACTACTGGAGGTATCATCATCCCTGATTTTAAGTTGTACTACAGAGCTATAGTAATAAAAACCACATGGTATTGTCATAGAAACAGACATGTTGATCAACATAATTGAGTTGAAGACCCAGACATAAATCCACCCATGGACACTTGATTTTTGATAAAGAAGCCAGAAATGCACACTGGAAAAAAAAAAACCCAACATTTTCAACAAATGGTGCTGGTCAAACTGGATGTCTACATTTAGAAGAATGAAAATAGATCTATATCTACCAACCTGCATAAAACTCAAGTCCAAGTGGATAAAAGACCTCAGCATAAAACCAGATATACTAAATCTGATAGAAAAGTGGGGAGTAGCCTTGAACTCACCGTCACAGGAGACAACATTCTGAACAGAACACTAGTAGCACAGGCATTAAGATCAACAATTAATAAACAGGACCTCATGAAACTCAGAAGTTTTTGTAAGACAAAGGACACCATAATTCAGACAAAGCTGCAACCTACAGAATGGGAAAAGATTTTTTTTTTAACCAACTCCACATCAGAGAGAGGACTAATATCTAAAATATATACAGAACTCAAGAAACTAGATATCATAAAACCAAACAATCCAATCATATTTTATAATATAACATATATTATATAACCATACAAAATAATTATAACACTGTATATTACAACCTATTATTGAATATTACATAATTATATTGTAATCTTAAAAAAGACTGGAAACTCTGTATAGGTTACAACACAAATGAACCATGAGAATATTACATAAATCAAATAAGTCTGTCACAAAAAAAGTAATACTGTGTAAGTCCACATGTATGGGCATTTGACACAGTCAAAATCATAGAATCAGTCAATAGAATGGTTGTTGGATAGTACATAGATGATGTGAAGGATTTTTAAATGGTATTGTGTTGGTTTGATGAGAACAGTCTCCATAGGTTCATAGATTTGAATACTTGATCACTGGGGAATAGTACTATTTGAAATGATTAGGAGGTGTAGCCTTGCTGGAGGAAGTATGTCACTGGGGCATGGGCTTTGAAATTTCAAAAAGCCCATGCCCAGCCTAGAGTTTTTCTTCTCCTGCTGCCTACAGATACAGTTTTAGAACTCTCAGCTACTCTCCAGCACCATGTCTGCCTGGTGCTGTCAGGCTCCCTGCCGTGATGACGAAGGAAGGACTGGACCTCTGAACCCGTGAGTCAGCCACAGTTAAATGCTTTCCTTTATAGGAGTTGCAGTGGCCACAGTGTCTCTTCACAGCAATAGAACACTGATGAAGAGAGCTATAAAGTTTTCAGTTTTATAAAATAAAAATCAATCATGTAAAAAAACCTATATATGTATATTTACACACAGAATTATGTGTATATAAGCTATTTTTTTAGGTAAGTAGTGTGATTCCTTGTGGCATTTTTAGATATTCTTATTGTGATTTTGTTATTTTACACTCCTTTCTTTTTTATTTATCTCCCTCCCTAAAAGCCCTCTTTCCCAATTCCCCTATGGGATCACATCTATCCTGTTATTCCACTCTACCCTCCCCCACTTCTTCTGAATTTACTTCTCTCCTTAAAGAGCCCCGGCCATTTTCACTTAGCTGATCAGTTCACTAGCACGCTGCTCCTCCCTCTATATTGCCCCCCAGCCCTTGCATCCTGGCTGTGGTCCCCTTTCACTTGTTTCTGAAGCTACTCCAGGCTACATAATCACATAAAGCTAGAAGCCTCCACCTAGAGAGAAATTGCAACATTTGTCTTTCTGGGTCTGGTTTACCTCACTCAATGTTGTCTTTCCTAGTTCTATCCATTTATTGGCAAAGTTCATGATTTTCATTTTTCTTTACAGGTGCATGCATAGTTTTCCACAGTGTATGTGTAGCACATTTTCATTATCCGTTTGTCAGTAGAAGGGCATTTAGAAAAAAAAAATCCGGGTGGTGGTGGCGCACACCTCTAATCCCAGCCTTTGGGAGGCAGAGCCAGCTAGATCTCTGTGAGTTCAAAGCCAGCCTGGTCTACAGAGCAAGATCCAGGACAGGCACCAAAACTACAAAGAGAAACCCTGTCTCGAAAAAAACCAAAAAACCAAAAAACAAAACAAAACAAAACAAAACAAAAAAAAGAGCATTTAGTCTGTTTTCATGTCCTAGCTATTGTGAATCAAGCAACAATGATCACAGCTGAGAAAGTATCTGTGGAGGGGGAGATCTAGTCCTTTGGTGGGTGTGCCAAGAAGTGTTATAGCTGAGTCATATGGGAGATTTACTTCTTGCTTTTTAGGAACTCTCCACACCAATTTCTAGAGTGGCTGCAACAGTTTGCAAACTCACCAACTGTGACCGGCTGTTATCTTCCCCCCACACCCACTCCCCCATTTGTTACTGTCTTGTTGAACTTACTATCACTGAGAAATAGAAGGATACAAGGGATCTGATCTGGGATATGGGAAAAATGAGGGACTCCAGGGATGAGAAAGGGGTGTAGAGTCCGACAAAGTCACAAGGCACCATTTACTACTTACATTACTACGACCTATTTGTACATGTAAAGCTTGTTTATGGGCTGGAGAGATGGCTCAGAGGTTGAGAGCACCAGCTGCTCTTCCAGAGGTCCTGGGTTCAATTCCCAGCACCCACATGGTGGCTCACAACTGTCTGTAATGAGATCTGGCGCCCTCTTCTGTATAAATAATAAATAATAATAAAAAAGCTTGTTTATACATGCAAACTGTTTATACACATTAAATAAAGTATCCCCTTTTTGGCTAACAATGCTTCCTACAAGAGCCCAAGTCCATCTAATAAAAACCTCATTTTAGTTTTCCAAGAGACTTGGAAACCATTATAGGCTATTGTCATGGCTCTCGGTTGCCTCCCAGATGGGGGAGATAGGAGCCTAATGCTCAAGTAACACCGTTGGAAGAGTGGCTTAAGAGCCAGAGAATGGGACATTTTCTGTGAGACTCTGCAGCATTGTTATGTCAGAAAGTCTCACCGACATAGCTGCCTTGAACATGTGCTGAACAAGAACAATAACAACAGGCATGCCCAAGTGCACGGGAAAGACCAGGAGGCCTCTCAGGCAGCTAAGGAATGGTGAAGATGGGAGAAATAGTTCATTCCAGGGGAGAATGTATTCATTGGTTATCCAGTATTGAATAATCAATCCTGAAACATAATATAAATAACATCATATAGACCGGAAAGGCTACATTTAGGAACACATATACATTTAATAGCAATTAATGAAACTAGAGCCCATGTATTTGAAAGAGAGCAAGGAGAGATGTATCTGAGTGTTTGGATGGAGTAATAGGAAGGGGAAAATGATGAAATTATGGTATTGTCTCAAAAAAATAAATACATACAAGTTTTGATCAATGGACTTGGAATTAAGGCACAAAAATAATTCTCCACCTATAGACACCTGATTTTTGATAAAGAAGGCAGAAATACACACTGGAGAAAAGACAACATCTTCAACAAATAGCACTGGTCAAATCTGGTATATCTATCTATCTATCTATCTATCTATCTATCTATCTATCTATCTATCTATCTATATCAATGTGTGTGTATGTGTGTGTGTATGTATGTATGTATATATATATGTGAATGAAATGATTCATATATATATATGAATGAAAATAGATCCACATCTATTACCCTGCATAAAATTCAACTTCAAAAGGATCAAGGACCACAGGATAAGACAAGATTCCCTGAATGTGATAGCAGAGAAAATGGGTAATAGTATTGAACTAATTGGAAAAGAAAAAGACTTTCTGAACAGGACACACATAGCATAGGCACTAAGACTAAAAATCAACAAAGGGACTTCATGGAACCAAAACATTTCTGTTTAGCAAAGGACAGCATCACATGGGCAAAGTGGCAGGTTACAGAATGAGAAGAGATCTTTACCAATTATACATCTTGGAGAAGGTTAGCATTTGGTTAAAAAAAAAGTAACAAAATTTAACCTCAGGAAAACAACCCAATTAAAAAAATGAGGCATAGAACTACACAGAATTCTCAAAAGATGAAATACAAATGGATGAGAAACACTTAGAGAACTACTCAGCATCCTTAGCCATCAGGGAACTGCAGACCAAAACTGCTTTGAGATTTCATTGCACACCAGGCAAATGCCAAGATCAAGGAAACAAACGACAGTCCATGTTGGAAGGACTTAGGGGAAGGGGGATGTATATTGTTGGTAGGAGTGCAGACTCATACAGTCACTATGGAAATCGATGTGGCAATTCTTAGAAACTTGGGAATAGATCTACCTCATTATCCAGTGTAGCTGAAGTTTTCTCCAGTCCTGCTCGGCTCCCATAGCCCTGTGGCTGCTTGGACCCAGGTAAACACACAGAGGCTTATATAAAACTGGCCATTATTAGCTCAGGCTTACCGCTGACTAGCTCTTACATTTCAACTAATCCATAATTCTTTTTTATGTTTAGCCATATGGCTTGGTACCTTTTCTCAGTTCTGCCTTCATATCTTGCTTCCTCTGTGTCTGGCTGGCAAATCCTGACTCAGCCCTCCTCTTCTCAGAATTTTCTTCTCTGCTTATCCTGCCTATACTATACTTCCTGCCTGGCTACTGGCCAATCAGAATTTTATTTTTCAACCAAATCAGAGCAACACATTCACAGCATACAGAGAGATATCCACAGCATCCAGCCATACCACTGTTGTAGAATATTATTTTAAGATGTGTTCCATTTGTTTAAGCTGTAGAACATTTGTTTAATGATGTAAAGATGTGTTGCATTCTTTTATGTTGCATTTATTTAACTATGTGAAGCTGTGTTACTTTGCCTGTCTAAAACACTGAATGGTCTAATAAAGAGCTGAATGGCTAATAGCAAAGCAGGAGAAAGGATAGGCAGGGCTGGCAGGCAGAAAGAATAAATAGGAGGAGATATCTGGGAGGAAAAACAAGAGAAAATAAGAGAATAAGGAGGGGAGAGTGCTAGGAGCCAGTCACCCAGCCACACAGACAGCCATGGATTAAGAGTGAAAGTAAGATACACAGAAGTAAGAAAAGGAAAAAGTCCAGAGGCAAAAGATAGATGAGATAATTTAAGAAATGCTGGTAAGAAACAAGCCAAGCTAAGGCCGGGCATTTATAATTAAGAATAAGCCTCTCTGTGTGTGATTTATTTGGGAACTGGGTGGTAGTCCCCCCACAAGAGCAAAAACAAACAACATATCATCCTTGGGAATATACCCACACACGCAATTTAGATCCTGCTACAGAGGTACTCCCTCATCCATGTTCATTGCTGTGCTATTCACAATAGCCAGAAGTTGAAAACATTGATGTCCATCAACTGATGAATGGATAATGAAAATGTACATTTACAGAAAAGAATATTACACAGCTTCAAGAAAAATGAAATTATGAAAATTTCAGGTAAAGGGCTGGAGCTAGAAAATCTCATCCTGAATGAGGTAACCCAGATTTTAATGTATGCTTTCTCTTGTATGTGGATATTGTTTTTAAGCTTTCAATGATTGCTAAGGTTCAAAAAACCACAGAGATTAGGTACCTAATAAAGGATGAGAAAGGAGGAGAGGATTTCCCAAAGGAAGAGGAAATAGAATATATTGTTATAAAGTGATGAGTGGGAAACTAGAATAGGAGGATTAATTAAATAGGGAAGGAAAAATGAGAGGCAAATAAAGGAGAGAACATGAGGAGATTCAATGCACACTAAGGTCATTTGAGAAACCAGTATGGAAACCTACTACCATGGAAGCTTTGTTTAAAAAAGAGTATGTATGTATGTATGTATGTATGTATGTATGTATGTATATATGCATACATGTATAAAGGCGAGACATTGCCCAAACTAGATATCTTATACTACCAAGTAAAAACTCAAATGCCAGGAACTGGTTACATCTTATTGAATCATTGGCCAAAAGGTCCCACTGAAGCCCCTAAACATCACAGGTTCTTGCCAGGTTTGCTCTCCACAACCCGAGGGTAAGACCCTGTTACTGAGGACAACACTTACTTACTTATGCCTTCAAATACAGAGAAGTCGAGCTGATGCCTAAGTAGAAGTTTCATCACTATCCAATAGCACTGGGTGCTGCAACGTATCCACAAACTGCCAGAGAAAGGTCATCATCATTGTCGCCCAGCTGCAGACCCTCTCTGGACCTCAGGAAAGCGTGGTGGCTATTGGTTGGGAGTGCTTCTGGTGGGCAACTGGGTGGCAGATAGGAACAGATGTAGGCTAGTGGAAAAGGCTGAGTGGGACTTCAGGAAAGAGCTAAGTGATCTCTTTCATACCTAGAGGTGGGGGCCATAGGGAGTGGGAGGTGAGTTGGGAAAAGGGGGATCCTGCACGAGCTCTCTGGGGAGACAGAGATGAAAGGGCTAGAGGGACCTGGAATCTGAACCAAGAATTTGAGTCTCCAGTGAATGAAGCCTAGGTGGGAGGAGGGGCATCTGTAAGCAGGTTGTTATCTGGCTCAGGCTGAGAAGGGAGAGATGGTAATGGAGGACAGGAAGGATAGCGTGACTCACCTATCAGAGTCTCTTCCTGCTGTGGCCATTTGGGGGTGGGGAATCCCAGGTAGGAAATGTGTCTAGGCATTAGCGGAAAGAGTGGTGATAGGTTGGAAGTGAGGGCTGAGGCAGTTCACAGGAAGCAGAAAATCTGGGGCCACTCTGAGGTTTAGGGTAGCTCCCTTTCCCCTCTGCCATGGAGGTAGAGAGGAAGGACAGGCCCCTGCAAGCATGTCATTACTGGGCTAAGGACTGGAATGGAAAGCAAGTGAAAGTTGCTTTTCTGGGTCCCATTTGGTTGTGGTCACTGGGGTCCCAGATACTGTTTTTAGGTAGCTGCAGATGATACAAAGGGATGAGAGGAAGTGGTAAGTGGATCTGCCATAAATTCGGTGGAATCTACTGGGACTGGAGATAGTATGGGAGGAGAGGCCCCTGTAAGCACAATACGTGCAGGGATGTGGGTAAGATTAGAGAGATTGTGTCGGAGGACAGGAAGGATAGTGGGAATCACCTATCTGAGTCCAGGTCCAGTGTGGCTCCTGAGGATCCCAGGTAGAAAATGCTTCTAGGTATGAGTGGCTGACATAAAGGCATGGAAACAAGCCAGAAAGGGGGACTACAGAGAGGGTCCACAGGATGGAGGAACTCGGTCTGCAGTGAGGTTTGGTGGAGTACTCTGGAAATGGAGGTAAGACCGGAGGACAGGCTCCTGAAAGTGGTCCGCTACAGGGCTGAGGATGAGACTAGAGAAACTGTAATGGAGGGCAGGAAGGAGAGTCAATATCACCTACCTGATTTCCAGCCAGGTGTGGCCACTGGTTTTCAGGTAGACAGTCTTTCAGGGAATGGAGGGAGGAGGGCAGGGCCCCTGCTAGCAATTTGCTACATGGTTGGGGATGAGAAGTGTGTGTGTGTGTGTGTGTGTGTGTGTGTGTGTGTGTGTGTGTGTGTGTGAGAGAGAGAGAGAGAGAGAGAGAGAGAGAGAGAGAGAGAGAGAGAGAGAGAGAGTTGATCACAGGAGGTGCCTTTTGTAGCTGTGGCTGGTGAGGGCAGAAACACATAGCTGTTCAAGGTTCTGTGAGACTAAGTGGCTGCTGAGTGCATAGCCCTAAGCTAGACGTCCACAGCTCCTTCACCAAGGTACAGGAAGCATTGTGGAAAGTGGGGGTGGGAATAATGTAAGGGTAGTTTGATGGTGAAGAGGGCTGTGAATTGCTATCCTGGGCATGGCACATCTGATGTAATAACAGTTGTGAGTGCTTGTACTGGATCTGAACAAGAAAAAATGGGGGAAGCTTAATGGGTTTTTGTCTGTCACAAGGACAACTATTTAGGTGTTTATTAATACTGGGGGAGGGGGGAGGTCTGTGTCTTTAGTGGGTGAGTCTCATGCAACATTGGATAAATGCATATCCATTGTCACACTAACAACTCTTAAACTCAATGAGTCACGAAACAAAACAAAATGATATGAAAACTGGAGAGGTACTTGAAGGAAAGGATGGTGAGTTGATGATGCGGGGAGGGGGACCAAAGAGGATAGGGTAGTGAGTGTGATCAGAATGCATTATGTATGTGTATGGCATTGTCCAAGGATAAATTCAATAAAAAAGAGACAGTCCCAAAAGATCATACACTATAATTGCTTTAATTTACAAATGGCGTGGCAGGTGCAGACAGAAACATCATGCCACGGGGCTACGTGGAGGATTTTATTAAAGGGGTGATGGGGGGAGAGAGCAGAGAAAGGAGACACAGGGCAGGCTCTGGAGATGAGAAGCTGCAGGAAGAGAAGAAGAGGAATGTAGCTAGAGTTTTCCTGCCTTGCCCACAGTCAGGACAAATCTTTGTCACCCGCCAGTCCCACAGCCACTCATACCCAACCAAGTAAACACAGAGACTTATATTGCTTACAAACTGTATGGCTGTGGCAGACTTCTTGCTAACTGTTCTTGTAGCTTAAATTAACCCATTTCCATAAATCTATACCTTGCCACGTGGCTCATGGCTTACTGGCATCTTTACATGCTGCTTGTCCTGGTGGCAGCTGGCAGTGTCTCCTTCCGCCTTCCTGTTCTTTCTTTTCTCCTCTCTGTTAGTCCTGCCTATACTTTCTGCCTAGCCATTGGCCAATCAGTTTTATTTATTGACCAATCAGAGCAACACATTTGCCATACAGAACATCCCACAGCAGAGGAAGAAGAGGAAGAGGAGAAAGAGGAAGAGTGACAGGAGAGGGTGAGGGAAGGGGAGTGCAGAAGCAAAGGAAGAAGCGGTGGAAGGGGGAGGGGAGGGATTTGCCTTTAATAAGCAGATTTAGCACATGCGCATAGAGACTACTCAGCCACGTAGTGCCTGCTCAGACTACATAATGACATATGGCCATAGGACCCTGGGCTGGCTAGGTGATGCTGGAAATGCTAACAGTAATCTAGTTGATGTCATCATAGTGATTATAAGGCTGGTCCAACAAACTAGTCAATAATGTAATATCACAGAAATTAATCTCAAGGTTAGAAATCACATGATTCCAATAGATACAGGAAAGTCTTTGATAAAATTTAGCTTGTTGTCATGATAAAAATTTCCCTAAAAAAGCAAAAACAAAAACAAGGAACATTTCTCAACATACTAAAGGTTATGTACAACAAACCTGAAGTTAAAATCATACCAAATGGGGGAAACCGTGATCGGGAATGAGATAAGAGTGTCTACTCTCCACTGTTACTCAGTATTGTCCTTGAAGTCTCAGCCAGAGCAATAGGTAAGAAAGTGAAGTAAGTTACAAGTTGCAAAGGAAGAAGTGAAATTATCTTAGATTCAAAATACAAGATCCTAAATATAAAATACCCCCAAGGACTTTGGAGAACTGTTAAAACACTTTGAGCAAAATAACAGCATAAGAAGTCAACACACACAAATCAATATTAGTAATGAACACACTGAGAAAGAAATCAGGAAAATAATTCCATTCACAGTCACCTCAAAAACAAAACCTAAAAGGAGCCAAATACACAATAGCTAGAAATAAACCTAGCCACTATGGACATTTCTCCATAAACTAAAAATAGACATACTGTGTGATACAGGTGGATTTCTCCTGACTATGTATTTAAAAGGATGTAAGTTAATGGGCAACAATGGACATAATATCTGCATATCTATATTTATCAAGGTGTTGCTCATAACAACTACATTGGAGAAATGGCTTGGGTGTCACATCAGGTGAATGGACAGTGGGTGTATATTTCAGAGTTTTTTCAGCCACAAAGAAAAACAAAATTGTGTTCTTTGTAGAACAGTGAATAAAACAGGATTATCATATTACTTAAGAGAATCCAGGAAGGCAAATGTGGCACATTTTCTCCTATATAATGAATCTAGGTTAAAAATATGAAGGTGGATGCAGGATATATGTGATGAAAGCATACTACACGCATGTTTATGTGCAATTAGTCATATTGGTAAACTGGTAAAGAGTTTTTAAAACTACTGCAACAGTGAACTAAGGAAAGTTGTAAAATGATATAACCTGTGGGGCTTTAGAATTTGTTACATAATCTAAACTAAACTGATATTTTTGAGGATATAATTATTGACAAATAACTGACAAAAAAGAGAACATTTTCAGGTTTAGCACTTTTCAAATTATATTTCAATACATTACATAGATATACAATGTTAACATGTGTAACTAAGACAATAGTCTCTTTTTAGGGACAGATTTAAATAACATGGCCACACATTCAACATTTCATCAGATGGTCTAGAATGATTACATCAATTAATTCTAACAAGTACTTGGATAAATAACAAGTATTTGTAGAAATAACCTTTTCTACAAAGGCTGATCTATGCTTGTCATCATCAGTTTTGTTCATGTAGGAATTAAAAATATTAGTGACCAAATTTTGCAGTGTTTTAAGCTTTTTTTTCTATATGTAAATTTTATACCTATTGTTGCTCAAATTTCTGTTTTTTCATATTCCCTAAATTATTTTATTCCCTAAATTACTTCTAAGAAGTATTTATTCATTATGGATATTTTGTTTTATTCTTTAAAATATTGTTCCAGTTTCATAGTTTCTGAAATCTATTCCCAGTATATAAAATAACAAATAGGGATTTCACAGTTCTCAGAAAGACAGCTGATATTAAAATGATGAGAAAAGCAAGATTCTGGAAGAGTGCCAAGAAAATGGAACACTCACTCTTGGTGAATCTTGTTATTTTAGCTATTGGAAATGTAAGTACCACAAAAACAAAACTACACAGTTATAGAGTCTAGTAATATCCTTCCTGGGTACTTACTCCAAAGATTTGAGGTCAGTTTGTAGAAGACATGCCTTTACTTCTATGTTCACTGAAGCACAACTCACAATACAATAGCAAAGGTAGGGCTCAACCTGCATTCATCAATAAGTGAATGAATAAAGAAAATGTGATTATGTATATAGTGTACATGTATATATATGTGTGTATGTGTACCTATATACATTAAAGTGGACTAATAATAAGCTCCTGAAAAGAAGAACCTTCTGTTATTTCTAAAACTGTTGAGAAACATATTGCTTGCTGTGGGATAATGCTAATTTATGCTAATTGACAAAAGCTAGGCTAAGAAAGACTCCCAATGCATGGTCTCACTCTTATGTGGAATTTGAAGCCTTCAGGTACACAGACACAGGACAGGATGATCTTTGCAGAGGCAGGAAAGTGGGAAGGATCATGAGACAATGCAGTAAGGTATTAACCTCAGACTGGAAGAATGCTATTTAAGATTTATTGCCCAGTGTGATGAATACTTTTAGTAACAGTGTATTGTACATTTCGAAATTGCTAAGAGACTTAATTTCAAGTGTTCTCATCACAGAATGGTGTGTTTGAGGTACATTAATCAGCTTAACTTATTCCTTCCATATGTACTCACAAATCCAGAGTGTTGGCTTGCACCCTACAAACATAATGTGATTATCAGCTGTAAATTAGCAATAAGATAGAATGAGAAAGAAGTAACTGTGGCCACTTCTTCACACAACATAGCAATCCTATCAGCAAAGCATTGGAAAATCAAGCCTGTGTGTCTTCTACTAAACTTAATTGGCTTGAAGATGTGTAACCCATTATCCATGTAAATATTTTACATTTCAAAGTGTTAATATCCACTTCATTCTGCAAACATTGAAACAGGCCTATTTGCCTTACTAAGACTTTATTTCAACCACAAGTATTTTTGTGTACTCCTCTAAAAGTGTTGAGTGATTCTTAAACTCTTTTTCCCCCAGTTAAACATCCACATGATACCAGCCAAAACAAAGACTGGCATGATCACAAGCTGATTAGATAATATGTCTTTGATTCTGAACTTACCAAAATTGTTATTTTGATTTTTATGTGTTCATTAAAATTATTTTGTTAGTAAATAGTTGATTTGCAACAACTATTTTGCCAGTATTTTGTTTCAGACAGGGTAGACTATAATCTGCATTTTATAGAAGATAAAAGTAAAACAGCTAGACAATTTGCCTCCTCTAAGAGCTGCATACATTAAATTTTGTACTGTGAGCTAGTATTATATTGAGGAGCCTCTTTACTCTGTACTATGAAGAAGTCAGTTGTCCAGAGACACAAGGACTCATTTCTAAACATACCCTTGTTTCCTTCTGTTTTATTAATGAAATGATTTTTAGTATTTATTTTGCTGGCAGAGATGAATTTTAGATTGTGGTTGGACATTCTGTGAATAGCGATTCTTTCTAGAGGTAAGAGGTGGAGCTGTTTGCAATTCATATTGAAAACTTGCTGGCTGCTTGTCAGATGGCAGAGCTGGGAGACAGACTCAAGAAACCCATCCTCATCCATGTCCGGCTGTCTTAGTCCACTTCCTTCACAAGGCTGATCCTCATAAGAAAACCTTTCTCTTACAGGTTGCACCTATGATAGTGCATGTAATTAATTTATCCTTGAAACATTAAAGCAGTTTAATTTCATCAAGAAAATATGAATGATTCTGTAGTATTTTAGTATATCATAGTCTTATACTTTGTAATTGGGGAATTTTTGTTGGAGAGAAGATATACAGGGGAAAATCATCAAAATGTTATTAAAGAGACACTGTGCAGGTTGAAAAATCTGTGCAGGTCAGCCAAGACTGGAATGGAACTTTATTAGAAAAAAAGGAAAAAGGAAAAATGAGAGGGAGAGGCAGAGGAGAGGGAGAGGGGGAGGGAGAGAGAGGGAGAGGGAAAAGGAGAGGAAGAGGGAGACGGGGAGAGGGAGAGGAGAGAGAGGGAAAGGGAGAGAGAGAGAGGAGAGGAAGAGGGAGAGAGATGGGTGGAAAGAGAAATGAAGGATCAGGGCAACATGATTTCTGTTCTTTTTACAGGTATGCACAAATGTTGGAGAAGCCAGAGGCAGCACGTATGTATGAAAAAGACTGAATTTCCTGCACAAAACTGTGTTTTTACTAGTCTTTACCTGTCCTGTCCATAGGAAGCCCATGTCGTGGTAATGGTGCTATAATTAATTAAATCTTGTTCACATTAAGAAAAAATTATAGCCGGGCGGTGGTGGCGCACGCCTTTAATCCCAGCACTCGGGAGGCAGAGCCAGGCGGATCTCTGTGAGTTCGAGGCCAGCCTGGGCTACCAAGTGAGTCCCAGGAAAGGCGCAAAGCTACACAGAGAAACCCTGTCTCGAAAAAACCAAAAAAAAAAAAAAAAAAAAAAAAAAAAAAGAAAAAATTATAGCAAAAGGCAGGTTGACAATCATCTCATCAGTTCCTTAGCTTCATGATGGAAATGCGCCAAACTGAGGTGGAATTTGAGCTTTGTATCATGATAGAGAAGGATGCAGTGACAGGCAACAGTGTGAATGATAGGGATGGGTCAACTTGCCCTCTATTGAGCCTGAGGCTTACCTAGGGGCTTGTTTGCTACTTCTGATGTGGACCATGCCAATGTAAGCCACATATTCATCTTAAGATCAGTTAAGCATCAATATCTCTGCTGTCCTGTTTTGGCACTTTGGTCACCTCCATTGCCTGGAGAGAAACCCAGGTCTCCATGGGTTAGGAAGGGTTGATCCCCACCCCCCCAACATACCTGTGAAAACACTGATGACAATGTCACTGGTTGCTATTTTATTATCCTGCAAGATGACCCATGGTTTATATGACAGCTCTTTTTTTTTTGTGGCTTCTGACTTTCACCAATCACAGACTGTACCCTTTGTATTATATTTGTTGTGTAATTTGTATCCTAGAAAGGTCACATTGGATAGACTTTTAGGACACTAGAACTGTGATCAAATGTGTGACAAAATTAGGAAGTGAGTTAAGTTTCTATTAAGGAACTAAAACTATAAATGAGTGCAGCCTTACTTAGAAGCACTGAATGGCTCCATCACACATAAGCTTCTATTGACATGCTTGCCCTTCAATATTGTCCCTTGGTTGTATAGAAAGTAGATGCATTGCAGTGTTTTAGCTGTGAGTATGGCTGCTGGCCTCAGTATCCTTGTCTCACATCAGACAGCACTCTGCAGAGAACGTTAATTTCCTCATTGTAGAACAAGACAGTCTAAAAATAGGCATTTTATTTATAAAGTAAATTGCAATTTTTTGATACTGCAGAGTAAAAGGCAAGCCTGTAAAAATTGTAGCTGATTAGATTCTGTGTGTTTTTGACCTCTACACTCTTGAAAACTCCAAAGCTGAACAAATACATGTGCTTAATTTTATTTCCCCTCTAATTAGGGAAATCATGGTGCTTTGTGGGTAAGGTGCCTGTCTCCTGTTGCTCTTTTAATTGTTAGGTAAAAGAAAGGTTCCTTATTCATCTCTGTTTTTGCAACAATCTTATTTTCCTTTGCAAACAGCAGGATGATTTTTTGGTATGTAGTGCTGGTAATCAAAGTATAAAAACTCTGTTTTGATGCAGAGGAAGAGAGAAACAACGAGACAGAGACAGAGATTGAATGTGTCAGCCAAATGAATAAGATATGCCTTGCTGGGCGGTGAGTTGAAATAGAAGCAAATAAATTCAGGTGCAACTAGCTAGAGACTCCATTTTCTGCTGCCTTGTACACTTGTGGTAATTGCAGGAGTCCAGAGAAGATGGAAAAGATAAAAGTCAATGTCTGCCAGAAAGTTTAGGTCCTTTGTATTGAGGATGAAAAATGGCCTTTGGGGAGTACATAAAGTTCTTCAAAGGCTGCGATGTTCTGAATACCAAGCAGCCTCACTGGACTGATTCCCTTCAGAAATGCTGAGCAGAAGAACTGTTGGCAGCTGCCAACATAGATGGCTAGGAAGGTGGTGCTCACTGATGAATGATTCATTTTAGCTAATGCCACGCAGAATACTGTCCTTCCTTGGGCTGGGGTTAGGGAAGGTAAAGATGCCAAAATTCAATGCACACATTTCACGGTTTTAATTTTTGCTTGACTGTGATGCAAACCACAGTGTTCAGAGCCTATGCCTGGTCTTCTATCTTTATTGACCAGTTCTTTGGCTTTTTACTTTCCTATAAAATATGCTTCAGTGACAGCATCATATCACTGGCTTTGTCACTGCCAACCTAGGGGATGCGTGGGGTTTCCTAGGTCGTAACTGCTTTAAATGAAGCCACTGGGGATGGAAATAGTTTATTAGCTATTAGCACTCATTTCGCCCTCACACTGTATTTTCTTAACTTGTCACATATCTCTTTATATTTCACTATAAGTATATATTTGTAGAGATTTCATGCCCTGTGGGGGTGGTTTCTGAGGACATAATATTCACTATTTAATCATATTTTTGGAAGGCAATATTATTTTAATTCCCTAAGCTTCAGAAAATACAGGCCAACCAAACTGTTTAATAGGTTCATGGGAAACAAATACAATGAGGTTATTTCTACTTTCTGGGTTTGTCTTATTTTTTAATGTTATACCTAAAACTTTATCTAAAATAATGATCAGTAACATAATCTGTCTTTTGATGACTATTTTGAGAATTGGAAATGTTTTTGGTGTTTTAGTTGTAAATTTTGTCAACAAAAATAAGTTTTTGATAAAAATGTCCTAAAAGCAAGTATCATAGGAAAAATAATGGTGTTCTTATGTCTTAGGAAACATATATAATTCAGTGTATAGTTTAATGATTAAAATAAATCTTTGAAGATGTGTGCCAAGATATTACAGTAAAACAACTTCAGTTATTGGGACATCTTATTCCCACATCATACGAATTAACTTGTTGAGACTTCACATGTGCTTCAATCTAGAAGACGGAAGGAGACTCTTACTACACAGCAGTAATAGTACAGGTTTGTAAAAAGTGACCATGGCCAGGATAATTGTACCTTTGAGTCAGCAGACATCTGTTAATAATCCTGGGATTACTGAGAAATATCTCTATCCATTTATCATCCATGCATATTAAATTCTTTTGAAAAATTGCTTTATGCCAGGCCATGTGTCAGACAATCAGGTTGTATTAAGATATTGTAGCATATCTTTATTTTTTTTTTTGTCCCAGGAGTTAATGCCATATTTATTATTGAGGCTTATTTCCTAATGGCTTGGTGGTTTAAAAATATTACATTAACTGTCACATGTATGTAGAGGGCCTAGGTCAGTTATGTAGCTTGCTCTACTTGAGGGGCTCCTAACAAGGGGAGCAGGGCCGTCCCTAGTGCTTAGGCTGACTTTTAGGACCTATTCCTCATACTGGGTTGCCTTGCCCAGCCTTGATACAAGGAGGGAGGGGTGCTTAGTCCTATTGCCACTTGAAATGCCATGCTTTGTTGATACCCATGAAAGGCCCGCCCCTTTCTGAATAGAAACAGAGGAGGAGTAGAGTGGGAGGGGGCAGAGGGAAGGTTGGGGGAGGAAATGAGAGGAGAGGAGGGAGATGAAACTGCAGTTGGGATGTAAAATAAAGAAATAAATTTAATTAAAAATATAACATGAACATTCAAAATAAGTAAAGCCATTAGAAAATTCATAGGGGAATTTCCAAGGAATTTTCCCCATGATTTCATGGAGTACATACCACATTATGTAGAACCTAGAGTATGTTCAGTGTGTTGGACTTCATAAGTCTTATTAGGAAAGACTCAGAATCCAGATTTGTTTTCCTTGGCGTCAAAGACAGGCTTGATTTTGGAACAGGTCTTTTGACTACTGAAACATCAAACCTGAATAAAAGTAACATGCTGAGTAAAAGAACCATATAAATATTGCTTAAGAAAAAGTAGAATAAAATGCCCCTTTATGTTCTATTTTTATTACCTGTGTAGCTTTCCTGTGGGATTTCATTAGGGGATGTCTGAGCAGTGTGCAGCAGAGGAGAAAGTTAAGGCTGGGAGAGCAGCAGAGCCCTTTTTTTTTTTTTTTTTTTTTTTTTTTTTAAAAAAAAACAACCTTTTAAATTTTGTATTGAAAAAATATCTCATACAATATATTTTGGTCATATTTTCCCCTTCCCCACTCCTCCCAGCTCCTCCTTGTAGTTGAAACTTTTCCTGTGCTCACCCGGCTCCCACGGCCTTGTACTCCCATAGCTGCTCAGACCCAAGCAAACACACAGAGGCTTATATTAATTAAAACTGCTTGGCCATTAGCTCAGGCCCACCACTGACTAGCTCTTACACTTAAACTCAGCTCATTTCTGTTAATCTATATGTTGCCACATGTTCCATGGCTTTACTTGTGTGCCATTACATGCTGTTCCCTGGATGGCAGGCTGACATCTCCTGACTCAGCCCTTCTCTTCCTAGAATTCTCCTTGTCTACTTATCCTGCCTGGCTACTGGCTAATCAGTGTTTTATTAAATCAGTGTACAAAACCATTATCCCACAGCACCTCCCCACCTCTCTACTCACCCAAATTCATGTTTTTCTTCTGTGTGTGTCTTTCTCAGAAATGAACAACACACAATAAACAACTATGGTGATATTTCATTTGTACTGAAATGTGATTTTATTTGTATGTTAATAAATAAAGTTGCTTGGGGGGTCAGAGCTAATAGCAAGCCATGGCAGAAGCCGGGTGGTGGTTCTTACCTACTGCTCCAACCTCTTGGGCTTTTAACTCTGCATTTGGCTCTGTGTTTCTTATTTAATAAGACGGTTACATCTATAAACAACAACAACAACAAACCAAGAAACAAAAAACCCTAAAAAAACACAAAACCAAACCAAAAACTAAAATGAGCAATCAAAAGATCAATACTGCACTTTGGTGTTTTTTTGCCCTTATACATGAGCATTGCCTAAAACACATCTTCTTCACAGCGCCTAGGCTCTACCACTGTGGTTGGCTGAGCTTACAAATCTATTGTAACCTTGAGGCTTCTCTGTCACATCTCAGATTCGCTTCTCCAGCTATGTTTTGTTTGCAGCCTTTGCCATGGCCATAGCTACTGCTGCTGCTGGAACCCCTATAGCCACCTGGGTTGAGCAAGGTGCTTGCTTCCACTTTTTTAAAAAAAAATTATTAAATTTTCTATTCATTTTACATGCCAACTACAGGTCCCCCTCTCCTCCCTCCTCCCACCCCCCATCCTTGCTCCCCAATCTACCTCCCATCCCCACCTCCGGCAAAGTCTTTCATGGGCAGTCAGCAGAGCCTGGTGCATTCAGCTGAGGCAGGTCCAAGCCCCTCCTCCTTGTGCTAAGGCTGTGAAAAGTGTCCCATCATAGGCACTGGGCTCCAAAAAAGCCGGTTCATGCACGGGGAATGGATCCCAATCCCACTGCCTGGGAGCCCGCTAAACAGTTCAAACTAAACAACTGTCTCGCCTATCCAGAGGGCCTAGTCCAGTACCATGGGGGCTCCACAGCTATTGGTCCAAATTCATGAGTTTCTACTAGTTTGGCTGGCAGTCTCTGTACATTTTCCAATCATGATCTCAATATTCCTTGCTCATAGAATCCCTCCTCTCTCATTGACTGGACTCCCATACACAATGGAGTACTACTCAGCAGTAAAAAAAAAAATAATGTCATGAAATTTGCAGGCAAATGGATAGAACTAGAAAATATCTTGAGTGAGGTAACCCAGACTCAGAAGGACAAACATAGTATGTACTCACTCATAAGTGGATACTAGCTGTAAAGCAAAGAATAACCAGCTTGCGTCCACTTGTGACATCACACTAAGATCATTGAGTTTTGTTCACATCACACACCTTCAGGTTTTGTAGTAATGCAAAGAAAAAAAAATCAGATTATTTTAAATATTCCCTATCTGTGGTTCAACAGCCACTAGTGTCTGTCACATCCCCAGTATCACCTTTTGGGAGCTACCCAGGCAAGTTTAGTCTAGTTTACTGCAAAAGGAACTTCTGATGTTTTACACAAAGAATTATTTGCTTAGAATTCCAAATTTGAAGACTATAGGAAAGTGCTTGGGAAAGATACAGACAGACCTCTTCTTTTTGATTCTTCCGAAAATAGTGCTGCCTTTATAATATTGTCCTCTGAGGTTGATATCTCCAGGAAAAATATTAAGAGTGAACAAACACGCAAAATTTGTGTAATTTGAAGTGTATCTGGTTCAGTGTCTTCTTCCTGTCATTTTCAAGTCACACAGCATATTTTTTTCTTTCAAATAGCTGGATAATACTCCATCCTATAAATGTAACACATTTTCTTTATCCTTTCTTCTGTTGGATGAGATAGTAGCTCTCTCTCTTATGAAAAAAACATCACTGCACACTGAAATATGTGTAGGAAACACTGAGTTTTTATTACCTCAAGGAAACAATTTCAGAAAATATATTAGAATATTGAATTATTTTCTAATTTATCTTGATAGTTTGAGGCTTCTGGTTTGTTGTTATAGTGTTTTTGTTTGATTGTTTGTTTTCTTTGACTGTCTGATCAGCTAGTACCTTATGGAAGGAGTTTGGACAAAGGTAATAGAAACTTCAGAGTACCTGTATAAAATCCCACAGTATCCAGAAACAATAAGTACACATAGGCCTGGGAAAAACATTTTTCAGAAGCACAAAAAAGTAAAGATAATGACATGTTTATTTTAGAAGTGTGAGGCTTTAAAAAATATAGAATGGTTAGCATTATTTAATTGAATCACTGAGAGAATGTGTTGCATGATATTGTGACTTTGTTCAGCCCCTGAACTCTTCCTGGAGGAGCCTCATAAGACATTTGATTCTGATTTTCTCCTCCATATGTAGAATATAAACTACCTGGGAGTTTTTCTAAACACTTGGTTTAAACATTGAGAATCATTCCAAAGATATAATAAATATAAATACTTCCTTAAATGAACTGTTAAAGAAACAGTTATCACTGCTCAGAGGAAACTGAATGATTTGATGAAATATTAAAAGAAATAGTACTTGCTTATCTAGAACTCTGAACACATACTACAAAACTGGAGCATTTATAACTAATTCCCAAATAAAATTGAATATTCTCTGGTTAACTATGGATTCTGTGCTGTCAGAAGATAGCATTTCAGGAAGAAAAATGTCCAAAAGAATTTGCATGTGTAATAGAGCTATGCCTCACAAAGACTCTGTCTTTGGATATACTTAAAGAATGTTGAATAAATATGCCAGTTTCAGAAGGGAAGAACACTAAATTATTTCTGATTTTGCAGGAATTATTGAAGATTTTAAATGATTTAAAAACTAAATATGTGTTACTCTTTTATAGCAGATAACATATTAACTAGTTTGCCAATGAAGAATGGATTTCACAGCATTTATGTGTCGGTATTGTTTTGTTAATATGTTGTTATAGTATTGTGGCAATCTATAGCTGTGATTGATAAACGTATTGAAAAGAATCACTGAAGCACAAAATAACTGATGGCTGTAGTGACCTAAATGTAATCCAGAATGGCCTTTGTAGTATGAATAATGAACAGATCTCATTGCCAGTGCTCTGGAGATGAATTTGTTAGGAGAATCAGACAAAGGAGAATATTCCTTTTGTAAAAGGAACCAAAAGAAACCCTAAAGTTTAAGTACTGAATAAAATAATACAAGCTTAAACATTAGTTTTCTAAAATATTTATTTATTTATTTTACATTCTGGCTGCAGTTTCCGCTCCCTTCTCTCCTCCAAGTCCCTCCTCCCGCAGCCCCTTGTATCTGCCTCCCAACCCACTCTTCATTTCTGTTCAGGAAAGGGCAGCTCTCCCATGGATCTCAACAAAACATGGCATATCAAGTTGCAGTAAGACTAAGCACTTCCTCATGTATTAAGGTTATTGGGTAACCTAGTAGAGAGTTTATACCTGGGGAAGACTTACTCTCCCTCTCTCAGAAGTTATTAACTGTCTGTAGCTCTTTGTCTAGGGGTGGAGTCTTGTGAGATTTTTCCCATCCATGTTGGGAGGTGAACTGATGCTGTGATTGTTTAGGCTTACCACATTGCTGTAGTTTTATGGGTGCAGTTTCTCTGTCATATAGAGAAGACAGTATCTGACATTAGCTGGCATGTTCCTTTGGTTGATGATTACCCTTCTCCTTTGTGTTCTTGTTTTTAGATGATATGTATAAATATAAAAGTTGTATATATTGATAGAGTAACATGTTTCAATTTATGTATAAATTTCATAATCATTAGGTTCAAAATCTGTCTCTTCATACACTTACAATGTTCAAAATTATTTATTCTAGCCTCTTGAGATATACAGTGCTGTACTACAATCTATTTTATGAGGAGTATTCCAGGTATCAATGGACAAACAGACAAGGTTCTAGAATGAAAACACCAGAAGCATGAAAAGACAATACAATCTATCTCTCCCTCAAACTTCTAATCTCATGGTAATGGCCTCTAATGAAAATGACCAACACAAAATTCTAGGAATTCAAAAGAATGATAATAAATGTGATCAAATGTGATCAAATAACTCAAGGAAGTCATGGATATATTCCACACTACAAACAGCTGTATGGAATAAGGAAACCAAGTCAAGATATGAAAATTGAACATACTAGAGAGATAGAAATACTTAAAAAAAAACAAATGATGGCAGTTAGGTGATGGCATATAAAAAAGAGTGGTAGTGGATTACAGATAAAGAGAGGTTGGCATCCAGGGCTAGAATGACTTAAACAGGGAGAGACTAGGGACTGTGGAGGAAACAGGAAAGGAGGGTCAGCCCAAAGAAAAGGTATGGAGGCCTACTTATCTCACAATTCAATTAAAATATAATTAGAAAGAGAATAGGATAAATAAGATAAGAACAAAGGGAGGAAATACTGGACGTTAAAAGATTAAGTGGAGATGGTGGTTGAGAGACGGAGGATAGGAAAGAGGTGTGGGCAGTATAACTAAAACTAAGGATATATGAAAATACCTTATTCAAATTCACTTGTTAGTAGGTTCATTTCAAAATACACCAACACAACAATAATGGCAACAATGAAAGTTTTTGAATGAAATTGCCATTTGGTCAGGGAAGCCTTAGAGGTCTTCAAAAACACTTACAGACTATTGCCATGGCCTTTTGTTACTCATCATAATCATAAACTAAGAACATATTTCTGGAGATACCACACACTGGGCTGCAGGACACAGAAAAATCAGTCTTGAACTGATCAAAGGTTCTGCCCTGTTGGTTAGCTTTTACTTGACAAAGAAAACAAGTCAATGGTCTTACCCATCACTGGATCCTGTGTGCTACAATAATGACCTATGAGGTAAAATGTCCCCACTCATGCAATAGTGACACAATTGTTTCTGGGGTAAGCAGCTGCTCTCTGGTTGGATGTGAGGCCTGAACCACAGGAGGAAATGCCATATCTAGTCATGTAATTTTGTTCAAAAGCTCATAGCTAGGGAAGTCATAGGCTCAAGGGTAGAATCTACTATTTGTCATTGTGCTAAATGGCCATGCTATCATTTGCCTTCTAAATATTTATGTTTACAGCCATAGACCTAGGCTACTTTTCAACCTTTGTCAGAAAACTCCCCCCCCCAATAAGTGATAGTTAATGCTGAGATCCATAATTGGCCAAAAGTATTGAGAAGGAACACTAAATGTTCATCCCTAAACAGGATAACTTTCTCATCCCATCCCCCTCCCAGTACAGAGAACATCATGAAAGAGGAAATAATGTAAGAGATGGAGGATGTGGAAGAGTGCTTTGACATGCGTACCACGTTCACAAACTTGTATCAGCTACCTGTACAAGAACTATGGAAGCTCAGCGCTGACAAAATTCTGGCACTGATATGGTAGATACTCTCCAAGTCTATCTTACTGAGGCATTATTAGCATTGATAGCTGCTGGGTGAGGTAAAATCAGTTTTTTAAAACTATGTGGTCAATGTTGTATTTCTCATGCTCTGTGGATGACTGCACATGTATATACATGTATAGCACTAATTGGGTTTAGTAGATTATAAAAAGAAAAAAGGCCATAATGTCAAGAAGAGCCCTTTTTGGCAATTATTTTGGAAGTACTGGAGGGGGGAAATGGGGGTGGATATAAGTATTTCATAGGCAAATATATGAACTTCTTAAAAATAAAGAATAAAACAAATTTTCTTATGCTTGAGAATTTCATAGCTTTAAATGTTTACATTAGAAAAACAAAGATCTTAAACAACCAATGGTAGACTTGAAGGCATTTGCAAAATAAGAACAAACCAAATCCAAATCAATAGATGAGGAGAAACAAAATAACAAGATATAAATTAATGAAATAGAAACAAAACAAACCAAGGATCAATGAAATATAATGTTTGAAAAGATATCCTTTCTTTCAAAAGTTAAAAAAGATTGGCCAACCTTTAAGCTAACTAACCAAAAGGGAGAGAATACTCAAATTAGTAAAATGAGAGATGAATAGGGAGATATTAGAACACATAGCAATGAAATCAAGATAAATCAGGACATATGTTAAAAGACTGATATTCCACTAACCTTTAAAAAACAGACGAAGTTTTTGTTGCATATGGCCTACCATCTGAAGTGAATCTGTGGCTTTATGTCTAATAGTATTTGTTTCATGAAAGTGAAACCAAGATCAAATAAATAATTTAAAGTCATCCACAACAAGCAATGAGATTGTAGCAGCAACTTGAAATACCAACTTAATAAAAGTACTCAGATGTAAATGGATTCAATGCAGAATTCTACTACACCTTCAAATAATAACTAATACCAACACTTTTAAAATTATTTTGTAAAAGAGAAAAGAAAGGAATACATCCAAACTCTTTTTACAAAGCCAATAATTCCTGGTTCCCAAATAAGACAAAGATATAACAAAAAAAATACAGATCAAGAAATATTATACTTGCAAACTGAATTCAAGAACATATAAAGAAGATAACTTGTAACGATCAAGTTGGCTTCATTTCAGACATGCAGGGATAGTTCAACATGCATAAATCAATAAGCATAGTTGATCACACAAATAATCTCAAGGACAGAGATCACATGGTCATGTTAAAAGAAGCAGTAAAGTTCTTTAACAAAATCTAACATAGTCCCATAATAAAAACCTTGAAGAGATTATGGATGGATAGAACATATCTCAACTTTAAATAAAGACTATAATAAAGTGGTAATTATTTCCATACTAAGAAGACAAATACTCAAACAGCCCAACTAAGGTGAGGAACAAGATGAGGGTACCCATTTCCCCCACTGTAATGCACTACAGTTCTTGAAGTATTGGTTAAAGCAATTAATATAAAAGAAGGTAAAAGGAAAACAGAAAAAGACAAGTGTCTCTACTTGTAGATGATCTGATTATACACACGAGGGGCCTCACTTACTCCACTAGGAAGCTCCTGGAGCGGACAAACATTTTAGCAGAGAGGTCAGTACATAGAAGAAGTTAACACATAGAAGTCAATAGCTAAATCCAGGCCACACCTTCTATTGGCAGCCTATGTGGAGGACATGGAAGAAGGCATCTTTTGCTCTCTGTCTGCTTGCCCTCACCCTCATTGGCAAGCTCATTCCTTTACTAGTATTAGAGACTACTTCTTCAGGACTCTTGTGAATAATGAAGACTGTTTGAGACAATCAGCCTCTTGGACCAAACAACTATTGGATTCTTAGATTTTCTCTTTGGGAGACAGCTATTGTTGGAACAGTTGGATCACTGACTGTAAGCCAGTCTAATAAATCCCATATGTAATGTCTATTAGATATACGTTCGTTCTGTCGGTTCTCTATTTTCTCAAGAACTCTGCATAAATATAGTAATCAATATTCTAAAACTGTTCAACATTCTTAGCCACTGGGGAACTACAAATTAAAACGACATTGAGATTTCATCTCATTTCTGTCTGAATAGGTATCATCAATGAAACAAATGACTGCAAATGCAGGAGAGGCTGTGAGGAAAGAGGGACTCTTACTCACCATTGACATGAGTGTAAACTGATACAGTTGTAATGGAAATCAGTGTGGAGATCCCCCAAAAGCTAAAAATAGAGCTTCTACATGATTCATTTATACCATTTTTGATTATTTGCCCCAAAGACTCCACTCATACCTTACAACAGAGATATTTTCAACTGTATGTTCATTTTGCATATATTCATAATACAGAGAAAATGGAACTAGCCTTAATACCCATTAAAAGATGAATGGATGATGAAAGTGTGGTATGTATACAGATTCAATTTTAGTCACTGGTAAAGAAGAATTAAATTATGAAGTTTGAGAAAAATGGATGGACCTGAAAAATACTATACTGAGTGAAGCAACTCAAGCCTCAGTACACTAATATCCATGTCCCTAATAGATATGTTTTAATTACAATTAATTATAATTTTTACAGTAGTTTGTTTAACATTGAGCACTAGAAGAATGAGGCAATTATTAGAAATGAGGGAGGGAAGAAAATGATTTGAAAGAATGAGGACAGTAGACACATTGTACATAAAAGTAGAGTGGGAGAAATATTGGGTACAGAAAGGTTTAAGCAGCAGAGGGAGTGGAAGAGGAAAGATAAGGGTGGGGAACCCAAACTAAGGATATACAAGAATACCACATGGAAATCTACCATTTTATATGTCTACTAAAAGAAGAATCTAAGAAACAAGAGCTGATTAGTGATATCATTAATGGATGCATAATGCTCTTTCTAGAAGCAAGACAATTATTAGACAATAATCCCTGGCCATGTGTGGGATGCTTCTCTACAAACTATTGGGCAGGGAGGCCCCAGAAGAGCCCCAAATATTCAGGCTATGGCTATTGATTTTGGTTGAAGGCAAGGACTTACTGCTGAAGATAACACATGCTTCAGTCATAGGACATAGAGAAATGAAGCTGGAAACGATCTGGAATCTTCCTCACTACAGGCTTGTCTTCACATTGCCAGAAGGTGCTAGACAGCTCTGGGGGGGGGGGAGAAAGTTCAACAGTCTTACCCAGCTGTGAAGGATTTTCCAGGCAAGTTTTGCCCTCTAGTGCAGTAGAGGCAAGGCCTGTTGTAGGGAAACAAAGCACGTTGTGATTCTGTTTGAGGCCTCCTTCACAGGAGAGAACTCATACCGGCGTCTATAAATTTGGTAAAGAAAAAACAAAGAACAACAACAACAACAAAAAACAAAAACAAAAACAAAATAAATAAAAACCAACAACCTGACAAATAGCCAGTGTCTGGGGAGGTCATAGGCCTTATTGAGAAACCTGCACTATTGTCCTGCTAAAGTGTTATATACCAATGCTTTCTAAATTTTTATGTTTATACACATAGATTAGTGCGATGCCAAGCCTTCATTTGATTGAAAGTGTTGGAAATAAGTGATGATGGAGTGTTCAGACCTAAATGGAACATCTTGTCTAGCATCTCCAAGCGTAATGAAGCCTTGCTGAAGAGGGTTGGTAGGAATGAACAGCCAGAAACCAGGGAACTGTGCAGAACATGATGTCTTCTTGACATGGCAAAGCTGTTGTACTCATGGACTCACAGCAGTGGTAGTTACCTACACAGGAGCAACATTATGTTGGATCATGGATAGGGTAGGAGTCCATGAGGCTTAATCTTTCCCTTTGTATTGTCAGAGAGTATTGTCAGTTAAAGGTTGTTGGAGGAGGGGTATCATTTTCCTCATTGGTGCAGAAACTGATAAATTGAGCCTGCTCCAGTAGATAACTAACCCCCCTCACACTTAGGAAAAATCTCTACAAGAAACAAGGTAAGCATTTAGGGTTCCATCAGGATTGTGTGTGTGTGTGTGTGTGTGTGTGTGTGTGTGTGTGTGTGTGTGTGTGTGTGAAAGGGAAAGAGAGAGAGAGAGAGAAAGAGAGAGAGAGAGAGAGAGAGAGAGAGAGAGAGAGAGAGAGAGAGAGAGAGAGGAGAAAGGGGAACTGGTGATGAAAATGGCTGAAATTTATTGTGTCAAAGTATTAAGCTATCAATTGAAAAAAATTGTGCAGGCATACTGTGTACTTCTATAAGTTACTGTTAGTAGCTCAGCAATTTGTGCATAAAATTAAATTTAAATTTTAGTATCATAGTTAAAAGTTTACTCCTGTTAAAACCAGGCTTGTTCCATACAATGCATTCAGAGTACTGACAATTGTTTTGTATTTCCCAATTTTTTCCTTGTCTTTCCATCTGTTTACAATGAAACCAAACATTTTCAAACAATTTTCCTTTATATGATTTCTCTCTAGTCCAGTGGTTTTCAACCTGTACATCATGACCCTCTCTGGGGGTTAGATAACCCTTTCATGAGATTGTATATCAGATATCCTGCATATAAGATATTTACATTATGATTCATAACTATCAAAATTTCAGTTACAAGGTAGCAATGAAAATAATTTTATGGTTGGGAGTCACCACAACATGAGGAACTGTATTAAAGGGTTGCAGCATTAGGAAGGTTGAGAACCACTGCTCTAACCTGTTAAATACAAGTCATTTAGGTTGCAGTTTTGCTTTGCAGACATCCTAATGACATCACAGTCACGAATAACTTTTTTTTACCTGTCTTGGAATCTAGCAGAAAGAGAAATTAGAACAACCCAGACCATTGCTTTTATTGTCATTAGAAACTACCATTCTAGCCAATCGTTGTCAGAGAGGCTTCCTCCAGCAGCTGATGGGGAGCACATGTAGAGACCCACAGCCAAACATTAGGTGGAGCTCAGGGAACCCTGCAGAAGAGGAGGAGGAAGGCTTGTAGGGGCCATGGGGGTTGAGGACATCAGGAGAACGTGGTCCACAGAATCAGTTGAGCAGGGCTTATAGAGGTTCACAGAAACTGAAGTGACAGTCATAGAGCCTGCATGGGTCTGTGCTAGGTCCTCAGCATACATGCTGTGGTTGTTTCACTTGGTTGTTTTGCTTGGTGTTCTTGTTGGACTCCTAATAGTGGGAGTGGGGGTGTCTCTGACTCTTTTATCTGCTCTTGTGACCCTTTTCTTCCTACAGGGTTGCCTCACCCAGCCTTGATCTAAGGATTTTTTTTTTTGATTTTTCGAGACAGGGTTTCTTTGTGTAGCTTTGCGCCCTTTCCTGGAACTCACTTGGTAGCCCAGGCTGGCCTCGAACTCACAGAGATCCGCCTGGCTCTGCCTCTCGAGTGCTGGGATTAAAGGTGTGCACCACCACTGCGCGGCGATCTGAGGATTTTTGCCTAGTCTTATTGCATCTTGTTTTGCTGTATTCAGTTCATATCCCTAGAGGCCTGCTTTTTTCTGAAGGGAAACAGAGGAGCACTGGATCTAGGGGAGAGTTGAGGGGAGGGAGCTGGAACGAGTGGAGGGAGGGGAGGATGCAGTAGGGATGTATTGTATGAGAGAAGAATAATAAGAAAAAATGGAAAAAAACCCTGCCAGCTCTATAAGTCCTGAGTAACATTTTGAAGGTGAGAAAAAGAGATGTTTCTGTACTGTTTGCAGGATATTACAATATTCTTGAGTGCTGGATGAGATGTGGAATTTATATTTAGAGGCATATCTATCAGGATAAAAGGATGAATAAAATGTTACATACTAAAACAAACATTAAAAATAAAATTCATTTTGCTGAAACTATCTAATGTAAACATTATATTAGGTTTTTAGACTCTTTGTTTGATTAAGAATGTAAGCGGTTTTATTTTAGTCTCATCTCTGTCAAAATTATCTCCACTGATAGTCACATACCACAAGGCATGACCTGCTCATTTATATTCCCTACAATGTTTGAATGATCAATTTTAGAACTATTGTCAAAGATGGCTTCAAGCTTGCTGATGTGTTTTAGTGATTGAGTATTCAGAATGTTGAGATTTTTATTCATAGGTTGACCCCTTTATGCATCTCTGAGGTTGTTTGAGTTATGTACAGCTTCATCATGGCTGGTTGAAACACTTTGGAATCAATGAAGTGTTTCTTCTATCTCTTTCCCATTCTCTTACTATTCATAACACCTTCAATCTCTAATGATCCCAAAATGGTGTGTGTTGGACCATGTGAAATAAGTCTTTTTCATTGCCATGCACCTTTATGTTAACGACTGAATGTTTCTACTCTAAGAGCTTGCATAAGAATCCTGGTTCTCTCTGCTATTTACCATATGGCATTGGGCATTTGTTTTTAACCTCTTTACTGCTCTGTCCATAGTCACGAGCTTGGTCATGATACCAGGCGTTGTGAGGATTAAATAAATAGTGATATGTGGAGGTCTCACAATTATTTCTGACTGCCTCAGTAATGTCACCTAAGGTTACTTTCTGCCTCCACACTCATAGCACACATATGCATATGCACCCAAATATACATCTACACACCAGACACACACACACACACACACACACACACACACACACACACACACACACAAAGTAATAGTGCCTGACATGGTTCTCAATGGCAAATAATATATTGTTCACTTGGCTTTAAAATGGTTTGAAAAATAGCTGTTCTTTTAATATATCCAGCATTTATGAATCACCAAATGTATTGGCATGGTTTAGTGTTGAGAATACAACTGAAATGCAGTACATACAGTTCTTACAGCACCATGACTTAGGATCTAATCATAGAACATAGATAACACAGTACTCATCCAAATCTAATGGGGGAGAGTATATGGTACTAATTAGCACAATTACCTATAATTTAAGCGTTAAAAAAGAATTCCTAGACACAATAGGACATACTGAAAACTACTTTTTTTGTTAAAAATGGTTCAATAGTAACATTTTGTAGTAATTTTTACTTTACTCAGAAAAATCTTTTATGATGCTTTTTATTTTAGGCAGTAAATCTTATCCAGTTTCCTGAAAAACCAACTTTTATTCTCAGGCTATTAATGGTATCCTCTCCTATCTGCTATTCATTCAGTGATCTACCACCAACTGGTTCATTTCTAAATGTTCTTGAAGCTTCATAGTCTTACCTCACACTTCTATATTTTATAATTTTTGTTCTGCATTAATGACTTTTAACACCTACATGCCCTGGGATAAGCGCAACTGAGGTATCTCTTGTGGGGCCATCATTATCCTTCATTTACTTATACATCAGTTTCCCTGGCTGTATTGTCGTATTGTAGAACTTGTCATCAATGCAGCCCTCAAACTCATTTTCAAACTTTGTTTGTCATCACCACAGTCTCTTTCCAGTTTTCTTTATTCCAAATACATCTACCCCCAGTAACTATTATCTTCTAATCTTTTCTCTCACATTCTTTCCACACATTCTCAATGATCTCTTTGCTCAAATTGAACCCTGCCGTTAAGGACCGTACTCATTCCTTTCAGATGTTTCAGCTTCTTTGCTTTCGTTTAACATGCTTGTCTGCAACATTCCCAAACTTATTATCACTTCTCTGTGTGTGGAAATAGACACATATCCACTGAGTTTTATTTAAGCACTCTCACCATTGGACATGATTCCAATTATAGTTTATTTCCTGGAGGACTATTACATACTGTTTGTATTAGTGATCCATGGCCATGTGACACATTACTGTAATGTTTGATAGCTCGATGGTATAAACAATATTTATAACATAGGTTCAGATGGTTGGAAATTGGAATGCAGATTAAAAAAAATTCCAGGACGACAGTCTTCTGAGGCTTCCATGGGGAGTATCTATTTCCTTTCTCTATATAGTTTTCCTAAGTTTTTGCAATAATTGTATAATTATATAATTTTTCCTCTTCCCTTTCCTTCTTCTAAACCCTGCCACATACCTCTTCTAGGCTCCTTTAAAAATACATGGTCTCTTCCTTTAATTGTTGTTTTTCAGGCACACACATTTCTAAATATATGACTACAACAGCCCAGTCATATAATGAGACTTGTATGTACATGTTTTCAGGTTTGATCATTTGGTATTAGACACACAATGCATGTCTTCTTCCCTAGGGAAGAGACTTTCTCCCGTTCTCAACATTCCTGAGTTGCTTGTGGTCCAGCCTATGGTTGGGACCCTTCATTGTTAACATGTAGATTGGTGTCATCCTCATTCAGACATATTGGTGAGACTTCATTGGTGTAGTGTTTTATTTCTCTGGCTCTTATAATTTCCCTGTCTCTGTTTCTGCAATGATTCCTAGTCTTAGGTTCAGAACTTGTGTTGTAGATGTATCAGTTGGGACTGGGACCCACAACTCTGCATTTTGATCAGTTGTGGTTTTGGGTAGTCTCCATTTATTACAAAGAGAAGTTTTCTTGATAAGGGGTAAGAACCACACTCATCTTTGGGTATAAAGATAAGTACTTAAGACGTAGTTAAAGATTATGTTGGTTTAGTAAAGTAGTAGTTGTATATTCTCCTTCAATATCCATAATGTCCATAGCCTTGTGCAGTTGGCTAGGTTTCCATCTAGGCATGATTTCCCTCTGGTTGAGTTGGGCTTAGATCCAATTAGAGAGCTGTTGGTTACTACCAAGGTACGCATACCACTATTGCATCTTTAGTGTTCTCCTGTCATGTTGGTGGTTGTGGCTCATAGGTATTATAGCTAGGTAGGACTATCGGTTGCTTCCCTCACTGGAGAGCTTGTAATGTGACTTCTGGTACCATGAAAACTAATTCTCAGGGATCAGATGTTCAGATCAATTATAGTTCAGAGGCCTTTGGGGCCTGTGTCTACAGTTCATGGTATCTTCAGCAATAGGGACTTATCTTCCACTTCTGGGGACAACCAAGGGAAGCATCCATGCTTTGTAATGTTTTGGGAGAACCTTGGATAACACTGACCAACTCAAAAGAGGGCTTCTGATGTCTTGTACTGTGATTTTTGGTGTGTGGTCTTTGACTCTTGGAGGCAGAATTATCAGCTCAAATGGGAAAATTTTATTTAAACTATGTTTGTACATTTACATACCAATTTACACATGTTATATGTGTTTTAGGCAGCTAGTTAACAGTGTGATTCTTTATGACCTTTTCAAACACCGTTACTTTCTTTAGCTCTCCCCCTACTTCTGTATTTGTCTCTGTTCCCTCTCCCTAACTAAGGTCCCCATTTCCCCCATCTCCCTCATCAGATCACTTGTATCCTGTTATCCCCCTCCCTATTTCAGGGTGGATCTGTTTCTAAGCTCATAATTGGTCACAAGCTTTGATTCTTTACTGGCTTCTCATGAAATACACTATTTCCTCAAATATGGACCATCCCAAAGAACACTTTAACATGGATAAGAGAAATTGAAATCACAGTCATTTTGTAACATAATTTTAGGGCTGGTTTCCCTTGGTTGCCCTTTTGTGTGTATTAGAAGTGAATCAGTAGGTGCACTCACATTTAGGTAGAGCTAACACAGACACGTGGGGCAGAAATCACTGTCAGAAATCTTAGACGCTTTCTTTCATATCTTTATTTTTCTCCTTGGTTTTCTAAATCTCCCTTTTTCTCCATTCTCACTTTCATCTGATTATGTTTATTCCTGTTGTTGAAAACTTGGGGACAACCATGAAAGCTATCCACAGCTTGTCACGACAGTATCTACCTTTGTGTTCTGCCAACACTTGCTTCTTCATGTTCCTTTGACAAACTGTATTTCTGAACCGATCTGAGGACCAACTTTCCACTTAGCCAACACAGCAGGTACTCTCTTGTTGGCTTAAGGCTGTCACTTCAATAAAGTCCTCCTTCATTCTATTGTCAGCCTTCTTTCACATCGCCACGCAATTTCTTATATCTTAAAAACTTGACTGATACACCTTTTTATTACCATTCCCCAATTTCATTTCTTCTTGCTTAAACATAACATGAAAATGTGTTCCTGTTCCTTCTATTTGCTCTAAAATAATTGTATTTCATTGAAACTGTGCTGGTCTTTTGGTATCCTATTTTTTTTTTGCGGGGGCGGTTTTGAGACAGGGTTTCTCAGTGTAGTTTTGGTGCCTGTCCTGGATCTTGCTCTGTAGACCAGGCTGGCCTCGAACTCACAGAGATCTGCCTGACTCTGCTACCAGAGTGCTGGGATTAAAGATGTGTACCACCATTGCCCATCTTTGGTATCCTATTTTTAACATATTCTTAAAGCTAGAAATCATGTTATAATACTTAATGCAAAACAGAAAAAGTAGATGACTTTGGGAAGATTAAAAAAATTCTGAACATCAAGTGCATTGTTCAACCCTCATCAAAGAGGTTTCTCCTTGTGGTAGACAGTAATTATCACAGAGACCCCAAAACTGGACAATGTGCAGAGTCTTTGGAGTACTTATCCTTGAATGGTATGTGTTTATCACACCCCTGTAGGGATCTATGCGAAGAGGGGACAGAAAAATTATAGGGGTAAGAGGTGGTAGACAATTTTAAGGACACAGCATTTTCCAGACACAGTAGGACAGATGTGTGTGTATGAACTCACAGATACTGTCAGTGCATGCACAAGACCTGCACAAACTTTACTCAGACAAAATCCCATATGGAGAAAGGAAAGTAGTCACAGGGTCCCACCCCTAACCAAGAAGCTTTTGACAAATGATCATCACTGGGAGAAGGAAAATTAATTTTCTTCAATCAAGAGATACTGGGTATAAAAACCAAATTCCAGGCCAGGCTCCATGCTCCTGAGTAGCTGGCAAATACAAATGGGACTCCATATTTTATAATGGCTTTTTCCTTCCCTTCCTCTCTTTCTTCCCTCCCTTCTTCCTTCCTTCCCTCCTTTCCTCCCTTCCTTCCTCCTTCCCTTTCTTCCTCCCTCTTCCTCTTTCTCTCCCACTCTCTTACTTCATTCCTTCCTCTCTTTCCCTTCTTTCAAAGAAAAAAACCCCATGAAATTAGATAAGTGAGGAAGGAGGACTTAGAGGACAGGAAAGAATATGGTGGAAATATACTATATGAAATTCTTAAAGAATTACAAAAACATAAATAAAAAAAGATGAGAGAAAACAATTTAAACAAATATCAAGAACACTAGTCTGGGTAGCTTTTTTGTGCTTGCTCAGCTTTATAGAAGAACAAGCAAAGTCCATAAAGAGGAGAACTGTTGGTTTATCAGTGAAACGCAGATTTAAGGAGCAGGCAGCCCTGTGCACTGGGAAACACTGTCTCTGTGTCCCATGCTACATAATGGCAACTCAGTCTCTGCAATACTTCTTATGAAATAAATTCAAATCTTCCAGGTAAAAAAGGTTGTGGAAAATTTTGATCTCTGAAAAATGAGAACCCTTTCTACTATGAGTGATGAATGTGTTCATTTTTAGATAATACTTTCTGATCATCTTGCTTCTGAAACATCTGTGTCCTTCTCTTGTATTTACAAGGACTTATGGAGAAGTGACTTGAAGGTGTAATTTGTCTGTTAGGTAGTAAAGATGTTCAAATGGTTTTGATCTTCACAGGACCAGGAAATTCTTTCCATGGGTTAGGGTGTTGCCACTCAGGGAATGTTTATGACCTCTTGGAATATATATGCCCTGAATGTCTTTATAAGTTGTCATTTAAATATGGTTCCAAGGCAACAAAGGCAATCCAAACTACTGTCTGGGTTGTTAAATCTGGATACCAACAACATAAGTCTAGATTTATTATCTCCTGTAAAATTGCAGCGTTCTTACTGCTTAGCTTGCAAAACATGTGTTTGTTTCTCTAGGGAACAGTCCATTCCTGAAAGAGAGAAATGAATATCAAAAGGGGATACTACCAACTTGTCATTTACAATGATTCTCATTTTATAGTATCTTCTTCACCAGAGTCTCTCTTTGGAATTCAGATTTCTCACTTCTGTACTTCTAGCCTTGACTCCTATACTATGGTGTGTGTTGAATAACAGCTCACAACTGCTGAGATTTTAGCATTAAGAATTAAATCATTTTTAAAGGCCCAGGAGGATCTGTTTCTCACTGAGAGAAAAATACATGTGAAGGAAAATCAGAACGCAGAAAACATGACAAATACTTGTAAGAAATGCAAGCTTGCTACCTGTAGCACACGACCTTTGATAATATATATGCCTGCGGTTAACCCTTGGGAACTAGTAACACTGTGTGAAGCTTTAGGGAATAATCTTAGTTTTCCACACAGCACCTCTAAACACAAGGAAGACTTGTTTAATGTACAGCTAAGGACTTCGGAGAAATTGTTTCTGTGAATACTAATTTACCCCGACATGGCATCTATCGTAAACTGACCCTAATATATCCACTATTTCCTAATTTACAAGCCATTTCCAATATTGTCAATGGAAACATTAATTAAAGCAATAATAACAGAAAAGGACAGAGACCTGCTAAGTTAAATTCTCATGTAATTAGTATTTTAATTAATATTCTAATCTGGCATTCAAATAAATTAAAAATCTTAGCAGGGCTTATTTCAGTTTTGAAGAAAAGGAATTAAAAAATTTTTCTGTTTATGGGCTGTATATTAAGAAAGCTACAATGTATTCCATGATTATGATGGTAAGAAGAAATTCATTGCTTCTGTTATCTGTGGATTAATGTGGGACTAGTTTGTTGATAATGTAAAGTTGAAAACTGTTACTTAATAAACATGTTTTTGGAATATATTAAACATAGAGCCCATATAAGTAAGTGAATTAAAATTGTGGAAATTTTCTTCAAACACTTGAGAGGAAAAAAGTATAATTAAAAAAATTAAACTTGTCATAAATTGATGTATCATTGATTGCAAAGAAAGGAATGTAACTGAAAACAGTACATAATGAATGTTTTGTGAAAACAGTGATAACTTATAGTAGGGTCTTCAAATATACCATTTTATCTGAACACATTGTGATTAGATGGGGAGGTGATGAAGGATATTTAATACTCTGATAAATGTTAGAGAAAACAATCACATAAAATGATAAGCCATAAAAACATGTGCTTCAAAATTTACTGGACTAATTTATAGAGGGTTCATACAAGGCAGTTTCCAAAAGATAGGTTGACATCACATCTTGCCTGGCTTCAATTTCTAGACCCTAAAGTTTGGACTGTGAAAACTATAACACATTTGAATCATCATTTGGCTCTTGATTTTACGAGCTTCCTAGGGTAGCATCATGTACCAGGTAATGCTCCAGACTCAACCCTAACCAGCAGAGAGAGTCTATCAGCACTTTTTCACCAAAATTTGATGTGGAACCTTACTCTGTTGCCAACCAGATTTGTATCTGCCTGATGTGTGCATTTGGGCCCACTGGGAACTCACAGTCATATCAGAATACATCTTTCCATGCTGTTTTAGCAAACCATGATGCTAGACCTGACTCAAACTTCAAAACTTCACATAGAAATTTCTTAGTTATTCAGATGAATATCTCACCTTCTTAAAATTAAAATTTAAAATTTATACTTAAAATTCTGGAATACAATTTAGTTTTCTAACATCTTCCAACAGTACTAAATTCCGGTAAAACTCCTCCTATTAGGGAGAGGTAAATTGCTATAGCCCAAATTTGTATAATAGACTGGAGTCCCACTATAAAATAGAAGATTGTTAGAAACTTGAGTCTTGAGTTTTTATCATATAATCTGTCTCCTTGGTCATATGTGCCTAAATCCTGCTTGAGGTTGCTGTGGTCTGAAAGAACACACAAGCACTTCATCCTATCTGTGAATAGTAACTAATGATCAATGAGGAATTTTTATAAGATCACTATAGGTAAATGTTAATTTTGAAAGCTGCAAAAATACCCATAAGGGACTCAAATACAAATCAGGGTAAAATACCATGTAAATGTAAATGTAGAGAGTCATAAGGAGGATAAACCAACGGTTTAATAATATGTTGCATGGCATATAATAATAATATATTGCATGGCATATTTCTTAACATTCACAAGTCTGCTCTTGCTCTCAGGTCTCATAAAATATTCTGTAATGAATACATAATACCATTTTTATCAAGGTAGAATATTTCACTTCATGGCAATCATAATTCTCCATACACTTGTTATGTAATTTATGTATATTTTTATCATTTGATTGATCAGTCTGGGTAAAATTTTTATGTGAATATTATCTTTAAATGAGTCTCAGTCACAGGATATTAAAATTGCCAACATATGCTTTACCTTTCTTATCAAAGTCTTTATAGGAATATTCAAATGATCAGATAATCTTCTGTCTATCATACCTTTAAAATTTTTTTCTTCGTTCACCCTGCTGAATAAGTAAGAACAACACACAAAGCATTTGTGTAGCTTTATCAAAAATTGGATGGAATCAAGCTGGGGTATTAAGTTTATGTGTTGCTGTATAGGCTTTATTGCCACCTGCAATGGAACAGGCCCTTGCAGTGCTATGTTGCCAGAGATGCATGTCAACTTTATTTGATTCCAAATCACTCAGATTCCTCATTATTAATCAGATTATAGTACAGCCCTGGGAAAATAATGCTTTTTGTCAAAACAACTTTAGAGCAGTGGTTTTCTCAGTCCATGGACATTCTAGTATACACCAAACTGCTGTCATTTTCAAAAAATTGCTTTCTCAGGAGTACAACAGCTATATACTGGAGTAAAAATTGGTTACTGTTGCAAGGCTACATGAGCACAGCTCTTTGGTGGCAGACAAAACAGAGCTCTCGTAAGAATTATAGGAGCTCCTATTTGAGCAGCTTTAAAAGAACAATTTGAGAGAGAGAGAGAGAGAGAGAGAGAGAGAGAGAGAGAGAGAGAGAGAGAGAGAGAGAGAGAGGATTACCTTGATTTTCTGTTCCCCCTGCCTCCATTTCTTAAGTGTTGAAATTACAGATATGGGCCACTGCACCTTGCTCCACTTTTTCGTGCTTTTGGTAATTATGTATTACGTACACTAAGAAAGAAGTAAATACCTAAACATGCTATGTGAAAGTTAACTTTTCAGATATAACCAAGCCAGAGATTAAATACCCATGTCGTGTCCTAAATATTTCTATCATTGAACAGCAACACTAGTTTCTTTGTGCGTTCTATCTTTAAATAAGGATCTGAAACAGCAGTTTGCTAATTATGACTCTAATGTGATTGCTTTAGACATCCAGCCAATATAATTTGGAATCCATTGAGAATTTTTTGGCATAATATATTTGCACTGTCCATTCTCACAGGACGTGGTCAATATTTATTTTGATCACTAAGCTAATGCACAAAGGAACTTCACATTCGTGTAAAACGAACAGTGTCTGCCTCAGTGCTTTTCACTTGTTTGAAAATAAAATGTAGGCAGTAAAATTTTAGAATTGTACAGTGGAAACTGACTGTGGAACTTGAAATGAAATGATCTTGCTCTTTGGAATTAAGCTGTGTATCCTTTTAGAGCTATAATAAACATATGTGAAAATATGTGTCTACATCTTTTTTTTTTTAAATAATACTTAGAAACTGCTCCTTCATGTGCTTTGTGTCTTGGAAAATTTTTCTGATTGGCATAGCACATTCACTTCATTTTCTGTATCAAATGCATATAGTCTTCACTTTCTTTGAATATTTATATTATATTTAACAAGTTGCCTATTAAGAAACATTAAAGTTGTTTGCAGGTTCGTTTCTCCATTTTGATATAAAATGGCTGTAAAAATAGTCCTTTACGTACCCATATCTGAATTCCACACAAATGTGTTTGTAAACACTTTAGAGTAGATTTTGTGTTAAATATATACAGATTTTGATAGATTTCCTTCACAAAGGTTGTACTAGTGAATGTTCTCACAAATTATACACACACACACACACACATACACACACACACACACACACACACACACAAAACATTTCTTCATACTCTTTTTATTTGTTAATTTTTGAGACAGGGTGTCTTGTCTTCCAGGCTAGCTTGGAACATGTAGGCAGGAATGACCTTAAACTTCTGATCCTCCAGCTTCCATTTCCTGTGAGGTGGGACTGCAGCTGTATCTTTGAAATTCTTTCATTATTTTGATAATATTATGTGCATCCAGTATTACCCATTTATTCATTATATATTTGTTGTTACTGTTCTCTAATTGCTTACTCTTGTTTCTTATCACGTATCACCTGATATTATATATCTATTATTAAATTAATGTTTCTTCTCAGTGATGAGTAAGCTACACTGTAAAGAATTTTGTTAGATTTGTTCACTTATTTCTAAATATTTAGAAATATTCCTAGAATATTTATATATAAATATTATTTATTTCTGAAGTGAATAAGTGGATTAGTGATTTAGTGAATGATTGAGGGAATGATAGCCTTTAGCACTTAACTACTAAGTTAAGATGACATGTTGTAGAAAGAAATGTATTTACATTCACTCTTGGGACTGACATTTGTGCCTTCTTAAAAGGAATTTCCCAGCTCTGTAGTTGCTTTTGAAAACATTGACTTTTTCTTCTGCTGTCTTCATCTTATTTTGCAGTAATGATCATATTTTTATTTAAAATCAAATCAGAATATATTAGTTGTACAAACTACTGGATTTCTTTTTGACATGTCAGTACTCACATCTGTACACATACATACTTTGGTTATATTTACACTGTCCCCATTAACTAAACCTACCTCTCTCCCACTTGCTGCTGGTCCTTCTCTTTAATAGTTCTACTTTCATGATCTTTTCAGTTCCTCATATAAAAGAGAAAAAAAAATACCCAGAAGATATTTCTCTTTTGGGGCCACTCTTAATTTGCTTACCATGACATCATCCAGTTACATACATTTTGCTGGACATAACAGGATTTCATTCATTATGTCTGAAGAATAGTTATGCAAATAACCATATTTCTTTTCATGCTCATCTATCAGCAGGCACCCAGACTAATTCTATGCCTTAGCCACTGTGAATAGTGTCACAATAAACAAGCACCTCTGTCATATGCTGCCTTCGTTTTCTTTGGATTTATACCTAGCAGTGCATGGAAAAATTGGATTATATACCACTTCTATTTTTAGGATCCAGAGGACTCACTATGCTGCTGTCTATGGTGTTGGCACTAATTTGCATACCTACCTACCTTGGCAGTGCTTGTTAGTTTCTGAGTTTTCAAATTTGTTGCTATTATTCCTTTATTATTATTATTATTATTATTTTATGTGTGGGTGTTTTGTCTGTGGACCGTACCTTATGCCTGTGAAGGCCAAGAGAGGGCATAGGATCTCCTGGAACTGGAGTTATAGACAGTTGTAAGACACCATGGAGTCCTAAGACTAGAACCTGAGTCCTCTGCAAGAGCAGCAGGTGCTCTTAACAGCTGAGCAATCTTTACAGACATTTTTTTTAGCTTTTAATAATAACCTTTCTAGGTGTAGTGAAATAGAATTTCATCATAGTTTTGGATTACCTTTTCCTGATGACTAATGATATTGAACATTGCAATAATAGTATTTATACAAGTTATATTTATCGACCACTTTAATTTCTACTTTTGAGAAGGGTTATTCAGATGTTCCCTGTTAAATTTTATATTGTTTCATTTGTGTTTTGTTAAGTTTCTTGAGTTTTTTTTTGCATTTTGGATATTAATTCTCTGCTATATAAATAAATATCTGGCAAATGTTTTCTTTCGTTTTGCAATTTGTATAAACTCCCTTGCTTTTTGCTTTCCTATGTAGAAAGACTTTAGTCATACTTACTTCTGTTTCCTATGCTTTTCAAATTCTCTTCAGAAAGCTACTGCCTGTGTCCATATATTCAGGCATTTGTCCTCCTATGTTTTCCTTTATTAATTCTATAGTCTCAGATATTAAAGTAAAGTCTGGCCCATTTTGAGTAGACTTTGGTACAGGGAGAGAGTGATCAGCCTTCAGTTTTCCCAGGGCCATCTGCTGAAAAGGCCACCATTCATCCTGTACTTGTGGAAACTGTTGAGAATCACTTGACATCAGTTAACAGTTCTATTTCTAGGTTCTCTTCGTGTGCTCCACATTGTTGTTTTTGCTAATAGCATGGCATGTTGCTACTGTGGCTCTGTACTATCACCAAATTAGACATTGTGATGTCCTCAGTTTAGTTCTGTCTGTTAAAGATCACTTTCACTACTTGAGGTCTGTGGCCATTTATGGTATATGCATGCTTAGATTGTCTTTTCTATTTCTGTGAAGAGTGACATTAGCATTTCAATCTATAGGATGCTTTGAGAATTATAGCTATTTTTACAATATTAACCCTTCCTATCTATGAATACACCAGTTCTTTCTGGCATTTTGTGTTTTCTCCAACTTCTTTTTCAGATTTTGCAGGTTTTGGGGGCAGAATTCTCTCACTTCCTTAATTTAGACTTAGTTGTTCTTTCTTCAGCCCCAGGACTTTATGAATGAGGATTACTTTATTTCTTTCCTACCAAAGTAATTAATGGTATAAAGAAAAAATATAGATTTCTGTACATTAATTTTGAGTCTAGATTTGCTGAATTCATTGACCAACTCTGGTAAGTTTTGGTGGAGATTTTAGGTTTTGGATATATAGAATTGCATCATTGGCAAATAGGTAAAATTTTACTTCTCCCTTTCCTTTTCATACTCATTTTATTTCTTTCTCTTGCCTCATTACTCTGGCTATATTTTCTAATACTTCAAGGAATAAAAGCACTGAGAACAGACATTCTTGACTTGCTCCTAATCTTAGAGAAAATGCTTCAATTTTTTTTTTCTATTCAGTATGATGTTGCCTCCTTGTCACATAGAGTCCATTTGGTTGAAATAAGCTTCTTCCATACTTAATTTGCATAGTTTTTAAAATCATTAAAGAGTGGTAAATTGTTATCAATTACTTTTCCTTCACCTATTGAGATGTTCATCTGATTTTGTCATTCATTCAGTTGACATGGTTTATTATTTTAATTGATTTCTAGATATTAAACTTCTCATTAGTCATGGATGTGGTCTTTTCAATGTGTTGTTGGATTTAATTTGGAGTATTTTTTTCTGATGATTTTTTGCATCTGTGATCATCAGGATATTGATTTACAATATTGTATTTTGTGTGTATGTCTTTGTCATGTTTTAGTAGCAGGATAATGCTGAACTTACAAGTTTGAAAAGGTTCTCTTTCAATTTATGGGATTGGTGTTAGTTCAGAAGTAAGGTAAATTTCAATAATGAAGCCACCTGTCCATGAGCTTTTATTTCCATTGGGTGAGTTTTTAAATCTGATCCAGTCTCATTACATGTTATTGGTTTTTACAAAGTTTTAAAAATATCTTTTTGTTCAGTTTTTTTTTATTTTTTTTAAGATTTATTTATTTTTTTATGTATATAGCACATATGACTACAGGCCAGAAGAGGGCACCACATCTCATTACAGATGGTTGTGAGCCACCATGTGGTTGCTGGGAATTGAACTCAGGACCTCTGGAAGAGCAGTCAGTGCTCTTAACCTCTGAGCCATCTCTCCAACCCTTTGTTTAGTTTTGACAGGACACAGAATATGCACAGTTCTACATTTTAAAATGTAACATGCAGTTTACAAACAATATATAGTGATATTTTTCGTTTCTAAGACATCAGTTGTAATATCTTCCTTTTCACCTATAATTTTATTAGCAATTTTCCTTATTAATTCTAGTGATTAAACCCAGGATTTCCCACAAACCAGGCAAGTGCTATCCCACTAACTGATGCTACAGGCCTGTAAATTCATTTATTAAGAATTTGTGTCCTTTACCTAAAAGTTTGACAATTTTATTTATCTTTTAAAATAGCTAATCTTGTTTTATTGATCACCTATATTTTATTTTTTATTGTGGCTACTTTATTTATTGCCCCTTTGATATTATTTTTTCCTCTATTGTGGGTTTGACTTTTCTTGCTTCCCTGTCTTTGAATGAATCACTGGGCTTTGTTACTAAAATTTTTATGTCTTTTAAACTTAAGAAGTCTTGGCTATAAGCTTCCTTCTTAGTATTGTTTTTGTTGTACTCACAAGTTGGTATAGCATGTTACTATTTTCATTTGTTTCAAAGAATTTTTAATTTACTTTTGATTTTCTCAATGACCCACTATTTTTTCAAAAGTCGTTAGTCAGTCTTCATGTTTTCGTGCAGTGTCTGTGGTTTCTCTTAGTGATGGTTTTAGCTTTATTCCATGGTTGTCAGAAGATATAAAGGATATGATTTAAATATTTTCATTTACTGAAGCTTGTTCTGTGACCTAACATATGCTCTACTCTAGGGAACATTCAATGCACTGATGAAAAGAATATATATTCTGAAGTTGTTGGGTGGGATATTCTGTTTTTGTCTGTCAAACCCATTTGAGCTATAGTAAAATTTAACTATGGTGTTTCTTTGTTGATTTTTCATTTTCTTTTGGTTTTATGATATTATCTATTCCATAATAATTACCTACACTATTACTGCCTTAAAGCCCATTGCTGTGGATATCGCTCTATATAAATAAAGCACTGATTGGCCAGTGACCAGGCAGGAAGTATAGGTGGGACAAGGAGAGAGGAGAATTGAGGAAGGAGGGAGGAAAGAGAGACTGCCTGGAGCTGCTGCCAGGACAAGGAAGATGTACAGTACCGGTAAGCCACAAGCCATGTGGCGAAGTAAAATTAATAGAAATGGGCTAAATACAAGAGTAAGAGCTAGACAATGATAGGCCTGAGCTAATGGCCAAGCAGTTTAAATAATGTAAGAGTCTATGTGTTTATTTTATAAGTGGGCTCTGGGACTGGTGGGACTTGGTGGCGGGAGCTGGAGAGAAATTCTCCAGCTACAGCCCATCTCTCTCTGTAGGTTTAATAGAGTTTGTTTTATATACTTGGATGATCTGACATTAGGTGTATAAAGGCTTGTAATTGCATCTTCCTGATGACTGGATCTCCTCATCAGCATATAGACAGATTCTTTTTCTCTTATCATTGTTTTTGCCTAAAGTGTACTCAGTTTGATATAAGTACAGTTTCTTCTGTTTGCTGACAGATTCAGTTTTCTTAAAGTATTTTCTACCATTTTACTTTCAGTCTGTATGTAATTGTATTAGATAGTTAAATTTTTTATATGCAACATATTGCTGGGTCTTGCTTTTTTTTTTTTAATCCTTTCAGCCAGCCTATATACTTTAGTTGGACATTAAAGATCACTAACACTATGAATTATTAAACATGACATCATTGGTTGCTTGTTTTCTAGTTTTTTTAATTTATTTTATTTTACAATACCATTCAGTTCTACATATCAACCACGGGTTCCCCTATTCTCCCCTCTCCCACACCCTCCCCTTTTTTCTAGTTGTTTTGAATATTCTTTGTTCGTTGATTCTCTCATCTTTGTAGCTTGATGATTATTCTATTAATACCACCATATTCGTTTCTGTTTCCCATGTGTGCATCTATTCCTCTAGAGGAACTCATGTTTTCACATCCTATTGGGATGGTGACTATCTTCCTCTCACTTCTGAGGGCAAGGCTTCCTTAAGCGTCTTACAAGGCCATCTTATGTTCATGAATTCTCTTAGTGTTTGCACTTACTTTGAAGGACCATTTCTTCTTCATTTCTGAAAACAACATCTCTGATTATAGGAATCCTGGCTGGCAGTTATTTTCCTTTGGGATTGGAAATACATTTTTCTGTGGCTGCCTAACCTATCACGTTTTTTTTTTTTTTTTTTTCTGAGAGATCTGCTGTTAATCCAATGTCACCTGACAGTTTTTGTGTATAGATTTTGAAACTCTGTTTTCTTTGGGAGCTGAATACATTTCATGGCAAAGATTGTATTTCTTTCAGGTTCTCTAAGTCTCTAATACCTGGAATCTTAGATCTCCATTGGGAAGTTACTGCCAATATTTCATTTTCACACTTCTTTCTCTCTTCCTCTTTGGGTAACAGTGTTTGACCTGTTTGGTGCTCATGCCCCATATATCTTGAGAGATAACTTCATGAAAAGTAATTTTTACGATTGTCTGTGATATTTTAGAAAATACTACATACGTATATAATATGCTCTGGTTATACTTACCCTATGTTTTCTTATCTCATCCTTCATTTTCCTTCCCCTTTCCATATTTATAATAAGTCTTCCTTTCCTTTTCATCCTATCCTCCAGTTCTACATTTTGTGGTTCTGGATTTCATCCTCTTGGTCTAGTTGGAGAGGCTTTTAACAATTTTTTTCTAACTTACTGAGATTCTCATTTCTAAGATTTTTGACTGTCTTTTTAAAAAATCACCTTGTCTTTGCTGAATTTCTCCATATTCTTTGTTATATTCTTATTTCATTTGCTGTTTCTATAAATTTTCTTGGATTTTCTACACTTGGACATCTTTGGTTTCTTTTATTAGAGGGACAATCTTTAGGAGCTAAATATTACTTTTCTTTCATAGTTTTCATGTTACTATGCTAAAGTTTGCACATGTAGTAGAATGGATGATTCTTTATATGTTGTTCTTACATGTGGCTTGGGAGATTTCTTTCATAGGTTTTGAAATTCTTTCCTTTCCTATACTTTTTTTTTGAGCTGAAGATCGAACTCAGGGCCTTGCGCTTGCTAGGCAAGCACTCTACCACTGAGCTAAATCCCCAACCCCCCTTTCCTATACTTTTGAGAGTTGAGCATATCTCATTAAAAGGATCTTTTTAGCCATATACATTTGGGGGTTCTATAAGCATACTCAATTCATGGAACAGTATTCTCAGTAAATGCCTTCTTTTGAATGTGTGTGCTGTAGTATTGGTGTGCATAAAATATTGAGTTTATTCTAGCTCGACAACATAGTGTAGTCACCCTATAGTTTCTTTGGCTGTGATGTCATCTTGATCCCATATTGAAGTTGAGCAGACCTATGGTTATTGAAGGGTATGACTTCTCAAATGATTTATGATATATGCAGCAGAGTGCTTGGCAACACTCAATATTATTAATTCCTCAGTGGGCATGTCTGTCACTGGCAAGTGTTAAGAAGTCACTAGGGAATGTTGATATTGGACGTTCTACTTAAAAGTGTCTTTGATAGTGACTGTACAAGTGATGATGAAGGGCCTGAAAAACTTGCTGTCTTACTACATAGTGCTATGGACCTGTGAATTTTCATAGAGTGTCAAGAACAAGGATCAAAACCCAGTCTTCCGTGTTAGCGGTATGTGATTAAAAAAAGGCATGCTAATGATGAATACTTGGAAACATTAAATGTATGGTGACAGAGGGAATTGTGCTGTCCCCTTCTGCTACTATTCCAGATGTGCCCACCTAAGAGAAGGATCTCAGAATATTAGTAGTGCATGCTGGACTATAGGACAATACATGGAGACTTTTATCCTGGCTCTTTCTATTATAGTCTCAACTTGGGATTAGGCAGAGCAAATCATAGCTGGATTTGTACAAAGTTATTCTTAGCTGAGGTTATGGTAGTGATGAGAGAGAGCAGAATTTGGACAGCACAAGGAGAAGTTACTCTCTAGGAGAGAATGTTCTTAAGGTTGTATGCCCCAGCTACAGATCTGTGGCAATATTCAAGGTAGCCCCAATATGCTTCCACATGCAAGGAACTGATGAAACATGAAGGTTCTTTCCCTGCCTTGCTTGTGGACAATCATGTAGGTGGGCAAAATCTAGAGGTGTAACATGGCTCAAGACCATCAAAACATGCCTCTCTGTGCAAGAGAGCAGGGGAATAATAAGAGTTCTTCCTCCAGCACATTGCTGACAGGTGTCTATGTGGCTATTGGGAAAGAGGTAGTAGGAAGTATTTACATTATAGTTTTGTTCAGTTCTATCACTCATAAAAAATAGCATACAACTAGCCACATTTCTGGTCCTGAAAGGCAGGTTCCATGATCCCCTACTTTTGGAAGGCATCTCCATTCCCACCCATGCCACACCACCTATTTCCTGAAATATAGTGCTCTTTGTGGGCTAATTTCAGAGGTTCTTTATTGAACCAAATTTGATTTGTAAGGCAATTAGCTTCTGAACAAGTACAGAAGGCTATCTCTGGAGTCCCAGAGATGGGAATACGCAAGGATTTTGATTCTCCAGAGCAGCACAAAGACAATTGGTCCCTTCTCAATGTCTCCAGGCAATAGCACCTGGGAATTCTTCCCAAAGCTGGTTCACAATGTAATTTCTTATTTATTCAGGATTTTGGACTCCAGGAGTTGTGAATCTTTCTAAGAGCTAGTACTGTCAAGCATACACCCTGGTGATTTGGTTTGCTGGGAATCACTTTTTTCTTCATCCTGGTAGAGGGAGACTCCACCTTCCTTAGTCTTGGACCAGATGGCAGGTGATAGAATATTTTGTTTCTCTTGCTGCAGTTCTAGTTAAGGTCTCTGGATTTGTATAAAGTTTATACTTTTCCACACATTGGGTGAGGTGGTCATGGAAAATGCTGGAATGCAACAGTAGAAAGTCAGCCAGTGGAGCAAAGCATCAAGCTCTAGTCAAGAGGATGTTGATAATGGAATATCTTACAAGGTTTTGAAGTTTTAAATTTTTTTTGTCCTTTTATCAGTTTTATCATATAAACCACACTTTGATTTCATTTGTTCAAATTTCAGCTGAAGCCAGATGTATTTCTCAGAAGAATAAAACAAAATCAAAACATTTTTAAGTGGATTCTGCAAATTATAGAATCTTAGGATTAGAGTTAACTAAAAAGGAAAGTTATTTTGTCCTTGTTAAACTAACTTTAAAGTATTTCTTTTGTTCTCATGCAAATGAATTCTATTCTGCCTAGAGTATGTACTTCCAAATGGATTTTAGGCAGTTAAAATCAATCTGTACTGCAAACACAAGATTTATTAAAGCGATGTTTTGTGATAGAATTAAGAAGGCTTAGTGTTCAACCAGCTAACTTACGCAAATAGAATTTCAGATAACTTAAATGTTCATGCCAAGGGACATTATGTTCATTTTATTCTCTGTACTAGCATTGGGATATATATTATCCCATATCTTTGATAGCTAAAGATTATTTTTTCTGTTAAAAGTGATACTAGGCTAGGAATGAAATTTAGTTGGTAAGTTGGCAATTTGGCAGAATATTTGCCTAGCATATTCAAAGCCCTAGGATCAATCTCTAGCACAGAGTAACTTGGGCATGGTGGGACATATCTGTAGTTTTATCACTTGTGAGGTGGAGGCAGGAAAATCAGAAAGTTAGTGCTGTCCTTAGCTTTATAGTGAGTTTCAGGACAGCCTGTGCTATATGACAGCCTGACTGAAAGAGAAGTACCTATACATGATGTTTAATAGATCATCCATGCTATAAATACATGTCAATAGAGCACTGAAAATGCTGGGTTTGAGAAACAAACTTCCCTTTCTCATTTCCTAGAAAGTTTAGCTTTTAGATTAAAAGCAGAACTTCATATACTTTTTAAAATTTCATGAACTGATTAATTGTGTGTGTGTGCATGTGTGTGTGTGTGTGTGTAAGTTATGATGCGTGTATGACGGTAAAAGGATAACATGCTGAAGTCAGTTGTCTCCTTCCACTATGTGGATCATGGGGATTGAGCTTAGGTCATCAACTTGGTAACACATGCCTTTCCCAGCTGAGATGGCCCCAAAGTGGAAACAGAATAGCTTATTGCCTTTGCTTTGTTGGAACTTAATAATTGCATTAGTTAGAACAACTTTATCAGACTAATTCATGCTCCAGGTAAGCAGAAGCAATAGCAATTAGTAAACAACATCAAGGATAATATGTACCTGTTACTCTACTTTGCCCAAGCTTCAAACCTACAATTAATAGTATAATAGCATTATGATTTTTTCTGTTTATATAAAATACATCATTTTAAGATTTTTTTGTTTTTTAATAATTTAGGTTTTCTTTTTAGTAGGAGCATAATCAATAAGTAACATCTCTTCAACAAAACAGTTCTTAAATGTAGAAATTAGCACACAGTAAAAGGATTTTTACAGTTCTTCATTATGTATATTTTTTAGATGATTCTGGAAGCTTGGATTTTATTTCTGGTTTGCCATGTTGCAGAAAGGCAAACATGAAATGTATCCATTTGCCGTTGCACGTTCCTGGGTACTATGCAGAGGGAGCATTGCTGCAGTGACAGATGTTGATGTCAACTGCCTCAAGTATGATCATCCAATTTCTGTCTACAGAGACAAGTAAATCATTAATCACATAATTGGAACAAAATAAGTTGCCCAACTCTCCTGAAAGACTTTGAAATATTGACATGGTCTCATATGTAGTCCTCAAAAATATTTCAGTAAAAATGTAGAACAGATGATTACAGAATTCAGTTCCTTAGAGTAAGTAGAACTTCACCCAAAGTGAGCAGAAGTTTTTATTTAAGACAGAGAGTGAAAAGATGGAGGAAGATGCCCTGCAGACTAAAAGCTTACTGCTTCTTTTCATCTTGGATTTCATTATGTGACTTGGGACTATTTTACAGGGTTGTCTGATCTAAAACATTCTTGCAAATTCTGTCCGATTCCAGCCATCCAAGAATTGCCAATAAATCCTAACAATTTACCAATTACTGTGTACCAAGCTCTGGACTATTCTTTACATATTTTATCACTTAATCATAGTAAAACACCAAAGCTATTGTCCCCATTTTTAAATCAAAAGAGTTTCCTAAAAATGAGAATAGATTGTACAAGGTTATCAGGCAAGCAGGTGACAAAACAGACATTTTAATCTACATGTGTCTAACTTCACTCATAGTTGCACTGAATTCATTAAGCAACTGGTTACATTAAACCAACCTTCCCCAAACATTCCCCTTTTATACTGTATCACCACTGTGCCTAGGATTGTTACTGATCAGATGTCTTCATATGCTTCCTTAAGATAAAATTGTTAATCATAGAAAACATAGTTTCCAAAAAATATTTTCTGCCCAAGTGACTGTTGTTATAATTCTCTTAAATCATTCAAAATGGAATGTACCTCACACTGTAACCCAAACTCATCACTCAAAAATTTGAACTGCATAGTCAGCCCCCAGTATAACTCTAACTTCTTCCCAGTGAATTTCAGTCATCTAGTAATTAGAAGATTTTATACTGTCAAAAGTCTCCATGCTTTCTTTTGCAATATGCCAAGGTCAGTTTCTCAATTATTTTCTTTTCTCACTGGGTCATTATTCAAACAGCACTACTCATATCACATGCAACTAAAGCAATAGGAGGCTTAAATCCCATATGATCTAATTATATAAAAAAAATTGGCTGGCTATTATGGTAAGTTTACACTCTGACCTGAGGAAAATATTTTGAAAGATGTTATGTTCACAGTGGATGAAAAATGAGATGCACCAAAATTTCTTAGCTAATTGAGAATGGAGAAATGCTTGAACGATCTTGCCAACTGACTGATCCCTATTGGGATGCATTTTACTATGTGAAAGAAGCTTAATAATCTAGTGAGGAATGTAGAGCATTCTAAGTAAGGAATGCAAGATTAAAGAACAATATCATTGAAATGAGTTGAGAACAGAAGTATACCAAAATAATGGTCAAAGGTTTAAGCAAAAATAAGCATTAAAACAAATACAATCCATTTCATAGAACCGTGCTACAGAAGGACAGACTCTTATCTGAATCTAGACTACTGTACTACTTGTGTACAGCTGTAAAATGAAAACAAACACTGAGAGCGACAGGTGTACTTCTGTCTCATGGATTTGAGTAAAAAATTTGACTCATGAACTATGTGTCATGAACCAGCCATTTAAAAGCCTTCTTTAGCAAAGATTCCTGTTGTTTTTTTCTAGTGCTTAGTAGGATGTGAAAGAACTGGGTTTTGTATGCTAGCTGATATAAATGCTTGTGCTATATTCTTTTATTCCCTCTTTTTTCTTGAAAATATTTTTCATATAAAATATTCTGATCACTATTTCCTTTCCCTCATCTCCCAGATCCTTCCTTTTTACCAATCCATTCAACTCAACACATTCTTCTCTTTAGAAAACAAATAGGTAAAATAAAACAGAATAAAACAAAGGAAACAGAAAACAAATTAAAAAGCAAGCATGAAACACACACACACACACACACACACACACACACACACACACACACACACACACACACACACACACACCATGCAGAAACATGCATACATACAAACCCCCCAAATCACAAAATCAAAAACCATAATATATAAGCAAAAGAACCAGCTCAGCGACTACTCAGACCCACGTCCTGGGCCTTGGGTTGACCCACCCCAGTATTTACCCCATCTATCCCCTGCTGGAGTGCATGAAGGGACTGGTCCTGTGGTAACCACAGGATCTCTATGACTTAAGGTAATAGCATATCAGAGAAGAGTTTTGGTGGGGGGTCCAGTGATGATGGTGTGCTAGAGGACTTGAACCAGACTAATGACTCATTGCAATGAACGTTTTGTGGGTGGGGCTGATCGGACGAAGGGGTAATCTGTGTGACACGCTGCAGCACCAGTGCCACTAGAATGAAAGAAAAGGTGATGGAAGGAGGAGGAGCGAGGTGGTTTTGTGTGTGTGTTTTGTTTTGTTTTTAATTTATATTTTTGGGAAGGATAATGCAGGGGTCAGGGGAGGATTTGGAGGGGTGGGAAGGTGGGTGGTATTGGGGTGCGTGATGTGAAATTTCCAAAGAATCAATAAAGAATTGTGTTACACAAATGAAAGTGCAGATAACACTACCATGTGACCTAAATGTACCTCTCTTGCGTTTACACCTAAAGAACTCTAATTCAACACACCACAGTGAGATTTACACATCCTTGGGTGTTCTTGCACTACTCACAACAGCTAGAAGAGGAATCCAGCCTATATTAATTTTAAGAATGGATAAAAATGTGGCACAAAGTGATGAAATAGCCAATTTAATTTTGTTAAGCCATAAAGAGAAATAAAATCATGACATTTGCAGATAAAAACTGCTGAGACAATTTATTATGAGACAAAAATATCTCCAGAAATATCATTGAGTTTGTCGTGTGTTGGCCATCTACTGCTGGATGTGGCATCTACACTTAAGTTTAGTTTTTATACCTAGTGAGACACCGTTGGGGAAAAATAATTTTTCTTTATAAGAAATTGGAGATAGTTTCTGAATTAATGATGTGTGCTCATGTCCACTTCCTCTGGCAGTGCTGGGACTCCATTTGGTTTGGATATGTGCAGGCCCTGTGCATGCTGTGCATGCCATGGTCTCTGTGAGTTCATATGGTATCAATCCTGTTGTATCTGAAAGGTACTGTCTCCTTTCCCACTGGCTCTTATAATCTTCCCACCCTCTCTTCTGCATAGCTCCCTGAATCCTAAGGAAAGGAGTTTGATTAATGCAGCACAAATCCTAATTGGTCTTAATAATAAAAACCTGGAGCCACATATTGGGGTAAATGCTGAAAGATCAGAGAAGCAAAGCAGCCAGCCACTAGAGAGACTTCTTACCTCCACCCAATCCTCAGCCTGAAAGGGGCCAAACTCCTGACTCTACCCTGCCTTGTCACTTCCCCTCTCCACACAGCCATATCACTTCCTGTTTCCTCCTCTTAAGTGCTAGGATTAAAGGTGTGTGCCTCCCAGGTGTTGGGATTAAAGGTGTGCGCCACCACTGCCTGGCCTCTAGTGGCTAGCTCCACTCTGATCTCCAGGCAAGCTTTATTTGTGATAGTACAAACAAAATATCACCATAGATGAAGACATTCCATTAAGGAATGACTGTTCCAGGGTCTTTCATTTTTCTGCACCTTGTCCAGATGTCAGTGTCTCTATTAGTCCCCATCTAATGTAGGAAGAAGCTTTTCTGATGATGGTTGAGCAATACAATGATCTATGGGTATGGCAGAATGCCATTAGGAAGCATTTTATTGTTATGTTCTTATAGTAGAACAATATTTTTTCCTTAGGTCCATGGCCTAACAAATCTCTGATTCATGGTACCCAAGCAGCATCACAAATAGGCTCCATCTCATGGAGTGGGCTTTAATTCCCACCAGATAGTGGTTGATTACACCCATAGCTTTTGAGGCACTATGGCAACAGGTTATCATTCAGGCAGAAAACCATTATAGGTCTCAGGACTTGGAGCAGGGTTACTGTTCACCTTACTCCTCTGGAAGTGTACATAGTATTCTCTAGTACCTGAACTCAAGTGAGTAAAGGTGAAAGCTGTAGTTATCCACCAGCATGATGACTTCCTTGTGTTCAATTAGGTAAATAGGCATTGCCATCAGCAAATAGGGCATCACTATCAGTTTGTAGAGAACAGTGAATAGCCTTGGCAATAGTCTGAGTTGTTTGGGAGTTTCCATGGGACCTCGTGGGTCAACTACTCAATTAGATGTAACCCATTACTGGCCCTGCAGGTTTCATTTGGTGGTGAGGGGTACTAGGGAGGGCATTCTCTCCCCTGTTGTTTGGAGATTCCATTTGGATTTTTATCATATATGTATATATTTATGGAGTTTCTACAGTAGGAGGTTTCCTTAGCACCCCTCAAGTGGTCCTTAAGTGTTACCCATCCCTTCTTTTATTTCCTTCATGATCTTTTCCCCCCTCACATCACTCCATAGCTGTATATTCTATTTCTTATTCCTTGAGAGATCTTTCTCTGCCCCAGTCTCTTTCTCTATAACTAACATCTGTGGTTATGTGTATTGTAGCATGTCTATAAAGGCTCAAAAGATAACTCCACATGTAAGAGAATACTTATCATATTTGGCTCCAATGTCTGGATTACATCACTGAGAATGGACTCATTTACATGCCATTTTGTGACTTCATTTTTTTAACAACTGAATAATATTTTATTGTATAAAATGCCCCATGTTTTCATTATCTGTTCATCTGCTGATATGTACCCAGGATATTTCCAGTTTCTAACTATTATGGATAGAGCAGCAATGAACATAGATGAGTGGTCTATAGTAGGATGTAGAGTCCTTTGGGTATACACCTGAGTGTGGTACAGCTGGTTCTTGAGTTAGGTCTATTCTGTTTCCTGGGGAACTGCTGCAATGATTTACACAGTGGCTGTACAAATTTGTACTTCCACCAGCAATGGATGAGTGTTCCCCTTACTCCACATCCTCACCAACATTAGCTGTCATTTGTTTTATTGATCTTGGCCATTCTGACTGCTGTAAGATAAAACTCAAAGTTTTGATTTGAATTTACCTGATGACTAAGGATGTTGAACGTTTCTGAAAATTTTTCTCAACCATTTGTATTTCATCTTTGAGAAGTCTCTGTGTACTTTAGTACTCCATTTTAAAATTGGGTTATTTATTTCTTAGTGTCCAGTTCTTTTGTTCTTTATACATTTTAGATATTAGCCCTCTATCAGATATTTAATTGGAAAAGTTATTTTCCCATTCTGTATGCTGCTGATTTGTCCAAATGACAGTAACCTTTACTGTGCGGAAAGCCTTTTCAGCTTCATACGGCCCCATTAATTAATTGCTGATTTTAGTACCCAGCTATCACTGTTCAGAAGGTCTTTTCCTGTGCCAAGGAGCTCACCAACTTTCTCTTATATCGGTTTCAGTGTAACTGGTTTTGTGTTGAGGTTTTTGATCCATTTGGAGTTGAATTTTGTGCAGAATGGTAAGTATAGATCCATCTGGCTTCTTTTACATGCAGCCATCCAGTTTTATCAACATCATTTTTAAAGATGTGGTATTTTATCCAATGTGTGTTTCTGACTTCATCAAAAATCCAGTGTCCATTATAGCTAGAGTTTTTCAGTCCTTCCTGGCCCACAGTCAGGACAAATCTCTCTCCCATAGCTGCTCAGACCCAACTGAGTAAACACACAGAGACTTATATTGCTTACAAACTGTATGGCCGCAGCAGGCTTCTTGTTATCTAGTTCTTATATCTTAAATTAACCCATTTCTATTAATCTATAAGTTGCCACATGGCTTGTGGCTCACCGGTATCTTTTACATGTTGCTTGTCATGGCGGCGGCTGGCAGCGTCTCTCTGACTCAGCCTTCCACTTTCCAGAATTCTCTTCTCTCCTTGTCCCACCTATACTGCCTGCCTGGCTACTGGCCAATCAGTGTTTTATTTATTAACCAATCAGAGCAACACATTTAACATATAGAACATCCCATAGCAGTCCATAGGCTTGTGAACTTATTTCTGGGTCTTCAACTCTATTCCATTTATCAACATGTCCTTTTGTTGTGCCAATACCATGCTGTTTTTATTACTATAGTTCTGTAGTACAATTTTGAGATGGAAGATGGCAATACCTCCATCAATTCTTTTATTATTCAGGAGTGTTTTGGTTATCCAGGATTTTTTTGTGCTTCCATAAGCTGAACATTGTATTTTGATTTTCTGTGAAAAAATATGTTAGTATTTTGATGGAGATTGCATTTAATCTGTAGATTATTTTGGTAAGGTGGCCATTTTTACTCTCTCTATAAAATCAGTACTATTAATGTCACTGATTCATGAGCATGGGAGATCTTTCCATATGCTGATATCTTCAATGTTTTTCTTTTTTAATGTCTTAGAAATTTTATCAAATAAGTCTTCCATTTGCTTGGTTATAGTCATCCTATAATATTTTTTTTGAGATTATGGTGAAAGGTGCTGTTTCCCTGATTTTTTTCTCAATCACTTTGTCATTTATGTAAATGAAGGCTAGTAATTTTTCTGCATTGACTTTGAATCCTGATACTTTGCTCAATATATTTATCAGCTGTAAAAATTTCCTGGTAGAGTTGTTAGGGTCATTTATATTTACAAAAATACCTGCAAATAAAGAGACTTTTGTTTCCCTTATATCCCTAGCTTCTCTAGGAGTTTTATCTTGAGGGATGTTAGATTTTTGTTAAGAGCCTTTTCTGCTTGGTGGAGCATAGATTTCCCCCCCCAGTATGTTCTTTTAATTCTCTGCATTTCCTCTGTGTCTGTTGTTAGATAGGTCCCCATTTTTGTCTCTTAATTTTATTAATTTAGGTGCTTTCTATCTATCTTTTAGTTAATTTAGCTAAAGGTTTGTCAATTGTGAGTTTCACAAAGAACAACTCTTTGTTTTGTTTTATTTTGTTTCTATTTTATTGATTTCAGCCCTGAGTTTGATTATTCCTTGCTGTCTAATCCTTTTTGATATTTTTCTTCTTTTTGTTCTAGAGCTTTCAGGTATGAAGTTAAGTTGATAATTCGAGATCTCTTTAGTTTTCTTTATGCATTCAACTTAGAACTGTTTTCATTGTGTCTCATAGATTTGGGTATGTTGTGTTTTCATTCAATTCTAAAAAGTTTTTTTAATTTGCTTCTTCATTTCTGTCTTGAACCATTTCTTTTCACCCAGTAACAAGTTCAACTTGCATGAGTTTGTAAGCTTTCTGTTGTTTCTGTTATTGTTGATATCCAGCTTTAATCCATCGTGGTCAGATAGGATGCAGGCTGTTATTAGAATTTTATTATACTTGTTGAGACTTGCTTTGTGTTCAAATATAGGTCCAAATTTGGAGTAAGTAAAAGGATATGCTGAAAAGAAGCTATCTTCTTTTGTATTTGGATGAAATGTTCCTACATTTCTGCTGGGTCCATTTGATTTGTGCTGTTATTTAGCTCCAGCATTTCTCTGCTTAGTTTTTGTCTGTAGAGCCAATCTATTGATGCAGAGTATTGTTGAATTCGCCCAATATCACTGTGCGAGGGAAGTTCATGATTTTATTTGTAATAGTGCTTCTTTTAGGAATACAGTTGCTCTCTTTTGGCGCATAAATGTTTAGAACTGTAATATCATCATGGTGAACTTTTCCTTTGATGAGTATGTGTTACCCCTTTCTCTTATTATCAGTTTTGGTTTGACATGAAAATGGCTATACCTGATTGCTTCTTGGGTCCATTTGCTTGGAATATCTTTTCCCATCTTTTACCCTGAAGTGATGTCTATCCTTGATGGTATGATATGTTCCAACAGAAGGATGGATCTTGTTTTCTAATCCACCCTGTCAATCTCTGTGTTTTTATTGAGGGAATTGACAACACTAATGTTAAGAGTTATTGAATAGTGTTTATTGCATCTTGTTATTTGGTTGTTATAGTGTGTATATTTCCTATTTTTTTGATTTACTGCTCTGAGATTATTTATTCCTTGTATTTTCTTGGGTGTATTTAATCTCTTCAGGACAAAACATTTCCTTCTAGTCTATTTGTAGAGCTTAAATTCTATATAGATACTGTTCAACTTCTTTTTCTTTTTATTGTGGAATGTTTTTCTTTCTCGTCTATTGTGGTCAAATGTTTTGCTGGGTAACTAGTTTTGGCTTGCATCTGTTGCCTCTCAGAGTTTGTAGAACATCCTTCTGGCTTTTAGAGTCTCCATTGAGAAGTCAGGTGTAATTCTAATAGGTCTGTTACTTGGTCTTTTTCCCTTGAAGCTTTTAGTATTCGTTCTTTGTTCTATATGTTAAGGGTTTTGATTATTATGTGTTGTGGGCAATTTTTCCCCTTGTTCCTTTCTATTTGTTATTTTCTATGCTTCTTGTACCTTGATAAGCACCTCCTTCTTTAGTTAGAAAAATTTTTTCTCTGATTTTGTTGAGAGTAATTTTTGCCCCTTTCACCTGGGTTTCTTCTGCTTCCTCTATTCCTATTATTCATAGATCATGTCTTTTCATAGTGTTCCAGATCCTGGATGTTTTTGTACTTGGATTTTTTTTTTTATATTTTACATTTTTGACTGTTTTCCTTTTTTCTATTTTGTCTTCAATGAATGAGAGTCTCTCTTTGGTCCCTTGTACTCTGTTGGTGAAGTTTATTACTTAGGTTTATGTTTGGTTTTCTGTTTTTCACTTCCAGTTATGGCTTAGTTGGGATTTTTCTTTAATAATTTTATTTCTTTGTTAAATTCTATTTTTCTGTCTTGAAATGTTTTCATTATTTCATTTCAGTTTGTGCTTTTCACAGACTTCATTAAAGGATTCATCCATATCATCTTTAAGGTTCTGTAATATATTCATAACTGCTCATTTGAAGCTTTTATCTTGTGCTTCAGCTGCATTTTGTTTCTCAGAGTTTTATTGTTATTGTTACTGGGTACTGGTAGAGACTTATTGTCTTCACCTTTGATGATTGTGTCTCTGCTCTGGTGTCTAGACATCTGAGTTTGGCATGTTCGTGATTTTAGTGGTTACCATCTGATCTTGACTTTGTTGGGTAGCTTTCCCATTCATCGGTTTCTGTTGCCCTTTCTAGATCTTAGGGCATTGTTGTGTATGTGTATTTTCTGGGAGGGAGTGCTTCTGCAGGTGGGTGTCAGCGAAGAACAGAATTGGACTAGGGGAAAAGACTGAGTAAGGCTTCAGGAGAAAGGTAAGGAGCTCCTGTTCAACACAAAAGGTGCAGTCCAGAGAGAATTGGAAGTATCGTGGGAAGATGGTATCTTACAAGTAAGCTGCAGTCAGGTCACAAATCATCTGGAGAGACAGGGATGAGGTGGCTAAAGGGAATTGTTGATCTGACCCAGAGTTGTAGTTTCCAGTGAATGAAAAGAATGTGGGAGGTGGGGCATCTGTTAGGAGGCTGTTACCTGTCTGAGGTTGAGAGATTGGAATGGAGAACAGGAAAGACAGGGTAGACCACTTACCTCAGTCCATACCAGGTGTGACCACTGAGAGTCCCAGGAGGTTGTTACCTGTCTGAAGTTGAGAATCGACAAATTGTAATGGAGGACAGGAAAGCCAGGGTGAACCACTTACCTGAGTCCTTGCCAGGTGTGGCCACTGAGAGTCCCTGGGAGAAAATCTTTCTAGGTATCAGAAGCTGACAGGAAGGAATCAGGATGAACAAGAAGTGAGGGAGGGATGAGAGGGTCCAAAGGAAGGAGGAAAGCTGGATCCACTCCATGGTTTGATTGAGTCCCTCAGAATGGAAGTAATGTGGGAGGATATGTCCCTGCAAGCAGGCTGCTACAGAGCTGGGGATGAGACTGGAGAGATTCTAATGGAAGAGAGGTAGGAAAGTGAAAAGTCACCTCCAGGGGTAGCAGCCCAATGTGGCCTCTTGGGGTCTCAAATATAGAGTGTTTCCAGGCATCTTCAGCTGATTCAGTGAAGGTAAGGAATAAAGATAGCTGAGCTGGATTTGCCAGAAGGTTCAGCAGAGTCTACTGGGACTGGAGGTAGGGTAAGAGGTAGGGTAAGAGTTCCTATAAGTTGTATGGTATAGGGCTGGGCACGAGAGAATGTATCGAAGGGCAGGTGAGTGAAAAGTCCTGGTCCTGTGTGGCTACTGTAGATCTCAGGTAGAAAGCGTTTCTAGGTATTGTCAGCTGACACAAAGGAATAGAAATGGGTGAGAAAGAGTGGCTGAGAGGGTCCACAGAAAGAACATTTGGATCTGCTGTAAGGTTTTGCAGAATTCTCAGGGGATGGAGGTAGAGTCAGGGGACCAACAAGTGGTCTGCTACAGGGCTGGGGGTGAGACTGGAAAAGTTGTAGTGGAGGAGTGGAGGGAGAGGGCAGATTGCCTACCTGATTCCCAGGCTGGTGTGGACCCTGGGTTCCCTGCTAGAGAGTGTTTCTAGGTGTGTGTTGCTGACAGAGGAGATGAGGGGCACAGAAAGCTTGTCCCCTGAAAGGTTCATCAGAGTCTATAGGGGATGGAGGAAGAGATAGGCCCTAAGCAAGCCCTGCTACAGGGCTGAGGATCAGACTCTGCTGTATTCTTAGTGATAGCAAGGGGCATTTAGTTTTAGGCAGAAAATGCTGAACAATCAGAAAAAAATGCATTTCTGATTTTACCTCACTATCTTATAATGACTATAAATCAATGTTTTTGTTGACGTTTTGATTCATATGAACTCATCGCTAAACCAATAAAACCATTTCCCCCAAAGAGGCTGCTAAAAGTTGTTTGTATTATGTTTTGTTTTGAGACCATTTCACTCTTTACCTAGACTTGTCTGCAATTTATTTATAGCCCAGGCTAGCCTTGGACTCATGATTCTCCTCTTGCCTTAGCTCTTTCATTGGTGGGATTGCAGACCACCATGTCTGGCTCTCACATGTGTTACTGTTTTGACTTTTACATATGAGGGTAGTATGAAAATTGGGCAAAGAGTTGAAAATAAAATATCTTGATATATTTCAGTTATATTAATAACTTAATTGCAAAATGATGAATTCATGGGATTATGATGCAACAGATAATTTAAATCATAGTCTTCAAATAATTTTATGTGCAAATCTGAAAATGCTATATGAGTAACCAGAGAAGACATTGTATAGTCTTACAATGGACATAATGGCATTTGGCATTTGTTCTGTGAGATGCTGGGAAGTAAATGGACTCACACAGACTGTGGCCATGTGAGAAGTCCCTCTGAAGAGCATGAATTGTACATCTGATTTGGAAAGCATGAATGAGCATGTGATAGTTAAATTTAGAGATCTGACAGATTATCTGAAAGGGAAGAAAAGAAATCATAACCCTGCCAGGGTAAATAAGAAGTGCTTCAAGAAAATCACTAGTGGAAATTAGGGACGCATTCAGGAAGGAAAGACTGGCATTAGTTTATAGAGTATCATTTCATGCAGCAGATTTCTGAAGCACTCTTTGCTTCTTAAGTAGGGGCAATGGTAATTCGGGGTGATACCTGGGTAGAAACAGGAGAATTATTGAAGACTGTAAGATGCATATTTGAATGCAGGCCATTTATTAAGGCATCTTTATGGGAGTGGACCTCAGAGAGGATAAGAAAGCATGGATGAGCAGAAAGGACAGACAACACCATGAATTGAACAATGACCTCATCTCTGGAGATGAAATTTCTCATTAGATCTGTCCTGGATTGAGAAGGGACTCACGTTTCCCTCCCTCCCTCCCCCCCCCCCTCTCTCTCTCACACACACACACACACACACACACACACACACACACACACACACACACACACACTGATCAACCATTGAGCAGGTTGCTCCTGGATGAAGGCCATCTTCCAGTGTTACTTGCTGCAGTGATGGAGAAATAAGTTGTTGGTCCAAACCCTGACATCTGATCATGCATTATTGATTCCACCACAACAGCTTTTCATCTTTGTAGTCCTCAAAGCTAGGTGGACTAAGATAAGCCAACCTGTGGAATGCTGGAGTCTAAAATCATGTTGGGAAAAACAAGGGTCTGACCCTTTGGGAAAAGATGATGTTTGAATTCAAAGGATGTTTACCATGAGAACTACTACTCGTTCTAGGGAAAGGTCTCCATTCTATTAATATCCACATACAGGTCCAGGCTAATCTGTTTCACTTAAACATTTACTTGTTTATTTATGCTTCACTGCTGAACTATGCCACTAGCCCCAAGTTCACTGGTTTAAATGTTAATTTTGTCAATAAAAGACTTCCAAAGAAACATCCACAAAGAAAGTTGGCAAAATATCTGGCATTGTGGACCAACTGAACTGACTTATGAAAGAACCCAATACAAAAGTGTAACTTTTGTGGCATCCACTCACATTGTTTTAAACTATTGTTTTATTTTCTCTACTTTAATTGAGGTAACATTGGAAAATAAAAACATATATATTTAACATATATTATATAGCATTTTGATTTTGTATATATTGTGAAATGATTACCACAATCACGTTTTTAATTTACAAGATGATAACAAAGATATCTAATTCCTAACTGACAAAACTCATATATATTTGAAAAAAAAATCAACTTTTCTACATAAGAAGAGAAAGGCCATCTTCTCGATACCACACAACCAAATACTATGATATTAAATTTGCAACATTCCAGTACAAGATATGAAGTCAATACATTTTTTTTGGTTACATGATAATGGGATAAGAGAGGGGAGAAAATAAAGATGTTTTTGCTTTTAACATTTTTATTTTTTTTTACTTATTTTTAATGTTTTTATTTTAAACATTTTAATCTTTGAACAGGAAGCAAATATTATGCTTGTAGTCACATTCTAGGGGTAATATTTTACAGAACCACATCCACCACAATTTCTCATTTATTTCTGGACACAAGTGACCTTTAAATAAAGTTGTTTTCCTCCATAATGCAGGTGTGCTCCATCCAGTCACTTGAAAACATTTCTAGATCAAGGTTAATGGCTCTAGACAGAGAAAAATAGAGATGATTAGTACACACACAATCTCTGCAACCCACAGGCATTTATCTGTTTCACCAACATGTGAATTGCACATGTTTCATGTTTTGACACTGATTTAATGTGGTAGCAATTAAGCAGGATTCAAGTAGAGGTAGGATAAGGTACTGCTTAAAAAGTATGATTTAAAGTACCAATTAATATACAATTTGTTAATTCTTTCCAAGAAGATCACATAGCAGAAAAGAAACATAATTATGAGGCATCTGAGAAATCTTAGGCCACCTTGAAGTGGGAATTGTAGCTAGTATATTCTTAGAGCAGCAAACAGAAATTGTGAAAATGGTTATGAAAGCTATTTGGAGCATCTCTACTACATAGAAAATTAAATGTCTTCCAGAAGTCCCCCTACTCCTTTCATGCCTTCTTTTTGTGTATTATCAACTGAGTTCAGTGGAAGGTTGTTTACTAGAATACATGCAATTTACCAGTGACTAGCTCTCTGAAGAAATCAATACTCCTTCCTTCAGCAACCATTAACTACCAACAGTTTTTCGGGAGAAATAAAATGTTGATGGGCTCAATCTTGTGCGGGTCTTCTGCAGACAACCACAAGTGTAGTTAATTGGTGAATGCACTGACTATGCCACATCCAAAGATTTTGCTGCGCATCTCTCCATTCTCTGGCTCCTACATTCTTTCTACCCTTCTGTCCCCTGAGTCTTGGAGGAGGTTGTAGTTGGTTGGCTTTTACTCCTCTTTGCTTTTTGTTCTTTGCTCTTTTGGGGGGCCTGACACCCAGGTCTCAAATAAATACACACATGGAGGCTTATTCTTACTTAAGAATGCCTGGCCTTGGCTTGGCTTGTTTCTACCCAGCTTTTCTTAACTTGAATTAGCCCATCTAAATTTTGCCTCTGGGATTTTTCCTTTCTCTATTTCTGTATCCCTTTCTTTACTTCTTACTCTGTGTCATGCTGTGTAGCTGGGTGGCTGTGTGGCTGTGTGGCTGGGTGGCTGTGTGGCTGGGTGGCTGGGTGGCTGTGTGGCTGGGTGGCTGGCCCCTGAAGTTCTCCTCCTTCTTTTCTTGCTCCTCACTCCTTCCTCCCAGATTTCTCCTATTTATTCTCTCTGACTACCAGCCCCACCTATTCTTTTTCTTGCCTAGCTATGGGCTGTTCAGCTCTTTATTAGACCAATCAGGTGTTTTAGACAGGCCAAGTAACACAGCATCACAGAGTTAAACAAATGCAACCTTAAAAGAATACAACACATCTTTGCATCATTAAAACAAATGTTCCATAGCATAAACAAATGTAACATATCTTAAAATAATATTATATAATGAGGGATCATATAAATGATCTGTTTATGCCTGGGCATGTCATGTTACATTGTTCCCAGCACTTTGGCCAGTTGTGGGTTTCTATATTAACTCCCTTTCCCACTCTACTGCAGTAAGAGACTGACGAAGGAACAGAGACATTGAAGGCTTGGGACATTTTTCTTTTAAATCTATGTCTTGTAATTCAGCCTTTTATTTCTCTCTCTATGAATTAAACAATACCAAATAGTCATCTAAACTAGAATAATTATGTTATTAAAATAAATATTGACAAGTTTTAAATTGTATGTGTAAAGCTATAGAAGCATCAGTGATCTAACTAGTGTTCTGGAAAATTTTATATAATACTACTTTTGCAGTGGAAAATGTAGGTAAAAATTTTTTATGATATTGGGAGTAAATCAAGGAGAGTTGTTTCTTTAACTTAAACTACAGGAAATTAAGATACACTAACATGTGAAAACATGATACAGAGTTGAGTTATAGTGTAATAGGTCCCCAGACCTGAGTAAGCCCCCAGTCTTTAACACAACTAAAACCATAATGAAAGTGCCATTCAGGCCTTGGAACCCAGCATACAGGCAGCAACACCTGCCAAAATGGAAACAAAGACTTAACCTATCCAAGTCTATGGTTCTGGGAAAGTCCCTAACGTACTAACCTTGCTTTTTGGCTTCTGTAGTTCCACTTCTGGCTAACGGTTTTCACTAACTGAGGTGTGTCAACCCAGGATGTGGTTTTTGTGCTTAAAATCCCACTCTGAGAAAGGGTAGGGACTGTACTTGGGTCCTGAACACCTAGTGTGGTCACCAGTTGACTAATACAGACTTTTTATTGGCTTGAACCTGGGCCTGAGTAGTCTCTGGTGGGTACCTCTCAACAATGCCAGTTCTAACCCTGGAAAGACACACCAGTGGTAGCAAGGTCTGGGGACGCTAATGAGTCAGAGAGTCTGTACTATGCTGCTAAGCCTTTATTGGTATATGACATGCGGCTTCCCAGCTTGCCCTCCACATTGTTTTTGTGTTTTACTTTCCACTTTGGTGATAAAGAGTTTAATTGCACTTATTTCTTGGTTACACTTCTTGCCATGTGATAAGTGATTGACTCTGGGATGCAATGACCTAGATATTAATAAGCAGGGACATTAAACCAACCTTCAATTATACAGGCTGTAAAAAAGATTACCCCTCTTCCAGTTCTAATAAACATTATTTATTTTAATCCTGAAAGCCATGTATCAAAGGCCCCATGGACAAGCTTTTGTTTCTTCATGTTTCACCTTATCCTAAAAATGTAAATAGAAAATATTTAGAATCTTAAGACTTCCAGTTTAATGTTGATGAAAGCCTTTTCCTTCTATTTGGTGAAATAAATGAAACATTAGGATGTCAAAGTTTCAGTTTTCAAGCTGTGCTGGTTAGTTGCTGTTTTTTTTTTTCTCCCCTACACAAGCTAGAGTCATCTGGGGAAAGAGAACCTCAATTGAGAATCAGTGACGATCTCATTGTTGTTGGAGAGCTTCATCTACTCTGAACAGAGCAACTCGTGCATGTGGTTATGGGGTGTTTAAAAATACATGCTGAGCAAGCCATGGGGTGTAAGCCAGTAAGAATCATTTCTCTGTGGTTTCTGCTTCAGTTCCTGCCTCAGGATTCCTGCCTTGAGTTCTCTCAGTGAGAGATTGTGACCTAGGTATTGTAAGATAAAATCCTTTCTTTCCCTAGAGGTGTTTTTTTTTTTTTTTTTTTTTTTTTTTTTTTTTTTTTGTCACAACAGTAGAAAACAAAATAAGACACAAGTGTTTTTTCTCTCTAAGGTGTTCATTTAGATCTACAATTTCCTTTTGATTTAGACTAGAGGCTTAAATAATATAACCACTTAACAAAATATTCTAGACTATTACACAGGTTTCATTCCATGAAAAGAAAAGTAAATAACATATATTCTTTTGGCAAAACATGTAGGGACTGGGATTTCAGATAAAAATTTGAGGTCTTGGTTGGGGAAGGCATTAGGATACTAAAGTAAACAACCATTCTTTGGGAAAATTGTGTGTGTGTGTTTGTGTGTGTTGTCCATGTACACAGAGATGTGTGCAGGCATGGTCAGTCAGAAGAGACCATCGAATCCTTCAGAGCTGGAGTTACAGGTATTTGCAGAGCTCCGGGTTGTTTTTGTAGATGCTAGGATCTGAATTCTGAATTCAGGTCCTCAGGATTGTGCAACAAGTGCTCTTAACTGTGAGCCATCTCTCTAACCCTGCCTGGCTATAAACATTTTTGATATGGTTAAGTATTAGTATAAAGATTTTGATTTGGAGTGAACTCAATTAGCATAAAGATTTTGATTTAGAGTAAACTCATCATGTTTTCTTTGTGGCTGAATACTAGCCAGTGAAGTTGATCCTTTACCAAATCACAAGTTATTTAAAGCCTGTTGTGCCTTTCACAGTTTAAACAAAAAAGAAATTGTTGAAAGATCTTTATTTTTCAAAGATATAATGCATGATTGATGGCCCAAATCAACATTGAAATCAAACTACAAAACATTTCAGCTCTGCCAAACAACATTGAAAGCAAAGAAATGTCAGTATCCATTATGAAGCTAAATTAACAGTGATGTTTTGACTGAAACCACAAAGGAAGAGGTGAGACTCTGTAGTGCTGAGATACAGTATTCCTTTCAGCTCTAGCTGAGTCTGTATGGCCATTTCTCTCGTGTGTTTGGTTCATATTGAAAACTGAAATAACTTGCTCATTGTTGCCAGAGACTTTTTTTTATGATTTCAGTACTTTTAAAATCCTTTAGAAGCCTGTTTGTTTTCTAATGAGGGACAGAAAAGGAGTGGATATGCCTGGGAAGGAGGTGGGGAGGACCTGGGAATAGTAGAGGGAAGGAGAACTGCAATCGGGATATATTATATGAGGGGGAAAATATATTTTTTCAATTAAAGGACAAAAACCCTTTTGACCATTTTAGTTTTAAAGTCATATATCCTTTTTGTATTTTAAGCTTAATATTTGTGTATGTACCTAGGGAAGTGTGTGTATGTGTCTGTGTTTTTATGGCTTTACAAGAAATTAAATTCATATGTTATTGTTGGAGAACATAATATATTCTGATCAAATCCACTCCATCCCCTAACCCACACACCACCATTTCTTCTCATCTTCATGTGTTCTTTTTCAAACCCACTGAGTCCGCTCAGTGCCTCCTGTATGTGCTTGGGTGTAGGACCATGTAGTGGAGCATGGGTATCCTTTCAAGGGCTGCATTCCTTGATGAAAACTGACTCTTCCTTGTTTAACAGCCATAAATCATCGATAACTCCTCAGTTAGGGATGGGTCCTCATGAGTCACATCCTCTATCCACCATGGGATTTTGACTGGCTTAGTCTAGTGCATGCAGTCACAACCACTATGAGGTCATGTGTACTAATAATCTGGTCTTGTTCAGCAAATACAGTTTTGTTGCAAAAGTCCACTACCTCTGGTTGTTACATTTTTGCACCCTTTTCCCTGATGATCCCCCAAACTTAGAGGAAATTGGGTGATATAGATGTCTTTTTTAGGGACAGTCTCTCATTTTCTGCATGACTAGTTGTGTTTCTGTATTAAATGCCATGTATTTCAAAACAAGCTTCTCTTAGGAAGATTGAGAAATGAATGGTCCATTCATTGAATATAGTGATAAGTACTTAGGAGGCAATTTATTACTATAACCTTTCAGTAAAATAATAGTACCACCTTCTCCACTGGGGTCCATGTCCTAGCCATTTCCTCTCCCCCACCACACTCAGTTAAGTGTATAAGGCATGAGATTTTTTTTTTTTTTGTAGAGTGATCCTTAAATTCAATCAGAAAGATCTTGGCTACTCCCATAAAGTTTGTGCTACTCTTGTACCAGTGGGTATACCTTTCCAGGCCAGCCACTATGATAGCACATAGGCTTCACAAGTAGGTAATAATGATGATTACTTCTCTCCCCTGGTAGCATGCATAGACCCTTCCAGCACTATGAAAGAAATAACCCTGCTATAACCAACTTATTGACCATCATCTTGATTTTCTGCTTCTTTTTTCTTGCTTTCAGTTTTGACAACTTCCTTGCTTGTTACATAAAGCATCCTACTCTGTAGGATGCATTTTTACTTAAATGATAATGTATTTTGCTTTACAGAAACATTTTAGTTTTAGGTGGTCCAAATTAATTGTTAAGCTTAAAGCCTATACTACTGGGGTCCTGCTGAGAAATTCTTTTTCAGTGTCTACAAGCTGAAGCCTATTTTCTATTTTCTTTTCTATCAGAGTCAATATCTGGTCTTATGTTGAGGTGCTTTGGAGTTGACTTTTGAGCAGGGTGAGAGATAAGGATTTAGTTTCTGTCTTGTACATGCAATTATCAGTTTGAACAGCACTATTTACTGAAGATGCCCTTTTCTCTAGTGTGTCTTTTTGTAAAAGTCTTTTCTCTTTATTAAAAGTCATGTGACTATAGGAGAGTGGACTTTTATATGGGAACTCAGTTTTAGTCTATTAATCAAAATGTGTCTGTTTTATGCAAATGCTATCTTATTTTTATTACTACTGCTCTGAATATAACTTGAAGTCAAAGATGGGGATACTGTCAACATTTTTTTATTTTATTTTTTATTTTTCAAGGTGATGTTGGCTACCCTCGGTCTTTTGGGTGTCTATATGTCTTAGTCAACATTCTATTGCTGTGAAGAGACACCATGACTACAGCAACTCTTGTTGGTTTGTTTTTTGTTTTGTTTTGTTTTGTTTTTTGAGACAGGGTTTCTTTGTGTAGTTTTGGTGCCTGTCCTGGATTTCACTCTGTAGACCAGGCCTCCCAAGTGCTGGGATTAAAGGTGTGCACCACCACTGCCAGGCCCAACCACAGCAACACTTATAAAGGAAAGCATTTAATTGAGTGTGCCTACAGGTTCAGAGGTTTAGTCCATTTTCATCATGATGAGAATCATGGTGTCACCTAGGCAGACATGGTGCTAGAGAAAGAGCTGAGAGTTCTACATCCAGATCAGCAGTCAGCAGGAAGAGGGATGGGGCCTGGATTTAACAATTGAAACCCCAAAGCCTATTCCCCCCCCTCCCGCACTCCCATTGACACACTTCCTCCAACAAGGTACCACTCCCTAATGGCCAAGCATTCAAATGTATGATATTCAAATGTATATCAAAAGCCTATGGGGGCCATTCCTATTCAAACCACCACAGCATATAAAGTTTGAGATTACTTTTTCAATTACTGTGAAGAATTGCATCAGGATTTTGACAGGGATTGTGTTGAATATGTAGATAGATTTTGGTAGAATGGCATTTTTTTCTCATTATTCTTCTCAATCTATAAACATGGGCAGTCTTTCTATCTTCTGGTATCTTTTTAAATTTCTTTAATGTTTTAACCTTTTCATTATACAAGTCTTTCACATTCTTGGCTAGATTAATTAAAATTATTTTTAACAGTTTCTTTTATTTTTTTTCAGATTGTAATATAATTATATCATTTCCCTATTTCCCTTCTTCCATCCAAGTCTTCCTATGTACCCCTTGACTCCTTGCTGTCTTTCATTAATTGTTCTTACATACATATTGGTCTCTACAGCTCTGCAATTTATTTGGGTCTGGTCTTCTGTAATGAGCTCCATCTGCTAAGTTTCCTTGATCATAGGCGAGGACTACACTTATCTGCAGGCAAAAGGACAAATGTCTAGAATGTAGTTATGGATTATGCTGGTTTAGTAAAGTGATCGTTGTATGTTCTTCTCCAAGACCCCTCACTTCACTGACCTTAGGCGGTTGGCGAGGTTTCTCAAAGGAGGCATGGTTTCTCTCTTGTTGAGTAGGTCTTAAGTTCAGTTGGAGTTGATGGCACCACCAATGTGTGTGTGAAATTACTGCACCCTTATGGTGATTGGGCCATGATGGCCGTTGTTATGGCTCAAACAGGCCTCATGGCTGGGTAGGACTAATGGTCGCTTCCCTCCTTTGGAAGTTTGTACAATGCCTTCTGTTATCTTGAAAGTTGTCCACAGAGAGGAGGCTTCCAGGTTAGTTCCAGTTCAGGGACCTCTTGGACCTATGTCTGAAGTGGGTGATGTCTTCAGCAATAAGGACTCTCCTTCCATCTCTGGGAACAACCAGGGGGCAATAGCAATAGCCTCTAATGTTTTGGAGTCTCTTGGACAATCCTTACCAACAACTTAAGAGGGCTTTCGGGAATGATTTTGGAATTTATGTTTTCTGGTCTTTGACTCTTGGAAGGAGCATTGCCATCCCAGATTGGATAATTTCATTTAAACTATATATGTATATTTGCACTTATTTACATGTATTGAAGGTATTTTAGGTAGATATTTAATAGTGTGATTCTTTATAACTTTTTCAGACATCTTTATTGTTATTTTAACCTCCTTTCTCCTATACTTATCTCCTTCCTCCTAGTTAGAGCCCCACTTTTCATTTTCTCCATCATATCACTTGTACCCTACTCTATCATACCCTCTATTGTTTCCCCACCACCTCACCCCAGCAGTGGTCCCTTTTGTTTACCTGGTTTTGGCAGTTACTCTGGGATATGTACTCACATTTGAAGATTTGGAGCTAGGAGCCTTAGAGGAAAGAGAACATGCAACATTTGATACTTGTTCAGCCATGTTCATTGCTGCTTTATTCACAATAGTTAGGAATGAAAAAATCTAAATGTCCTGAAACTGATGAATGAATAATGAAAATATGGGACATAGACACTGTAGAATACTATTCATCTGTAAAGAAAAGTGAACTCATAAAATTTGCAGGCACATATATGGAACTAGAAAAATATCATAGTGAGTGACATAACCAAGATGCAGAAAGGGAAGATTGTTTTTAGCCTATTGTGAATGGGATTTTTCCATGATTTCTTTCTCAGTATTGTGTTTGATATGTTAGGAAGGCTACTGAATTTTGTCTGTTAATTTTCTGTCCTGAAGCTTTGTTGAATAAGCTTATCAGCTGCAAGATTATTTTTTAGGTAATGGAATTTGTCTTTTAAGTCCTAAAACTCTCCAATGTATCATCACAAAATGAACATGCAAAACATAGTAGTTAATTTACTTTAAAGTGGAATGATTTTGGGATAGTTTTAATTTTCTCTTAAAGCCCATCTTATATGATTCAAAGAGAGACAGATTTCTTTATGGATTTCTGTCTATTAATAGTTCTCATAGTGATTTATAGTGACTAAGGGTTAAAACTTATACTTATTTTTATGTTTTAATTTTTGAAATTTAAATGTTCATGGAAATTCTAATAAATGATGAAATCACTGCAAATATTTTATTAAAGGCTTTACCTCTGAATTCTACCTGTCACTACTCAACTGATGATAAACATGGATAGGCATTTATGATTTAGAAAAATGGTCTAGTTGAATGATTATATATAAAAGAAGCTGACCTTAAAGTCTTTTTTAATTTCACTGCATGTAATCTGAGACAGCGCTACATCAAGGAATAACTGTTTTTAGAATGTTGTAGCTTTCCCAAAAGCAGAAGCTCTGCTCTACAAATACAGCCTATTATTGGACAAAGGTTATTAGCAGAATTATTATACAAAGAAAATTCAGCCTCACAGTGGTATCAAGAAAGTGCTGTGGATGGGAGACTGAGGAGATGTCAAGAGTCCAATGTATAATTCTTGAGGATCCAAGTTCTTATCACAAGGAAACATGTAAAAGCAAGGGAAGGTAGTACTTCTTGTTTCCCTAGTACTGGGTGGGGCAAAGGCAGGTAGATCCAGGGCTCTTGGTGTTTAGCTCACAGTAGAAATGGTAAACTCCAGGTTCAGTAACAGATCTTCTCTCAAAATAATGTGGAAAAGTGATTCAGGAAGTCATCCTGATATCAACTTCTGGTTTCTATAGGTAAACACCTGTACACTCAGGCATACATCACATAAGCACATGTGTGCGTACACACACACACACACACACACACACACACACACACACACACACTCAGGGTAGAAAGTACTGTGGCCAACTGAGGCATACTCAGGCACACACCACACAAGCACATGTGTGCACACACACACACACAGAGGGGAGGAGGAGATAGTACTGTGGCCAACTGAGTAAGAGATAAGAAACACTTTCCAGAGGGAAACAAGTGACCTGTATCATGAAGGGTAAATAACATTTTTCCAGCTGAAGAAGATCGGTCATTCCCAGACATCTGATAGGAACAATTACTAATGTGGCATGAATAGGAGTGAGCCAAAACTTTAGCATGTTATGTAGAAGAAGTGTATTATGTAGACATGAGACAAAAAAATTTCAAACTCAAATTCTGAAAGTAACTAAACACTGGCAAACTTTATTTTTCTCAATATATATTAAGTGCTTTGATAAATGATTTGAACTTAAAATAATGCTTTATTTTAATGAAAGTAGATGCATTTTGCTATTTTGGGGTTCTCTTTGAAGGCACTACGGCCAAATTCAAAATTTGGTGGTTTGAAGTTTTGGCTTTTAATTCTGTTACTAGTGAGGCAGACATCTAGCAGAATTAACTGCAAATTTAGTGACACATTTCTTCTATATAAAGTTATATAACTTTAGTGCCTGTATTTATGTCTGAACTAATTGAGTTGAGTTCATTGAGCACCTTGTATATGCAGGTTAATTAAAACCATTCTGGAAAGGTTTCCTTCATTACTGAAGACATTGTTCTGCCTACTCCCCTTTTCCTAGTTTCATATTCCCAGAAGAAACACCCTGGTGTTCTGGAAGGTGTACCTCTAATCTCTCTGCCTCGGATTGCTTTTTTTCCCCTCAATCTTCCCCTTCTCTTATTTCTTACACAAATAATCTAAATTGACACATATTCAAGTTCTTTGATACCTTTTATTTTTAGTCAACTCTTAATTATTGCATGTGTTCATAGGTACAGTGTGATATTTCAGCATGTGTGTTACAATGTGTAATAATGAAGCCAGAATCATAGATTCTTACATATCATATAGTTTGTACCTGAGTTGGTGGTTATTCTTCTGCTCTGGTAGCATGTAGGATACCTTCCAGTACTGTGAACACTAGTCTGTTGTGGTAAAGGCTCTAGCTTGACTTCTCTGTTTAATAAGTTATGTAGCTGTTGTCTTCAGCAATAGGTCTTACCATAGGTTTGTGGAAAGCAACCAATAGCTTTGGCAATAGTTATTTAGGGATTTCCATGGGGGCACGTTTTGCCAACAACTCAATTAGATGTATACTATTCCTGTCACTGGAGGTAATACTAGGCGGCAGGAGAAGTCTAGTTGGGGTTTCTCTCTCCCATTATTTGGTAATTCTGTTTATATTTCTTTCATGTAGCTTTGCATTCCAAAATGCTTCTGCTATAGTGGGAGGTACAGTGGGATTACAGACCCCTGAAAGCAGTTGGATACAGGGTTGTGGATGAGGCTGGAAAAATTTAATGGAGGGCAGAAAAAAAATAATGAGGATTACCTAATTAATTCCTGGTGTGGCCACTGGGTTTCCATGTAAAGAGCCATCATTTAAAATTTTATCTTAGCCTTGGGTTTGATCCTTAACACCACAGATACTGGGTATGGTGATCTGTAGCTATAATTCTAGCACTTAGAAGGTGGATGGAGAAGGATCCCAAGTTCAGTGTCATCATCAACTGCATGTTGAGTTTGTGGTAGCCTGGGCTACATGGAGAGAGAGAGAGAGAGAGAGAGAGAGAGAGAGAGAGAGAGAGAGAGAGAGAGAGAGAGAGAGAAGAGAAGAGAAGAGAAGAGAAGAGAAGAGAAGAGAAGAGAGAAGAAAAATTAAAAAGTTTTATGTTATTATCCTGTAGCTGGAGTATTCCTGTACTCACCAGGCTCCTGCAGCCACTCAGACCTAAATAAACACACAGACACTTATATTATTTAAACTGTTTGGCCAAATGGCTCAGGCTTCTTACTATCTAGTTGTTATATCTTAAATTAACCCATTTCTATTAATCTATAAGTTTCCACGTGGCTTGTGGCTTACTGGTACCTTACATCTTGCTTCTCAAGGCACCAGTAGCGGCTGGCAGCATCTTCTGACTCAGCTTTCCACTTCCCAGAATTCTCCTCTCTCCTTATCCCACCTACACTATATTTCCTGCCTGGCTACTGGCCAATCAGCATTTTAATTTATCAATCAATCAGAGAAACACATTCACAGCATCCCCAGCATTATCCCTTTGTGTTTCTCATTCATTTTTATCACCCAATAATTTTGCATAAAAATACTACAATTGTGGACTCTGTCCCCTCCACTATTGAGGGGATTGAGGTCAGATAGTCAAGCTTTGCAGTAGTCACCTTTACCTGCTAAGTCACCTTGCTGACCCCATTTCATGTCTTTTAATTGGAGGATTAAGCCTACTTTCAGTTGAAGTTATTATTGAGAGGCATGTCCATTCCTGTTAGATTATTTTTGCTCTTTGATAGATTCAAGCTTCGTGCTTCTTCATCTGAGAGGTGTGATGGTTTACTGTGCCACTGTTTGATTCTTTCCCAGTTCCAATTTGTTCATCGATTCTTCTGAAATGTATTTTGAGCTGTATTTGTAACTGTCTTTCTTCACCATCTGTGTCAGGGTTCCTTTATGTGACTTGCTCATTGATGGGTCACTGGACATGATTTGCTTTAATTTGGACTTGTTTTGGAAAGTCTTTAGTTTTCCATTTTTTTAAAGGACCAAGTTTTCTGGATATAGTAATCTTCATTGGTAGTTATTTACTCTCATATTTTGAAATGTGTTATTTTTTTTGCAATTTCCTGGCTTTTAAAGTTCCTTCTGAGAAGTCTGATATAATTCTGATGAATTCATATTTATGATTTTGCATATGTCTATTGAAGCTGTCTATATTTGGTCTTTGTTCTGTGTTCTTGGAATTTTAAGTGCACAATGTGAAGAGGTTCCTTTGTAGTCATGTCCATTTGTGGTAATGGATGTTTCCTGTTTGGATGTTCATCTTTCTCCCTGGATTTGAGGCAATGAACATCTAGGAAAAGGGAACATAATGACCTCCATTCTAAAGTTGTTTATGTCCTTTGTCTCCATCAATGAATTTCTATTTCTGTGGCTGTTTGTCCCAAGAGGTAATTTTCTATTTCTCTAAAAGGTAGCATGTTTCCCCCTCTTCTGTGTTGGATCTCTCTGTTCTTGGTACATCTTTCTTTCTTTTCTTTTAGGTCTGCCTCAACAGCTATATGCCAGAACTGGTTAGTACCTGGTTTTGTTGATAGCATCATCTGGTAAAAATTGTAAGACATCATTTAATGCAGACAGCAAATATATCCATCCCATATCTGGATAACAGTAATAACATCTTTGGATGTAACAGCAAACACCTCCAGGGTCTGGGTAATGCCAATAGCACAGTTTTATATAGATAATAAAAGACCACCTGCCTTGAGGATCACATCTTGTTTTGCAACCCGAGGAAAAATATTCTGTAGCAAAAATTGGCAAGGACAATGACATGACTGAGGACTTGACAAAAAAAAGGGAGGGGGATAAACTATTCCCTTAATGATCTATGTCCCCCCTATAAACACTAGAGCCCCCAACTCTGACAAGCCTGTCCCTCTTACCCCTTAAGAATGTACTTGCCCATCTTTCTCCTCAGAACACCTGCTTGTGTAGCATTCTCACAAGTCTGCTTCCACACTCTCTCTGAGTCAGATAAACTCTCCTAGAGTTTCCCTATGATGTCAGTTATTAACTTCTTTTTTTTTCAGTGATACCAAGGACTTTTTTGGTCCCCTAAGATCACTTTGGTATCACCAGGAAGAATAGAAAAGACCTATGATCCTTGGAGGATAAGTTAGGAATTTTAAAATTATTGAGGGTAAAATTTTTAGCAAGTGACAAAAGGAGATGGTTGGGGAAAAGTAAAACTGGAGAAAGGACATCTGTCATATGGTGGTATGGGCAGGGGAGAGATGTCCCCCCTCACCTTGCCACCTGTGGCGGGTGTGAGAGCTGGTCCAGGGTTTGAAGAGCAGGAGAGCTGTCCCTGCCCTTCACCAGCTGTAACACTCACACCCTGTACCTCCCCTGGGCAACACAGTAGAGCTGGCACTGCTGATGTAGATGTGAGAGCCCATCCTGAGGGCATGAAAGCAGGGAACTGGTCCTGCCCCTTCCTCATCCCTGCAAGGGGTCATCTCACTGGGCAAATGATGGAGAGCTCACCGTGGTCGTGAGGATGGGGGAGACCCTGCAACTACCCAGGTCTAGAACTAGGGTTGTGAGTTTGTCCACCTCAACATCCACCCCATCTAAGATTTGGTGGAGTATGTGAAGGACTGGTCCTGCAGACCCAAAGCTGCAGGGTCTCCATAACACAGTGCAACAACAGAATATTCAAGAGGAATCCCAGTGACGGCCCAGTATTGATAGTGTAGCAGGAATCAGAGGCCTCGAACCAGACCAATGACTCTTTGCAATGGACACTTACAAGTAAAGATTTATGGACAAAAGGGTCTACTGTGTGACTCACTGTGTCACTCTACAGCTTCCATAACAAGATCGCCTTTCTTCTTTCTGTCTTCCTTCTTTCCTTCCTTCCTTCCTTCCTTCCTTCCTTCCTTCCTTCCTTCCTTCCTTCCTTCCTTCCTTCCTTCCTTCCTTCCTTCCTTTCTTTCTTTCTTTCTTTCTTTCTTTCTTTCTTTCTTTCTTTCTTTCTTTCTTTCTTTCTTTCTTTCTTTCTGTCTTCCTTCTTTCCTTCCTTCCTTCCTTCCTTCCTTCCTTCCTTCCTTCCTTCCTTTCTTTCTTTTTCTTTCTTTCTCCTTCCTCCCTTCCTCCCTCCCTCTCTCTCTCTCTCTCTCTCCTTCTCTCTCCTTCCTTCCTTTCATCCTTCTCTTAAATTTTATTTAATTTTAATTTGGTAGGGGAGGTTGCAAGCGCAGAGGGCACATACAAAGGGACAGGGAGATGAATGGGATCAAGATACATGATGTGAAAGACACAAAGAATAAATAAAAAGAAAGTTAAAAAAATAAATAAGACAGATGAGAGGAGTAACCATGCATGTATAAAGTTATGAAAAACAGTGAAGAACCTCAGGAAAACATTTCTTTATTAACAGTTTTTGTTTGGATGACCTGCCAATTGATGAAAAGTATGTGCTCAAGTCATTATTCCTGTGTTGAAGTTTGTCTCTTCTTTCAAATTAATAATGTTTTCTTTCTGTGATTGGCTGCCCTTGTGTGTGATACATAAATACTTAAAATAGTTACCTTTTCTTGTTGATTTGATCCCATTATCTCTATACAGAGGCTTTCTTTGTCTCACCATACAGTTTTTAACTTCAGCTTTCACTGTGGTAGCTCCACACATACTTTATTTTTGTTGCTCCTCCTTCTGATTCCCCTCCCTACTGCCAATCACTCTTCCTCCTTCCAATAACCATCCTTCTGGTTCCATATTACCCTCTTTATGTGTATATATTGGATAAGTGGCTATATGTATTGAAACTAGGAAGGGGACCAGGAGAGGGGGAAAGGAGATCTCAAGGAGATAAGCAAGAAAAAACAGAGCTGTCGTTCTGGATGTACTTCTTCTAACATAGTCTTTTTTTTTTTTAAATCAATTATATATCCAGTTCTGCATTAGATTCTGTAAATACTTTTTTTCTATTAAATTAAGTTGTCTTCTTCTATAAAACTAAATAATGAATATACAATTAGCTCTCTTGATCCTGTCGGAGAGAGAGATGTAGTCTGAAGAAACTAAGTTTAACACATTTTGGGTTTTGTAGATTTATTATTTTGTAAATAATTGTGTGTTTCCTATACTCTGTGAGACTAATGAAACTGTGCAACATTTTTCCACTGTCAATTTGCTGTTTGAAACACATCTGTTGTGTTTATAACGTATCTTGAAATCTAGACAGTGACAAACACAAAAGGTGAGGTAAAGAGAAGTTCACTAAATGCATATGAAAAGCTACACATGTTAAGCGGAGAAAGACAGGGAAAGAGGAAGAGCTGTGGAACTGATCACCTGAGTCCTAACAAAGCAGTAGAAAGATGCTCAGCTGCTAATGTGCTTAATTAAGTCTATAGTCACGTAATGAATTTTGAAGTGCATGTTGTCATGTTAGCCAAGGCAATTATTTGTCCTGTGAGATTTCTCCAGTGGTAACAGGTGCAGCGTAACTGAGGGGACACAGTGTTGCCTTTTCACCACACTAGCGTAACCGAGAAGTTAATTTTAGGTTAAACGTTAATTAAAATTAATTAATTAATTAAAATTTTCTATTTGGCCACAAATGAGGAAGCCACTGATCATCCACAGAAAATAGCTAAAATAATCGTGAATAACAAAAGAACAGCTGGATGTATCACCATCCCTGACCCCAAACTGTACTACAGGAATAAATAATAAGAACTGCATGATATTGGCATAAAAACAAATGCATTGATCCATCAAATTGAATTGAAGACCCAAATTAAGCCCACACATCAATGTAAACCTTTTTTTGGGGGGGTGGGGTAAAGAATTCAAAAATACACACTGCGAAAAGACAGCATCTTCAACAAATGGTGCTGGACAAAGTGGATGTCTGCATGTAGAAGAAACAAAATAGGCCCATGTTAATCAACCTGGTCAAAATTCAACTCCAAATGGATCAAAGACCTCACCATAGGACCAGATACACTGACTCTGATAGAAGAGAAAGTGAGGGATAGCCTTGAACTCTCTGGTACATATGAACTCATAGACCAGTGCCTTGCTCAGTCATCACAGAGAAGCTTTGTCCTGCAGTAAATGGGAATAAATACAGCGATTTGTGACTGGGCAATGTGTAGAGAATGAGAGATCTTGGAACACTAACTTCTAAGTGGGATGTCTCCATTAAACCTCTTCCCTCGGGGCTCAGGGAACTTTGCGGAATAGGAAGCGAAATGATTTTAAGAAGTAGTGGTGGCAAAAGACAACAAGGAAACAAGGCCTTCTGGACACAACAGGGCTGATACACGTGTGAATCCTCAGGGACAGTGGTGGCATACACAGGGCCTTCACAGGTCTAAGCTATCTGGGGTCCAAGTGCTGAGAGGGCAAGTCTATACCAGCCCCAGTTCCCAACCCAGAAGCTATCCCAATTGATGAGTACTCACAAATAAAAAGTCACTTTTCTCCCAGGGTGCCTCACCAGGTATACAAACCACACTTAAGAGCTGGCCCCATGCCCAGCAGTAGATGACCAACACAGAGTGAACTCAATGGTAGTTTTAGAGGGTTTTTGTGTCATAATGCTTCGAGAATTTTTTTTCTTATAAATATTATGGTTTATTCTTTGGTGTCTTAATGGATTTTCTATGTGTGTCTCAATGTTTGTGGTCGTTTCTTGTGCTTTTTCTTTGTCTTTTCCCCCCTATTGTTTTGTTCTATTCTGGTTTGTTTTTGTTTTATCTGATTTTATTATTATTATTTTTTAGATGGCTTTTTGTATTCTAATGAGAAAGAAAGAGGAAGTAGGAGTATGGATTGCAGTGGGTGAGGAGGTGGGGAGGATCTGGGATGAGTTGGGGGAGTGGGGAAACCATAATTGGAGTATACTGTATGGAAAAGAAAACCCATTTTCAGTGAAAAAATAGCAAAAACAAGTCTTAAGTCTTTTTGTGTTTACATGTGCTTTTCAGAGGAATGAGAAATACTTTTTATAATGGGATCTTTAATACTATTCAATACCAGTTTTGCACACAGCTATCATTTTGTAGCTGTTTTTGAATTAGTCAGGAATGTGTGAGCATAAACACACTGATTACACTTCATTAAGGCATCATTGCTAAGTTATTTTCTCCCACTGTTTATGGATTATGAATGTACCTATTTCCCTTCCTCTTTTTCACATTGGTTTTTAAAGGTAGCATCTGTTGTAACTGCTATACTTAAAAATCTATCTGCATCCTGAGACTTGTATCTATTGTAAATAAAGGTAATGTCCAATGATGAAGGCAGTCATGACATTCAAGAAGGAGATGTGTATTCATGCCACCTATTGACACAGGAGAGGAATCTAAGTGTATTTTTTAATTTAAATGTCATGTTTTTCTGATTTCCTTTAAACCACTTCCAAGATTAAAATTTTCTTCCTTCCTTCCTTTCCTTCCTCTCTCCCTCCCTTCTTCCTCTTTCTTTCTTCTTCCTTTCTTGTACAGGGGTCTCATACAGCCCAGAGTGGCCTTGAAATCATTATGCAGCTGTTTTAAATAGTCAATAGATGGATATACCTGAAAATGATAAAGAAAATATGACATTACTACATAGTAGAATATAATTCAATTTGGGCAAGACGGACAGTCTGCCATGTGCAGAAATACATGAACCTGTGATATAATACACTTTAAAAAGCACAAGCCATTCATAGAAGAAATGCAAAATTCCATTTGTGTGGAGCAAACAAACTCACAGAAACAGAGAATAGATGATAGTTTATAAGGGCTGCAAAGGTGAAAGAAATGGGGAGTCAGTATTTGATGTTTGAATGTTCACTTGCACAAGCTAGATGAATTTTAGAGATCTGTTATACAATGAGGTAATGATAATTAAGAAGATACATGCATTTAAATTTTCACACAAGTTGTCTTAGTTATGGCTTCTATTGCTGTGAAGAGACACCACAACCACAGTGACTCTTATAAGGAAAACATTTAATTGGGGAGGCTTGCTTAGAGTTCAGAGGGTCAGTTCATTATCATCATGGTAGGACTTGGTGGCATCAGGCAGACATGGTGCTGGAGAAGTAGCTAAGAGTCCTACATCTTGCAGGCAACAGGAAGTGGTCTGTCTCACTGGGTGTGGTTTGAGCATATATGAGACCTCAAAGTCCACCTCCACAGTGATATACTTCCTCTAACAAGATCACATCTACTTCATTCAACAAGGCCACACCTCCTAATAGTGCCACTCTCTTTAGGGGCCACTTTCTTTCAAACCACTACAGGAATCTATATCATTTAAAGGTTTTTAATACTCACTACACAAATGCAAAAAGACATAAATATTGGGAAATGACAGATATTGTTATGGTTTGAATCTGAAATGACCCCAGATAGGCTCATACATTTAAACCTTTGGTACCAGCTGGCAGTGCTCCTTGAGGAGCTTATGGGGTTCCTAAGAAGGGGGCTCGCTAGCAGAAGTGAGTTGCTGGGGTGAGGAGGTGATGTCTGTAGGTAATATCTACTTTTTGTTCTGGCCTAGGCTCTCTGTTTCCTGATTCACCAAGATGTGAATGAGCTTTACTGCTCAGGAACCTCTTGCCATCATTAGTGGAGCCACTCTAGTATCAAGCTTTTTCTGTCCACTCTAATCTGTGGCTAGGAGAAGTCTTCCCTCCCTTAAAGTTCTGTCCAGTATTTTATTACATCGATGAGAAAATTACTTGAGGCTGATGTGCTTGTTCCCTTGAATGTAGACATGGTATCATGGGTGAATGCATAGGTCCGGATTCATCAGCTAATACACATTAAACATGTACATGTCTAAAATAACACCACATCTAAGTGAATCTGATTAGAAAGTGGGCTGGTGAGATGGCTCAGGAGATAAAGGCACTTGCCATCAAGTTGGATGACCCAGGTTCATTCCCCAGAACACATATTGTGAAGGAGACAACCAACTACCCCAAGTTGTCCTCTGACTTCGCTATGTGTGTCATAGTGTAGATGTGCACACATGCGCATATGCACACACACACTATATATGAAGCTGATAAAATTATATAAGACATATTTTAAAGTGCATGGAAACAAAAAAACACAACATTGAGATGTGTGCTTATTTGAAAAGAAATGGAAGATAAAGATTGGCATGGTGGTTAGCACTGGGAGATGAAGGGTCAAAAAGAATTAGGAAGAGAGTACATGGATTCAAAGACACTGTCATGCTCTTTCTTCCTTCCTTCCTTCCTTCCTTCCTTCCTTCCTTCCTTCCTTCCTTCCTTCCTTCCTTCCTTCCTTCCTTCCTTCCTTTCTTTCTAAGATTTATATATTATGTACAGTCCTCTGTCTGCATGTATGCCTGCAGGCCAGAAGAGGGCACCAGATCTCATTGGAGATGGCTGTGAGCCACCATGTGGTTGCTGGGAATTGAACTCAGGACCTCTGGAAGAACAGCCAGTGTGCCTTAACTTCTGAGCCATCTCTCTAGCCCCTGTCATGTTCTATTTCTTAAACTGAATTGTAACTATATAGTGTGTAACACGAATCCTAAATGGTTTTATAATAAAAAACCCAGAGCTAGATATTGGGGTAAATGCTGAAAGATTAGACAAAGGAACAAGCCACTGCCACATCTTACCTCTAGGACTCCTCAGTCTGAAAAGCCTCAGTTCCTGTCTCCTCATGCCTTATATACCTTATATACCTTTCTCTGCCCAGCTATCACTTCCTGTTTCAACCTACCTAATGCTGGGATTAAAGGTGTGTGACCACTTCCTGGCTTTATTTTTCTTAGACTGAGTCAATCTCATATAGTATAGGGTGGCTTTGAACTCACAGAGATCTAGATTGATCTCTGCCTCCCAAGTGCTAGTATTAAAGATGTGTGCCATCACTGCCTGGCCTCTTTGTTTAATCTAGTGGCTTGTTCTGTCCTGTGATCTTTAGGCAAATTTTATTAGGGTACACAATATGCCACCACAGTGATGACATTTGTTAGTACTATTGACATCTTATTTTTACATTGCCTTCAAATAGAGAAAAGCCCTCCCATGTGAATATCAGACAGTCATATAACTGGCTTTGTATTTTTTTTAAACATGTTTCTAATTTAGGAATTTCCATGTTTGTTTCCTTGAACATGGAGATTAAAGCAAAGCACACATATTGAATATCAGTAGCTCAACTGACATCTTGTAGCTTGTCATAAGTGGAATTCTAACTCATTCATGTCACTATGTTCACTGTCAGAAATCACTGAAATGAGTTTCCTATGAAAGGCATTATTACTCATGAAAAATGAACATCTTATGAAATAAGAGTTGAGACAGCTTTATTTCTCACTGGCATAGAAAGAAAAACCCAGGGAAGTTGCTAGAATTATGGAATGGCAATTGACACAATTTTGTGTTTTTGTTTCTGTTTAAAGGCATGTGTTCAGGAAAGCTTGAAAGAGAAAATTGTTTCATGTTAAAAAATGTCTCCCTCCACCTCACACACTCACCCTATTCCCATGTCAGAGACATATCCTGTGTTCCCAGGCAAGTTTAAATTAAACACATCAATCATCCTAAGGCTTAAGAATTACCTAATGCTGTGATAAATTACTTCTGTACTTAGCCTCTTAGGGTTTGTTATTTTAAGATTTGGTACCCACATGCATTTTTGTACTGGACTTAGGCAGTCTGATGCAGAGAGGAAATACATCTGCATCTGTGTTTTATCAAGCTATCTCTGGAGTGGTCTGGCATGGTGTTTGGTAATGCCATTTTCAGGATTATTTCCTTGTTTTGACTTAACTGCATTTTCTTGGAAGGAGGATAAGTTAAACACCACAGAAATAAAAGATCAACTCAAAGTGAAGGTTAGAAGGTTTAAAGGCAAAGTTGTGAGTTGGGTAGGATCGCCCTTAAATTGGAGCTCATGGGTGATTTTCTGATCTATGAACATCTTAAGAAACAGAAAAGATAACAGTGGAGATCATTAAGAATTTAAAGAAATAAGAGAATGCATTTATTTAGATGTGAAGGGAATCTAGGTAAGGCATCCTAGGCAAAAACATGAAGCAACAGTTCTCGTTTGTTTGTTTTGTTTTTAAATAAGGAATAGGGGATTATCTATCTAGCTATCTACCCAGCTACCCATCCATTAACATCTACATTTATATTTAAATGAGTATACTGGAGACTGAGCACAACACAATAGTACCATTTGAAGTCATGCAGAAAGGAATCAAAGTGATTTTTAGAATTAGAGTGAATGGGTAATTATATGTCTTCTGCAATCTGACTGGTTCAGCTTGCATACACAGCTAAACAAAGGGTGCTGGGAATTCATTTAATTGAATAGATTGGAATTCATACCCCAATCTCTGTGAAGGCATGGGACATCTGAACATGTCTTTTTCATCTATTTGTTTTTGTGGGGAGAATTAATATATAATTTTCTTTTTCACTGTCAGTTATGCTTTGTCTAGAACAGAAAACAAAAGTCTGCTAAACAGCCAGCCACCTAGGAAAATGGTGGGCTGCTGTCATAAAGAGAGAAAAGGGAGAGAAAGCCCACGACAAAAGCTTTGGACGTAGGTGTTGAATACAATTATTTTGTAAACGTTTGGAATAGTTCCCGGTTTGGTTAATGAGGTAGCCATTTGCTTGACTGAATGGTCTTTGAAAAACCTTCTGTTCCGTAAAGGATATTTCCTTGTTGCTGCCAGCTTATTTCTATCACCGAGGCTGTTTGGCAACAGTGGACTGGTCTGGATGGCTGGAAGGACACTGCTTCTTTAATCATCTAAATTGATTTTCTTAACTTTCTCATCAATCTTTATAAAAGATGGACAGACCAGAGAACTGGAGGCTGTTTCTCACAAGAATTCCTTTTCTATTGTACTGTAAACACTTTCCAATCAGCATTTTAATAATATTTAGACTTTTATCAATCACTCTTTTAACCAAACATGCAAGCTGCCAAGACTCAGAGCCAGCATCTTCCACCTGGCGTGATTTAAAATCTTTTCACTTACAGGCTATAGTCTTGCCTGTCTCCAGTAATTTTTCAAAACTGCCGTTAAATCATCATGTTGACCCAAGCTTTAACCTTGCCACCTGCTTCCTTCACACTGTAGCATAGCTTTCCAAATGCTCTACAAATTTGGACCATGATTCTACTTTAAATCTCTCCATTGTAAAGAAAAAAAGTGTCTATGGTTCTTCCCATCTCCTTGCTGTTTGTGTTCAATTACTTTGCCAAATGTCCAGCTTTTCTCTTAGACTGCTACCTCTCCAGACTGCTGAGATATTCTGCCTCCTGTCTTTTTTACAACTAATCTTACAGACTTATAGATGCTTCCCTCATCTTCCTAAAAATAAGTAATTTTCTGAAATACAGCTTCCATGAATTTTTAAAACAAGTATTCATTATTAGCATGTGTGCATAGTAACATTATTCTATCTATATTTGTATGTATCAAGTATAGATTCCTCTGTCTATGAACTTCCTTACTAAAGAAATATGATTTTAATTTTTACAGTTCAATCTAATCATTATTTTTCTTTCCATACTAATGCTGTCTTCTAATTCTGAGGTTCTAAAGCCTAAAATGTATGTTCATTTTGAAAAGATGAGAGAGATGAAAATGTTTTATTAATTGATTGAAAATATAAATGTTAGAATGTAGGAGATGAGTTGAATTATATTCCACAGAAAAATGTAAAATGGTACAATCATTCTCCAAACCTTTGGCATTTCTTCAGTTTATTAAATGCAGTCTTATACCTTGGTAATTTAATTTCTAGTTATATTCTTAGGTAAATTAAAAACATGTCCACTGTGCAACTTACACATGAATGTTCATACAACGTTTTTATTAGTAGCCGCCAAAATAGAAATAACTCAAATGTCCATTAACTGGTAAGTAAATAAAAAATGTTGTGTTCATAAACACAATACTATTCTGATTTTGTTTTGCCATTTTAAATTAGTTGATTTATCTTTGTTTATGCTACTCAGTTTTTAGATTTATACATTTTGATATTCTGATTTATTATATTTGTTAATATTTCTCTAGCTTCCTTATCAAAATGTCTTAATGACTATTTTATTTCTTGGAAGACACTCCAAGGCTACTTTTAGAAAAGAAAGCATTTAATTGGGGGTTTGCTTTCAGTTTTTAGAGGCTTAGTACATTATCATTATACAGGGAGCAGGGCAGCAACCATGTCACTAGAAAGTAGTTGAGAGCTACATCCTGATTCACAGGCAGAGAGAACTTGGGCCTGGTGTGGGTGTGAGGTTTTGAAACCTCAAGCCCATGCACAGTGAAACACTTCCTCCAATAAGGCCATATCTCCTAATTTTTTCAAACAATTCCTCTCTCTGGTGATGAAGTATTCAAATATATGAGCCCTTGGGGCCATTCTTATTCAAACCATCACAAGAAACAAATTGAAAGACAAGAAGCACACAGTCATCTTATTAGATGCAGAATGGGTCTTTGACAAAAACACAACACCCCTTCAACATAATAAAGGCAGTTTACAGCAAGCCCACAGCTAACATCAACTTACATGGAGAGAAACTCAAAGGAATTTCACTAAAATCAGAAACAAGACAAAAATGTTCTCTCTCTCCAAACCTGTTTAATATAGTCTTGAAATACTAGCTAGAGCAATAAAACAACTGAAGGAATTCAAGGGGATACAAATTAGAAAGAAAGAAGTCAAAGTATCTTTATTTGCAGATGACATGATAGTATAAATAAGTGACCTTAAAAATTTCACCAGGAAATTTCTACAGCTGATAAAACACTTTCAGCAAAGTAGCTGGATACAAAATTAACTCACAAGAGTCAGTAGCCTTCCAATATACAAACGATAAACAGACTAAGAAATCAAGGAAACAACACCTTTCACAATAGAAATAAAGAGTATAAAATATCTTGGGGTAAATCTAACCAAGCAAGTGAAAGTCTTGAATGATGAAAATTTCAAGTCATTGAAGGAAGAAATTGAAGAAGATATCAGAAGATGGAAAGATCTCCTATGCTCATAGATTAACACAGTGAAAATGTAGTAATATTTTAATATAGTAGGATTAACATAGTAAAAATGGCCATTCTACCAAAAGCAGTCTTCACATTCAATGCAAGTCCCATCCAGATTTCAACACATTTTTTTTTTTTGCAGATCTTGAAAGGGCAATTCTTAGCTTCATATAGAAACACAAAAATCCCACAATAGCTAAAACAATCCTAAATAATAAAACAACTCTTGGAAGTATCATCATCCCTGACCTCAAATTGTACTACAGTGCTATAGTAATAAAAACAGCATGGTATTGACAATAATCATTGCAGAAAACAGAATGAAGAGTCCTAATGAAATTAATAAAAGAATAATCATATAAACCCACAATATTTCCTGGATATACATAAAAACAAACAACCCCCACCCCCCAAAAAAACCTAACAAAACACCACTTCTTAAATACATCTGCACTTTGACATTCATTACAGAGTTATTCAAATGTGAAGATACTGGAAACAGGCTAGTTTTCTGTCTTAGAGTTTCTGCTGTCAAGAGACACTATGACCACAGTAACTCTTACAAAGGAAAAATACTAATTGAGGTGTATTACCTTTTTGGAGTTTTAGTCCATTATCATGGTGTGACATGGTAGCATGTAGGCAGACATGGTGCTAGAGAGGTAACTGAGAATCCTATATCTTGACTCACAAGAAGTGGTCTGTCTCACTGGACATAGCTTGAGCATATATGAGACCTCAAATCTTGTCTCTTTAGTGACACACTTCTTCCAACAAGACCACACCTCCTACTAATAGGGCCATTCCCTTTGTAGGCTATTTTCTTTCAAACTACCACATTCTACTTTCTGGCTGCCAAAGGCTTGTAGCCATATCATAATGCAAAAATGCATTCATTCCAACTTCAAAAGTCCCCATAGTCTATAATAGTCCCAAACTTGTTTAAAAGTCTAAAGTTCAAAGTCTCTTTTGAGATTCATGCAATATCTCTCTCTCTCTCTCTCTCTCTCTCTCTCTCTCTCTCTCTCTCTCTCTCTCGGTTTTTCAAGACAGGGGTTCTCTGTGTACCTTTGTGCCTTTCCTGGAACTCACTCTGTAGCCCAGGCTAGCCTGTAACTCATAGAGATCCACCTGGTTCTGCCACCCGAGTGCTGGGATTAAAGGCATGCACCACCACTTCCTGGCTTCATGCAATCTCTTAACTGTAATCCTGTGTAAAATCAAAATAAAAAAGCAGATCATATTCTTCTAACATATAATGACACAGAATATATATTACCATACCAAAATATAGGGAAGGGAGCATATTGAAGAAATAGTGGACCAAAGCAAGACTGAAAACCAGCTGGACAAACTCCAAACTCTGCATCTCCACATCTGATGTCAAAATGCTCTTCAGATCTCTCACTTCTTTTAGCTTTGTTGACTGCAAAATGCTTCTTTCTCTTGGGCTGTTTCCATTCTCTGTTAGCATCTTTCCTCAGCAGGTATCCCATGGCTCTGGCATCTCCATCATCTCGGGGTCTCCAAGGCAATTCAGGCTTCAAATTCACAGGTTCTCACAATGGCCTCTCTAGTCCTGTATTACCCCTGATACATGTCTTGCTTCAGTGGCTTTCCTTAGGTGTGGAGGTAAATTCCATAATGCCTTTCAACTATCCTTCACTCTAAAGCCAGAACCACGTGGCAAGCTGCCATGTTCTGTTTCTTGCTGGAGCTGGAACATGGTCCTTTTGTTCAATTACCTCTTCACCAGCTTTCTGCCCTTCACTGCCTAAGTATGGCTGTCCTGCAACTGGATCTGTAGACCAGGCTGACTTCAAACTCAGAGATCTGCCAACCTCTACTTCTGGAGGGCTGGGATTAAAGGTGTACCCCACCACACCTGGCTCTAAGCTTTTCTTTAATTTCTTTTCACAAGTTGGAAACAGCTGAGTGGTATCTTGCCCTGATGTCACCACTTCCTTTATTCCATTTCTTTATCTGTTTATCTCCTTAGACACAGGACTTAGTTCCTTTCCACTTTCTGGTGCTCCTTTTCTCTTCAAATTGTGTATTTTGTGCTTCTTTCTCTTGCTCAGCTTGCTCTTTTTCATTATATATCTTCATTAGAGTTATCACTAATAACCACACAACAGAGTCAATACTAGGCTGTTTTGAGATTTCCTCTGCCTACATAATCCCAAACTTTTCACTTTAGCCTCAGGTAGACTCTTTGAATAAGGGCGAAAAGCAGCCACTTTCTTTATCAAAATATCATGAGAATAATCTCTAGGCAACATTAAAATTCTTCTTTGAAACCTCTTGAGTCAGCCTCACAAAGTTAAAATTACTCTTAACACACTGTCTTCCATGTTCCTACTACGATGGCCCATTCAAAGCAGTACTTAAAGCATTCCACTGCTTTCCTAACCCAAAGTACCAAAGTTCAAATTCCTCCAAACAAAAACATGGTCAGGACTATCACATTAATACCTCAGTCCCTGGTACCAACTTCTGTCTTAGGTAGGGTTTCTATTGCTGTGAAGAGACACCACGATCATGGCAACTTTTATAAAGGAAAAATATTTAATTGGGCTGGCTTATATTTTCAGAGGTTCAGTCCATTATCATCATAGTGCAACAAGGTAGCAAGCAGGCAGACATGGTGTTGAGTAGGAGCTGAGAGTCCTTACTTCTTGCACAGGCAATAGGCAATTGTGGTAGTTTGTGCCAGTAGCCATATCAGAAGAGCAGCAGATGGCAATTGAAGTTCAGGTGTCAGCCCACCAGGAGGAAAATCCCTGGTGGGTGAATCTCAGACAGACAAGGCCCTGAGACCACAGACTCCAGAATGTCTTTTTCTTTTGCTGTGCCTTTACATGTTTGCCACTGCCATCTTCCTCTGGTATCTGGCATGGTATGCATGGGTGTGGGGAGATACCCACTGCCTGTGATCCCATGGAAACATCCCATTCTACTGGACATTTTTACTCATGGATTACTTAGAAGGTGATTTCAGAGTGCATAATATCTGAAGCAAAGCTTTGAAAATAACTTAAAGTTAGACTAAGATGTTTTTGTCGAGTAGTTTTGAAGTTAAAAACTCAAGAAGACAATCTTAAAGTTTTAGAAAGGCATATAGTTGAGTGAGGAACTCTTCAAGGTTAGGGAACAAGAACAAAAGTAGCCCAATTATTATTAGCTGATGCACTTTTCTTGTTAGAATTGGCTGATGACCAAAGGTGATGATTAATTCCTCATAACCCATTTCTTATACCCATTGATATATAATACTATATATCAATCTCCTCATAAAAAAAAAAAACTAATGATGAGTGGGTATGTGCCCAAAGATTTAATAGAGTTGGCTGATTCTTTTTCATATATAGAAGTTTAGGTTTGTGATTTCTTTAAGATTCCTTATAAGATTACCTTTCAATATAAGTAATAAAGTAGTTGGCCCTTTCTTTGTAACTGCAAAATGTAGCCTTCCAGTAAAAGACCTGACTGAGAAGAATATCTTGCTTGCCTACACAGTTAATCTATAACAAGTTGCTTGCGTATGAATGCATGTTGGTTCTTGGGATAATTTGTCTTCTACCTATAATATATAAAATGTTTAATCATGTAAGGGGTATGGAAAACATACTTTTTTTTAACTTGTACTCATTGTGATCATTCACTTGAAAAACAGAATGTAACCACATTGCAATTTTTATATTGCCTGAAAGATTTTGCTGGGGTGTATGAGCTGTCAGGGAAAGAATAAAGATAGAGTTAAAATGAGTTAGAAGGAAAACATCAAGAATGAGAGAATTATAAGGGAAACAGCCAGAATAAAGATAGAGTTATAAGGAAAACATCAAGAATGAAAAATTTTGGAGGAGAACATCAAGAGAGTTAGAAGGAGAAGGAAAACATCAAGAGAGACAGAAGGGACATTTCTAGTTAGAGATAAAAAAAAAGAGAATATGGAACACAGAAGAATTAAGAAAGAGACCATCAAGAGAATGTGTGAGTGTCGTTTTCCCTTAGCCCCTCAGGTAAAAAAGTCTTAGTACGCCAACTCCATGGGTTCCCTTTGAGTCCTGTGCTGCTGGAGGCTGGTCCCCCAGGCAGAGGTAGGTTTGAATGAAATTGACGCTCATAACCTCATAGGGAGTGGCACTATTAGGAGGTGTGACTTTGTTGGAGTGGGTATGGCCTAGTTGGAGAATGTGTGTAACTATTGGGGGTGGGTGGGCTTTGAGGTTTCCTATGCTCAAGATAATACCCAGTGTCTCACTTGACTTCCTGTTGTCTGCCTGTGAAGAGTAAGGACTTTCAGCTCTAGCACCTTGTCTGCCTGCATGCTGCCATGCTCCCCACAATAATGATAATGGACTGAACCTCTGAACTGTAAGCGGTCCACTGCAATGAAATGTTGTCCTTTATAAGAGTTGCCATGGTCATTGTGTCTCTTCACAGCAATGAACATCTAACTAAGAAACAGTCTGTCTCACTGGGCATAGTTTGAACATAGGAGACTTCAAAGCCCCACTCCAACAGTGGCACAGTTTCTTCAACAAGGCCACACCTACTCTAGCGATGCTACACCTCCTAATAGTGCCACTTTCTTTGGGGGTCATTTTCTTTCAAACTGCCACAGTTTCCTTTGACGGCTGGGGTAGAAAAAGAAACTTTATGCATTTGCATGCACTTGTACACACACACACACACACACACACACACACACTGGAATATTTCTTGACCACTAAAAAGGAATACATCTTGTGATTTGTCACAGTACAGGTAGATCTGGGGAGCATTATGCCAGGTGAAAAAATGTATAGAAAGAAAGCAAGCTGTTTTAAAATATTACATTTATTTGGAATATTAAGAAAAGGCAAGTGCATATGCATGTGTATAGAGAAAAATCAAACAATGATTATCAGGATCGGGGTGGGCAAAGAAGCAGGGATATGAAGGATGCAAGTTAGCAAACGTGGAAAACAAGTTTAGAGATGTCATGTAAAATGTGAAACTACAGTTAATATAGTGCACCACATTCTAGATTTCTCTGAAGAAAAAGTGCATAAATTATGCTGATAATCAGGAGTGGAGACCTGGGAAATAATTACTGTATGATGTATATTTACATTGTTTCACTTTATCATATCTTATAGCATCATGTTTCGTGCCTTAAATTGGACAAAAATTGAAAATCATGGAAAAGAAAGACAATAAGTACTTCATTTTAGGATAGAAACCTGATTGTTGATGTTTGACACAAATCATGCAGACTTATTTGTATCATGTTCCTTTCAGTTGGCCATTTTAATAGGAGGTGACTAGATTGGATCACATAACACTAGGAAAAAGGAGCCTTTTAGAACGCCAGCTCTTTCCTATCCCACATCTCTGTTAGTTTTCCAAACGTGAACCTTACTCTCACTAGAAGATGATCATTCTGAGACTGTCAGGAAAGATGAAAAACTGTAGGCAGCAGCATGTATTGGGCAAATGGCTGCTTTTCCAGTTTCAAAAACCAGAGAATCTAAAATTTATGTGTCTGTTTCCTCTTGAGGAGTTTGTGAGAGAAGGGCATCTCTTTCTCTTCTTTTCTCTTCTTCTTTTTTTTTGTTCTTAGAACAAGAACTTCAGATCAATGGAGGTTAAGAGTTCATCAGGGTAAGAAGTTCAGCAAATCCCAGGAGCAGCACATTGACATTTCAAGGCAAAGCAGTAAAGGCTTTCCTTCCTTGATTCTGCTTTGAAAGGATGCATTATTGAAATGTCACCCATTTGTAATACACTCCTCACTCTATGTCTGTCTATGAGTTCTGTAATGTGGTGTGTAGACCCATCGTTAGATTTCCATATTTTCAGTAGCTTGTTGGCCTCTCTAAGTCAGCTGGATGCACAATGAACTATTGGACTGATTTTAATGACAAGTTTCCACTGTACAGATTTGTTTCAGTCATTTTCACTATAGAAAATTTCACAATTTTTTCAAGTTCAGTTGATGTTGATCAAGTATGTGGTCTGAAGATTTGGGCTTTATTTGGTTACTGCTTACCTTGGACCAAAACGCCAGCATCTTTCTTTCATATCTTTTTAAAAAGTTTATGTGTTTGAGTATTTTGCCTAAATATATGTTTCCATACCATGAGTATTCTTGGTGTCTGCAGAGGCCAGAAGATGCTATGGGATTTTCTAGAATTGGATTTACAGATGGTTGTGAGCTGCCTTGCGGGTGCTGGGAATTGAACTTGGGTCCTGTCTAAGAATAGCCAGTGCTGTTGAGTCAGCTCTTCAGCTCCTATTTTTCCCATCTTTAACATGAATGTTAAAGAAAAGAAAATCTGAAGTTTAATAACATCTAGTTTGATAATTTTTGGTTTTTAGCTGATTCTTAAATATTTCCAATGTGGAAACTCAACTCTATAGAGAGAAATAAAATTTTGAGCTACTGCAAATGCATGTTACTTGTAAATACAAAAATAAAGCATTTGTTATAATGCAAGCCCTACTGCCACTTGCTTTTATTCACATGCATGCCTGTCAGCCATTCAGTAAAATGAGTTCTACTATGATTCACAAATTTTTAGTGGGTAGCCATTCCAGCTTTGAACTGGAAGTTCCAACTCCATTGAGACTCTGGCAACTGTTACGCCTACAAGGCAGGGCCAGGGGAGGGGCCTGGAGACCCGAGATCTGGATGGACCAGTGCTTCTCTGTTCCAGGACCCTGAATGGTGGAGGTGGACCGAGCAGAGCTCCAGAGAACAACGCTGAATAAACCTTCCCCAGACCCCACGACCTACCTATCCCTTAATTTGTAAGTTATGCCATTAAATAAATATCCTTTTAACTACGTGGAGTGGCCTTAATAATTACACCAATACAAATTGAAGGTGAAGGCATTGGTATTTTAATTTGTTAAAAAATAAAGATTCAAAGCTGAGTACAATAATGCTCATAATCCAAACACTTGGCTGAATCAAAAAGATTGCTATGAGCTTATGGTTAGCTTGGGCTATATATCAATCCCTGCCCAGCCAGAACTATATATTAAGAACTGTTCAAGAAAAGAAAAGGAAAAAAAAAACATTTTAAAAAGATTCAGTCTTTGGCAATCTCATTTTAGAATCTAATCCATTAATATCAAACATCTTCTCAATAGTACAATTGAACTTTTCGTAAACTGGCATGTATATAAGTCAGCCATTTACCTGAGTTGTGTTCTTTTGAGATCTTCATGATTTCAAAAATGTTGAAAAAATTTAAAACCCATGGTTATGGGTTTTAATAAGATGAAAACCTTTCCTTTTAGAATGACTTTCTGTTTTTTATTCATGTAGTTTTCACCTTACAAATGAAACAAGATCTCATCATCAACCTACTGATGATGGTGCTGTGGGTGCACAACTTACATACTAATTTTGTGTGTGTGTGTGTTAATATTTAATTACTTTTTGGTTTCTATATTATGACTTTCAGCAAAGACAGACTGAAGTCAGGAAAAAGTACAGAGTAATGAAAACATGTATTATTTAATGTGTGGGAAAAGATGGTGTTGTGCAGGTTTCAACGGGCAGCTCAAATATATTTATTAAGGCAAAATAATTTTGAATTTTACTTTCATAAATGAATGGCCAATATTTTGCAACAATAATTAAGACCCTTAGTAATTTTTGTGGTCATGTTCATTATTAAAAGCACCTTTCTTTGAATGCTACTGATGTCAAATTATTTTTCAATATTATGAATATTAAATTTCAACCAAGATTCCTGGTGCAGCAATAGAAGAAGAGAACCCAAGGTATCAGTAATTCTTTAAAGTTGGAATTATCTTTTATTGCATTTGCCTGTGATGAAATCCCCTGAAAATTTTTATAATTCAGAAGAGATGTTAGCTTCATATAGCTATTTTATGAAATGAAAATCTAAATCCACTAGAAATTGAGGACTGTATAAAATATTCCAACATCATTAGATAGCAACAAAATAATTCTTCTCAGTTTTATTTGTCAGTGATAATAATGCTTGTTATTTTCCACTCATGACCTTAGTTTTATCCATTGTCCTGTGACTATGAGTGCTTCAGGGTAGGTAACCAGTTCAAGCTCAGGTTGTGCCTCTTTACTTTTCTAAACAAAATCATGCTATTTGTATCTGTTTTTTGTTCAAAATTAAGTTTTATTATGAAATTGAGATGGAATTTTATCTGATGACACTTGTAAGCACTTTCTGGATATGGTGTCTGTGTTGCTGTATGTGATGCATGGAACAGTCACAACCATAGAGCAGCTAGCAGTGTAAGGATGATGGCAACATATAGGACAGAGCCAAGAGGATTGCAAAGAGGGTGTGAAACTCTAGGAGTTCACTCTATGTAGCGGAATATTGTCTTAAGGTGTGTTACTTTTGTTTATGTTGCATTTGTTTAAATCTGTGAAGCTTGTTACTGTGCCTGTCCAAAACACCTGATGTTCTTATAAAGAACTGAATGGCCAATGGCAAGGCAGGAGAAAGGATAGGTGGACTGATAGGCAGAGAGAATGTATAGAAGGAGAAATCTGGGAGGAGCTAGGACCCAGAGAAGGAAGAGGACTCGAGGGGCCAGCCACCCAGTTACACAGCAAGCTATGGAGTAAGAGTAAAATTTACAGAAATAAGAGAATGGGAAAAGCCCAGAGGCAAAAGATAGATGGGATAATTTAAGTTAAGAAGAGCTGGCTAGAAACTAAGCCAAGCTAAGGCTGGGCATTCATAAGTAATAATAAGCCTCCATGTGTGAATTTATTTGGGAGCTGGGTAGTGGGCCCCCCCAAAAGAGTAAAATATCACCACCATCAACTCCACATAAGGAGTACATGTGCTTTGAGATTATAAATATTCTCCTGCCAATTTGATGAATTCATTTCTACACTGTGAGAATCTTTTTGGTGGAGACTTTAAAACTCTAATGAAAAGAACAATATCATCTACAAAGATGGATAGCATGACTTCTTTTCCTGTTATTTTTCTATTCATTATCCCTTTTATTTCCTTCTCTTGTTTTATTATTATTATTGCTAAAATTTCAAGCAGTTTATTAACAGGATTGGGAAAAGTTGACCTCCTTGCCTGTTACAGAAATTACTGGGAACTCCTTGAGTTTTTCTCTACTAAGTATGCTGTTGTCTATAAGGTTACAGTATGCAGACTATACTGAAGTATATTCCTTCCATTCCCAGCCTTCCAGTGACTTCTATCATTAAAGGATGATGGTTTTTTTTTTTTTTGGTCATAGGCTTTTTTTTTCTGTGTCTAATGAGGTGACCATGTGATTTCTGTCTTTGAGTCTATGTATGTGATTGATAAAGTTTATTGATTCAGATATGTTGAACCATCACTACCTCCTTGGAATGAAACCAAGTTTGTCATGATGAATGGTGATTCTGATAAAAATTTGAATTCAGTCTCCCAGTAATTTTTTTTGATAATTTTTGTGTCAACATTAATCAGGCAGATTGGTGTATAATGTTACATTATTTTATTGTCTTTAGCTGATTTTGGTATCTGGGTAATACTGGCTTCATAGAAAGATTTTGGGAGCCTTCCTCATTTTCTTGTTCATGGAATAATGTGAGTAGTATTGGTATTAATTTTTCTCAGGAGATCTGGTAGAATTATGCAGTTAATCTATTTAGTCCTAGGTGTTATTTATTTGGTAGACTTTTTTTTTATTACCATGTCAATAGCATTGCTGGTTTTAGTTCTATTTATTTGGTAGACTTATTATTACCACTTCAATTACACTGTAGGTTATAGTTCAATTGAAATTATTTTTTGTTGGTTTAACTTTGGTATGGTGTAAGGATTTATGAATTTGTCCATTTCCTTTAGATTTGTCTAATTTCATGAGATAGAGGGTTTTCAAGTGTATTCTTATGATTTTATGAATTCCATTGGCATGTTTTAATGTGTCCCTTTTTGTTTCTTATTTTAATTTAGATTTTCTCCTTTTCATTTCCTTAATTTGGCTAAGTGTGTGTTCATCTTGTATATCTTTTCTAAGAACCAACTCTTCATTTTATTGATTTATTGTACTTAGGGTTTTTTTGGGCAATTGTTCCTATTTCTTCCCTGATTTTGGTTATCTATTCCAAACTATTGTTTTGGGGCTTAGTTCATTCTTGCTTTTCCAAGGATTTCATGTACATTATTAAATTATTAAGTGTGATCTCTCATTTTTTAAAATATAGACACTTAGTGCTATTCCTCAGGACTGCCATCACTGTATTCCATAGATTTTGATATATTGTGTTTTTATTTTCATTCAATTCTATTAATTTTTAAATTTATTTGATTTATATTAGACCCAATTATTGTTATGCAGTGTGTTGTCTAATCATCATGAGATTGTGTACTTTTTGTAGCTTTTATTGCTGTTAATATCTAGTTTTCTTCCATTGTGGTTAGATAGATTACAGGATGTAATTTCAATTTTCCTATGTTTGTTGAGTCTTGATTTGTATGTTAATATATGATAGATCTTGGAAGGAATTCCATGGACTTCCACAAAGATGTGTATTCTTTAGTTTGGCGGTAGAATGTTCTGCATGTTATTTAGGTCATTAACTCAGAAAAAAAAGAACACAATTGATGTGGGATGTCCTTCTGTACTCTGTGAATATGTGTTACTTTTATTGGTTGATGAATAAAGCCGCTTTGGCCTATGGCAGGGCAATGTATAGCTAGGTAGGAAAGCCAAACTGAATACAGGGAGAAAAAAGGACAGAGTCGAGAGAGATGCCATCCAGCCACTCAAGGAGCAACATGCCAGCAGACCGATAATGCCATGGCCACATGACAATATACAGATGAATAGAAATGCATTAATTTAAGTTATAAGAGCTAGTTAGTGATAAGCTTGAGCAATAGGCCAAGCATTGATAAGTAATATTAATCCTCTGAGTGATTATTCTATAAGGAGCTATGGAACTGGGTGGGATGCAGAAAAGCCTCCAGCTACAAATCATAACTTGTTCAGACAATTACATAAGGTATTCATTAGCTAAACTTCCTTGAGATCAAAATACTTTAATTTATAATAAAATATTTTGCCATGGTCCTCCCTCAGCTGGGTTCAGGTCCCGATACAGGGAAGGGACATTAGCTTGAAGAAGAGTCTGAGCACCAGATGAATTTCATACAAGTGGAGTCCCTGAATAGCTTGAGCTGTCTTTATTTATATTTCAAAAACAGACTTGTTTTTTCTACCCGGCCCCCAACATTAACCTCAGGCAAAAACAATAATGTGTTTCCCAACTTTAAATCAAAACAACTTATAAACCAAAAACAACACTCAACATTTTGCTAGCTTGGCTAAATATGGAAACAATCACACCCTGTCCTCACAAAGTTAAAAGGTGATAGACATAGGCACACATTCTCAAGAACAACAATAAAGTTTAAAACTTAACAGAACACATTGCAAAAATAGGGATGATTTGTCATAAGTTGCATTCATACAATTAGCTGGTATTTCTCTAACTGTTCCCTTGTCCTACAAAAATGTTCCACATACCTAAGCTTCTCTATAAAGGGGAGAACTATGATAAGGCACGCCTTTTCCATCATGCTACACCATTATTCATGTTTGTTTTTTTTCAGAATTGGGAGATGTAGTTAATGTCCCCCTGTGTTGCTTCCTTACATGTGCCCATTAACTTTTATGGCCTCTGATCCTGTCAGCACTGAATCAGAAAAGTTCCCAGGGTCTGGAGTAACAGCTGGTATTTCCAGATAAGAACCTGAAAATCATCAGTTCCCAAAGAATTTTAGGGGAAAAGATTTGAGGAAAAAAAGTTAGGTTTCCAGGAATGATTACATCTGTCCCATGCATTATTGACCAAGTGAAACTATAAATCATTAAGAGAATCATCAATACTGAGAGAGAAGAGAGAGTGTAGGCCAATTGGTCCCAGCAGTATTCTGCACTGTCCTGATGTCCTCTGGTTCTTGCTGAGTGAGAGACTGTCTCTATGGTCTTTGCCTTGCAGAGACCCATTCGACAAACATTCATATGCTGATCTGAATCTCAACGAATCAACAGTATTTTATATGATAGTTATTAAGAAAAATGTGAGCCCTTAGGAAATGTGCTGCGTAAAGCTCATCCATAAAATACATCCAATACATCATCTGCACATGTGATTATTTTAAAACATAATTCCCTAACTGGTGACTTTTTCCCCCTACATCATTCATGAAAAATGTCTCATTTTTAAAGGCTCTATGCCTGTGTTTTGTTTCTCCTAAAAGTCTGGTGGTGGAATCTAGAGCGGTGCGTATTATGAGGACAGAGTTAGGACTATGGACATGGATAGGATGTATACCCTTCGTCAGTGCTCACTGCCACTCTGGTGCTTGGGGGTGTGGCTATGTTCATTCATTTCGGATCTGGATTTGGGGAGGATAAGCTGCTTCACTGAGATTTTTCATTTAATGACATTAAATTAAACTTTTAGTTATTAGACAGTGTATTGTGTTTCATTTCGACACACACACACACACACACACACACACACACACACACACTTGATTGTATTCACCTCCTCAGTCCTTCATTTTCATTAACCCCAAGTCCCTCTGCTCCCCATCCTAACCTCATTGCCTCTTTTGTTTTCTTTTCTTAAAAATGTCCCCCTGAAATCACTTCATGCTGTCTATATATGCATGGATATAGGGTCGTCCACTGGAGCATGGTCCGTCTCCTAGGGGCCATACCCCTAAAGAAAAGTAATGTTTCTTTCCCTTGCAGCCATCAACTATCAAAAGTGCCTTGGGTTCCAGGAGATGTGATGAGCCCCTTAAGTCCTCCATGCTGGATTACTGACTGGCTTGACCTTGTGCAAGAAACCACCCCTGTTATATGTTCATGAGTGCAGTGGTCCTGTCATGTCTGAAATACACCATTTCACCTCAGTCCTCCCAGACTTCTGCTTCTTACAACCTTTCAAACCCTTCTTAGACTGTGATGTTTCCTGAGCATCCAGGACGGCTTTTCCCAATCTTGTTGTTACCAATATCCCCTCAAAGTCTCAACTTAAATCTTCATATCACATATAGTCCACTATCTTCTCTTGTTCCTGACTCCCTTTAGATCTCTTTCCCACATATCAGTCTGTTGTCTACATTTACATCATAAAGACATACACACACAAGCATGTACACATGCACACATGCCTACATGCATATAAATTTAAATGTAGATTTTGTGCATGAAGGAAAGTATAAGATTTTCTTCTTCTAAGTCTGGATTATGCAGTTAACATTAAGATCTCCAGTTCCCTCACCAACTGCAGCACTTGGGAGAGTGGACCCTGCACCTCGCCTAGGCAAAACAGTAGAGCTGGCCCTGGTGGTGCAGGTGCGGTGAGCCGGCCCTGAGGGCATGAGAGCAGAAGAATTGGTGCCACTTCTTGCTGCCTGCTGCATTGGGTGAGCTAGCTGGGACAGTGCTGGAGAGCTTGTCTGGGTGGTGTCAATGAGGAAAGGCAGGCTGACCAATCCAGCTACCACGCAGGTCCAGAACCAGGAATATGAGTTAGCACACCCTAACATCTACCTCATTTGTGAAGGGGCTGGACCCACAGATCCACAGCTGCAGGATCTCCACGATACAGGGCAACAATAGAATATCCAAGAGGAGTCCCAGTGAGCGAGTGTGGTGATACATTGTGTGCCCTAATAAAGCTTGCCAGAGGATCAGAGGGCAGAGCCAGCCACTAGATTAGACATAGAGGTCAGACAGTGGTAGCACACACCTTTAATCCTATCACTTGGGAGGTAGAGATCTGTCTGGATCTCCATGAGTTCAAGGCCACACTGGAAACAGAGCCAGGCAGTGGTGGTACACACCTTTAATCCCAGTACCGGAAAGCACACCCCCCTTTAATCCCAGGAAGTGATGGCAGGGCAGAGAAAGGTATATAAGGCATGAGGAAACAGGAACTCACTCTCTTTAAGCTGAGGATTTCATAGAGGTAAGAACTAGTGACTGGCTGTTCTGTTTCTCTGATCTTTCAGCTTTCACCCCAATATCTGGCTCTGGATTTTTTTTTTTTTATTAAAAGACCATCTAAGATTTGTGTTACAAGGGAGGGCCTAGTTATCGATAGTGTAGCAGAAGCCAGAGGCCTCAAACCAGACCAATGACTCATAGCAATGAACACTTACAAGTAAAGACATATAGACTAAAGTGTATACTGTGTGACTTATGGGCTACACTACAGCTTCCACACCGAGATTTGTTTGTTTGTTTGGTTTTGATTTTTTGTTTGTTTTTATTTTTTCTTTTAAATTTTATTTCATTTTGGGAGGTTGCAAGAGAAGAGGGCAGCTATGAAGGGATGGGGAAATGAATAGGATCAGGATGCATGATATGAAATCCACAAAAAAAAATAATGAAAAGTTAAAAAAGATATCTAGTTCCACCCATTTTCCTGAAATTTTAATATTTTTTTTCCTTTAAAGATGAATAAAATCCCACTGTGAATATGTATAAAATTTTCTTTATTCATTCATCTGGTGGTCAGCTACTAGACTGCCTTCCTATATAGCTATTGTGAGTAGTGTAGCAACAGGCATGGGTATGCAATTATCTCCATGGTGTGCTGATTTAGAAGTATAGCTAGAGTTTTCCTGGTCCTGCCTGGCCCACGGTCAGAACAAATCTCTCACCCGCCAGTCCCAACTGAGTAAACACACAGAGACTTACATTGCTTACAACTGTATGGCCGTGACAGGCTTCTTGTTATCTAGTTTTTCTATCTTAAATTAACCCATTTCTTTTAGTCTATACTTTGCCATGTGGCTTGGGGCTTACCAGTATCTTTACATGTTGCTTGTCATGGCTGCCCCTAACAGCGTCTCTCTGCCTCGGCCTTCCACTTCCCAGAATTCTCCTCTCTCCTTATCCCGCCTATACTTCCTGCCTGGCTACTGGCCAATCAGTGTTTTATTTATTAACCAATCAGAGCAACACATTTAACATACAGAACATCCCCCAGCATAGAAGCCTTTGGGTGTACACATGGAAGTGATACAGCTGGGTCATATGGTAGTTCTTTTAGGTTTTGATGTCCACAGTAGCTTTATTAGTCTCCATTTCTACCAGCAACATGTTTCTATTCTTCTATATCGTCACTAGCATTTGTTATCATCTTCATGATAGCCATTCTACCTGGGGTGAGGTGGAATAGGTAATTTCAGTCTGCATTTATTTGATGGCTAAAGATATTAAACATTTTTAAACATTTATTAGCCATTTATATTTTCCCTTTCAGAAATGTCTATTCAATCCATTAACCCATTTATTAATGGTATGATTTTGGTTTTGGTGTTAATACTTGGATTTCTATATAGATTGTAGACATCATAAATTCCTTTTCAGATTTTTTTTTTCTGGAGCCTTTTCACGCTGATAACTATTTTCTTCTCTGTGAAGAGCTTTATAATTTCATGCAATTCTACTTGTTTGTTCTGAGAATATTTCCTGTGCTATCAATGTCGTTTTGCAGAAAATTCTTGCTTATGCCTGTATCTTAAAATATTTTCCTGTATTTCCCTTTAAAAGATTCAAAATTTTTGGTTTTATTCTAAGATTTTTGGTCCAGTTGAATTTATTTTGGTTCAAAGTGTAAACTATGGATTTAACTTTAATTTTACCTATCAATCTCCAATTTTCTAGTGCTTTTTGTTGAAGAGACTGTTCTCCCCATCCAATGTGTCTTTTTGACATTTTTGTAACTATTAGATCCCACACCTGTATGTTTATTCCTGTATCTATCATTCCCTCCCACTTGTCTCTGTGTTTGTTTTTGTGTCAGTATTCAGCAGTGTTTGATATTTTGGCTCTGGGGTACAGTCTGAGATCAGGTACTGGGTATCTGCAATATAATTTTTTTGTGTTTAGGATTGCTATGGCTGTTTGGGATATTTTGTCTTTCTCATCATAACCTTAGTATTTTTTCCTTGTTCTATGAAGAACCTAATCAGAATTTGGATGGAGATTGTGTTAAATCTGTAGATTGCACTAACTTATTTTATAATGTTTTTATTTCCATAATATTATTTCTGATTATCCAAGAATGGATGTGCTCTCTTCAATTTTTGTTTTCATGGTAGAGATATTTGAGATCCTTTATTAGATTTATTTCTTGTTATGTTTTTATGGAACTGTGAAGAAGATTTTTTCTGGATTCTTTGTTGGCATATTCATTATTAGTATGGAGAAAAGCTACTGATTTGCATGCTTTTGTAATGAACTATTTTGCTCAAATTGTGTATTGAATTTAGGAGTTTTCTGGTGGAAACCTTATGACCTTTATATTTAAGATTATACTATTTTCATTTAAGGTTCATTTAGTGCATACATACTTAAAATCATTATGCCATTGTGATAAAATGTTTTCTTTGTTACTGTTATGCTATTCTTTATAGATTCTGACTAGTTGTGATTTACATTTACTTTACCAAGTACCATAATAGTTATTTCAGCTTTTTTTGGTTTCTATTTGTTTAATAGGTTGGAGTCTTTCATTTGACAGTCAGTCTTTAGGTGTCTTTATCTGTGACTTGTATTCCTTGGACACAACACATAGTTGGAGACCCACCCTAATTATTGGTTACATTATTCCACTGATTGTCATCTCAGAGTGAATAAAAAAAGAGAGAGAAAATAAGCTAAACCCCAGCATTCAGGAACTCTCTGCTTCCTGGCTGTTGATGTAATGACCAGCTATTTTAAAACCCTGCCATCAAACCTTCCTCATATCCTTTCACAAACCATGAGCTAAAATAAACACTGCCCTACTTAAGCTGGTTTTGTTAGAAATGTGTAACAGTAGTGAGAATATCTACCCATAATTAACTCCCTGTCTAAATGAATTCCCTCTAGGAACTCCCTCTTAGGCATGTTTGTCTCCTGGGTGATTCCAAACCCAATCAAGTTGACAATCTATATTAACCATCATAAGTCCACCCCTTGTCAACCTGACACTCATAAAAATTTTAAGCTGTATTATTTTACCCTTGTCTTCATAGGTTCATGGATTCCCAATGAAGAAAAATTCATTCAGTTCAACTTCAACAGTTATTATAGTCTTTGGCAGCTCCAACTCGGTTTAAAAGTTTCACTGTAGGGCCTTTCCTGGGACTGACATAAGCTTTTATTGATCATTTCCAGAAGTTTTCTAGTAGAGTTTTGGATTGCTTACATATATCATTTGCAGACAGGGATAGTTTGATTTCTTCTTTCCCTGTTTGTATTCCTTTAATTTCCTTTTCTTTGCTTATTGTTTCAGCTAATGCTTTAAGCACAGTAAAGTAATGAGGATGATGGACATCCTTGTCTCATTCCTGACTTCAGTGGGATTGCTTCAAGCTTTTGACCACTTAATTTGATGTTGTCTGTTGATTTCTTTATATTTAATGTTTCTTAAAGGGAGATATGTTCTTTCTACTCCTACTATCTCTATAACATTATCTTTTACCATGTTGGATTTTATCAATGGATTTTTTTCTGGCTCTATTGAGATATTAATGTGATTTTTGTCTTTATGTCCATTTATGTGCTTTAATACATTTATTGACTTGTGTATGTTGAACTATCTCTGATTCTCTAGGATGAAGCCAACTTTGTGGTGGTAGATAACATTTTCAATGTATGTATGTATTCATTTTGCAAGTATTTTATTGAGTATTTTTGAATCAACATTCATCAGGGATATTGGCCCTTAGTTTTATTGTTGTATCCTTACCTGGTTTTGGTATTAGAATGATACAGGTGTAGCTAAAGTTTTTCGGTGTCCTGCCCAGCCATGTGGTTCCTCAGCTGCTTATAAAATAATCATTCAGAAGTTTATATTAACTATAACTGCTTGGCCATTTGCTCAGGCTTATTATTGGCTAGCTCTTATACTTAACCTATAATTCTTATCTTTATTTAGCCATGTGGCTTGGTACCTTCTCTTAGTTCTGCCTTGTCATCTTGCTTCCCTTGTGCCTGGCTGGCGACTCCTGACTCAGCCCTCCTCTTCCCAGAATTCTCCTTGTCTGATTGCCCTATCTATACTTCTTGCCTGGCTACTGGCCAATCAGCATTTTATCAATCAATCACAGCAACACATATTCACAGCATACAGAACGACATACCACAGCACCTCCCCCTTTCTGTCTAATCAAAAAGCAAGGTTTTAACTTTAACATAGTAAAATTACAATAACAAAAAAGTTATCAAGCAAGAATTACAGATACAATATCTAGTCTATTTGTATTTGGCAAATTCAAAGTGAATATTTGTGAGTCTAAGGTTCATATCTAACTTATCTTTTGTCATAACCAAGGGAAATTATAACTATCTAGTCTCCAACTACATCAAATACCCTAGAAAGATTCAATATTACCTAAGTAATATTATAAGTAAACAGGAAGTACATTATAAGCAACTTCCAAAAGTCTAGAAATGACAGAGACAGCTGCCTGCCTAGATAATCATCCAAAGTTCCTTTGTAATGTTGGGGCATCCATTCTTCAGCCTATAAACCTAGAGTATCTCAGGCACTTTTCTCTGTGTCCTGTAGAATGTCTGGCAGTTTCTTCTGTGAAGCAGGAACCCGAAGGACCATCTCGCCTTGCAAAGTTCAGTGGTCACCTTCCTATGGGTCCTGCATATCCAGTTTATACAACATTTTGTCAAGCAGTCAAGGAAAGGGCAAATTTTTTGTCCAGTGGCTAACTTTTGCCACAAAGAAAACAAACTCCATAATGAGTTTCTTCAATGCAAGATTTAAATGTTGATTTAAATCTTTTTAAAAGTAGATTGGTGTTGCCAAGAGCAGACATGTCTCAATGTCCAGAAAGTCAAAATTCTTAAAACATTTTAAATGCCATATTCTGAAGGTCTGTGAAGTATTTGAAGATTACTTACATAATTGAAATATATCTAGAAAACTTAACTAACATGACCGTAAGTTTGATTATCATAGATGACTAATTATCAATTTGTATTTCTCAACTATACATTGCAATTTCAAATGAGTTGCACAAACAAAATACTTTAAATGAGAGTAGAAAAATATATATACAGTATAACAAAATTAACTTTACATTTGTAATAAACTAAAATCTATAGTAATGTAAAATATTTTAAACAAGTTGTTGCTCTTTAAAAGTAGGTTCAATAATTTATCCTTTTATCCTATCATGTTTATATCCCCTTTTCTTCTTTAGAAAGAGATTGCATTTATAATCAACCCCCTTTAAATAAAAATAAACATTTATAAATAATACTTTGGGAATTTGGGCATAGTTTCTCATACTACTTCCTGCTCATTGAGGGCACTGGCAATCTTAGGGGGATTCTGAGACAATTAAGAATTATGATCAAGTCCTGACTGGAGTAGTCTGTGAGGTTGCATTGTCTGAGCCAGTTGTCTTGAAGGTGATCTGGATGTTGGAACATCTGGAGACCTCTCAGGATTCTTCCTTGATCAAACCATATAAGCCTGGAAGCAATCCACAGGTTCTCATCTTCTGTGGAAACAAAGGCAGAACCTCTGTTTCATAACCTTAGATCAAAGTTTTGAAGTCAATATACCTTTAAAATATACATATTGGTTTAACTGTGTAGACTTTTCAATCAAGTGTCTTTCTGTAGTTTAAAATCCCAAAGACAATATAATCCAGACTCTCTGTGTAATATCCACCTTTACGTGGCTTTTCATGTTACCTTTACTGTCCCTTTAAAGACTTTATCTTTTAAAGCTATTTCTTTATATAACTGTCTATATTCATTTTCTTCTGTCTTCCAAGCCTATGTACATTTTACACTATAAACTGTTTAGGGTTTATCCCATCTGAATCTGTCTTATTGTGAATCTATTGCTTTAAACTGGAGCATGACTAAGACTGAAATGGCAGCTTTCACCCACCTCAGCTTTCCAACATGGTAGAACTATGTTTACAGCCAGCTCTGGTGTAACCATGCTCATTGCTGACTCTGTGAAGCAGTGGGTCTGTGCTTCCATCTAGCAGCATATAGCCCCCAAACCACCACCACCACCTCCTCCTCCTCCTCCTCCTCCTCCTCCTCCTCCTCCTCCTCCTCCTCCTCCTCCTCTTCTTCTTCTTCACTAGCAAAAGCTAAATCCACCATGTACCATGCTATACAGTTTGCAGATGCCACTGTGTATTGCAGCAGGAATCTGCCATGCTGCACTCAAGCCCATATATACGCTGTGAGTCTGCCATATTGTAGCTCAAGTCTGCACACCATGACATCTTTGTACCTTGGCATCTATATATATTGGCTCACATGAGACATGAAGCAGAAAGCTGTTTTTTTGGCTTCATTATTGTGTGTTTAGAAGCCCCCTTTTAAACTCTTTCAGGCCTTATGGAAATTTGAGAGCCCCACATTGGTATGCCAAATGTAGCTGAAGTTTTTCTGTGTCCTGCTCAACCATGCAGTCCCTTAGCTTCTTATAAAATAATCATTCAGAAGCTTATATTAATTATAACTGCTCAGCCATTTGCTCAGGCTTATTTATTGGCTAGCTCTTACACTTAAATTAACTCATAATTCTTATTTTTGTTTAGCCACATGGCTTGGTATCTTTTCTAGGTACCAAGTTCTACCTTGTCATCTTGCTTCCTCTGTGTCTGGCTGATGACTCCTGACTCAGCCTTCTTCTTCCCAGAATTTTCCTCTCTGCTTGCCCCACCTATATTTCCTGCCTAGCTACTGACTAATCAGCATTTTATTATCAACCAAATCAGAGCAACACATATTCACAGCATACAGAATGACATCCCACAGCATACAGGCTTCATAGAAAGAGTTTGGAAGTACTTCTATTTCTGAACAGTATAAGAATTGATTGTGTATTCTTCTTTGAAAGCCTGGTAGAATTCTGTGTGAACCCATTTGGGCCCTGACTTTTTTGTTGCTATTTGTAGTTTTAAGTTTCCACTTGCTGCTGAGTAGAATATATATTCTTTGGTGTTTGGGTGGAATATTCTGTAAGTATCTGTTAAGTCCATTTGATGTATAATGCCATTTATTCAGAAATAAATCTGAAATCAGAATGTTTCTCTGCTTATGTTTTCTCCAGATGACCTGTCTATTAGAAAAAATGGAGTACTGAAATCACCTATTATTAACAGGTTGATGTTGATCTGTATCTTTAATTCCAGTCATAAACTTTTTATGAAGTAGGATACACAAAGTTTGGTGCATACATGTTTCAGATAGTAATGTCTTCTTGCTATTGCCAATTGTTCCCTTGATTACAATGAAGTGTCCTTCTTTATCCATGTGATAAGCTTTAGTTTGAAGTATATTTTGTTGGATACTAGGAGAGCAAGCCTGCTTGCTTCCTGATCCCAATTGATTGGATTGCTTTTGTCCATTCATTCACTCTAAGGAGGTATCTATCTTTAAAGTTGACATGTGTTTCATGCAGATAACATTTACATGGATTTTGATCTGTTCAGTCGGCCTGCATTTTTTGACTGGAGAATTGAGGTTGCTAATATTTAAAGTTATTAATGAAATGTTTGTGTTGATTGCAGTCACTGTGTTATTTTTGGTGTTGTTGTTTGTATTCTCAGTAGTCCTTTGTGTTATATTATTTTTAGCTTTGTTTTAATTTCTAAAATTTCTTGGTTGTGCTGATTCCTCTCTTTAGGATAAAATATTGCTGCTTGTATTTTCTTTATCTCTGTGTGTGCTAGATATATACATTTTTTCATGGAAAGATTTTCTTTCTCCTTAAAATATGGCAGATATCTTTCTAGGCACATGAGTCTAAGTTGGCCTTTAAGGACTTTTAGGACTTAAGGCATTGGTTCATGTTCTTTTGGATTTCAAATTTTCTATTGAGAAATCTGCTTTTCTCATGGGTTTTCCATTATATGTGATTTGTGTTATTTCTATTGACACTTTCAATACACTTTATTTATTCTTACTTAGTGTTTTAACTATGTTAGTATGTATTTGAACATACTTAGTGTTTAAACTATGGCATGCCATGGAGAATTTAAAAAATCTGGTATTGCCTATTTGGTATGCTGTCTGCTTCTTGATATTGTAGAGAAATATATTTTCTTATTTTGGGGAAGTTTTATTCTATGATTTTGAAGGTCTGATCTATGCCATTGACCTAGGAATCCTCTCTCTCGTTTATTCCTATAAATCAAAGGTTTAGTCTTTTCATGTTGCCACAGATTTCCAGTATGTCTCTCACCCCCCATGTGTGTACATTCATTTTTAATATTTTCATGTCCTTTATTTTTTATGTAGATTCTCTACTTTATCATCAAGCTGTGATGTTCCATTTCCACCTTAATTCATTCTACTTGTAAAGGATTTTTTTTTTAATTTTCTAGTTGAGTTATTAGGTTTTTCAATTTCATCTTTATTTCATCTTGAATCTTCTTCAATGTTTTTATATCTTTACTGAATTACATTTTCAAATCTAAGATCATCTTCATTATTTGCATTAACCTTCTGTTTGGGTTTTCTCAAGCATCACTAATGTGTTTTTTCCCTTTAAGTTTATTGATCTGTTTTTTTGTGTCTTCTTAAAATTCTTTGGTGAAGTTTATTTATGATTGCTCTTTTAAATTCTATGTCCTAGAGTTCATTTAGGTAATTCTCACTAGTGAACATTTTCATAGGACTGATGAATTTTTTTGGAGCATACTATTTATCTTTAATGTTCTTTGTATTTTGCAATATGTGGGCATGTGGACTTCTAATGTTTGGGCTGTGTTCGGCCTAAGAATTGAATGTACTTATGCAGAGTCAAGTAAAATGGCCATAGGAGGTTGGTCTGGCAGGTGGATGTGTGTTCTGGGTGCTTGAGGGTAGATCTGGGGTTTTGGGAGTTTTCTAGGAGGGCAGAATCAGACAGACTCACTCAGCCTGGATCCTGACAAGGAATGTGAAGAATCTGGCTGTGTGGAGGTATTAGATGTGCCAGGAAAGAGTGTAAGAGCCAGAGGGGATGGAGAATACCAAGAAAATAAAGCTCTCTATATCAGCTTGATCAAATCATATATTAAGTCATAGAGACTGAGGCAGCATGTACAGGGCCTACATGGGTCTGTATCAGGTCCTTTGTATATCTGTTATGGCTTCCAGTTAGTAGTTTTATGTGATTCTTGAGTGTGTGAATGAGTGAGTCTCTGTTTCTTTTGCCTTTTCTTGGGATAGCTTTCTTCCCTGTTTTTGTCCAAATCTGTTGTGTTATAATATTATATTATATTATTATTATTCCTTAGAAGCCTGTTGTTTTCTAACGAGAGGCAGAATGGAAATGTGTCTGGATGGGAGTGCAGGTGGGGAAAACCTTGGGAGAGCAGAGAGAGGGGATACCATAATCAGGATATATTATATGATAAAAATGATCTATTTTCAATAAGGGGAAAATAATGGATACGATATGTGCACAAATAACCCTTAATAGCTTGTTTTATCCTGTTGGGTCTCTTTAATTCTTTTGCTTTCTACTTTTGATACAAGATTTTTTTACTTCATATCTCTGAAGTACCTGGAAATGACTTATTAGATAGCCTGGAAATGTATCTGTTTATGAAAATATTATCACTGTGATGTCTTAGGTATCTTAGTCTTTAAGCAGGATCTTAGGCTGTGTAGCATCCACACAGGAGTCCTCAAGTTTGAAGTCCTATACCATTCTACATTTAATGGATAAACAAATATTGCTCCTGTGGAGAAGTTTTACTGGTGTTGACTCTGAATAATTTGAAATTCATCAGGTTGGAATTAATTACTCATTATAAGCATAGATTACAAAGCTGTAGAATAATTATTCATATTCTAGATAATGAATTATTATGTATTAGTTGTACAAAATAAATGCTTACACTTAGCTATATAATGATAAAATCTATTTTAATTTGCAAGTTATTATCTATTTGCAGTACAAAATGATTTACTCCTTTTAAATACAGGAGGCACAGTGGAAGTTATGAAATTCAAAAGTGATGTAACTGAAAAATAAAAATATTTTATGTATCAGTGATCAGAGGACACATTTGGATAATTTTAACAATTACTCCCAACTGAATTTGAGGGGCAATGTTTAAAACATAATCTCTGACACTTTTTTTTTTATCATTTTCATAGTGATTCTTTTGATATACCTTTGTTGTATTTTTTCTAAAATTCCTAGTTGGCACTTAGAATCTGAATTTGCACAGTATGAGACACAGATGTATGCACTTATACAATGGCTCTTAAAGACTATAGTTCTGTTCTTGGGTTGTAATCACCATAAGAATATTGTTAATATGTATGAAGTTATGAATTATGATTTTATAAGTGAGGATAAATTCAGGCAAAACCTCAAGTGGCTATATTTTTGGCCCTGTGGGAAAACTCAAATGTGTAGCCAATATTGATACACTATATACATTTTGTGTTATAAATACTGATTTAATGCTATATAACATGATGTGTTTATAAGGAAATATTGATTGTAAGATAGTTCTGTGGTTCATATTAGTGTCTGATTTTTCATGGTTTTGTTTTGACATTAGCAAGAGGTAATAGAGGCAAGAATGATTCCATATAAGAAACAAAAAGGCCTAGATGAAAAAGTAATGGAATCATGTCAGAGGTTCAGAAAATAACTTTAAATGTGAGTTATAAGGCCAATACTTAGAGGATTAAAGCACTGAAAATACAAATATAGCTGTGATCTCTTCAAATACATTGAACTTAAAATGCCATGAGTCATGTGTAGTAGTTTTAAAAGAAGACATTGTTTTGTTGAGCCTTTTGCATTGTACCAATGAATAAATTAGAAATTATAATTGTTAGATCATTTAAATTACTTTTTTTCCCAAAATTGTCATAAATACAAGTTCAAACATGGTGTCTCTGCATCTGTGTACACACACACACACACACACACACACACACACACACACACACATGATCTGGACACACATAACTCTAGATACAGTAGATATTCACTGGAATAAAATTTCGTGTAACCTTTATGTGTTATAAAATATAATGTGTTAACTTAAAAGGTTTTTGCAGTTATATGTCTAATCACCTAAGCCTTTATATAATCTATCATTTTAGATTGAATTGAAATTTACAAATTGTTTTCAGCACTGAATCATATAAAATCACTTTAAATTTGTTATATATATATACATATATATATGTATATATATGTGGATTTATAAGTTTTTTTATTATTTAGAAAGGCTGAACATCAAAGCATGCAGTTTAAATACATAGGCTAGTGGCACTTGACATGACCGGGTTGCTGCCTCTATTTTATACACAGACCATTAACCATGAATGGCCAGCAACCACTTGACCTATAGAAGGCAACACTGAAAAAGATCAATATCCTTTCCCACCACATTCAGCTTCTAATTACACCTCATTTTCCTTCTGTTCCTAAATTCCCTCTGTGGCCTAATCCAGGAATCTTTCTCAAGTGTGGAGCTGGGTAAATTGGAGTTATACAATGTAGTTTTACAAGGACTGCCTTACATTGTGTTTTTCCTTAAGCAATCCAAAAGAATGGGTCACAAGATGTCCTTTCTGACCTTGGTCTTCCGCTTTCCACTTGAATGCTCAGGTAGAAAGTAGTGGAAACATAACAACTTCAGACGAAGGAGAAATACTGGGAGAAACAGTGACCTGTCCTCTTTTATCCTATCAGGAAGCTGTTGGCTTTGTTCAGTGAGCTCCATGGTACCCAGGACATAAAATTCAGAGCACAGTGCTTTCTGGCTCCTCAACAGTGGTGCACCCACACGGCCTGTGTGCATTTTGTACACAGCTGTCCTGGGTGCTTTCCTCAGCCTGGCACACTGGTTTCAAAGGGAGCCTAGGGGCTTGTCTGTCCCTGCTGCCTCTCTTGAAGTAATAAAATCTGATTTGCTTGAATTGTTATGTGAGGGCTCTGTCTTAGAGGACCAGATCTAATAACCTCTGCAAGCAAGTTTTTGTTTCCATTTTCCTTTCTTTCTTTTTTTTCTCTCCACTTTTCTGGTGCAGACAGCTCTGAAATGTCCATCTGCCATATAAGACAACACCAGAAAGTGTGATTTTTTTTTCATTCATCAACTTGAAAAATGACATTCCTGGTCAATTTTTGATTGTTGACAAAATAGTGGCAGGCCTTTGTCTATTTGTTTTTCTGGCGCCTCTCAGTAGCAGTCACTTCTTGTCCTTTCCTGATTATCTCTTAATCTATCTAACCCCTGTGAAATAGGGACCCAAAGCACCAAACTCAGTATTGTGAGGCTTTAGAGCTGGCCCAATGGTAAATAAACCAAACTCTCAGGAACCTTCAACCTCCAGTGGCTCCTGACTTTTTGTAAAGCTCCTTCTCAGGTCTCAGGCTGAGAAACTGGTGGATCTGCAAACCAAGAGCATGGATCTAAAAGACCAAGTGAGGGGATGGATGATAAAGTGTATGGGCTTGTGACCACCACTAGCAACATCCAGCTACAACCCAAGCTATGTGTCCTGTGGATTGCTTCCTCAAACCTCTGTTTTTACTGAGATGTCTCAGTTCCCCTCACCACATATGGAATAGTATGAGGAATACAGCAGAGGCCAAAGGCTGGGTCCCAGGGGGGATCACAGTCAAAGTAACTGCAGAGTTGGTCCCATTTGCTCTTGGGGAGTAGGGCCTAGAATCAGGACAGCAGCTGGAAGGTGAAGGGCGGTCCTGGCTCTCAGTAGCAGTATTGATTAGGCTTGAAGAGGCTGTCATTGGACATGCCCAGTTACTGGGCTTGCTTCTCTGTCAGCTTGGTCAGCCTCACATCAGCTTGTTTAGGTAGGCTTCTGTCACTGTCTTATCCAGCTTATTAGGCAGGAAGATAAACAGTGTTCTTGTCTGGATGGATCTACAGCTCAATTCAGGCCATTATCTGATTTGTGAAGGAGTTGCTTATCACAAAGCTGGGGCAGCCCATGGAACAAGTGAGGTTGACCAGCAGGCCCTCAGCCAGCAGGATGATGCAGCCAGTAGCAACACACCTGGGGGTTGATGTTTACTTTCTCTACAGTGTTCTTGTTGAGCCACTTCATATCAATCTCTACATCAAAATGTCTAGTGTTACGATGGTATCATCCTTTATTTCTTCCAAGTGCTGATCAAGGATGATATCAACACCGCCTATGGTGTTGACAAAGATGTTGCCCTCCTTACATGCCTTGTCTGTGGTGGTAATCTCCCAATCCCAGCAGTGCACTGAGGAGGTCAATTTTGGTGATGATCATTCATGCCCTGAAATCCTTCAAGGCCTGGGCACACCCCTTGACCACATTCCTATAGCCTGATACTGCTGCCCCCTTACCCACAAACATCACATTTGAGGTCCATTTAAAGCCACTTATGAGTGGCTTTTGGTAGCCATACAGGTTCTCCAACTTTCTCTTGGTTACAGAATCTTTTACATTGATAGCAGTTACCTTCAGTATCCCAGTTGCCACCATCTCATTGAGGTTATATACTCTAGTCATAGATACCTAAGGGTTGCCTCAGATGCTTACTAGAAGCTGTGGGTACTTGGTATGGATAATGTTGGTAAGCTCACCACCATCATGCAGAATCATGTTAAGGGGTCCGTCCATTTTGGAAATGCAATATCTGCTCAATGAACTACATGTATGTCATCTGTTTCAGCCCTCCAAGCACACAGTGGAATGACAGCCTTGGCAATGGCAGCTGCTGAATGATCCTGAGGAGAGAAATCACAGCTGGACCACTGTACCTTGGAACTCAGGGCCACTGGAGTCTCAGTGAGTACAGCAGTTGCCACAGGCATGTGCAGTTAGCCAGAGGTCTCATGAAGACACAGAGATGACACATGGATGGCATAATAAATACAAATATATTGTAAATGTGTGATGAGAGAAGAAATCACATATTTTAAAAATTAGCATTTAATTATTAAAGAAATTATTAATGTTTTACTCTCTATACATACATTTTTCTGTGAAACTGATCTGAATATTCTGCTGCGGTGTTCGTGTGTGTGTGTGTGTGTGTGTGTGTGTGTGTGTGTGAGAGAGAGAGAGAGAGAGAGAGAGAGAGAGAGAGAGAGAGAGAGAGAGAAAGAGAGATTTTGTGTGTGCATGGGCATATGCATAGGTGTGTAGGTGGTGTGTGAGTGCATGCACATATGTATGCATGTGTGTGTGAAGGCTAGAGTGGATGCTCAGCACCTCCCTCAACAGATTTCCAGCTTACTTTTTGAGACTCATTGCTTGCCAGCAAGTGACAGGGATCCTCCTTCTGCCTCCCTGGTACAATCTAGCCTTTATATTTTATGTTTGTGATTTTCAAGTTCTTTAGCTATACCAGTGTAAAATATTTGAGGCTACTGGTTGTTTAAAAGTAGACTCAACAAACCACCCTTTTATCTCATCATTCTATACTACATCCCCATTTTTTCTTTCAGAAAAGATCCTTGAATCTAACTCCTTTGTTTAGCTTTTGTCCTGACCATGACCAATAATAACATGTAACCAACCCCCCGCCCCCAAAAACATCTATAGCCCATCAAATGACCAAAACCTATCCACCCCACCTCTTGGGGTGTTTTCTAGACTCCTGATGCCTGGAGATATTAGTATCTTTGGGAAACTCTGGGAAAATTGGGATAATGGTCAAGTCCTGGGAAGAGTTAGCTGTATCATTTGTTGTCCAGTCTCTGTGTAATGGGAAAGTGCAAGGCTTATCTGAAGTTCTGTCTGGAGTAGTCTGTGAGTCTAGACCATCTCATCCAGCATCCTTGAAGCTGTTCTGGATGCAGAACTCTGGGGAAACTGCTACAGAGGCACTCTGAGAAGCTGCATCACCTAGGCCACCTGTTTTCATTAGTGTCTGGTCCCCTTGCTCTGAAATCACATAAACTTTCCAAAGTAACATACATATCTGCAGTAACACAAGTATGGAATGTGTGATGTACACAAGTCAAAGATGATTTTTTTTGTTTTATGTTTGAGCAGGTAAAAAGAATCTGCCAACTGTATAAGTCCATTTGGACTGTATATAATCAAACTATAATATAAATCTCTATATGTCATATGAAAGGATGGCATGTAATAATAAGTCTTGAGGACTCGTAGCCGACAAGATTTATCATATCTCATCTCATCTCAGCACTGTTCCCATGTCAAGGGATCAGCTTACATGTCACCTGTCTTGTGTAGTCTTTTTAGTTTCTTCTCCCATGTCTGTAGCCAAGATATTCAGGAAGTCTCCTAGAGTCAAATCTGATGTCTATTAATCTTGAAAGAATCACCAGCCTTTCATTTCCTGTGGAAACAAAAGCATAACCTCTCCCCCAGTGCAACACATTGACTTGCATTTTGAAGTTAAGACATTTTAAAAATATATAGGTTGGTTTAATTTAATAGTTTCCATAATACAGTGTCTCTAAGCAGCGATTGTTTTTTTGTACATTAGCATTTAAAAAATTCAAAGTTAACAAGACAACACATAGGATCCAGACTCCTTGTGTATTTTTCATCCTTACATGACTTATTTTTTTTATTACTTTACTCTCTTTTTAAAGACTTTATTATTTTTAAACTATTCATTTTTTTTATGACTGTCTATACCCATTTTCTCCCTAAACCTATGCGTATTGTTAAACACACTGTAACTTGTTTAGAAGTTTTTTTTTTCCATCTGAATCTGTTTTACTGCGTGTCTGTAACCTTTTCCCTTAAACCCTTCACATGGCTTAGCTCATGGTGCACTGGTGGTTCAAGCACGCAGGCAGCTGCCAGAAAACGTGTCTCTGTACCAGGGCCAGCATGAGGGACATGAGACTAGGAAGCCACATTTGGCTCAATTTTTGTGTGTTCAGGACCTTTTTAAAAGCTTTCTCGGGTCTTACGTGGATATACATGGCTGGATGTTGGGCACCATTTGTAGGTGGATTTTTATGTCCTGCTTGCCAGCTCCCAAGTAACCAAATGAAAATTTACTAATTATAAAAGTTCAGCTGATAGCTTAGGCTTGTTCCTAACTAGTTCTTATAACTCAAATTAACCCATTTTTGTTAATTTACTTTTTGTCTTATGGATTTATTACCTTTATTCTGTACTGCCCATGCTGCTTTTCTGCTTCCTCTGTCTCTGGCTGCAGACTCTCTGCATCTCTGCTCTTCTTCTTCCCTGGGTCCTCTTTGCCCCAGAAATCCTGCCTAGCTATTGGCCATTCAGCTTTTTATTAAACCAATCCAAGTGATAAATCTTCACACTGTAAAAAAAGATTATTTCACAATAAGTAATGCTTCCAAAGCTGTAGTACAAAAAGTTAGCTTTTGAGTTAATATATCTAGGCTACTCCTTCAGCTCTGTGTGCCTGTCAGGTCCCAACAGGATGAATACATAATTTGTCTATTAGATTTATGCCCAGTAACAAAGATTGAAACCTTTTACAGTATTTCAAAAGTAAAATTGTAGTAAAACAGAAACAGAGACAATGAGATTAAAATTTCAGTATATGTACATATTTAACATATAATTCTAAAGCAGCATTTCTCAACCTGTGGTTCATAGGGGTCACATATCAGATATCCTACATATCAGATATTTATATTTTGATTCATAACAGTAGCAACATTACAGTTACAAAGTAATAAAAAATTATGGTTGGGGGTCACCACAACATGAGAAACTGTATTAAAGGGTCACAGCATTAGGAAGGTTGAGAATACTGCTCTAGAGGACCATATTCCTTATTTTTATATAAACATATAATCCTTTCTTGACTAATGCTTTTAATGCCAGAAAACACTGCTCTTTGTAGAAAAGAAAAGGCAAGTTGATGGTTAAATAATGCTTACATTTATATCTTTTTTAATTGTTAATGTCATTATGTAGTTTTGTTTCTTTGAATCTGAGTCTCAATTTGTTGTCTAAGCTTCTCTTAAAATTACTGTGTAGCCGAGGCTAGTCTCCAACTAGCAATAGTGCTCCTGCCTTGGCCCCATGATTGACAGGATTACAAGTGTCGGGTACCACACCTGGATTCAATTACATCTATTTTAATATTCCTGGCATAATACTATGTTTATGTTTTTAAAAATATGTCCAATTACTTCCATAATTAACTTTTGGTAAAGGATTACTAAGAGTTGACTCTATTACTTTTTCTTTAAGGCACAGATATTCAGCTAGAAAATGTTACCTGTTCTGAATGTAGCTTTTTATCATTAGACCTGATTTGATGATATTAATGGTATTTCTTGTCCTTTTTCATTTGATAGGGTGTAGATAACTCTGTTTAACCCAAATGTCTGTCTTTTGTCATTGGGTGAGACAAATTGAGTTTCACTTTTACTTTATTTATTCTGTCAGAGATTCTGAATCAGGTTAAAGTTGCTCTCTGACAAGAAAAAGTCACTATCCATTGAGTTGATTTATTACTTATGTGTTAGACTTTATGACACCTTTTCTCTGAAGAGCTGAGCTTATTCTACACATAACTCTTATGCTTTCAAGCATCTTTCACAAGAAACACCTATAAACATTTCAACATGAAAAGTGGCAGAGAAGGAACCACATGAGGAAAACAGAATGAGGCCTGAGTCTGGATGATCAACCATGTGGTAAGAGATCTGCTGACTGCCCTCAGTATTTACCTCCCAAGGCCACTAAGTATGCTTCCCATTGTCTCCTTCACAGCTACCACTAGTCCTTTTGCAGACTACTCCCTGTACTATCTGCTACGATATTCTTATGTCTGCTAAAAAAAAAAAAAATCAAGAAATTCAGTGTGGCAATGAGATTTTAGTTTGCCAAACAGTCCACCTTCTCTTCTGCAGACAACCAATTCTTTAGAAGGTAGATTTGTGTGGGCGGGAGATGAAAGGTTCATAAAAGTCATTGAATTCATCTATGGCATGTAATTAAAAACAAAACACTAGATAGTAATGTATTAAGTGTGAAAGTAATTTTAATTATTTTAACAAGGTAAGGTTAAACTAATTTGTTGAAGTTTTATGAAGACTGCTTAGCATTATGAAAACAAATATTACCTGTTTTATGTCTTATAGTTAAATTCTACTAAAAATTTAGGCTGCTAAATCTTCCGTTTTCATGGAAGTTTCAAGTAGACAATAGGAATAAGTTGAAGTATTGTGTGCTTTTGTAAAATAGCATGGCTGAAGTTATTCATGATGTAGCACACATTTCAAACCAGCTAGAAGAGAAACTTAGAGCACTACCACAAAGTTATGATAAAAGTTACAGTAATATGCTAAATATTATTTACATGTTTAAACACTATACAATGAATTCATGTGTTGAAATATAATGTCATACCCCAGAGAGATGTACATTTATTGTAGGTTAACCATGAATTTTAAAAAAGAAGATTAAAGACATGTTCAAATTACATAATCCTACTTGATCTGAGATTTTGTGTAATGTCCAATTACTTGAAAGCACTCTATACCTTGGACTCCAAGTGGACACAATGGGCTAGTACTCAGGTAGTCAATTTTCATGATCCTTCTTGTCCTCTATTACAGTCTCAGTAGACTCTTCCCCAAATCTGTGTCTAGGTTCTCTCCTCTCACCCTATCTCCATTGATGGGAGAATCCACCAACCTTGGCATGGACACAACTTTCATCCTCCCTGTGGACCCTCCAAGCTTCCTGCCCTTACCCTATCCCAATTCGGTTTTTTGTGAGTCCCTGATACCTAGAAACACATTGGAATTCCTGTGAAGAAATCCTGGTAGGGACTCGGGTAATTCACATTATCCTTTCTGTATTTCATTATGATCTCTCTTGTCTCACCTTTAGCCCTGTAACAATCTACTTACAGGTACCCCTCTGTAGCTGGAATCTTTTCTTCTACTTGTCCCCAAATATCCAGCAGCTGCTTTCCAAATAATTGACTTGGAGGCTTAATATTATTTATAAATACTCAGTCAGTAGCTCAGGCTTAGTAATAAGTAATAACTTATTACTAAGTTATTATTACTATAACTTAGTAATAACTCTTACAATTAAATTAACCCATAATTCTTATCTATGTTTAGCCACATGGCTTGTTATCTTTTCTCAGTGCTACATTCTTATCTTTTTTTCATTTTTTATTTTGTTTTGTTTTGTTTTTTTTTCAAGACAGGGTTTCTCTGTGTGGCTTTGCGCCTTTCCTGGAAGTCACTTGGTAGCCCAGGCTGGCCTCGAACTCACAGAGATCCGCCTGCCTCTGCCTCCCGAGTGCTGGGATTAAAGGCGTGCGCCACCACCGCCCGGCCTTTTTTTCTTTTTATTTTATTTTACAATACCATTCAGTTCTACATATCAGCCGTGGATTCCCTTGTTCTCCCCCCTCCTGCTCCCCTCCCCTCCCCCCAGGCTACCCCCCAATCCCACCTCCTCCAGGGCAAAGCCTCCCCCGAGGACCGAGATCTACCTGGTAGACTCAGTCCAGGCAGGTCCAGTCCCTTCCTCCCAGACTGAGCCAAATGTCCCTGCATAAGCCCCAGGTTTCAAATAGCTAACTCATGCAATGAGCACAGGACTGGGTACCACTGCCTAGATGCCTCCCAAACAGATCAAGCCAATCAACTGTCTCACCTATTCAGGGGGCCTGATCCAGTTGGGGGTCCCTCAGTCTTTGGTTCATAGTTCATGTGTTTCCATTCATCTGGCTTTTTGTCCCTGTGCTTTATCCCACCTTGGTTTCAACAATTCTCGATCATATAAACCCTCCTCTTTCTTGCTAATTAGACTCCTGGAGCTCCAGCTGGGGTCTAGCCGTGGATCTCTGCATCCAGATTCCTCAGTCCTTGGATGGGGTTTCTGGCATGATTATTAGGGTATTTGGCCATCCCATCACCAGAGTAGGTCAGTCCCGGCTGTCTCTTGACCATTGCCAGCAGTCTTTTGTGGGGGTATCTTTGTGGATTTCTGTGGGCCTCTCTAGCACTTTGTTTCTTCCTTTTCTCATGTGGTCTTCATTTACCATAGTCTCCTATTTCTTGTTTTCCCTCTCTGTTCTTGATCCAGCTGGGATCTCCTGCTCCCACAGGCTCTTTTTCCCTCAACCCTCACCCTTCATTACTCCTACTCATGTCCAGGTTGTTCATGTAGATCTCAGCCATTTCTCCGTCATTGGGCGATATGGCACTTTCTTAGAAAATTGGAAATAAATCTCCCCCAAGATCCAGCTATACCACTCTTGGGCATATACCCAAGAAATGCTCAATCATACCACAAGAGCACTTGCTCAGCTATGTTCATATCAGCATTATTTGTAATAGCCAAAACCTGAAAACAACCTAGATGCCCTTCAACTGAAGAATGGATAAATAAATTGTGGCACATATACACAATGGAATACTACTCAGCAGAGGAAAACAATGACATTATGAGGTTTGTAGGAAAATGGATGGATCTATAAAAAAAAATCATCCTGAGTGAGGTAACCCAGACTCAGAAAGACAAATAGGGTATGTACTCACTCATAGGAGGACACTAGAGGTGGAACAAGGATGACTGGACTGCTACTTACATCACCAGGGAGGCTATCTGGAAAACAGGACCCCAAGAAAGCTACATTCTCATCTTGCTCCCTCTGTGTCTGGGTGGTGGCTCCTGTCCCTGCTCTTCCTCTTCCCAGAATTCTCCTAGTCTAGTCACCTTGCCTATACTTGCTGCCTGGCTACTGGCCAAGTAGTGTTTTATTTTATTTTATTTTGGGTTTTTGAGACAGGGTTTCTCTGTGTAGCTTTGTGCCTTTCCTGGAACTCACTCTGTAGACCAGGCTGGCCTTGAACTCACAGAGATCTGCCTGCCTCTGCCTCCTGAGTGCTGGGATTAAAGGCATGCACCACTACCGCCAGGCCAATTAGTGTTTTATTAAACCAATTCAAGTGACAATTCTTTACAGTATACAAAAGGATTATTCTACAGCCCCTCTCTACCTACCTCAACTCCATTCACTGCAGACTCCAAAAACTTGGTTCAGACCCAGGATCCCCATAGCCCATTCATTCATGTCTATCCAGATGATTCTTTGCCTTACTGTAATCTTTTTATAGGATTGCCCCTCTTCCCACCACACCCACAACTACCTGGGAATCCCACTATAAGTATGGACAGTGTCCCCTTAGTTGTTTCCTGAAGCCCATCTCAGTCTTGTCTTCAAGCTCTGTTCCTCTCTGTCACCCAATGACTTTCCAAAGCACTTTCTACTAGGTAAACCATAGCCCCAAAACTTTCCTAAGATCCAGAGAGGGCCATAGAAACCAAGAAATGAAATACCCACTCAAGAAAGACCAAATATCAATACCTAGAATTAAACAATCTTACCAACCTTAGATGTCTCAATATCAGTGTAAAAACACAAACATTAATAATCAAGGTAACGTGCCTCCACCAGAACCCAGTGAACCTACTACAGTAGTCCCTCAGAAATGCAATATAGGTTAAACACATCTCAAGGACTTCAAAATAGAAGTTATGAGAGTGTTCAAGAACATTAAAGAGGGTGTGTATGTGTGTGTGTGTGTGTGTGTGTGTGTGTGTGTGTGTGTGTGTACCACATTCCTGTGGAGGTCAGAACAGGGCCTTGTATCCCTGTAGTTGGATGTTTCTCTCCCACCTGCCAGTTTCCAAATAACCAATCAGAGGCTTAATATTACTTACAAATGTTCAACCAATAGCTCAGGCTTGTTACTAGCTAACTCTAACACTTAAATTAACCCATATTTTTTTTATTTCCACTTTGACACATGGCTCATAGCTTGTTACCTCATTTTCTACATGTCCTTCTTCCTTGGTGGTTGGCTGGCATCTCTCCTGACTCTGCCCTTCTTCATCCCATCATTCTCAGTTTGGCTTTCCCACCTAACTTTATCCTGTTTAGCTATTGGCCAGTAAGATTCTTTATTAAACTAATCATAGCAATATACATTCACATGGTATAAAGAAGGATTATTCCACATGAAAAAATGTGGTACATATACACAATGGAGTACTACTCAGCAGAAAAACAATGAAAGCATGAAATTTGCAGGCAAATGGATGGAACTAGAAAAAATCATCCTGAGTGAGGTAACCCAAACCCAGAAAGACAGTCATGGTATGTACTCACTCATAAGTGGATTCTAGATATAAAATAAAGAATAATCAGACCACAACCCATAGAACCATGGAGGCTATATAGATAGCATGGAGGTCCCTAGGATTTATAATAAATTTTGGTTTTACTCAATTATTGAAAAAAAATAGCCAAATGAATGGAAACACATGAACTATGAACCAAAGGCTGAGGGGCCCCCAGCTGGATCAGGCCCTCTGAATAGGTGAGACAGTTGATTGGCTTGATCAGTTTGGGAGGCAACTAGGCAGTGGGACCAAGTCCTGTGCTCATTGCATGAATTGGCTGTTTGAAACCTGGAGCTTATGCAGGGACACTTGGCTCAGTCTGGGAGGAAGGGACTGGACCTGCCTGTACTGAGTCTATCAGGTTGATCGCAGTCCTTGGGGGAGGCTTTGCCCTGGAGGAGGTGGGAATGGGGGGTAAGCTGGGGATAAGGGGAGGGGGTGGGAGGGGGGAGAATAGGGGAACTTGTGGCTGATATGTAGAACTGAATGGTATTGTAAAATAAAATAAATAAAATTTAAAAAAGAATTATAGTTACAATATCCATTAAATGCCATATTCTGTAGGTCTTTGAAGTATTTGAAGACCACCTATATCTTTAAAAGATATTTCTGTTTGACCTTGATAACATATCAAATATGAGTATAAGTTTGATTGTAATAAGTGACTAGCTATTAACCTGTATTTTTAATTATGCATTACATTTTTAAATGAGCTGTGTAACACAATATTCCAAACAAGAGTAGAAACATACATACAGCATAGCAGAAGTAACTTTAAATTTTTATCAATAAATTAAATCCATACCAACGTAAAATATTTTGAGATTAACAGTTGATTTTGGATTAAAATAATCTAACCATTTATCTTATCATTTCTATATCCTATCCCCCTTTTTTCCTTTAGAAAGAGATCTTTGAATTTAACTCTTTGTTTAGCATTTTTTTTGACTATGAACAATAATAATTTGTTGCCAACCCCCCTAAATAATGGCAAATATTCATAATTTATTTTCGGGGAATGTGGGTGTCATTCTCCAGACTCCTGTTGTTTTGGGAGTGCTGTTACCTTTGGGAGACCCTGAGAAAATTTAGGATCATGGTCAAGTTCTGACTGGAGTATTTGTGAGGCTGGATCATCTTAGCTGGTTGCCTTGAAGCTCTTCTGGATGTAGAATTTAGAGGAAATTGTAACAGAGGGACTCTGAGATGTTGGCTTATCTGGGCCATCTGCTCCCAATGGAGCTTTTTTTCAGGGCATCTTTCTCAATCAAACTTGAGTTTTCTCAAATCAGAATGAATTCATGGCCTATCATTTCCTGTGAGAACAAAAACATAACCTCTCCCCCAAAGTAACATATCGTTTGACTAAGGATTCATAATTCTCTACTGAACTTTGGACTCCTGACATATAACCCTTTCTACATTTATCTTTTTAATTGAAACTAGAACCACAAATCATAGAAAGATATTAAGTAAAAAGTAGTAATGTCAGAAATGGTGAAATGTTGCTGGAGAACTTCTCTCCAGGTTCCCCAAGCCCCGCAGTCCCACAGTCCACTTATAAAATAATCACTCAGATGCTTATATCACTTATAAACTGTATGGCCATGACAGGCTTCTTGCTAACTGTTCTTTTATCTTAAATTAACCCATTTTTATAAATCTATACCTTGCCACGTGGCTGGTGGCTTACCAGAGTCTTTACATGCTGCTTGTCCTGGCGGTGGCTTGCAGTGTCTCTCTCCTCAGCCTTCTGCTTCCCAGAATTCTCCTCTTTCCTTGTCCCACCTACTTCCTGCCTGGTCACTGGCCATCAGTGTTTTATTTATATAGAGCAATATCCACAGCAGTGAAACATTATTTAAATAAAAGTTTCTCAAGTAATTTTTTATTGTTACTTTCTAAAATGTATATAATGCCTAGATGATTCCCAGTGGCCTAACACTGCTAGTAGTATCTGCACTAGTCAGATATTTTTCATATAAAGCTCTCAAAATTACATTCATGTATGCATCTCAGTATATTATTCGCATGCTGCTCTCAAATATTTATACACTTCCAAGTGGATTATCAGCTGTCTATCAAAGTGTTTGATCTCATTTCCTACTCTACACTGCTTCATTCAAATCTTTGGTCGCAAATCCCACATTTTGATACCTTTATTCAAACTGTTACAGTTGCAGTTTTCTATAAAATTTGGGACTAATTAAATGGAAACAAATTGCTGGACTTAATAAGGAAAAGAATAAAAAGAAACAGTGAAGAGCTAAACTTCAAAATCAAGCATATTCTCATGGAGGATGAACAAATAAAATAAAGGTGAATATTGTCACTTTATTAAGTGAAAATAAAAATGCATGTACTCTGATCTTTGGGAATCATGAAGATGGAGAGCAGAGGCCTCAGTGCTTTGCTCTCCATCTTTACCTCTGGTGACACCAGTATCTCCTTGTAGTCACAATGTGCATTATTACCCTGAGCATGTTATATGTCTGTCATATTGCTTACTGTGAGGTATGTATCAGTGCATGAACTGAAGTGAGTGTATGTCATGAGATAACCATGTGTCTGAGAACCTGTCTTCATTCATGAGCTCTTTAAAATAATTATGTATACTTGGAAGTTTCTCTGTGTCCTGGCCTGCCAGCAGTTGAAACAAATCTCTCCCACTCACATTCCCCAAGTAAATGCATAGAGGCTTATGTTAATTATAACTGCATGGCCATGGCTCAAGCTTTTTGTTAGCTAGCTCTTATATCTTAAATTAGCCCTTAACTATTAATCTATGTATTGCCATATGTTCTATGGTTTTATCTGCATCCCATTATATGTTGCTCCTTAGGCAGCTCACTGACGTCTCTCTCCACCTTCTTCCTGTCTCTCTCTTTGAATTTCCCACCTACTTCTAAGCTGCCTTGCCATAGGCCAAATGGCTTTATTTATCAACTAATCAGAGCAACACATATTTGCAGCATACAGAAAGACAATCCACAGTACTTCCCCTTTTCTGTCTAATCAGAAAGGAAGGTTTTAACTTTAACACAGTAGAATTACATATAATAGAACAGTTATCAAGCAAGAATTACAGTTACAATGTCTAGTCTATTTATATTTGGTAAAATTAAAGAAAATATTTTATCTATCCTATATTTGTGAGTTTAAAGTTTATATCTAATTTATTTTTTATCATAACCAAAGAAAATTATAACTATCTAGTCTTCAAGTACATCAAAGACTGCAGAAGAATATAATATTGCCTAAGTAAAGAGGAAGAGTATTGTAAGAACTTCCAAAAATCTAGAAATGACAGAGATAACTGGCTACCTGGACAGTCACCCGAAGTTACTCTGCAATTCTGGGGCATCCATTTTTCAGCCTACAGGTCTAGAGTCTCTCAGTTGCTTCTTCCTGTGTTCTGTAGAATGTCTGGCAGTTTCCTCTGCAAAGCAGGAACCTGAAGGACCATCTCACCTTGCAAATTTCAGTGGTCACCTTTTTGTGGGTCCTGCAAGTGCAGTCAATACAACATTTTGTCAAGCAGTCCAGGCAAGAACAGTTTCTTGCCCAAATGGCTTTTTTGCCAAGAAGATAAACTCCATATGGAGTGTCTTCGATGCCCATCTTTCTCTTTGAAATAAATTGGTGGTGCCAGGAGCAGATGTGTCTCATTGTCCAGAAAAGTCTAAAATTTTAAATGCCATATTCTGTAGGTCTTTGAAGTGTATGAAGATTACCTACCTAATTGAATTACACCTATATATACCTAGAAAACTTAACATGACTATAAGTTTTACTATCATAAAAGACTAATTATTAATCTGTATTTCTTAATTACATATTACAATTTCAATGAGCTGCACAACCATAATACCTTAAACAAGAGTAGAAATATACATACAGTATAACAAAATTAACTTTAAATTTGTATCAATAAACTAAAATCTATAGCCATTTAAAACAAATTGCTCTTTAAAAGTAGATTCAATAATCTACCCTTTTATCCTATCATATTTATATCCTATATTTCTATATCATAGCCCCCTTTCTTCTTTTAGAAAGAGGTTGATTATGACCAATAACAATTTGAACCAACAACCTAAACAAAGACAAACATTCATAATCCATTTTTTGGTTATGTGGGCATAGTGTTCTAGGCTACTTCTTGCTAATAGGGGGTGCTGGTAGTCTTATGGGGATCTTGAGAAAAGTCAAGATTATAGTCAAGTCCTGGGAAGACAGGCTATAACCTTTATTGATGGGTACCATCTGTTAAGGTTCAGGAGGTCTGGTGTGATCAAATCTGATCTATAAACTGGAACAAATCCATAGCCTTTTGCTTCCTATGGAAACAAAAGCAGAGCCTCCTTTCCAAAGCAACATATCCTTAGATCCAAATTTTGAAGTCAAGATATCTTTAAAATATACATATCAGTTTAACTGAGTAGCCTTTACAATCAAATATCTCTCTGTAGTTAAAAATCCCAAAGACAATATAATCCAGACTCTCTGTGTGATTTCCATCTTTATGTGGCTTATTTTTTTTATATTACTTTTTCTGTCTCTTTAAAAGACTTTATTTTTTAAAACTATTTCTTTAAATAACTGTTTATATTCATTTTCCTCTCTTCCAAGCCTATGTATATTCTTACACACACTGTGAACCATTTCAAGTCTTATTCCATCCAAATCTGCCTTATTTGTGAATCTATTGCTTTAAACTGCAGTGGCTAGTACTGAAGTGGAAGCCTTGGCTGCTGACTCTGCCCACTCAGCTTCCCAATATGGCGGTGGTATATTTACTGCTAGCTCTGGGAGCCATGTGCACCAACAACTCTTGGAAGCAGTGGATCTGAGCCTCCATCAAAGCAGCATGTAGCCCAGAAACCATTTTTTTGTTATATTAGCAAAAGCTAAATCTATCACACAGCATACTCTGTGGCTTAGAGAAGCCTCTGTGTACCACAGCAGGAATCCACCATGCTGTAGGTCAAGCCCACACACTGCTGTGAACTCGCCATTCTGTAGCTCACAGAGAGCTTGCCTGAGAGACACAACTAGGAAGCTGATTTTAGCTCCGTTTTAGAATTTTTTAAAAAGATTTCTCAAGTTTTAGGTGGAAAGTCTTGCTCCATGTTGGGCAGCCAAATGTAGTTAGAAGTTTCTCTGTGTCCTGGCCTGCCAGCAGCTGGGACAAATCTCTCCCACTCACATCCCCCAAGTAAACGCACAGAGGCTTATATTAATTATAACTGCATGGCCATGGCTCAAGCTTTTTGTTAGCTAGCTCTTATATCTTAAACTAGCCCTTAATTATTAATCTATGTATCTCCACATATTCCATGGCTTTACCTGCATCTCATTACATGTTGCTCCTTGGGCAATTCACTGGTGTCTTTCTTCACCTTCTTCCTGTCTCTCTCTTTGAATTTTCCACCCGCCTCTAAGCTGTCTTGTCACAGGCCAAATGGCTTTATTTATCAACTAATCAGAGCAACACATATTTGCAGCATACAGAAAGACAATCCACAGCAATCGTGGGAATTGGAACTTGCAGCTGTGCTCATTGTCTACAATCATGCTAGAAACACTTGTTTTCAGTGCTTTCCTTGCTTAAGAGAACATACTTATTTGCAACAGATGTCTTGATGAAGCTTATGATGTGTCTGGTTTTTCAGTTAGGAAAAGGCCACTCACACCAACCTAGTATTTCCCAATATACATCCTCTACAGCCCATAGACCTTGGATTTTACTGCAACTAATCCAAGTCCTTTTGCTGTGTTTCCATCTTTGCATCTGTTTAAAAGATACAGCAAGTTCCTCTTCCTGAATCTTGAATTGCTAATGATACCTCTTATAATTTGCTTAGACTTCTTCCAAGACATATTGTCTACAACATTTAAGAACTCTCTTAGAAGAGAATGTCTAAGGGCCCCCTTAAAAAGAGTGAGCACAAGAGAGTTCAGAATTTTTTTTTTTTTGGTTTTTTGAGACAGGTTTTCTCTTTGTAGCTTTGCGCCTTTCCTGGATCTTGCACTGTAGACCAGGCTGGCCTCGAACTCACAGAAATCTGCCTGCTTCTGCCCCCTGAGTGCTGGGATTAAAGGCGTGTGCCACCACCACCCAGCTGCGAGTTCAGAATTTTGCAGAAAATATGCAACTGGAGCAGCTGGAATAAAGGGACCAAGAAGTGGGATTTGTCACAAAAAATTTGAATGGAGAAGTATGGGGCAGAAGGTGAGGATTAAACACTTGCCTCAGTATTTGTGAGTCTGAGAATGACACACTGAAAGTACAGATACTGCATACCAACTTGACAAGGACATACAGCTGAATGGTACTGTTTGGAATGAAAAGAAAGGGGGAAAGTAGTAGTTATTGCAAAAGAAACTACAGCAATAATGAGAGCCTAAGTAGTTAGGAAAATGAACAATAGCAGAGAAATCAATACACATGATAACTGTGATTTTTGCCTAATGCTTGGTTAACATTCAGACATGTTTAATTAGAGAAGATAAAACTTGCATGAAATAATAAAAAGTTCTTTTGGGAAAAAAATGACACCAGTGTGACACTGCTTGTCAATTCCTAGGTATTTTGGCCAAAATGACCAACAGATACACTATGTGTCTGTTGTGCCTTCCCTAGTCAAGAGCAAGATCTGCCCTCCTGTCTCTATGGAATGAGGGGCATTGGATTAAGGGTATTTCACACACTGCCTAGAAACCTTGGCCCAGTAGCTATCTGCTATCTACCTCTTCCTTGACTTTCTCATGAGCTGCAATGTCCTGTGAGATTAGCCTTTCCCACTGCCCTTCTAAACAGAGAAAAAATGATCAGTGCTGGGTTTCTGTGTTAAAGATCTGGGAAAATAGTGGAGAAAGACAAACAAACAAAATTTCTTAGAATTTTAGCTAAAAACAAAAGTTGTTTTATGAACATGAAAGATGGAACATACAAAGCATCACCCTTCCTCGAGTCCCATGAGAGAGGGACAGAAAAATGATCTTTGGCATTTTTGCCAATAATTTATGGAATTAACTGACCGAGCACTTTTTACATTAATAGTTAGGATGAACCACTGTGGAAATGTCACAAGCTGAGCCCCTGCCTGCCTTACCATGGTCCCTATGCCATAATCGTGTTGTTTCCAACATTTCAGATCTTTCTAATCATATTCTTTCAATTCTCTATGGTTCCTATATCATGTTAGTTTAATACACATTGTGTTTGAATCTAGATTCATTATAGTCTCCTAAATGGCAGGAAAACTTAAAAAAATTATTGTTCCCCAAACAGAGACAGATGTGTGTGCTTTGAAAAACAATGGAGGTCAAGTGTGTCACACAAGCCTGCTGCTGCCATCATGCTCACTTCCCATCCTTATTCTATTTACTGTTTTACTTCACAAGAATAAAATAAATTCTAACATCTGGGAAATATGAAATCAAATGTGACATTAATTTATTCAAATTTTATGGCAAGTGTGTTTTAGATCTGGGAAGACAGTGCTGTGAGTGAGTTGGCTGGCATGAAAGCAACATGTGCTAGAGTTGTTCTCCTTGCAAGGAGGCCTTAAGTGACCATTTCATGACGCTATGAAATTAAAGTTGAAATGGGGGTTCTAGAATCGTGGGACATCTTCTGAGGACTATTACAGGTCTGGAGTGGAGGCAGCTTAAGAGAAAGGGTTTGTGTGCTTCAAGAAACAGAAGCAGAGGGAATAGAACAGGAATACCTACATCCCCTAGAAACTAATTGATCCCACAACAAGTCCCAGATGTCAGACATGGAGATACAGAATCCAGTGGTTCTATGCCAGCTTTCTATTTCACTTTGGTCTAATCCTTTTTCTTCTTCTTCTTGCTATGCTCCCATTCCTCCACTTTGGAATAGGGATATTTATTGTGTATTACCCTTTTTCGGAAGTATATAGCCACCTCACTAATTTTATAGGAACTTCCAATTAGGTAATTCCTTTGACTCTGAGAAGAGGGTTTGGACTTTTGAATGGTGTCAGGAGTGCCAAAGAGTATGAAGAGTTTAGAGACATACTAGATGTGCTTTTGCCTTATGAGATACAAATGAGATGTCAGCGGAGAACAGTGAAATGTTATGATTTGGCAATATATTTGGTGTCAAGTTAGCAATGGGGATAGAGTTGCGATGGTTAATTTTTATTGCTCACTTGATGAGATTTAGAGTCAATATGGAAACAACATATGGATATGTCTGTGAGGGATTCTCTGAATTAGGTTAATGGATATGGGAAGACCTACACTAACTTGAGTATGTTTGTTTGATTTTTCTGTTGCCATGATAAAACACTGACCAAAAACAACTTGGGAAGGTAAAACTGTACTTGTCTTACATGTCTTACATGTCCTGATCATAGTCTATCATTGAGGGATGTCAAGACAGGGACTTAATGGAGAAGAAACATGGAGATAGGAACAGAACTGGAGGCCATAAAGGAACATTTCTTACTGGCTTGCTCCCTATGGTTTTTTCCCATCCTGTTTTCTTATACAACCCAGGGACACCTGCCTTGAAGTGGCATCACCCATATTGTGATCTGGGCCATGTCAATATTTCATCAAGAAAACATCTCAGAAACTTTCTTCCAGGCCAATATGCTGGAGGAATTTTCTTAATTGAATTTCCCTCTACCCAGATGAACCAGGTTTGTGTCAAGTTAACAAAAAAACTAATCATTACAGTGGGTGACATTAGTCAAGGCTGAGTGAAAAGGAGAATGATATTCTCTGCTTCTTGAGTGTAGTGTAACCCATTGCTTTACACTACTGCCTTCTTCAACAAGATATCTCTTCAAACTGTAAAGCCTTTTTTTCATAAGTTGCCTTGTCATGTATTGGGTTACATCAGTGAGAAAAGGAACACATAAGTAGCATATAGCATATATATTTTGCTTAACAAACAGAGTTATGTTAAGTATTATGTCAAATACCCATATTAGTTAACTTTCTTATCACTGTTTCATTGTTTCTATCATGGAAGAGAAGGTAATGATGTGGTTCACAGTGATTGAAATATTTACTGGGGTTCATAACATCTGGATGGCTGATAAGAACCATAGATAATACCGAAAGTGGTACAAACTATAGCCTTCAATGTTAGCCTGCCAATTGTCCAGTGGCCTATGCTTGCCAGCAAGTACCTAAGTCTTCTAAGTTCAATAAACTTCCTAAACACTATCATCCACTCACTCTCTTGTCCTGCTTCCCATATACTCCTTCTCCTTCACACCTACAAGTTTCCTTTTAGTCTCTTGTTCCCTTTCATACTAGTAATCACATATGAGGGCAAATGTAATATTTTTCTCTGTGGAATGGACTTATTTTATATAAAAAGCCCATCTCTAGTTCTATCCATTTTCTTGAAAAAGATCTAACCTAATTCCATTTTTTTTTTTTGATTTTTCAAGACAGGGTTTCTCTGTGTAGCTTTGTGCCTTTCCTGGAGCTCACTTGGTAGCCCAGGCTGGCCTTGAACTCACAGAGATACGCCTGGCTCTGCCTCCCGAGTGCTGGGATTAAAGGCGTGCGCCACCACCGCCTGGCTAATTCCATTTTTTATAGCTGAGAAAATCTCTCTCTCTGTCTCTGTCTGTCTGTGTGTGTCTCTCTCTCACATACACACCCCAATAATTTTCTGGTTTCTGTGGTTACTCCATGTCCTACTCTCATATCTGAGGAAACATTGCATTATATCTCCCATCTTTCATTCATAACTCCAAATATTCATATGTGATTTGTATTTTCCTGCTGTCTAAATATATATTCTTAGAAGAACCTAAACAGTACAGTAGAAAACTATTAGACCTGTTGTACACTCTCAACAAAGTGGTAAGATGCAATATCAGCATACAGAAATGAGTAATTTTTCTATCTACTAACAATGAACTCAATAGAAAAGAAGTAAGGATTTTTCTCAAAAGAAAAAGAAGTATTTCCGACAGCTTAAAAATACCTAGGCATAAACTTAACTAAATATATTAAGATGCTCTACAATAGAAACACTAACACATTGAAGGAAGAAATGATGTAAGACACTGGGAGACAGAAAGCTCTCTTATGTTAATTAATTGGTAGAATAAATGTTCTTAAAATATGTCTTACCAAGAGCAGTATATAAATATAATGCAATCCCCATAAAACTTCTGATGACATTATTAATAGTACAAAAATGCTAAAATTCATATGGGAATAAAAAAAGATGCCAAATAGCCAAAGCAAACCTAAGCAAAATGTATAATGTAGGAGGCATCATAATATTAGGCTGCAAATTGTACTGTAGGGCTGTAGCAACAAAAATACAATGCCACTAGCCAAAAATAAAAAGACCTATAAATCAACTGAATATACTATATATCCAAAAATAAATCCAAGTAGCTATAGTCATCTGATCCTGGTACCAAGAAAACTGGCTATCAATAAAACCAGATCACTTATCCCTATTGTACATTGTACAAAAATAAACTCAAAATGGATCCTGTACCTTAATGTGAACTCTAAAACTTTGGAACTCTTTGGGGGATAACATTGACAAAAGAGTTCAAGATGTAGTTGTAGGTAATAACTTTCTTAAAAGAACTCATAGCTTGAAAAACAAAAACAATTTTGACAAATGACATTGCACTAAATTAAAAAGATTTTTCACAGAGAAAGAAGAAATCAGTCAACACAATGAAGAGAGACAATTCTACAGAATGGAAGACAAATCCCTATCAATAAATAAGTTATGTAAATAAACAGACATTTTATTTTTTATTTTATTTTATTTTAATTTATTTATTTTTATTTTTTTTATTTTTTATTTTTTTTTGAGACAGGGTTTCTCTGTGTAGCTTTGCACCTTTCCTGTATCTCGCTCTGTAGATCCACCTGCTTCTGCCTCCCAAGTGCTGGGATTAAAGGTGTGCACCACCACTGCCCGCCTGAACAGACATTTTGAACAGACATTTTAAATGATGAAGTGCAAATGGCCAGTAAACACACATAAGATTTTCCAATCTTATTTTATGTACCTTTATTCCCACTTTCCCTTTTCTGTTTTATTTTGAAATGAATATTTACATATCAGAGAAAAAGTTTGTTAAAAGTTACCAATAATTTTTTACTTCTGATTCCTGTGATCACATTTAAAATTACAATTTCCTAATGTATAAGGACCTCAGCTCTCTCTCTCTCTCTCTCTCTCTCTCTCTCTCTCTCTCTCTCTCTCTCTCTCTCTCTCTCTTATCTCTCTCTCTCTCTTACTTGTAGAGTTTATTATTAGATGGTCAACTGCTCATGAACATGAGAGCTGCCCTGGAGTGGTTGATATACCCAATGTCATTCCATTGAGGAAAACTGGATTTTCCCTCTCCAAGCAGGTATAAATGACAGTTCTGTTGTTAACATTTACTCTGGTGTCTAGGTTTATATTAATTCATTTATTAATTTTTTAAAATAAAACAAAATATAATAATACACGACAAAACTATCACTTTGAATTCAGATAAGCCAGACCGACAGAAGGAAAAGAGCCCAAGAGAAGGCACAAGAGTTAAAGACACACTCCTTCACAGGATCAGGACTCCCATAAGAACACTTGCAGAGGACCTGGTACAGACTGGCACTTGCTCTTTGCTTATTGCTTCAGTCTCTGTGAGTTCACCTGACCTTTGATCATGTTGATTTAGATTGCCTTGTTTACTTGGTGTCCTCCATTCTCTCTGGTTCTTATATCCTTCTTACTCCTCTTCCAAAGGGATCTCTGAGCTCTGAGAAGAGAGATTTGATGGAGACATCCCATTTAGGGCTGAGTGTTCCAAGCACTCTCTGCTTGATGTCTGTCTGGCTAATGGTATCAATATTTGTTCCCATCTGCTGCACGAGTAAGCTTCTTTGATGATGATTAAATAAGGTACTGAACTATTAGTATAGCAGAATATTATTAGGAGTCATTTTATTACCACACATTTTTCATTTTTATTTCTTTTTTTAAACCAGAATTATTTAGTTTTCCCCTAAGTCTCTGTGCTATAAATTCTCAGGTTCTGTGTCACCCAAGCAGTGTTGGGTATGTATTCCATCTTGTGGAGTGGGACATAAGTCAGATCAATTGTTGGTTGGTCACTCCCACAAGCTTTGTGCCACCATTGCTCTAGCATATCTTGCAGGTAGTACACCATTGTTGATAGAGGCTTTGTGGCTGGCTGGGTGTTTACCTTTCTCTTTTGATAGTGTGCAGAGTACCTTCCTGTGACAAAGATGGTGGACCATAGGGATGAAGGCTCTATGTAGGCACCAGCTTGGCATTTCCATGTTCAGTGAATTTTGTAGGTTCTGTCTTCAGTAACAGAACCTTGATATCAGTTTGTGGAGAGCAACCTATTGCCTTGACAACAATGTTGGCTGTTTGGGGATTCCCATGAGACCCCTTTGGCCAACAATACAATTGGATGTAACTCAATCCTAGTGCTGGAAGCTTCTTTTTGGTAGATAGGTCTCTGTCTTCACTATTATTTGTAGATTTCACTAAGATTGCATATATATATATATATATACATATATATGTATATATGCTTATATATACTATATAAGCAATATATATATACTAAGGTAGTTTCTACTGTATTAGTTTTCCATACTACCCCTAAAATGCCCTTTAATTTTAGCTGCCTCTTCCCATATTCCCTCCTGCTACATGCTCTCCCTTTATCATCCCATTCTAGACTGCCCCCATCCATCCATAAATATCTATTCAATTTCCTGTTCCTAATGATTTTTATCTTTTCCCTCTAGGCCCTTACTTTATACCTACCCTCTGGGATTCTATGGTTCTATGGATTGTATCTTTGTTATCACTGACTTAACAGCTAATATCCTATATAAGAAAATACATACTGTATTTGTCTTTCTGGGTCTTGGATACCTCACTCAGGATGATTTTTCTCTAGTTCCATCCATTTGCTTGCAAATTTCATGTTTTTTAATGTTTGAGTAATATTCCATTGTGTGAATTTTTCACATTTTTTATTCATTCTTCTGATGAAGAACATCTAGGTTGTTTTCAGTTCCTGGCTATTATGAAGAGAGCAACAATGAACATGGTTGAGCAAGTGTCTTTGTGGTAGGATGAAGCATCCTTTGGGTATATGCCCAAGAGTGGTATAGCTGGTTCTTGAGGAAGATCAAAGCCCATCTTACTGAGTCAGATCTGCCACACTGATTTCCATAGTGGCTGTATGAGTTTGCAGCTCCATCAGCAATGTATTAGCTTTCTTCTAACTCTACATCTTCATCAGAATGAGCTGTCACTTGCTTTGTTGATCTTAGCCATTCTGACAGCTATAAGATGAAATCTTAAAGTAGTTTTGATTTGCATTTCCCTAATGACTAGGGTGTTGAATATTTCTCTTAGTGTTTCTCAGCCATTTAAGTTTCATCTGTTTAGAATTCTCTCTGTTTATCTGTATTCCATTTTAAAATTGGATCACTTGGCCGGGCGGTGGTGGCGCACGCCTTTAATCCCAGCACTTGGGAGGCAGAGCCAGGTGGATCTCTATGAGTTCGAGGCCAGCCTGGGCTACCAAGTGAGCTCCAGGAAAGGTGCAAAGCTACACAGAGAAACCCTGTCTCGAAAAACCAAAAAAAAAAAAAAAAAATTGGATCACTTGTTTTCTTGATATCTAGTTTCTTGAGCTCTTTATATATTTTGGATATTAGCCTTTTATTGGATGCATGGTTGGTAAAAATCTTCCCATTCTGTAGGCTATTTTGGCTTAATGGTGGTGTCTTTCTATCCAGATGCTTCTCAATTCCATAAGGCCCCATATATTAATTGTTGATCTTAGTGCCTGTGCTAATGGTGTTCTGTTCAGAAAGTCATCTTCTGTGTCAATGAATACAAGGCCATTTCTCATTTTCTCTTCTGTCAGGTTCAGAACATCTTGTTTTATGTTGAGGTCTTTGATCCATTTAGAGTTGAGTTTTATGCAGGGTGATAAGTATGGATCTATTTGCATTCTTCTGCATGCAGCCATCCACTTTGACTAGCACACCATTTGTTGAAGATGCTATCTTTTTTCAGTGTGTATTTCTGGCCTCTGTCAAAAATCAGGTGTCCATAAGTGTGTGAGTTTATGCCTTTAATTCCATTCAATTGATCAACATGTCTATTTTTGTACCAATACCATGCTGTTTTTATTACTATAGCTTTACAGTGCAACTTGAAATTGTGAATGGTGACACTACACCAGTTCTTTTATTGTTTGGGATTATTCTAGTTATCTTTGTGTGTGTGTGTGTGTGTGTGTGTGTGTGTGTGTGTGTGTGTGTGTGTGTGTTTCTGTGTAAAGCTGAGAATTGTTCTATTAAGATCTGTGAAGAATTGTGTTGGAATTTGATGGACAGTGCACTGAATCTGTAGATTGTTTTTGGTAGAATGGTCATTTTTACTATGCGAATCTTACAGATTTATGAACATGGAGATCTTTCCAGCATCTGATATCTTCTTCAGTTTTTTCTTCAACGACTTGAAGGTTTTATCATGCAAGTCTTTCATTTGCTTGGTAAGAGATACCGTAAGATATTTTATATTCTTTGAGGCTATTGTGGAAGGTGCTGTTTCCCTGATTTCTTTCTCAGTTCATTTGTACTTTCTATATAGGAGGGCTATTGATTTTTATGCGTTATTTCTGTATCCAGCTACTCTGTCAAATGTATTTATCAGATGTAGGAGCTTCCTGCTGGGTTTTTGGGTCACTTATGTGTACTATCACATCATCTGCAAATAAAGATACTTTGACTCTTCCTTTCCAATTTGTTTTTCCTTTATCTCCTTCAGTTGCCTTAGTGCTCTAGCTACGCCATCAAGTACTATATTGAATGGGTATAGAGAAAGTGGATAGCCTTGCCTTGTTTCTGATTTGTGGAATTTAAGTTCCTCTCCATTTAAGCTATGTTAGCTATGGGCTTGTTGTAAACTGCCTTTTTTTCCTGAGGTATGAAGGAGGTTAGTTTTATTTTCTTCTTTCTTAACCTGAGTCTGTGTAATTATTCATCGCTTTATTTTTACTTATTTCATTTTTATTAAACCTTTGTCACAACATATGATTTTATTAGTGTTTTAGATACAGTTTCTCAGTATTTTTTAACTTTCTTTTTATTTATTCTTCGTGTCTTACACAGTATGCATCTTGATCCCATTCATTTCCCTGTTCTTTGTTCCTTTGTATCCACCCTCTGCCCTTTCAACCTCCCTGACAAAATAAAATAAAATTTAAGAGAAAATTTTTAAAAAAAGGAAAAATCAATCTCATCATGGAAGCTATAGTGTGACATAGTGAGTCATTCAGTAAACCCTTTTTATCTGTATCTGTATTTGTCTTTATTGCAAAGAGTCATTGGTCTGGCTCAAGGCTTCTGCTACACTATTGATGCTGGTAGCTTACTGGGACTCCTCTTGGATATCCTGTTGTTGTCCTGTGTCATGGAGATCCTGAAGCTTTGGGTCTGCAGGACTGGCCCCTTTTCATGCTCCAGCAGATCATAGGTGGGTAAGCCAACTTACAACACTTGTTCTGGACCTGGATGGTTGCAGGGTTGGTCAGCCCACCAGCTCTCCCTTGTCCTCACTGCTACCTCCCCTGTGAGCTCTGCAGCATTGCCCTGTCTAGTTCACCCCTTACAGCAATGAGCAAGAGGAGGGGCCAGTTCGCTGCTTTCTTGCCCTCAGAATGGGCTCTCCTACACCTACACCATCAGTGCCAGCTCTACTGTGGTACCCAGGTGAGGGGCAGTGACCACTCTCCTGAGTGCTGTGGCTGGTGAGGGACAGCTCTCTCATTCTTAGGACCTCAGGACCAGCTCTCCTTCCTGCCACGGGGAGTAAGGGGGTGGGGAGGAGGGCATCTCTCCCCTCTCATACCACCATATGGCAGAGGAGGGGTGAGGCTAGATCTCCCATGCTCCTGTCTCTGGGCTGTTCACTTGCACCTGCACCCCTGTCAATAGGGTCAACTGTATTGCGCTGCCCAGGTGAGGAAAAGGGTCTGTTTTCCTGAGTGCTCCAGATGGTAAGGGGGAGGGAGGGTTAGCTCCCTTCTCTGTCTCTGGAGGTGAGGGCCAAGGAGTCATGGGAGCATCTCTCCCCCTCTCGCGCTGCAGCATGACAGATGAATAGTGAGGTCAGTTCTTCCATACTCACAACTTGGGGGCTAGCTTACCAACACCTCTGCCAGCAGGGGCTGCTCTACTGTGCTGCGGGGGGGGGGGGGGGACGAGGGGGAGGAGCAGCTTTCCCATTCTTATGACCTCAGGGCCAATCTCCCACTCACCTCAGATGTAGAGGGCCCGGTGGTGGGGAGAACATCTCTGCCCTGCCCATGCTGCCATATGGCAGATGAGGGGTGGGGCCAGGTCTCTCACGCTCACATTCTTGAGGCTGCTCATCCTCATCCCTGTCAACAGGGTCAGCTCTGCTGTGCTGCCCAGATGAGGTATTTTTGTCACAAGGGATCTTACCTCTGTAAAGTGTTCTTTGATCATAGTTCCCCCATTATCCTTTCTTAAATGCCTTCCCTTCCAAACAAAGCCCTTCTTCTTTCCAAGTTTCCATCCTATCTTCAGGCATTAAAACTTTGTATGTGAAAGCACCATATTTAATGAGATCAGTGGTTCTCAACCCTCCTAGTGCTGTGACCTTTTAATGCAGTTCCTCTTGTTTTGGTGACCCCCAACCATAAAATTATTTGCATTGCTACTTCATAATTGTATTTTTGCTATTGTTATGAATTGTAAATATCTGTGTTTTCCAATGGTCTTAGGCGACCCCTGTGGAAGTATCATTTGATCATGACCCACAGGTTGAGAACCGCTGAATTAGAGTTTGCAGCATAAGCATGGATGGGAGTTACTTATTTGAGGAAGGACAATATTGAGTGAGTATACCACTAAGAAGTATGACTTCCCTTCCCCCAGCAATCATTAAGTTCCTCAGGGAGGGGTGAGGCCTTATGAGTCCCTTCCCTGTCATAGTCCCTTCCCTGTCATGATGGAACACTGGTGGCCCAGTGGCCCAGTTTTGCACAGGTTTTGTGTAGGTAGCCACTGTTGCTGAGTTCATGAGTGAAATAGTCATTGTGTAACTGGAGAGCTTCTCTCCAGGTCCTACCAAGCCCCCACAGTCCCACAACCCACATATAAAATAATATAAAATAATCATTCAGATACTTATATTACTTATAAACTGTATAGCCGTGGCAGGCTTCTTGTTATCTAGTTGTTATATTTTAAATTGCTATTAATCTATAAGTTGCCACGTGGCTCGTGGCTTACTGGTACCTTGCATCTCGCTTGTCATGGTGGCGGCTGGCCGGTCTCTCTCCCTCAGCCTTCCACTTCCTCTAATTCTCTTCTCTTTGTTCTGCCTATACTTCCTGCCTGGCTATTGGCCAATCATCGTCATATCTGGAAGACAGCACAGTAGAGCAGTCCTCCCATTCACCAGCTCTTACGTTCTTTCTGCCCCTCATCTGTGATGCTTCCTGAGCTTTGGAGGGGTAATATAGATGTTCCTTTTAAGAATGAGCACTCAACAGCCACTTATTTCAGCTTTATTGACTTGTCATGGGTCTTAGCATTAACCACTGTATACTGCAAATAAGCCTCTTCTGACCAAGGCTGAGGCCAACACAAATCCATGAGTATAAACAGAAGTACTTGGATGGCAGTTTGCGGCCCAATATTCTATCTCACTTTTAAAAATCATTTGTTTTAATTATGATTATGAGCTTCCAGAATTGGTTTAAGGAATTGATCATTCACAGAAACCTTCTCTCTTCCTCTCCTCCCCTTCTAACTACTCCATTGAAGCATCAGGAACTTCACAAAGAGATTGCAATCTTCTTGTATTACTTCACATTAGGCTGCTTCTGTGTATTCCATGAAATGCCTGTTTAATTTAGACTTACCAGGTAGAAATTCTGTAATTTTGCTGATTCTTTGACAGGTGACATTGAATATGGATATCAAGAGAAATATGTTGCTTAATTTTCTTTATTTTTACAGCTATTAATGATTATCCAAGCACAAGATAAGAAACTCTATCCTAATACTTTTAATCCTTCTTTGCTTACCAGATATAATACCTTTATGAAAGGGAATCTTTTTTTGTCAACTGTTTGGTTACTCTAAAGTTCAGCTAACAGAGTCACAAAATTTTTGCTTTACATTTTTCCTTTACCTACAAACTTTTAAAAAATACCAAATATTATGTAGAATTTTTTATAAGTAATATATTAGGTTCTTTTAAAATTATTATAAATTTACATATTAAAAATTGTGATGAACTACTCTTTCATTTAAAAATATATTCTTCATCCCCTAATCTTGCAATGATTATTGTGGCATAAGGGCAGACAGAATGCAGGTAATTGGCATGAGTTATGAAAGATTCTAGTCTAGTCTAACTAAGTCATGGGTATTTTGTTGTTTTTGTTTCTTGTGGTGGATCTGTGCATAAAAATAAATTAATAGTGAAATTGAAACTCTACAGCTTCAGAATGGCTATTCTAACTGTAGAGAACTTTATGGAAATGTATAACCTCTGGGTCTGGTCAATTTCATTGTATTTTTTTTATTTGTAATTTTTTTATTTGCAATCTTTTTATAATAAAGTTCATAAGGTTTACATTAATAATTAATTAAATACATATATTCTTAACAGTGTATCATTGATAGTTTTAGATGAATGTTAACATGCATATGTATACTTTTTATATTTAGGAATATATTGGAAATCATTCCATAGCAGCACATGGTTAATTACTACTTTTTTTTCCATTTTTTTTATTTTAGTAAATTTATTTTACAACATCATTTAGTTCAACATAATAGCCACAGATTCCCCTGTTCTCCCACTCTCGCCCCCCTCCCCCTCCCCCCACCCCACCCCCCATTCCCACCTCCTCCAGATCAAGGTCTCCCCCGAGGACCGGGATCGACCTGGTAGACTCAGTCCAGCCAGGTCCAGTCCCCCCCTCCCAGACCGAGCCAAGCATCCCTGCATAGGTCCCAGGATTCAAACAGCCAACTCATGCAACAAGCTCAGGACCCGGCACCAACACACAGCTGCCTCCCAAACAGATCAAGCCAAATGACTGTCGCACCCGTTCAGGAGGCCTGATCCAGTTGGGGGCCCCTCAGCCTTTGGTTCATAGATCTTGTGCTTCCATTCATTTGGTTATTTATCCCTGTGCTTTATCCAACCCTGGCTTCAACAATTCTCGCTCATATAAACCCTCTTCTTTCTCACTAATTAGACTCCCAGTGCTCCACCAGGGGCCCAGCCGTGGATGTCTGCATCCAGATTCCTCAGACCTTCCTTGGATGGGGTTTATGGCACAACTAACAGGGTGTCTGGCCATCCCATCACCGGAGTAGGTCAGTTCCTGCCGTCTCTCGACCATTGCCAGCAGTCTTTTGTGGGGGTATCTTTGTGGATCTCTGTGAGCCTCCCTAGCTCTCTGCTTCCTCCCCTTCTCATGTGGTCTAATTACTACTTTTTAAGTAGAAATATGTACATTTCATTGTTTAGACCAAATAGTTGACATGTCATATTTTTTAATTAGTAGTTATTTCAATCTTTGTTATAAATCCTAATTATCATTTACATATGTCTTTAAATTTTTTTCATGACATTTAAAGGATAAAGTTTTACAAACTGGACTTTTTATTTCCATGTCAGCATAAGCAATCTTTCTAGATGTTGACAAACTCTCTTCCATAGCATCACATCATTTTCTACTCCCATGGCAGCAAGAGTGTTTCTCCGAATTCAACCTTGCAACAAACAACTTCTTACCTTTGAGTATTCGCGAGCTGCACCACAATCACAGTGATGTTAATCCAAATGAAAAGACAATGCTTTTTCTCTTATAATTAATTTATCATTTGTAGTAGTGTAAAATTAACTGTGACACTTCTTGTTGTGGTGTACAGGCTTCTCCATTCATTTGCAGATGTCCCTATTGTCTTACTAAACATATTGCTGGTTTATTTATTTAGTTTTATTTCAAACCATATCTGAATATGTTAATTACATTCTTATGGAATAATACCAAATCAGATCAGTATATTTAGTTGTGTGTAGCTGATACATTTAAATCACATGACCTATTGAGTTCTCATGTGGATTATCTATTCTGGTTAGTGTTAGCATTTTCATTTGTCTAGACTTACCAACACTGCTTCAGACAAAGAAAGCCTAGATGGAAGCTGAGGTGACTGACAGTACAGTGCTGGATTTATCAGCTTTTTGTTGAGTCCCTAATAAAATCTGTGAGCAGGACATGTACTGCTTTCATTTATTGTCCTGAATTCTATTTAATTTTTTGCCTAAAGCTAGGTGTTTTTCTTTAAAGTAAATCATTGATTTATTCTCCCTCCAGCTGAATCGCAAGGTGACACTCTCCTATAGTAAAATGCTTATTGTGACCACAGAATCAATCAGGAAAAGAAGGGTGTTTTGAACTTTATATGCAATAATTTCTTTCTTAAAAACAAAAACATCCCTTGCTCCACCAAAATCAACAAACCAGACTCTCTTCAATAGAGAAAAAGTTCAGAAATTTATTTGTAAGAGGTATCTGTGTGAAACATAAATTTTATTATTTTAATTTTTTGAGAATTTCATACATGAGTGTAGTATTTACATCATTTCTACTCCCATCCCCCTTCTATTCTGTGTCTCTGATTTACTCTCAAATTCATGACTTCTTAAGTATCATTACTACATAGCCATATATCTATATCTATCATCTACTTATCAATCACCTATTACTTGCTCAGTATATTTAGTGTTACTCATCTTTGTGTATACATATACATATGTCGGATACATATATACATATGCATCTATATGCATACATATATGGCTGAGTGCTTGAGACTGGATAGCCTATAAAGGTATCATCCTTGGACAAGATTACTTTTTCCTTTTCCAGCAGCCATTAATTGCCTATAGTTCTTCATCTAAGGGTGTGGCCAGTGAGATTGCCATCTACATTGACATGTCAACTGGTGTTACCATTGTGCTGGTTGTGTTTAGGCAATTATATAATTGAGATTTCATGGGTGCTCTTTGATATTGTTTATAGAAGATCCTCTTGCAGCATATAGCCTTGTCCTATGGCTCTTACAATCTTTCCACTCTGTTTTGTGTGCTATTCCCTGAACATTAGATGTAGTGATTGTGTTATAGATGTAACAACTGGGCCTGGATACCACATAGTTAATTGTTCTCTGCATTTTGATCATTGCTGTATTCTGTAATTGTCTCCAACTGCTGCGAAAAGAAACATCTTTGATGGAAGGTGAGAGAACACTAATACATGTGTATATGTATATTTAGAATGCACTTATGAATTATACTGGCATACAAAAGTAGCAGTGCTAGATTCTCCTCTAGGTTCCATGTCCTCAGTAGTCATGTGTAATTGGCTGTTTACAGTACCAGGCAAGAATTTCCTCCTACTGTGCAGGCCTTAAGTCCAATTAAACAGCTGTTGGTTATTCCCAAGATATAAGTGCCACTACCGTACCATTGGGGATATCTTACATGTTGGTTATCATTGCTATTTGCAACTTTACAGCTGGAGAAGACTGTTGTGGAATATTCCTTTACACTGTGTGAAGATATGTCACTGTGGCTGGTTTAATAAAAAGCTAAACAACCAATAGCTAGGCAGGATTTTCCATCCATAGAGAATGCTGTGAAGAAGAAGGAGGTCCCCAGGCAGATGAAGAGGAGGCAGGATGGGCGATACAGAGTAAAGGTAACCAAGCCAGGTAAAAGAACATAGATTAAAAGATATGTGTTAAGTTATAAGAACTAGTTAGGAACAAGCCTAAGCTATCTGCCAAGCTTTCATAATTAATAGTAAGTGTCAGTGTCATGATGTGTGAGCTGGCTGGTGGACAGAGAAACACTGACTACACATGGAGTACAATCTGGGGCACATATTTCCATATAAGACCTGCAAAAGCTTAAGAAAGGGCTCCAAACACACAAACATGGAACCAAATGAGGCTTCCTAGTCCCGCAGTTTCTCAAAATGGGCCAAGGTACAGCAACACATCTCTCATCCACTGCCTGAGGGCTTGAGCTGCCAGCATGCTGTGAGCTAAGCTGTGTGTGGTTTAAAGTTTTGCTCATGCAGACAGAAAAGATTACAGATACACAGTAATGCAGGTTCAGATGGAAAAAAGAAAACCCTCTAAGGTTACAGTATGTTTAACAATGTGTATAGGCTTTAAAAGAAAAAGGATATAGCACCATCAGATACTATAAGAGCTAATCCTCAGGGAGGAGCTTCGAGGTCCTCTAGGCCTAACTATAGTCATACAGTTCCTAGGCTGCCTGGTGAGTTTTCTAGAACCTGGATGACCAGCATCATCTCCATATTCCTTTTAAAATTCAAATGTATTAATTTTTAGTAGAAATGAAAATAAACTCACCTTTCTAAGACAATTCTGGTTCTGTTTGAGTGTTCATGAGAAGGTTTTGGCGTGTTAATATGTGTAAATGTTGTTAAAGGATAAACAAATGTCTTTAATCTCTACTTATTTAATGTGAAACTTGGAATGACACACCAATCCCCTTAACTTTAGTTGAACAAATACTCTTTGTGTTTGTTTCTTTTGTTGTTACCATAATATAAGAGGAACTATGTAAGGTATGAAGAACACAGAAAGACTATAAGATTTCTAACCACTAGGATATTTTTTGCCTGTATTAGCCCATTATCTCTTGTTGGATTTTAGAATTTAAAAAATAACATCAAGCTGGGTGGTGGTGGCATACGCTTTTAATCCCAGCACTTGGGAGGCAGAGCCAGGAGGATCTCTGTGAGTTCGAGGCCAGTCTGGGCTACAGAGTGAGTTCCAGGAAATGCACAAAGCTAAACAGAGAAACCCTGTTTCAAAAAACCAAAAAAAAAAAATTCTTTTGTAATTTGCATTAAATTATTTAATTAATAAATTAAATTATTGTATCAGATTAATAACCATTAATTACTATTTTCTTTGTGTATTGATTATTTTGAAATGTATTTCTAACTCTAGTCTATTCCTGTTTCTGTATGCTCCATAGGGAAATTAAGGCATGGCTACTCTAGCAGAATGTCAGTAGAGGAACACTGGTTAGTATATGATTTTTGTCTATATCTTCATGGCTTAGTGTCAGATGAAACAATGTGCTTGAGCTAGTGAGGCAGGCACATTCCCAATGTGAAGGAAAGGAGGGTTTAAATATAAATTATGAGATCTCTATTAAGGCAAGAAAAGAAAATCAGGCATTTTGTTTGTAGTTTTTAGGCAATACCAATAATAAAATTGTAGTTTTAAGACAATGCCTTAACTAAATGATCTTGAAGTGATTAGCAAAAAGACCTTTTTTGTTGCTGCTGTTTTTGAAGAGTAAGCCAGGCTCCCTGCTTGCCAAAGTGAAAGTATTCAAGGAAGGAAAACTAAGATGTAGATAAAACCTCAGAAACAAAAAGGAAGAGAGTAAACATCTCCTAGCATGAAAGAACTATAGAGATGTCCCATCAGATATACAAGAAGACACTTCTTGAGATGTGAGAGACCTAAATTCATCCCTTTAAAGCAAATCTTGGGGCCGGGCGGTGGTGGCACACGCCTTTAATCCCAGCCCTCGGGAGGCAGAGGCAGGCAGATCTCTGTGAGTGAGTTCCAGGAAAGGCGCAAAGCTACACAAGAGAAACCCTGTCTCGAAAAACCAAAAAAAAAAAAAAAAAAAAAAAAAAAAAAAAGCAAATCTTGGAGTGTAAAACTTGAGAGATCACTGAAGGCTCTTCTTTCTTCCTGGAACTCTTATGGGCACCACACAGCCCAGAGAAGCCCTGTGGGATCAGAGTGCTGTGCTTCAGTAGAACTGTCCTGTTTAGTGTCATTTAGTTACCCTTGATTCTCCTTGGTCCTGAGACAGAGCTTCTTGCTTGTTCTGGGTGAATGGAATACTGTGGGCAAGTAAGTATCTGTGGGCATGCCATGGGTGACCACAGCAAAGAATGGGATAGGCTGATTACCTCGAGCAACATCTGGTGGACAGGGGAGAAAATAAGAACATATATGCAACACCAGAAAGACTACAAAAGTCAGGCCCAGTGGGAGAGAAAGTATCCATCACAATGTTCAGAAACCATAGCTGCAAGGTATTCCTGGGAAACCAGGTACCAGCACATCTGTGAACCGAACCTGAACAATGTCACAGATCTTACAGCCAGCACATGTATGACAACAGAAAGCAAAGAGATTTCCTAACAAAGAATTGTTAAGAATTGTTAAGAAGATATGTTTTGTAGTAAAGTGAATCCCGTGTGAACATTAAGATACCAAAGAAGCTGGGGTTTAATATATACACTAAGTTATAAAGTGAACATTTTACTATGGAAGGCAGGTTGAAATTTGTTTTCCCTGCTAGTCAGCATTGTAGAAGCTACTCAGGAAATAGTGTTGGTTATAAATAAAATGATATATACTTTCTGTGCACATTTAACTGCAGTGTAGATAAATTTACGACTCTGTCAGAGTTACATGGTAGCCCTTTTGTCATTAATTCTGTATATACCAGTGGGATATGAGTGTCTTGGGGGTATAAAGATATATTTTTATTTTTTAGCATCTATTGTGACCAGTATAATGCGTGTCATAGGAAATGGTGAAAAACGTTTTTGAGACTGAAACCAATTTATTGCTACCCAAAGCATTTTCTTTGAAACCAAGTTCCCCTTCTTGCTCTTGAGTGGCACAACCTTCGGTGACAATTCTGGCATTTCACCAGAGGTTTTGCATTTTGAAAGATGGTTCAGAGGCAATCAAAGCATAGATATTAGCATGAGCAAATATGTGAAAATGGAAAACACAGACTGCAATATAGTAGGCTCTACTGTTTGCCTGCTTTGTATTTATCATCGGCCTTAAATTCTATGAATAATATTAAGTTAAAATTTACCAAGTAATTCTACTAAAAGAACTCCATTGTATTTGTAATTTGTAACCTTCATTTCATGGAAATCACTTTAGTCAAAACCAAGCTCCAATTAGGGGATAAATCACTTAATGATTTAAAGAAGGAAATATAATTATAAACAAGTATTAACTATATGTGTAACTGGGTGTGTGTTAGGTGAGTAAACAACTTAAGAATAGCCAATATAGTAGGGAGAATCACTTACCATTATAACTGAGGCCCTCGCTGTCGATCACACAAAAAAGAGGCAAATCTGGATGAAGTTTCACTTAGATGTTTTAGACCCAGATGTTGTTGGGAAGGGCGTGAATATATCGTAACAAATACTGATGACGGCTGAAGTTCTTTAAAGGCAAACCTTGGGGGTGATGGTGAGTTACCCATGAACAAGTTCTGAGACTTGGAACTGTGTGCAAAGCTGAAGGTGAGAACAGCACTCATTAGGGTATGTGGGGAGAGAAGCATTGTCTTATAGGTTGTTCCTGTGAATGCCGAAGGAAGCAGCATGCTGCCAGGTGCAAGGTGTTCCTGAATGCTGCATGCTTGTGCATCTGCGTGGAATACTAGTGTAGATGGAGATTCTGGAGAGAAGAACTGGGCAGAGAATGTACTCTAGCATCCTGTGGCCTCGTGCATGCCCTCTACTGGCAAAGTTTAATAGCTGGCAAAGGAGAAGCAGTGTCCAGGAGCAGGAATTCACAGTAAAGAATAGGTAAACAGAAAATAGGTTAGTAGTTTCTACTGTACTCTTTTAAAAGATTCCTCTTGCAACAGTACATAGGATAGGCTGAAGGAGCAGTGAGGCTGAGGTATGAGTATTTAGTAAGAAATTGTTGGAGTGAGCCATCATAAAGCAAACAGGGACTTCTGAAATACTCAACTACACAGGTTTTCCTTGCCTGGTCTCTGAATTTTCTTATCCAAGTTTATAAGAAGTCATAATTGTTGGGAGTTTCAAAGACTGAAGAAACTGATAGCAGCATGCAAGTGAGCACATTTGAAAGTGTTGTTTTATAGATATGTACAGATTACCACTTGCAACAGATAACTGTGTAATGGAAAGCTTAAGAACGATATGCTTTTGCAGGAACAAACTCCTCTTGGTTTTCAAAGCATTTGGTTCTTACAATGCAAATGAACTAGCTGATGGGTGGAGATCCCAATAATCTTTAAAAGTCTTTTTGGACTTCCTTTGGTAAGTAGCCAAGCACATAATCAGAGATTTCAAAGCAGTTGAAAGAGAGACACAAAAGTCTCACAGTCCCTGATGGAAGTCCAAAGAGAATTTTCATACGCATCATTTGAAAGACTTAATTTGCTCTAGTAAAACACTTTATAAAAAGGCAATAAACAGTGCAATTGGTGGATGCCATTGACCTAGGGCTTCTCCACATCTAATTGAGGTGTATAAAGAGCAATGGCAAACAGTAAGTAAATCTTGACTAGCCAGTGTCCTCTGGACTTCCCTCTACTGAATGTACCAGACTCTGCTGACTCCCCATGGGAGGCCTTACCTTCTTGTTGGGGTGGTTTGGGGGGTGGGAAGCTGGAGGAGTGGGAGGAGGAAAGAGGAGGATCTGTGGTTGGTAGGTAAAATGAATAAAAAATTTCTTCATAAAACATAAAGTTGAGAGTCTGGAGACATGGTTCAACCATTAAGAAGGAGTACCACTTTTGCATAGGACCTGAATTCAGTTCCCAGCACTTATATTAGGCAGCTCACAACTGCCTGTAAGTCCAGCTTTAGGACATCTGGTGTCTTTTTATGACCTCTACTGGTACCTAAACTCACATGCACATACTGCCCTCCCCACAATGTTCTTAAAAATAAAATGTTTAAAATAAAAAAAGAAAGTGATATTTCTCAAGCATACATATTTCTATCTATCACGTTAATTTTTAGTGAAATTTTGCTATAGGTACTATCTTGGAAAAACTATTCTGGTATCATGGGAATCTATTTTTTTTAACAATGCTCACAAGCACATCTGGGTGAGTAGATGAATGAGTCTGTTATGACTATAGAAGGGACATTTTGGCTCTTCTTCCATTATTGTTTAGATCTGGGAGCTTATCCTAAATTGGATATTTTTAATCACATTTATAATTCCTAGATAAAATTGTAACTCTTAAGTACTTCATAAGTTGTTTTTAATATAGAAACTCGGAGTGTTTCCAAGATCTTAGGAAGTAAATTTTTTTTCTGAGAATCCTATGACAAAATGGACTCCAGAAGTAAAATGCATTGTGGGTCATATTTATAAGGTTAGTGACACTATTTCAAATAATCAGTCAAAGGATAATCAGCCTCCTTAAATCCATAGGTCTCTGGCCTGTCACATGGTTCATATCAGGAGTCTTTCTAAGAATGGGCAATAAGTGAACCACATAGTGTTCACTGACTTCTTGTGGGTGAAACATGTATGATAAAGCTGAGGCTTTCTAGAGAGGCTGTCCAGCACATATGTACAGACACAATCCCCTCGGGGCCTTTGACAGAACTGCTTTGGAACTAGGCTGTGATAGGTCTCCTATTTATAGAAGGTAGGCAGCCTTACTGGCTTTTATAACTCTAAAGCACAATTTTTCTAAAACTATTACAATCAACTTTGTCTTCTCCCTTAATCTGTGATACTTCATAGAATTGCCTGATATTCCATAAAATACAACTATAATATTATGAATTATTTATGTGTACACACACATGTGTGTGCACATGCACATATATAATTTACATGCATAAGCTTATGTTTTAAGAAGATGTTTTAGCTTTTTGCCACTGTGACAAAAATAAAATACCTGAATAAAGTAGCTTAGAGGAGAGATTTATACTGGCCTGTAGTTTCTGTGGTTTCAGTTCTTAGACATATGATCCTCTTACCTACAAGTCTGTGGCAAAACATTACTTCATGATATGTAGTATTTGGCAGAAAATACAACTATTTTATGGTGGCCAACACTGTCATCAAAGGCATGGCCTCCTGACTTAGCTTTATTCTACCAGGCTTTACCACCATCATTTCCTAATCAATAGTATCATATGTTGGTGACCATTCCTGTAGTATATAGAATTTGTATGACACTTAAGATATCCAAAACACAACACCAAAGTTTTATGTTATCTTTATCTTTTATAAGAATGTTTATTTATTATTTACTAATTTATTATTGTGTGTATGCATGAGTGTACTGTGGTGCACATGTAGTCAGAGGACAATTATGTGAAGTTGTTTCTCTCCTTCCACATTTATGTGAGTTCTGGATGTCAAAATCAGGTCATCATGATTGCACAGGAAACAATTGACCCACTGATACATCTTGTCAACCCTTTATTCTTTAAAAAAACAAGTATTTATCTAGGCATGGTGGTGAGGCTACTGAGGCAGGACTATCACAATTTGGATACCAGCCTGGACTGCCCATTGAATTGAGGATATCCTGATATACCTAGGAAAACTGTTAAAAAAAAAACAAAAACAACAACAACAACAACAAAAAAAAAAACTACAAAGCCAGATGTGTGGACATATGCATGCGGTCCCAGGAGTTGACTGGAAGAGGACAGAATGATCAAAGTGTAAGCATCAACTATATAGTGTGAGTTTGACACCATCTTGGGCTATTTTCTCAATAAAATAAAATGAAAGTATGATAGTCTGTGAAGAGGAGACTTTCTACCTAATTTTTGGCTAAGATCTAAAACAAATGGGCAAGATTCTAGACTACTTAATGAGAACTTGTTAGATACAATAAAGAAAAGTTTTGTGGTTGTTGGATCAACAATTGCACCTAGCCAAATACAGATAGACATCAAGGGATTAGTTAAGATTACCAGCACTGCAAATGTGGAAAGCGAGTCATGTTTTCTTCTGCTTTATATTCTGAGGATTGATGTCTTTAAAGTGATTCAGACATCTTGATCATATTAAATTGCTTTAGCTTTTTTTTTTAAAAAAATCTTCATATAGATGAGCTTTTAGTTTGACATTTTATGTATTGTTTACATGAATTTTACCCACTGAACACTGAAAGTACTTTTTAATGATTTTCCTAGGACATTAATAGGCTTGCTTAATCACAGTGAAATATGTAGAGTATTTCCAGAAAATCAAAAAATTCTCTTGTGCTTTTTTTTTGTGTGTGTGTGTGTCAATTTTTTCTTCAATCTCACCCTCAGCTTCTGGGGATTTATGTCCCTCAGTATTTGCCTTCTCCATAACTTCAAATCAATGCTCTATTACATTTCTATCTTCTTTGATAAATATAATCATTCTGAGTTCTATTATATTGCACCATGTATTACTAGTTCCTTTTTTTCTCTGTATATACTATCCCATATTTTGCATACACCAAATCTATGACTCTGTTCATCCAGTTGATAGACTACGAGTGTGTTTGTACATCATGACTATTTTGAGCAATGTTGATAACACCATGTCTAAGTCTTTGAGGACATATATTCCAATTCTTAGGAGTGGAGTTGTGGAATGGTATCTAGTTTACTTCTTCATATATATATATGTCAAACTCACATATATATATATATATATATATATATATATATATATATATATTTCCAGTTGTTCCATGTCTTTGCCACATTAATTTTGCTAGTTGATCTGATTATCCTTGTTCTAGTTGCCAGCAGCAATATCACATGGTTTATTTAATTTACATTTCTCTAAGGAACAGTGATGTTAAGGCTTAAGACATTATCAAATTGTTTGGATTATTAGAAGTTCTTTGCAGTTTCAATTTATTTTAGAATTGAATTGTGAATTTTTACAAAAAGATTCCTGGGATTTTAATAGGAGATGCAATGAATCTCTTGATCAATTTACAAATAAATTATTTAAATTTGAAGGAAGTTTGGAATTCTTTTGTAAAATGGTACACAAAAATAATTATGTTAATTCTAAGCTGAAAGTGTTCTTGTTAGAGACGTAACCAAGGAACATTCAATACCCATGAGTCACCAAGCAGTAATTAGATTGTCATTGAGTTTCATCTGGGAAAGAGCAGAGCCTGAGTCACCGAGTGGCTTTTGAGAGGCTTGAAATGAAGACAGATAATGTTCCAGAACATCTGGACCTATTAGGCTTGTGTCTAAAGCTTATTAATTGACATTTTATTCAGAGTCATGGAATAGGCAGAAATTCTATTTGATGTTTGCTTTAATCCTGCAAAAGTAACGACCAAATAACCTTCCTGTAAAAGTGAAGGAACTGCTATGAATTTCCCTGTTCTTTTATGTATTCTTCAACTTATTCTTTATGTAGTTACTTGTCAATTCAACAATATTCAGAAAAAAAACATGAACTAGAAATTTCAACTCAAGTAAAATCAATTTCTTACAAATCTCAAGAAATCACAGGAATATCAAAATGAAAGAGGAAATAAAGCTATTCTATTTTAGTTCCAATTCTGTTATGGATTTTTTGTTTGTTGTGGTGGATAAGTGCATTAAATACATTCAACACTGAAAGTAAAAAAAAAATTAACAGCTTCTTTCCTAAATACTTTTCTAATTACATTGAAGTTCATTAGGTTGTATTGACTTTGGGTCTGGTTTATTTTGGTGTTTGAAGTTTTTACTTATTTTAAAGCTTTTAAATAATAAAGATCAGAAAACTGATAAAAGCCAAAACAAAAAAAAAATGATAAAACAAAGAGAACGCAGGGAAAAGGCTTTGCCATTTCATCTTATTGGAATGACCTCTGAGAACTTCACTTCCTGTAGTTCACTGTCATTTTCTGAGGCAAACACATCTACTTAGTCACACACAGATTACTAGGAAATTAGAGGAAAATATCAGGTCTCAATTGCTATTTTGATGATGGCATAAGTCAGCTCAAAACAGCCTAGGGTACAGATTATTTTAACAAGCCAATCAAACAAACACAAACCAACAAAACACAGTTTAAAGCCACTCAGCACTGTCTCCAAGGAGAAGTAAGGACTGGGCTATAGGAATTACTGATAAAATAATGAGGCATGAGGCTCCTAGTTTTGGACAAAAAAAGGAAATTAAATAAGATAAAGAATGATAGTATCCTTATTCAACAATGCCTTTTAGAATAACATTACCGATGATCAAATATTCAAATTGATGATCATTTATATGTAACTGCTTTAAAAATAAGTGATGGCTTATTTGGATTTATTTTGTTTAAAGAACAGGCAAGAAAGAAATATCATATATGCAGATGTCATGACGCTCCCTGCTGAGCTTATTGATTAATTTTCCTTTAAATTAAAGATGTTCATATTTTTCTTCCAGGGATGGTGGGACCAGTTGCAGAAAAAAGTTAACAATTCAGAGCCAATGTATTTCCATAAACTCATCTCCCAGAGGACTAGGGCTAGCAGGTAAGTGTTTTGTTCTTTTTCCTACTGGAAGGCATGCGATCCAATAACTGATAGACATAAGCACTTTAGATAATTTATCTGGCTTACTTCTTAGCTAATTTCTCTTAGCACAAGATTAAAAAAGCAAGCAAGCAAACAAAAACCTCTACCCCACCGAGTTCTTTAGCACAGGAACTCCTAAGAGTCTTGTTTTTTCTTTTTTCCTTTTTTTTTAATGCTTATTGGCCATTTTCATTTTTTATTTTATAATTTAATTTAATTTTACATATCAGCCACAGATTCCCTTGTTCTCTCCCCTCCCCCCACCTTCCCCCCCCCCCCCCCCAGCCCACCCCTCCATTCCCATTTCCTCCAGGGCAAGGACTCCCCTGGGGATTCAGCTCAGCCTGGTAGATCAGTCCAGGCAGCTCCAGTCCCCTCCTCCCTTCACCCAGGCTGAGGGAAGTGTCCCTGCATAGGCCCCAGGCTCCAAACAGCCAGCTCATGTACTAAGGACAGGACCTGGTCCCACTGCCTGGATGCCTCCCAAACAGTTCAAGCTTATCAACTGTCTCACTTATCCAGAGGGCCTGATCCAGTTGGGGGCTCCTCAGCTATTGGTTCATAGTTCATGTGTTTCCACTAGTTTGGCTATTTGTCCCTGTGCTTTTTCCAATTTTGGTTTCAACAGTTCTCGCTCGTACAATCCCTCCTCTTTCTTGCCAATGGGGCTCCTGGAGCTCCACCTGGGGCCTGGCTGTGGATCTCTGCATCCCGTTCCCTCAGTCATTGGATGAGGTTTCTAGCAGACCATTAGGGTGTTTGGCCATCTTATCACCAAAGCAGGTCAGTTCGGGCTTTCTCTTGGCCATTGCCAGTAGTCTATTGTGGAGATATCTTTGTGAATTTCTGTGGACATCTCTAGCACTTTGCTTCTTCCTATTCTCATGTGGTCTTCATTTATCATGGTTTCTTATTCCTTGTTCTTCCTCCCTGTTCTTGATCCAGCTGGGATCTCCTGCTCCTCTAAGCTCTCTTTCCCTCGACCCTTGCCCTTCCTTACCCCCACTCATGTCCAGGTTGTTCATGTAGATCTCATCCATAGAAAACAGGACCACAGGAAGAGTCTTGTTTTCAAATGTAAGTCCCTGGGACTCCCTTCTCAGGAGTTTTTATGCAGTGCATCCTCAGAGCACACACAGTTTAATATGATTAATTTACCACTGGGCATGTTTAATTTGTCAATTTTCTTTCCTATACCATGTTTCTTCTTTGACCTTCATTTCCATTTTATGTGTTCCTCCCTGTTAATTCTTCCTCTTCCCTCTCTCTAGTAAGATATCTTACTACCCCATATCCACACTATCTAGTGCAACAACCTCTTCCTGGTAGTATTCCTGTTCAGTAATGCCTTTTAGAATAACTTTACTGGTGATCAAATGTTCAAATTGATGGTCGTTTATATGTAACTGTTTTAAAAATAAGTAATGGCTTATTTAGATTTATTTTGCTTAAAAAATAGTCAAGAATCATGCTTTGGACATAATTCGAGATTGCTTTCCCCAAACAAGGCATATAAGAAAGATACAGGAAACACTGTTAAGTGTTTCTCCTAAGGAGCCAATGAAATTACACATTCAATTTATCTGTGTACAAGAAGGGAGCTGCAGGCCATGGAGGCTCAGAGTGAATGTTTGTCATCTCTCTTGGGAAGAAGCATAGGGAAAAGCATATTTATCTTTTCTTTAAAAAAAAAAAGGTTTTAATTTTTTTATGTGTATGTGTGTGTGTGCCTGCTTGAGTTTATGTGCACCATGTGCCTATAGGGGCCAATGGAGGCCAGAAAAGGGTATCAGACCCCCTGGAAGTGGAGTTATAGATGGCTGTGAGATAATATATGAGTGCTGGCGACTGAATCTGGGTCCTCTGTTAGAGCAGTAAGTCTTCTTAACTACGGAGCCATATCTTCAGCTCCTACATTTCTTAATTTAAAAAATAAGCAAAATTTTTGATTAAAAGAACATTTAAAAAAATCCTAAAAGATTCAAGACAAATTTTTGAAACCTGATTTTTTCACATACATCTTTGCTGTATTTGTTTATAGATCAAAATATGGTCTATAAGATCTTTTGACAAGAGCCCACTTACAACATTCATACATGGTATTTTCCTATTTTGTACATATAATCTATGACATTGAGGCAGGAAAATGCTATTAATCTTTGTCCCAAATTTTCAGAATAATATGTGAGTACTATATTAAGTTCCAAAGGTAAGTTATAACTTTGAAAATAAGATTATGGACATCGTAAGCCTTATTTGGTAAAGACCTATGTATGTTAGTTATTAATAAACAGTCATCTCTGCATAGTGAGGAATTGATCTCAAGTCATCTCCTTTACCCTTTTGATACCTCAGTCCTTATGTTCTGTCAAAGCAGGGTACCACAGACACCTGTTATAACTGATGTCACCCATTCTGAAGCCAGTTGATGCTTCAAGGAGCCCAGAAATGTGTTAACAGAAATTACAAGCTGTTGTCTTAACTTCCTCCTCCTCCCCATCCTCCTCCTCCTCTTCTTCTTTTTTAATGAGACAGAGGAACAACTGAAAGGAAGTAACAATATGTTTAAAAAAAGTAATTTGTGAGAAAAGAATATGGGAATGCTGGAAATTTCAACTGGTTTTAAAATATTTCTATTTTATTTATTGATTTTTATGTGGGCAAAGGAGAGGAGCATGCATACTATGGTGCACATGTGATAGCTAGAGAGCAAGTCGAAGTAATAGATTTTCTCCATCCACCATGTGGGTCCTGGAAAGTGTAATTAGGCTGTTGGCTGGGCAGTAGGCCCTTTACCCACGGAATTATGTCATTAATCCAGATTTATTATTAAAAACCCATTTGTCAATTATCTTTAAATTTGTTTTCTAACTGAATGCATCCATTTTTATTTTAACATTGCCTGACTTTTCAGACCCATATGTATAGATCATCTGTTTTTCTTGTTGGCTCACCTCATTATAAACTTTGTTAACATGAAAAATAGAATTGCCGCCATTAGTGCTCTGAGCAAACAGTTTCGACCAGTGTTCTTCCTTAGGCGGTTTATCAGGATGCTGAACAAAATGTGTAAGTGCATATTCATGCTGAAGATACGGTACCTGAAGCACCCCGACATTCCTCCCTCTTCTGCACAATGAAGGTCTAGTTGATGAAACGTATGGACAATGAAAATGCCCAACAAATCCTTCATTCTGTACTAGTATGTTAGGTAGCCAAAAGGAAAATGGAGAAATCTTGCATTGTAGGGCTGTTATGCCTGAAAGAAATTCCCATTTTTTTTTTTACTTTACAGATAACAACATTGAGATTTAAAGAGGCTAGTTAATTTTATCAGTTCCACAAAGTTAGTATGAGTCAATTTTGTTAAAATATCTGACTTTCGGCTAAATGTCTTTTATCCTTGTACATCAGCATTTATTATTCTTTAGAGAAACCAGGTGAATGTCAAACTTTACAGTAGGCTCAATAGAAAAAATATATATATATTTATTTCAAATGAGTTATATAGTTATGTGTTTACAAAATAAATTTAAATTATGGGGTATTCTCATCATAAAATTCATTTTTTTTTGGTTTTTTTGAGACAGGGTTTCTCTGTGTAGCTTTGCACCTTTCCTGGAACTCACTTGGTAGCCCAGGCTGGCCTCGAACTCACAAAGATCCACCTGCCTCTGCCTCCCGAGTGCTGGGATTAAAGGCGTGTGCCACCACCGCCCGGCATAAAATTCATTTTTAAAAAAGAATATTTCAGGAAAAGGCAGTAGTATTGGGAAATATATATGTTATTGGTAAAATTATTAAGGCCACTCCACGTAGTTAAAAGGAAGATTTATTTAGTGGGTAACTTACAAAAAAGGGAAAGGTAGGTCGTGGGGTCTGGGGAAGGTGTACTGAAGTCCAACAGTGTTCTCTGGAGCTCTGCTCGGTCAACCTCCACCGTCTAGGGTCCAGGAACAGAGAGCGTGCCTCAGTCTTGTGTTGTAGCAATCCTCCTGCCTCCCTCCACCAAATAACCTAACCTATCTATCTATATATCTGTCTGTCTGTCTATCATCTATCTATATCTAACTATTTATCTATATCTATCTACATCTATCTATCTCTATCTATCTATCTATCTATCTATCTATCTATCTATCTATCTATCTATCTATCTATCTATCATCTGTCTCTCTGCCTATCATGTATCTAATTATTTTTGTTTTTACATCCCAACTAAAGTTTCCCCTCCTTCTTCTCTTCCTAGTTTCTCCCCCCCGCCCCCGCACCGTCCTGCACCCACTTTTTCTCCTCTGTTTCTCTTCAAATATTGGCAGGCCTCCCATGGATATCAGCTAGCCATGGTATATAGTATTTCAGTGAGAATAGATACCTTCTCTTCTATTAAGATTGGATGAGGCATTCTGGAAGGAGGAATAGGCCCCCAAAGCGGCAACAGAGTCAGAGACAGCCCTTGCTCTGTTAGGAGTCTCACAAGAAGACTAAGTTATCCAATTGTAACATACAGAGGGCCTAGGTCAGTGCCATGCAGGCTCATGGGTTGTTGGTCCAGTCTCTGTAAGCCCCTATGAGCATAGGTTAGTTGATTCTGTGGTTTTCTTGTGGTGACCTTGACCCTACTGGCTCCTACAATCTTTCCCCCACCTCTTCCAAAGGATTCCTGGAGCTCTGCCAAGTATTTGGCTATGGGTCTCTGTATTTGTTTCTATTAGTTGCTGGGTGAAGCCTCTCTGATGACAGTTGGGCAAAGCACCAGTCTATGAGTATAGCAGAATATCATTAGGCATCATTTCATTGACTTTTTTTCCAGTTGTGTTTGGTTCTATCCTATGTCTCAGCGGTATCCTGCCTCTGAGTTCTGGCCCCCAGGGGTGAGCGCTCTCTGTCTCAGGATATGGGTTTCTAGCTGGTACAGTCATTAGTTGGTCATTTCCACAATTTCTATCCCATCTTTACCCTAACCCATCTTGTAGGCAGGAGAGATTGTAGGTTGAAGGGTTTGTGTCTGGGTTGGTGTCCCAGTTCCTTCACTGGAAGTCTTGCCTGGTTACAGGAAATGGCTGGTTCAGGACTTTTATCTAGTATTACCCTCTTAGATTCCTGGGAGTTTCCACTGCTATAGGGTTCTAGCTCACCCCAGAGGTGCCCCCAGATTCCACTTGTTTCTCCCAGTACCCTCTCCCTCCATCCTCCCCCCACAGATCCCGCCTGTTCTCATCTCCACCTCCCTCTTCCAGCCCTCTTCCCCTGTCCACTGGCAATGTCCATTCCACTTCCCTTTTGCAGTGAGATTCATGCATTCCCTGCTTGAGCCTTCTTTGTTACTTAGCTTCTCTGGGTTTATGGATCATAGCATGGTTCTCCTTTACTTTATGGCTAATGTCCACTTATCAGTGAGTACATAACATGCTTTTCATTCTGGGTCTAGATTACCCAACTTGCGATGGTCTTCTCTAGTTTCATCCATTTGCCAGAAAATTTCCTTATGTTATTGTTTTTAGCAGATGGATAATACTCCATTGCATAAATATACCACATTTTCTTTATCCATTCCTTGGTTGAGGGACATTTAGGTTGTTTCTAGTTTCCGGATTTTACAAATAAAGCTGCTATGAACATAGTTGAACAAGCATCCTTGTGGTGTGGTGGAGGATTCCAAGGGTAGTATAGCTGGGTCTTGAGGCAGACTGATTTTTTTTTTTTTTTTAAAGAAACCACATAGTAATTAATTTCCAAAGTGGATGTATAAGTTTACAATCCCACCAGCACTGGAGGAGTGTTCCATTTGTTCCACATCCTCTTCAGCATGAGCTGTCACTTGTGATTTGATTTTAACCATTCTGACAGGTATAATAAGATGGAATCTCTAAGTCTTTTTGATTCGCATTTCCCTAATAGCTAAGGATGTTGAACATTTCTTTAAGTGTTTCTCAGCTATTTGAGATTCTTCTGATGAGATTTCTCTGTTTAGATCTCTACCCCATCTTTAAATTGGATTATTTGGCATTTTGATGTCTAGTTTCTTGAGTACTTTATATATTTTGGCTATTAACCTTCTGTCAGATGTGGGGTTGGTGAAGATCTTTTCCCATTCTGTAGGCTGTTTTGTCCTATTGACAGTGTCCTTTGCCTTACAGAAGCTTTTCAGTTTTAGGAGGTCCCATTTATTAATTGTTTCTCTCAATGTCTGTGCTACTGGTATTATATTCAGGAAGTGGTCTCTTATGACAATGTATTCAAGGCTATTTTCCACTTTCTCTTCTATCAGGTTTAGTGTATCAGGATTTATGTTGAGGTCTTTTATCCACTTGGACTTGAGTTTTGTGCATGGTGATAGATATGGATCTATTTGCATTCTTCTACATGCTGACATCCAGTTAGACCAGCACCATTTGTTGAAGATGTTTTCTTTTTTTCCCCAATGTATAATTTTAACTTCTTTGTCAAAAATCAAGTGTCCATAGGTATGTGGATTTAGTTCTGGGTCTTTGATTCAATTTCACCGATCAACCTGTATGATTTGATACCAATATCATGAGGATTTTTTTTTATTATTGCTCTGTAGTACAGCTTGAAATTGGGGATAGTGTTACTTTCAGAAGTTCTTCTATTGCATAGGATTATTTTAGCTCTCCTAGCTTTTTTTCCATATAAGGTTGAGTAATGTTCTTTCAAGGTCTTTAAAGAATTGTGATGGAATTTTGATGGGTATTACATTGAATCTGTAGACTGCTTTAGAAAAGATGACTATTTTTACTATGTTAATCCTATCTATCCATGAGCATGGGAGATCTTTCCATTTTTTGCTACCTTCTCTGTAGTAGGACAGACCCATAGGGTAGAGGAAATTGGCTCAAACCAGTTGCCAAGGCATGCACATAACATACATACTTCATTATAAGCCAACCTGGAGTCTGCCTGAGGGCCTAGCAACAGGCACTGTCAGAGTTTCTGATCATGAGGAGTCTGTCTGAGGTACTAATAACAGGTGCTGTCAGAGTTCCTGATCATACCCAGCCAATGAGGGATGATGCGCAATGTCACTAGATTGGGACAGAGCTTGGGTGCTGGGAAGAGGGTATACAAGGCCTTCCCCATTATTGAATAAACTAATCTGCTGTTTGCCTTCAACTGACCCCTGGTGTCTGTGTCATTGACACCATGCCTTCTCCCCCTCTCCCCTGAAGGAGCCGTTAGGATCTAGCAACACTTCTCCAATTTCTTTCTTCAAAGATTTGAAGTTCTCCTACAGGCCTTTCATTTGCTTGGTTAGAATCACACTGAGATATTTTATATTATTTATGGCTATTGTGAAGGGTGTTGTTCTCCTGATTTTTTTCTCAGTCCTTTTATCCTTTTTTTTTTTTTTTAAAGTTAATCTTGTACCCAGCCACTTCACTGAAGGTGTTTATCAGCTGTAGGAATTCCTTGGTAGAATTTTTGGGGTCACTTATATATACTATCATATCATTTACAAATAGAGATACTTTGACTTCTTCCTTTCCAATTTGTATTCCCTTGATCTCTTTTAATTGTCTTATTGCTCTATCTAAAACTTCAAGTGCTATATTGAATTGATATGGAGAGAGAAAGACAGCCTTGTCTTGTCCCTGATTTTAGTGGAATCACTTTAAGTTTCTCTTTATTTAATTTGATGTTGGCTATCAGTTTGCTGCATATTGCCTTTATTATGTTTAGGTATGTTCCTTGTAACCCTAATCTCTCCAAGACTTTTATCATGAAGCAGTGCTAGATTTTGTCAAAGGCTTTTTCAGCATCTAGTGAGATGATCATGTTTTTTTTCTTTCAGTTTATTTATTTATTTGTTTGTTTGTTTGTTTTGAGACAGGGTTTCTCTCTGTGTAGTTTTGGTGCCTGTCCTGGATCTCACTCTGTAGCCCAGGCTGGCCTTGAACTCACAGAGATCTGCCTGGCTCTGCCTCCCAAGTGCTGGGATTAAAGGCGTGTGCCACCACCCTCTGGCTCAGTTCGTTTATATGGTGGATTACATTGACAGATTTTCACATATTGAACCATTTCTGTATCTCTGGGATGAAACCCACTTGATCTTGGTGGATGATCTTTTTGATGTGTTCTTGGATTTGGTTGTGAGTATTTTATTGAGTATTTTTGCACATATGTTCATGAGGGAAATTGGTCTGTAATTCTCTTTCTTTGTTGTGTCTTTGTGTGGTTTGCATATCAGGATTACTGTGGCCTCATAAAATGAATTTGGCAATGTTCCTTCTGTTTCCATTTTATGGAATAATTTGAGGAGTATTGGTATTAGGTCTTTGAAGGTCCTGTAGAATTCTGTGCTAAACCACTAGGCTTTTTTTTTTTGGTTGGGAGACTTTTAATAACTGCTTCTATTTCTTTTTCTTTTCTTTTCTTTTCTTTTCTTTCTTTCTTTCTCTCTTTCTTTTTTTTTTTTGGTTTTTCAAGACAGGGTTTCTCTGTGTAACTTTGTGCCTTTCCTGGAACTCGCTTTGTAGACCAGGCTGGCCTTGAACTCACAGAGATTCACCTGCCTCTGCCTCCCGAGTGCTGAGATTAAAGGCATGAGCCACCACTGCCCGGCTGCTTCCATTTCTTTGTGGGTTATAGATCCATTTAAATTGTTTCTCTGATCTTGATTTGTCTTTGGTAAGGGGTATCTATTGAGAAAATTGTCCATATCTTTCGAATTTTTCCACTTTGTGGATTACGGTTTTTTGAAGTATGACCTAATAATTCTTTAGATTTCCTTAGTGTCTGTTGGTATGTCTCCCTTTTTTTATTTCTGATTTTGTTAATTTGGATGTTCTCTCTCTGCCCTTTAGTTAGTTTGGATAAGGGTTTGTCTATCTTGTTGATTTTCTCAACGAACCAACTCTTTGTTTCATTGATTCTTTGTATTGTTCTCCTTGTTTCTATTTTATTAATTTCAGCCCTCCATTTGATTATTTCCTTCCATCTGCTCCTCTTGGGTGTGTCTGCTTCTTTTTCTTCTAGAGCTTTCCGGTGTGCTGTTAAGTCACTGGTGTGTGAATTCTCTAATTTCTTTATGCAGGTACTTACACTATGAGCTTTCCTCTCAGCCCTGCTTTCATTGTGTTCCATAAGTTGGTGTGTATTGTGCATTCATTTTCATTGAATTCTTTGAAGTCTTTAATTTCTGTATTTTTTCCTTGAACTAGTGGTCATTCAGTAGAGAGTTGTTCAGTTTCCATAAGTTTGTAGACTTTCTATTGTTTCTGTTGTTGATATCCAACTTTAATCTATGATGGTCTTATAGGATACAGGAGGTTATTTTAATTTTCTTGTATTTGTTGAGGCTTGCTTTTTGATTGAGTATATGGTCAATCTTGGAGAAGGTTCCATGTGGTGCTGAGAAGAAATCATATTCTTTTATGTTTGGGTTCTGCAGGCAGGACAGGTTGTAGGTCAAAGGTTTTCTGGTTGGGTTGTTATCCTAGTCCCACAACTGGAAGTTACATAGGTACAGAAGATGGATAGTTCAGACTCCAAAGCTTCCATTACTATGAGTTCTTCCCAGGGTCACCCTCATACAATCCTGGAAATTTCTACTGTATTGGGTTTCCACATAGATCTCCAAATGCCTCCAATTAGAGTTGTCTTTACCTGTACTCTCCCTCCACATCCCCACCTGATCCTCTAGTCCACCCACAAAATCTATTATATTTTTCCCTTCCTGGAGAGATCCATGCACCCCTCTTAGAGCCCTCCTTGTTACTTAGCCTTTCTGGGCTTGTTGATTGTAGAATGATTTACTTAACAGCTAACATCCACTTGTGAGTGAATATATAGCATGCTTGTCTTTATGGGTCCTGGTTACCTAACTCAAGATGATTTTTTCTAGTTCCATCAATTTGTCTGCATATTTCTGAAATCCATGTCTTGGGCTTCAGCTGTATTGCATTTCTCAGGGCCTATTCTAGTAGTATTACTGAGTCCTGTTAAAGGTATACTGTCTATACTGTTGGTGTTTGTGTATTTTCACTGTTGTCTAGGCATCTGAGATTGGGATAAGTAAAGCGACTCAGCTGTTGATATCTGCTCTTATCTTTGTTGGGTGGTGTCCCGTTCCTTGGTTTCTGTTGCCCTCTTTGGACCTTAGGATAGTGTGGTGACAGTCCAAAAAGGATACCTTACATAAAACAATGTGATATTCACATATCTCTTAGTCCCAATACAGACATGAATAACATAAATAAATGTAATCAAATTTTAAAAAGAAAGTGTTTGTGAAGAATGGTATGCCTGGAATTTGTTCTATAAAGTGTCTTAGAGATGAATTGGGGGCATTCTGTAGAACTTTAAAGTCACTGTGACATTTGTTTCCCACTCAGAAGGTAACAGGATACTAGAAATACATGCTTAGAAAAGTGGTGTCAACTCACTGCAAAGTCAGTAACCACAGCAGGAGCAAGAACCCTGAAGGGCGTTCATCAGTGAATGACTGGGAAGTTTTCAAATAAAGCAGATGTTACAGTCCATTGAAATTGGGTTTACATTGGTTTACTCTGTGAATAAGTATCAGCATGCATGAGGGAAAAACAGCTCATCTAGACACCTGAAAACAAATAAGAAAATGTCTTGATTCTGAATGTATTGCTGGTATTGATGTACTGAAGGCTGCCTGGAAATGCTATGGATACAGAGTAAGCAATATGACTTTTAGGTCAAATATGCCACAGTTTCATACAGAGTCACAGGGAAGTTGATGATATACAGTGTACATGTGGAAAATGTTTGCCCTCCTTGTTAATTTGGATTAATTTGTATTGCAAATGCATCCTTTAACATACTGCACCTCATTCTTTGATCCATAAAGCTGCTCCTACACACAGTCAGCAAGGTTGGGCATTGGTGGAATAGTCATTAGTCAGAGTGGCGCACTGAAAGTGTTCCTCAAGGGTAGTGAAGAGCTATTTAGACCTAAACAGTGGCAGTCAACAAGTTCTTGTGCTGTTTCCCTTGTTTCGTTTGCTCTTCAGAAGAGGGAAATTCGAGCTTGCTTTCTTATTCCACATGTCTTTGTCTGATGCAGTAATACTCATGAGTCTGGACAGCAGAGACTATGTCCTTCTCTGTGCATCTTGTTAGGTACTGTTCATGATTCCACTGATGGAATTTCCAGTACTGGTTGTGTTTCCTGCCTCTGACTCTTGTTTACTGATTTAGGCTTCACAACAGTGCTGTTTTGGGTACACTTCACACATCTTTGTTTTGTTGATAGAATGTTGTTATAGTGAAGCTTCAACATGTATTGCAATTTGCTCTGCCTTAGGCATGTGCTTTGAGAATCTTCTGAATTGTCAATGGTGATTTTTACTTGATATTTTTCTCCATCTTCTAAGTTACTGATAAAATTGCTTTTCTCAGTGTCACATTTCCCTACTAACAACACATACAGGTGGTTATCCACCCACTAGGTAGAGCATGAGGATTGTGAAAAGCCCAAATAAAGAACAAAAGCTTTAGGCTTAAGTCTGTGAAATGTACCCCCTTTCTTCTTCCATTCCTCCCTCTCTCCTTTTACTTTCTTTCTTTTTTTCTTTCTTTGTTTTTTTTTTTCATCTTGTGTCTTGTCTAATTTTTGATGACCTCAATATTGCAGCTTTACTAAAGACCTTTTAAGGAAGGGAAAAAAATCCTCCCAGTGTGTTTTCCTAAAAGACAACCAAATCCTACTTTATATAAAATTTTTCTGTGCCTAGAACCATGTACTGAGTTTTGTACTCATGTTATCTAATAGTATCATTCTACCTGATGACACTATTATTATTGGTTTTAATGGGTCCGATACTTGCTGTGCTATTATTACAGATAATGAAACCCAAACAATATTTCCACTGATGCTGGGTAATTTTATGACAAGTCTCTTCACAATGCCCAGCAGCCAGGTAGGCTTCATGTTCTCAGAATTCACCTCCTTTTGTGGCTCCTCATTGTGCTCTCACAGCAAAGACATTCCCACATGGTTAAGAAGGCTGCAGGAATCTCTGAAGGCAGTTTCAGCCAGGTGTTGTGTAGAGAGCAGGGATTCATAGGAGCTTCTTGGTCAGCTCCAGAGAACCATTCCTTTTATAGAGTCAGGCAGAGAAAGTCAATGGGTGTTTTCATTTATTTGTAGATATAGCACTTCCCTGTGAGCTTCTAATGCCCCATAAATGTTCACACTGAGATGATGGTTGTATGGTAGTGACTTGTGTGACCTTCTCTTCCCACCTCTTCCAATGATTCACTAATTATAGTTTTATATATATATATTATACTTTATATATATATAAATATAAAGTATAATATATATAAACTATAATTAGTGAATCATTCATGCTTCTGACACATAAAGTGGCTCTATTTTCCTGGCCCAAAACCTAATAACAGTTTACGACTCATACAAAGAGTCTCAGTTTAAGGAAACTGGTTTGATAAACCATATAACTTAAAGAGCACACTGGAGAGACATTAATACTAATCTCTGTCTCCCATTTTGTGTCACTGCCCACTGCTTCTGCCCCCTCACAAACATTCCCTGTGCTCACCTCCAGTGACACTGCGTCAGTGAGTCATTTTCTGATCTGTCACTGCAGCTCCTCTGAGCATCCCCAGTGAGCTCTGTGGGGGAGATCTGAGTCAATATTTGGTCCTGAGTCCTTAAAATGGGGACTAGAAGGTACCCCATTTTACGGTATTACAAAACAACAACAACAACAACAACAACAACAACAACAATCTTTTATTCCATTATATGCTCTCTAGCAATTTTATAAGGTTGTGAAGAAGGTCTGCCCAAGGGAAATGGGTTTTATTGCAATTCCTCTGACAGATATGGGGGCCAAGTGATAAGTTTGGTTTTGTTGCCGGGTAGATTTCTGTTTTAGTCTAAGCAAGCCCTGGCTGTTCTTTTTGGTACGCAGACTGTATCCTCCTCTTGGTGGAGGCAGACAACTTAATCCCTTTAAACAAGGGATTGAAACTCTCAGATTAGTTTTATATTGTATTTCTGATATCTGTTTTCATCCATAATCTTTTACTGAGCCTAGTGATCTGAACTGGTGAAATATAAGTTCTTTTTCTTCCTTTTTCTTTTTCTACATCTTCACTTATAGTATATATGATACACTGTAAAGATAACCTTATCTGTATAAGTAAAGAGTTCATTTAAATACAGTGAACATTTGCTCTAAGGCACGAATTTGTCAACTTTTCTAAATTTTGTAAGTAAGACATTGTCACCCAATTTTTCTTGTCAAGGTTTTAATTTATGCATCTATTAACTGAAAATTACTTGGTAAATAACAACATTTTTCTTTAAACATAAGTGATTTATGAAAAATGTGCAATAGGGCTTTAGTATATCTTGTTTTATTTCATGGAGATTTACCAGGAATTGTTCCATCATCATGGAATGATAGATGCACTCAATTAAACAGTCATTTTGAAGGATCTTGGTCTAATTTTGATCTATGTTCTTGCTAATTGGGCATACTTTCAAATGTAAATCAGTTATGTGTTTAAGGATTTCTGTTTATTAATTTGAGTTAGTTAACTCATTTGACTACGTGAAAAAATGTAAGAGATGTTCTGGAATGAGAAAGCATTTCTTTTGTTGCATATGATCAGTGTTGATCTCCATTTATTTTCTCCTACGGAGGAGTAACACAGATGTTTTGCATACACGTGTCTTGTAAATTTTGTTTCTATACCTTCACTATATACAGTCACATGTGATTATTCTCATTCATCAGATTTTAGATGTTTCATAGTTTATTCTCATTGATCATTTACTCTAGACTCTTTCTGAAACTCTACCTCAGGTGCTCAGTTTATCCATATCTTACTCTTCCAAACAAACATTATTTTGACCCCAGAGATTCAAAAAATAGAAGGAAGGACAAACATGAACAGTGACCAACTATAGAAATCTTGAGAAAGACATGATAAATTGAGTTATCACAGAAGAGTAACTGGCAAAACTTGTTTAACTTGTCAGGAAGGTTACATACTAGAGCCAATGCTACCTGGGCAATATGAGCAAGAGTTTTTCAAGTATTTCAGTTCTCACAAAAATGTGCCAGTGTCTCTGTCAGAGGAGCAGCAGCTGTCAATTGAAGTTCAAGGTGTCAGCCCACCAGGAGGCAACTCCCTGATGGGTGAATCTTGGACAGACAAGGCCCCAAGACTCCAGACTCCAGAATGTCTTTTGTTTCTGCTGTGTCTTTACATATTTGCCATTGCCATCTTCCTCGGGTATCTGGCATAGTGTAAAAGGGTGTGGGGGAGATGTAGCATGTTCATCTCATGTTCTACTGGATGTTTTACCAGTGGATTACTATGAAGGTGATTTCTTCTTAAACTGTACTGTCTAATTGATAATAATAATATTAGTTTCAATAGAGTTCTGATGATAAAAATATAAACAAGAAAGTGTCATACAGCTGGAACACATGAGTTTCTACTGAGGAGCCATTTACACTGTGACTTAGGTTAATGATTACGAAAAATATTGAGTCTTGGTAGCCCTGCTAGTTTAAATTCTTTTTTTTTTTTTTTTTTTTTTTGGTTTTTTTATTATTATTTTACAACACCATTCAGTTCAACATAATAGCCACAGAATCCCCTGTTCTCCCCCTCTCGCCCACCCCTCCCCCCAGCCCACCCCCCATTCCCACCTCCTCCAGATCAAGGTCTCCCCCGAGGACCGGGGTTGACCTGGTAGACTCAGTCCAGGCAGGTCCATTCCCCCCTCCCAGACCGAGCCAAGTGTCCCTGCATAAGTCCCAGGATTCAAACAGCCAACTCATGCAACGAGCCCAGGACCTGGCACCAATGCACAGCTGCCTCCCAAACAGATCAAGCCAACTGACTGTCTCACCCGTTCAGGTGGCCTGATCCAGTTGGGGGCCCCTCAGCCTTTGGATCATAGATCCTGTGCTTCCATTCATTTGGTTATTTATCCCGGTGCTTTATCCAACCTTGGCTTCAACAATTCTCGCTCATATAAATCCTCTTCATACTCACTAATTAGACTCCCAGTGCTCCACCAGGGGCCCAGCCGTGGATGTCTGCCTTCAGATTCCTCAGTCCTTGGATGGGGTTTATGGCATCACTATTTGGGTGTCTGGCCATTCCATCACCAGAGTAGGTGAGTTCCTGCCGTCTCGCGACCATTGCCAGCAGTCTTTTGAGGGGGTATCTTTGTGGATCTCCGTGGGCCTCCCTAGCTCTCTGCTTCCTCCCCTTCTCACCTTCCCATGTGGTCTTCATTTACCATGGTCTCCTATTCCTTGTTCTCCCTCTCTTTTCTTGATCCAGCTAGGATCTCCCACTCTTTCCCTCGACTGTCGCCCTTCATTGTTCCCACTCATGACCAGGCTATTCATGTAGATCTTGTCCATTTCTCCGTGACTTTTTTGGGGTCCCATTTTCCAGGTAGCCTCACTGGTGATGTGAGTAGCAGTCTAGTCATCCTTGTTCCACATCTAGCATCTTCCTATGAGTGAGTACATACCATATTTGTCTTTCTGAGTCTGGGTTACCTCACTCAGGATGATTTTTTCTAGATCCATCCATTTGCCTGCAAACCGTGTGATGTCGTTGTTTTTCTCTGCTGAGTAGTATTCCATTGTGTATATGTGCCACAATTTATTTATCCATTCTTCAGTTGAAGGGCATCTAGGTTGTTTCCAGGTTTTGGCTATTACAAACAATGCTGATATGAACATAGCTGAGCAAGTGCTCTTGTGGTATGATTGAGCATTTCTTGGGTATATGCCCAGGAGTGGTATAGCTGGATCTTGGGGGAGATTGATTCCCAATTTTCTAAGAAAGCGCCATATTGATTTCCAAAGTGGTTGTACAAGCTTGCATTCCCACCAGCAGTGGAGGAGAGTTCCCCTAGTTCCACATCCTCTCCAGCATAAAGTGTCTTCAGTGTTTTTGATCTTAGCCACTCTGACAGGCGTAAGGTGGTATCTCAGAGTTGTCTTGATTTGCATTTCCCTGATGATTAGGGAAGTTGAGCAATTCCTTAAATGTCTTTCAGCCATTTGGGATTCCTCTGTTGAGAATTCTCTGTTTAGTTCTAAAGCCCATTTCTCAATTGGACTGTTGGTCCTTTTGATGTCTAATTTCTTGAGTTCCTTATATATTCTGGATATCAGTCCTCTGTCAGATGTGGGGTTGGTGAAGATCTTTTCCCATTCTGTAGGCTGTCGCTTTGCCTTGTTGACCGTATCCTTTGCTCTACAAAAGCTTCTCAGTTTCAAGAGGTCCCATTGATTGATTGTTTGTCTCAGTGTCTGCGCTACTGGTGTTATATTTAGGAAGTGATCTCCTATGCCAAGGCGTTCAAGACTATTTCCTACTTTTTCTTCTAGCAGGTTCAGAGTAGCTGGATTTATGTTGAGGTCTTTGATCCACTTGGACTTAAGTTTTGTGCACGGTGACAGATATGGATCTATTTGCAGCCTTCTACACGCTGATATCCAGTTATGCCAGCACCATTTGTTGAAGATGCTTTCTTTTTTCCATTGTACACTTTTGGCTTCTTTGTCAAAAATTATATGTCCATAGGTGTGTGGGTTAATGTCAGGGTCTTCAATTCGATTCCATTGGTCCACATGTCGGTTTTTATGCCAATACCAGGCTGTTTTTATTACTGTAGCTCTATAGTAGAGCTTGAAGTCGGGGATTGTGATGCCTCCAGAAGTTGTTTTATTGTACAGGTTTCTTTTAGCTATCCTGGGTTTTTTGTTTTTCCATATGAAGTTGAGTATTGTTCTTTCCAGATCTGTGAAGAATTGTGTTGGTATTTTGATGGGGATTGCATTGAATCTGTAAATTGCTTTTGGTAAGATTGCCATTTTTACTATGTTAACCCTGCCTATCCATGAGCATGGAAGATCTTTCCATTTTCTGAGATCTTCTTCAATTTCTTTTTTCAGGGACTTAAAGTTCTTGTCATATAGGTCCTTCACTTGCTTGGTTAGTGTTACCCCAAGGTATTTTATGTCATTTTTGGCTATTGTGAAGGGTGATGTATCTCTAATTGCCTTCTCAGCTTCTTTGTCCATTGTATATAGGAGGGCTACTGATTTTTTTGAGTTGATTTTGTATCCTGCTATGTTGCTGAAGGTGTTTATAAGCTTTATCAATTCCTGGGTGGAATCTTTGGGGTCACTCAAGTATACTATCATGTCGTCTGCAAATAGGGAAAGCTTGACTTCTTCCTTTCCAATTTGAATCCCCTTAATCTCCTTATGTTGTCTTATTGCTCTGGCTAGAACTTCAAGTACTATATTGAATAAGTATGGGGAGAGTGGACAGCCTTGTCTCGTTCCTGATTTTAGTGGAATTGCTTTGAGTTTCTCTCCATTTAATTTGATGTTGGCTGTTGGTTTGCTATATATTGCCTTTATTATGTTTAGGTATGTTCCCTGTATTCCTGATCGCTCCAAGACTTTTATCATGAAGGGGTGTTGGATTTTGTCAAATGCCTTTTCTGCATCTAGTGAGATGATCATGTGTTTTTTTTCTTTGAGTTTGTTTATATGGTGTATTACATTAATGGACTTTCGTATGTTGAACCACCCTTGCATCCCTGGGATGAAGCCTACTTGATCATGGTGGATAATCGTTCTGATGTGTTCTTGGAGTCTGTTTGCCAGTATTTTATTGAGTATTTTTGCATCAATGTTCATGAGGGAGATCGGTCTGTAGTTCTCTTTCTTTGTTGCATCCTTGTTTGGTTTAGGAATCAGGGTAATTGTAGCCTCATAGAAGGAGTTTGGTAATGTTCCTTCTGTTTCTATTATGTGGAACAATTTAGAGAGTATTGGTATTAACTCTTCTTTGAAGATCTGGTAGAATTCTGCGCTGAAACCATCTGGTCCTGGGCTTTTTTTGGTTGGGAGACCTTTAATGACTGTTTCTATTTCTTTAGGGGTTATTGGACTATTTAAATAGTTTATCTGGTCTTGATTAAACTTAGGTATGTGGTATCTATCCAGAAAAATGTCCATTTCTTTTAGGTTTTCCAGTTTTGTGGAGTAGAGGTTTTTGAAATATGACCTTATAATTCTCTGGATTTCCTCAATGTCTGTTGTTATGTCCCCCTTTTCATTTCTGATTTTGTTGATTTGGATTCTCTCTCTCTGTCTTTTGGTTAGTTTGGATAAGGGCTTGTCTATCTTGTTGATTTTCTCAAAGAACCAACTCTTTGTTTCATTAATTTTTTGTATTATTCTCTTAGTTTCTAATTTATTAATTTCACCTCTCACTTTGATAATTTCCTGGCGTCTATTCTTCCTGGGAGACTTTGCTTCTTCTTGTTCTAGAGCTTTCAGATGTGCTGTTAATTCACTAGCGTGCGATTTCTCCAACTTCTTTATGTGGGCATTTAGTGCTATGAATTTCCCTCTTAGCACTGCTTTCATAGTGTCCCATAAGTTTGGGTATGTGGTGTCTTCATTTTCATTGATCTCTAGGAAGTCTTTAATTTCTTTCTTTATTTCTTCCTTAACCCATTGGTGATTCAGTTGAGCATTATTCAGTTTCCATGAGGTTGTAGGTTTTCTGTAGTTTTTGTTGTTGTTGAAATCTAGCTTTAAACCATGGTGATCTGATAGAACACAGGAGGTTATTCTGATTGTTTTGTATCTGTTGAGATTTGCTTTGTGGCCAAGTATGTGGTCGATTTTAGAGAAAGTTCCATGGGGTGCTGAGAAGAAAGTATATTCTTTCTTGTTAGGATGGAATGTTCTGTAGATATCTATTAGGTCCAATTGGGTCATGACATCAGTTAAGTCCTTTATTTCTCTGTTAAGTTTCGATTTGGGAGATCTGTCCAGTGGTGAAAGTGGGGTGTTGAGATCTCCCACTATTAATGTGTGGGGTTTTATATGTGGTTTAAGCTTTAGTAATGTTTCTTTTACATATGTGGGTGCTCTTATGTTTGGGGCATATATGTTCAGAATTGAAACTTCATCTTGGTCGATCTTTCCTGTGACGAGGATGTAATGTCCTTCTTGATCTCTTTTGATTGATTTTAGTTTGAAGTCTATTTTGTTGGATATCAGGATGGCTACCCCTGCTTGTTTCTTAAGACCATTTGATTGAAAAGTCTTTTCCCAGCCTTTTATTCTTAGGTAGTGTCTATCTTTGAATTTGAGATGTGTTTCTTGTATGCAGCAGAAGGATGGGTCCTGCTTTCGTATCCATTCTGTAAGTCTATGTCTTTTTATAGGTGAATTAAGTCCGTTGATATTAAGGGATATTAATGACCAGTGATTCTTCATCTCTGTTATTTTTGGTGGTAGTGTGTGTGTACTTCTCTTCTTTGGGGTTTACTGTTGTGGCTTTATCTATTGCCTGTGTTTTCAAGTGTGTATCTGACTTCCCTCGGTTGGAATTTTCCTTCTAGTGCTTTCTGTAGGGCTGGGTTTGTGGATAGGTATTGTTTAAATCTGGTTTTGTCTTCGAATGTCTTGTTCCTTCCGTCTATGATGATTGAAAGTTTTGCTGGGTATATTAGTCTGGGCTGACATCCATGGTCTCTTAGTGTCTGGATTACATCTGTCCAGGTCCTTCTGGCTTTCAAAGTCTCCATTGAGAAATCGGGTGTTATTCTGATGGGTTTACCTTTATAGGTCACTTGGCCTTTTTCCTTGGCTGCTCTTAATATTCTTTCTTTATTCTGTACATTTAGTTGTTTAATTATTATGTGTCGAGGGGACTTTTTTTGGGGGTCTAGTCTGTTTGGTGTTCTATAGGCTTCTTGTATCTTCATAGGCATTTCCTTCTTTAAGTTGGGAAAGTTTTCTTCTATAATTTTGTTGAATATATTTTCTGTGCCTTTGAGTTGGTATTCTTCACCTTCTTCTATCCCTATAATTCGTAAGTTTGGTCTTTTTATGGTGTCCCAGATTTCTTGGACATTTTGGTTCATGACTTTGTTGGCTTTAGTGTTTCCTTCGACTGATGGAACTATTTCTTCTACTGTATCTTCAATGCCAGAAATCCTCTCTTCCATCTCTTGTATTCTGTTGGTTATACTTGCATCCGAAGTTCCTGATCTTTTACTCAGGTTTTCTATTTCCAGCATTCCCTCTGTTTGTGTCTTTTTCATTTTTTCAATTTCCCTTTTCAGATCTTGGACTGTTTCCTTTGTTTGTTTCATTGCTTTTTCATGATTTTCTTTCAGTGCTTTATTGTTTTCTTCCAGGATTTTAATGTTTTCTTCCAGGACTTTATTGTTTTCTTGGAGGGCTTTATTGTTTTCTTCTAATTTGTTTGCCCTTTCCTCTAGTTGTTTACAGCGTTCTTCCAATTTTCTTGTCTTTTCCTCTACACACGCCTCTACCTTCTTCATGAAGTTACTCATAAGGCTACTTTCTTCTGCTTCTTCCAATTTTTGGTGTTCAGGTCTTGATGTTGGAGGCGAGCTAGGTTCTGGTGATGCTGTATTGCTCTTCATTTTGCTGTATGTACTTCTGCTTTGACGTCTGCCCATCTCCTTGTGATTCCTTCTTGGTCTTATCAGTGGACTTGTTTCACAAAGATCTGACAGACTCAGGAGGACTCTCTCTCTTGTCCAAAAGGGAGTTCTCTTGTCCAACTCTTTGGTCCAGAAGGGAAGTCAGGGGCAAGCTCTGGTCCAGAATGGCAGTCGGGGACAGGCTGGGAGCTGGGGGCCGGTCTCTAAGTCTCAGGAAGTGGGTGGGGTCTTGGGCAGATGGGCGTGGGGGCAGGGCGCGGAGACTGCAGGGGCTGCCGGGGGCTTGGAAATGGGGATCCCTCCCGGTGGGGCTAGAAGGGGAGCTGCCCGGTGACCAGAACCCGGCGCCAAGCTGGGGAGGTCCTCCCGGGGTGGCTGGTGGCCAGGGATGCGGTCCGGGTTGGACCCGGGTACTCACCTCTGGCCCAGAAGGGAAGTCTTCGGGGGCAGTAGTTTAAATTCTTTTAACCTTAATGTTAGGAGACATGTTCACAGGTTTTGGAGTGCATAATAGTTGAAACAAAGCTTTGAAAATAAATTAAAATGAGATTAAGATGTTTTTGTCAAGTAGCTTTGACGTAAAAAAACCAAGAAGACAATCTAAAGTTTTAGAAAGACACATAGCTGAGTGAGGAACTCTTAAAGGTCAGGGGAAAAGAACAAAGCAACCCAATTAGTACTAGCTGATGTACTTTTCTTGTTAGGATTGGTTGATGCCAATGGTGATGATTAATTCCTTATACCCATTGATATATGATACTATATATCAATATCCTTATATAAGAAACTATTGATGAGTGAGTATGCACCCTAAGGATTTAAAGTAGAGTTGGCTGATTCTTTTTCTTATATAATAGTTTAGATTTGTGATTCCTTATAAGATTATCTTTCAAGATAAGTAATTGACCTTTTTTTTTAACTGCAAAATACAGCCTGCCAGTAAAATACCTGACTGAGAAGAACATCTTGTTTGTCTACATGGTTAATCTATAACAAGTTACTAGGATATAAATGTACATGGGTTCTTGGGATAATTTGTTTTTCACATGTAATACATAAAATGTTTCATCATGTAAGGGGTATGGAAAACATGCTGGTTTTTATTTGTATTCATTGTAATCATTTACTGAAAAACAGAATATAACCACATTGTAATTTTTATATTGCCTGAAAGATTTTGCTAGGTTATATAAGCCGTAAGGGAAAAAAAAAAATGAGAAAGTTGCCCACCAATCTCTGCCCCAGTTGCCGGCCAGCAGGGAAAACTCCTGTGGGCAGGCCCCCCCACCAAAACCCCACATTGGACCCAGAAATTTACAAGATCCATACCCTAACTCAATAGTCATTCCCCTGTGATACCAGTGGCTTCCTGAGACACAGAATCTGCTAGCTCTGACTGGACCAAGAGCCCTGATAAGACCAAGAGGGGCTCCCTGAGCCACAGAATCAGCTAGCTTGGATTAGACCAAGAGCAGCTCCCTGAGATACAGAATCTGCTAGCTCCAAATAGACCAAGAGCTAAGATTGGACCCCGAGGGGCCCCCTGAGACACAGACAGAGCAAGCACAGATTGGACCAATAGCAACTCGTTCAGACACAGGCACCTCTTGCACCTCTTACACCTACTGGAGAAAAAAGATGGGTAGTTGCCAATGCAAAAATACATACAACAACATAAAGAGCAATATGGCATCATCAGAATCTAGCCCTTCTACAACAGCAAGACCTGAACATCACAATGTAGAAGCAGAAGAAAGCAACTTTAAAAATATCTTCATAAAGATGCCTGTAGCATCTTTAAGGGATTTTTTCATTAAGAAATTGAGGACAAGACAAACAAAAAATTGGAAGAAAGCAATAAAATCCCTTAAAGAAAACCAAGGAAACCATGAAAAAGCAATTAAACATGTGAAGGAAATAGTTCAAGAACTGAAAAGTGATATAGAAACAATGAAGAAAACACAAGCAGAGGGAATGCTGGAAATAGAAAATCTGAGTAAATGAACAGGAACTACAGATGTAAGCATAACCAACAGAATACAAGAGATGGAAGAAAGACTCTCTGGTGTAGAGGATACAATAGAGGAAATAGATTCATCAGTCAAAGAAAACACCACAACCAAAAAAATCATAGCACAAAATATCCAGGAAATCTGGGACCCCATGCAAAGGCCAAACCTAAGAATAATAGGGATTGAAGAAGGAGAGGAATACAATCTCAAAGGCACAGAAAATATATTCAACAAAATCATGGAAGAAAACTTTTCCAAATTAAAGAAGGAAATACCTATGAAGATATAAGAAGCTTATAGAACAAGAAATAGACTATACCCCCAAAAAAGTCCCCTTGCCAAATAATAATTAAACCACTAAACATACAGAATAAAGAAAGAATATTAAGAGCATCAAAGAAAAAAGGCCAAGTGACTTATAAAGGCAGACCCATCAGAATAACACCTGACTTCTCAATGAAGACTTTGAAAACCAGAAGGACCTGGACAGATGTAATGCAGACACTAAGAAACCATGGATGCCAGCCTAGACTAATATACCCAGCAAAACTTTCAATCACCATAGATGAAGTGAATAAGACATTCCAAGACAAAACCAGATTTAATCAATACCTATTCTCAAATCTAGCCCTACAGAAAGCACTAAAATGAAAATTCCAACCTAAGGAAGTCAGATACATCCACACAAACACAGGCAATAGATAACCCAACAGCAGTAAATCCCAAAGAAGGGAAACACACACACACTACCAAAACAAGATAACAGGAATTAACAATCACTTGTCATTAATGTCTCTTAATATCAATGGACTCAATTCACCTATAAAAAGACACAGGCTAACAAACTAGATATGAGATCAGGATCCATCCTTCTGTTGCATACAAGAAACACACATCATCTTCAAAGACAGATGTGTGTAACACCAGAGTGCAAGGCTGGGAAAAGACTTTCCAGTCAAATGGACTTAAGAAACAAGCTGCTGTAGCCATCCTAATATCCAACAAAACAGACTTCAAACTGAAATTAATCAAAAGAGATCAAGAAGGACATTATATACTCATCACAGTAAAGATCCACCAAGATGAAGTTTCAATTCTGAACATTTATGCCCCAAATATAAGAGCACCCACATATGTAAAAGAAACATTACTAAAATTTAAATCACACATCAAACTCCACAAATTAATAGTGGAAGACTTCAACATCCCACTCTCAGCATTGGACAGATCTGCCAGACTAAAACTTAACAGAGAAATAAATGATCTAACAGATGTTATGACTCAAATGGACTTAATAGATATCTACAGAACATTCTACCCTAACAAAAAAGAATATACCTTTTTCTCAGCATCCCATGGAACCTTCTCTAAAATTGACCACATACTCAGTCACAAAGCAAATATCAACAGATACAAAAAAAATTGGAAAACTTCCTGTATTCTTTCAGACCACTATGGCTTACAGTTATATTTCAACAACAACAAAATTTACAGAAATCCTATAATCTCGTAGAAACTAAATAATTCTCAACTGAATTACTGATGGGTCAAGGAAGAAATAAGAAAGATATTAAAGACTTCCTAGAATTTAATGAAAATGAATGTACCACATAACCAAACTTATGGGACACTATGAAAGCAGTGCTAAGAGGAAAATTCATAGCACTAAATGCCTACGCAAAGTAGATGGAGAAATCTCACACTAGTGACTTCACACCATACCTAAAAATCTTTAGAACAAAAAGAAGCAAACTTACCCAGGAGGAATAGACACCAGGAAATAATCAAATAGAGAGCTGAAGTCAATAAAATAGAAACAAAGATAACAATACAAAGAATCAATGAAACAGAGTTGGTTCTTTGAGAAAATCAACAAGACAGACAAGCCCTTATCCAGACTAACCAAAAGGCAGAGAGAGAATATCCAAATTAACAAAATAAGAAATGAAAAGGGAAACATAACAAAAAGCAATGAGGAAATCCAGAGAATCATCATGTCATACTTCAAAAACTTGTATGCTACAAAATTGGAAAATCTGAAAGAAATGGACAATTTTCTGGATAGGTACCACATACCAAAATTAAATCAAGACTAGATAAACAATTTAAATAGACCAATAACCCCTAAAGAAATAGAAACAGTCATTAAAAATTTTCCAACCAAAAAAAAAAAAACCAAAACCAAAAACAAAAACAAAAGCCCAGGACCAGATGGTTTTAATGCAGAATTTACCACATTTTTAAAGAAGAGCTAATACCAATACTCTTCAAATTGTTCCACACAATAAAAGCAGAAGGGACATTGCCAAACTCCCTTTATGAGGCTATAGTTACTCTGATTCCCAAACTACACAAAGATGCAACAAAGAAAGAGAATTACAGACCAATCTCCATCATGAACATTGATGCAGAAATACTCGATTAAATATTGGTAAATTGAATACAAGAACACATCAAAAAATTATCCACCATGATCAAGTAGGCTTCATCCCAGAGATGCAAGGATGTTTCAACATATAAAAATCTGTCAATGTAATACACCATATAAACAAACTAAAATAAAAAAACCCCCAAAACAAAAAACACATGATCATTTCATTAGATGCTGAAAAGACCTTTGACAAAAATCTAACACCCCTTCATGATAAAGGTCTTGGAGAGATCAGGAATACAGGGAACATACCTAAACATAATAAAGGCAATTTACAGCAATTTACAGCAATTTAGCAGCCACCATCAAATTAAATGGAGAGAAACTCAAAGCAATTCCACTAAAATCAGGAACAAGACAAGGCTGTCCATTCTCCCCATATTTATTCAATATATTACTTTAAGTTCTAGCTAGAGCAATAAGACAACAAAAGGAGATAAAAATTGGAAAAGAAGAAGTCAAACTTTCATTATTTGCAGGTGATATTATAGTATACACAAGTGACCCCAAAAACTCTACCAGGGAACTCCTACTGCTGGTAAACACCTTCAGTAATGTGGCAAGATACAAAACAATCAGTAGCCCTCCGATATACAAATGATAAATGGGCTGAGAAAGAAGTCAGGGAAACATCACCCTTTACATTAGCCACAAATAATATAAAATATCTTGGGGTAACTCTAACTAAGCAAGTGAATGACCTGTATGACAAGAACTTTAAGTCTCTGAAGAAAGCAATCAAAGAAGATATCAGAAAATGGAAAGATCTCCCATGCTCATGGATAGGTAGGATTAACATAGTAAAAATGGCAATCTTATCAAAGGCAATCTACAGATTAAATGCAATCCCCATCAAAATACCAACACAATTCTTCACAGACCTGAAAAGAACAATATTCAACTTCATTTCGAAAAACAGAAAACCCAGGATAGCTAAAAGAATCCTGTACAATAAAGCCACCTCTGGAGGCATCACCATCCCTGACCTCAAGCTCTATTATAGAGCTATAGTAATAAAAACAGCTTGGCATTGGCATAAATACTAACATATGGACCAATGGAATTGAATTGAAGACCCTGACATTAATCCACACACCTACGAACACCTGATTTTTGACAAAGAAGCCAAAACTGTAAAATGGAAACGTGAAAATTATCTTCAATAAATGGTGCTGTTATAACTGGACATCAACATGTAGAATATTGCAAATAGATCCATATCTATCACTATGCACAAAACTCAAGTCCAAGTGGATCAAAGACCTCAGTATAAAACCAGTTACATTGAAACTTATAGAGAGAAAGTAGGAAGTATTCTTGAATGCATTGGCACAGGAGACTACTTTCTAAATATAAGACCAATAATTAGCTCAAACACTGAGAACAACAATTAATAAATGGGACCTCCTGAAACTGTAAGGCAAAGGACACGATCAATAAGACAAAATGACAGCCTACAGAATGAGAAAAGATTTTTCATCAATCCCACATCTGACAGAGGGCTGATCTCCAAAATATATAAAGAACTCAAGAAACTGGACATCCAAATAACAAACAACTTAATTAAAAAATAAGCTACAGAGCTAAACAGAGAATTCTCAAAGGAAGTATCTCAAATGGCCGAAAGACATGTAAGGAATTGCTCAACATCCTTAGTCATCAGCAAATCAAAACGACTCCGAAATACCATCTTACACCTGTTAAAATGGCTAAGATCAAAAACACTGAAGTTACCTTATGTTGGAGAGGATGTGGAGCAAGGGGAACACTCCTTCACTGTTAGTAGGAGTGCAAACTTATAGAGTCACTTTGGAAATCAGGATAGCAGTTTCTCAGAAAATTGGGAGTCAATCTTCCTCAAGACCCAGCTAGACCACTCTTGGGCATATACCCCAAGGAATGCTCAATAATACAACAAGGACACATGCTCAACTATGTTCATAGCAGCATTATTTGTAAGAATCAAGACCTAGAAACAACCTAGATGCCCCTCAATCAAAGAATAGATAAAGAAAATGTGGCACATATACACAATGGAGTACTATGCATCAGTAAAAAACAATGACATCATGAAATTTGCAGGCAAATGGATGGAACTAGAAAGTATCATCCTGAGTGAGGTAACCCCGACTCATAAGGATAAACATGGTATGTACTCACTCATAAGTGGATACTAGATGTAAAGCAAAGGATAACTAGACTACAACCCACAGCTCCAGAGAAGCTAACTAACAAGAAGGACCCTAAGAGAGATGCATAGATCACTCTGAGAGGGGGAAATAGATGAAGTTGCCATGAGTAAACTGGGGATGAGGAGGCCAATGGAGAGTAGGGGATGTGGGATGAGAACATAAGGGAATGGTCTGGTCGAGCTGGAACAGGGACTGAGTGGGAGAGCAATGAAAGAGTCCATGAGAGAGGGAGACATCATGGGGACAGAGAGAAACTGGGTGCTATGGATGTTCCCAGGAATCCCCAAGGATGACCCTGGCTTGGACTACTAGAAATAGTGTAGAGGGTGCCTGAACTGAACTGGCTTGTCCCAGTGATCAGATCGGTGAATACCCTGTCATCACAGAACTTTTCTCCAATGACTGATGGAAGCAGATGCAGACATCCACAGCCAAACATCAGGCAGTCCAATCAAAGAGAGAGAAGAGGGATTCTATGAGCAAATGTACCAAGATCATGATGGGGAAATCTGCAAATACAACCAAAGCAAACTAGTGGGAATTCATGAAAGTTGGATTGATGGCTGTGGAGCCTACATGGTACTGGACTAGGTCCTCTGCATGGGTGAGACAGTTGTGTAGCTTGATGTGCTTGGGGAAATCCCTGGCAGTAGGATCAGAATCCATTCCTGTTGCATGAGTGGGCTTTTTGGAACCCACTACCTATAAGGGGACACCTTGTGCAGCCTTGAGGTAGGGAGAAAAAGGTCTTGGACTTGCCTCTGGTGGATGTTCCTCCCCATGGGAGGCCTTGCCTTCTTGTGAGGAGGAGTTGGGGGTGGGTTGGGAGGGAGAGGCTGGGGGCAGGGAGGAGGGAAGAGGGGATCTTTGATTGATGTGTAAAATGAATGGGAAAAATTTCTCAATAAAAATACTTTCAATAAAAAAGAATGAGAAACTTAAAATGGGTTAGAAGGACACCATCAAGAATGAGAGAGTTAGGAGGAAAACATCAATAAGGAAGTTAGAATGAAAACTTCAAGAATAAGAGAATAAGAAAGAACAAATATAGTCAGAAGGAGTTAGAAGGAAATCATCAAGAAAACGATAGAGTTAGAAGGAAAACATCAAGAGAGACAGAAGTGACATTTCTGAATAGAGATAAAAATACAGAATCAGTAAAGAAAATGTCTGAAGGAAACCATCAAGAGAGTGTGTGAGTGTCTTTTTCCCCAAACCCCTCAGATAGAAAAGTCCAGTATGCATCAATTCTGTGGATTTCCCTTTGAACCCTGTGCTGCCAGAGGCTGGCCCCCCAGGCAGTGACAAAAAGGAGCTGGAAATTTGCTTGAAGACTGGGTAAAGTGTCCCCAATACATGAGTAACATAATTATTAGCTTGACATTTGATATATATGGTAAAATTTCACTGTAAATTAGTCTTTAATTGTGTAACTTCTCTCTTAGATAGCAATAGTTTTGTGTACTGATTCATCTAAGTACAACTGCAACATTAAATTGATTGTGGTATGTAATTCCAAGTACTGTATCTTTAGTTAAAGTGATACATTAATAACTTAGTAAAGTTTTGATTAAAATGGGTTGTTTTGGAGAATAATAAACAACTTCAAAGAAAGTTGATTAATGTTGTTCTCTAAGACATAACAAGAACATATGAACTTAGATTCCTTCTAGAAATTTTTCTAAAGAATAATAACATCTAGCCATAATATAAAAAGTAATAAAAATTTGAAACATATTTTAATGTTTTATACTTTATGTAATTTTATACTTTTGTAACATCCCTAGATGTTATTGTAAAAACAGCTATTTCTATAATTTTTTGTACTTATAAAAGTGGTCTGGAGAGATGGTTCAACAGTTAAGAGCACTTATTGCTCTTGCAGAGGATTGAAGTTTGGTTCCCTGTACTCATGTTGGGACTCTCACAGATGCCTATAATTCCAGGTCCAGGTAGTCAAATACTCAAAAAGGAAACCAGCATTCTGTACTGATAGAATCCTGAATTGAGTAACACCAGATACAAACCACAACCCTCTCTGGGCAAGTGTGGTTGATTCTGGTGCCTCAAGAATGGTTCCATTGCCCTGGATGGGCAATTTGAATCAGTCAAATACTGACTTCTGCAGGTACCTGCATTCATGTGCACACACACACACACACACACACACACACACACAGACACCATGCATACATATAATTTGAAATAAGATAAATCTTTAAAAATAATGTCTTCAAAAACTGGGCAAAGATTGACTTAGTTTTGGAAGAAGACTGCAGTCATTTAGATGAGAATACACATTAGCAAGCTCTTTGGGTGCCTTGCCCCATCATGGCTGAAGTCTGTCTGCTACACAATGCCTCTGCAATAGCGACTGTTATAATTTTCTTATCTAACACTAAACCAAAGAAGACTTAGAAGATAAAGATGCTGCTGCCCAGGTTTAGCAGAATGGTCTGCAGCAAATTGTTTTTATTTGTAAGATTAGAAGATTTTTTTTTACTTGTGAAATGGAGGCTAGATTATCCTGTTGATACATGAAAATGGAATCGTGCATTTAGACAGTGAAACTACACTGAAAATTCTTCATGACTCGGTGGTATATACATAAGGCACCATCCAGGGCAATGGAACCATTCTTGAGGCACCAGAATCAAGCACACTTGCCCAGAGAGGATTGTGGTTTGTATCTGGTGTTACTCAATTCAGGATTCTATTAGTACAGAATGCTGGTTTCCTTTTTGAGTTTATGTTGGAGAAATGGACCCAGAATATTGCTGTGATAACAGTTTTGCAAGTAAAAATGACCACTTAGGAAATGCATATTTGTGGTCCATTGGCTTTCATTGAGGGAGCTGTAAATGTAGAAGGAAATAAATTACTTCCCATTATTCTGTTCCTAAGAGTGCACTTCTTTTAAAATTCTTGGAAGTATTTGTCATTTCATACTTAATACTGTACTAATTCACACTAACGACTTGAGAATCTCTGGGAAATAACTTAATTGTGTAATGAGTAGTGATGAACATTAAAAAGCAGCATTATAAAATCAGGAATATGGATGCTAAGATGTACTTGCTTTATTTATTTTGACAAGGGCAGTTTACTTTCTCTAACTCATAATAAAGTGCTAGTGTAAATGTACTAAAGTTGTTTTATTAAAGTAATAAAATCTGAATGGAAGGCTTCACTAAGGCCCACTACCATTATATCGTTACCAAACAAGTTAAAGATGCCAGGTTACTGTGTTTTTTATTTTCTTTATAAAATTCTGTTTAGAATTTTGCAGCATTTAGGGACCATAAGGAAATTGATGTCCTACTCTTGTGCTTGTGTTTAGAATGAAAACGTTCCTGACTTCCACACAATTCCAAGTAGATTCTCTGCACAGTTGGCCAGAACATTTGACTCATAAAACTAATATCATACACAGATCACAGCTAAACCCTGTGTTGTGAATACTCACTTGAACTTCACTAGCAACTATTTTGGAAGTTCAAAACTGAAACAGAAGAAACATCAGAGCCCATGGACAGACTCAAGGAGACATAGTTCTGTATACACACATTTTCACGACTGAGCTCATTCCGGGGATTTGTCTTACCCTTGTCATTTTAGTTCTAATGGGATCATAAGCTTCTCAAAGTCAAGACACTAGTTGGACATGGTGACACATGCCTTTAATATCAGCACTGGAAAGGCAGAAGCAGAGCAGATCTCTGTGATCTAAATGCCACCTGAGTCAACATAGCAAGTTTGAGGCCAGCAAAGACTATATAGTGAGATCTTGTCCCAAAACAAAACGAACAAATAATAAAAGTCAGTCAGGGCACGTACCACTTAAATTCTCTGAGTTGTTATGCAGCACAAATGCTTAATCTTTACTGTTGACTATAAAAAATGACATTATTCAAAGATAATGTCAGCAAAACCATCATAAACTACAAGGTGATTCATGTTTTCCCATTATAAATTTTCCTACTTCAGTAAGTTTGGATATAAGATTTAGCTAGTGGGTCAAATGAGGAAGAAAGCATAAATATTAGTAGCATTTGGGAAGAAAAAACATTTAAGCCCACACTTACATTTTTAGTAAGGTAGTACACATATGAAAATTTACTAAAACATATGACAATTTGTTTAACTCATTGTCACACACCTCGTCATGTGTCCTTTATTCTGGATGATTTTCACCCCTTTTCATTAACAGCTTGGTACTTGGAGTTATATATAGAAGGGGTTTGGGGTCTCTTTTTGTATAATTCTACCTTGATTAAAGTCCCAAATTCTTTCCTTACATTTCCCATTGAATAGAAGCACAGTATGCACAAATAGGCCTACTGTCAGTTATTCAGAACTTCCAATAAGCCCACAGCCATAAAAATAAAGATAGCAAGCCTATAATATATTTTAAGGGCAGATAGTCTCTTTTTATTGCTCTTTAATGTCATGATACTTAATGAAATTATTGGAATAGATTAACATATGTTTATATGTATATAATTTGCTCTAACACTAAATTATATTTAAGCTCTTTTACTAAATGTAATGTGTAATGAAGAGCTAGAGAAATGTATAATGTAAAATTATAGCAGAAAAGCATGAAATGGAGTAATCTGATGAATTCTTCTTCCAGAAACCTTCTCTTTGTCCCTCTGTGATCTTTTCTGGGCTGCTACAGTTCACTGTGTATTATATATTTAAAAGTGGAATTATATTGGCAATTTGTAAACTTTTTGTAAACTTTTCATTTATTTGTAAACTTTTAGAAAGACAACTTGAGAACAGAATGGCAAATCTCTATGAGAACAGACTCAGCTCAGGGTTAACTCTAGGATATGAGTGATGTGGCCTGAAATCTTCCATTGGATAATTAGAGTTTCATAGTTCACAAGCTCAGACTTTTCTGAAAATGTCCCCCTTCAGATTCTGACTTTCCTTGTGCTTAATTTCCATCCCCCTTTAACACAAGGTTGTACAATTAGATGTTTGAATTCATCTGTGATTCATCATTTACTGGCTTTATAATGTTGATGTCTTAACCATTTCAGGCCTGAGTTTCCAGCTTAGTTGGTTTAAATTGTGAGTCATATTTTATTTGGGAAACATGGTGAGTTTATGTATCAGTTAATTAAAGTTTTATTTCAGATGCTGCATATGTTAAACATTCAAAAGTGTCAATAATTTTATAAATTCTATGTATTGAGGAAGAAAAATACTGTGTATTCAATCATCAAGGTAGAGTTTCTATTACAGTCAAATAATGCTCTACATACAAGCTTCAGTGACTTCCTTTGTAAATCTTGTTGATTAATATAGAAAAGAGCAGGATGGAGGAGAGACTATAGAGAGGAATAACTATTACTGAATACATTTGAAAAAGCTGCATGGAGAGACTACAATAGAATCATCCTAATGTATATAGATATTTATCTAAAAGTAAGTTAGGTGGAGTTGCCCTAAGATGGACAGTGGGGAGGTCTTTCCTCAATGCTATAGGCTATCAAATACAAAGCCCAGTGCCAGACTGGATTACCTTTGTTATGTTGTCGGTTGATGGGGTTCTATGGACATTCCCATTCCCAAATATTACAAGCTGTTGCTGTTGCTCTTGTCTATCCTCCAGAACTTGATTATAACACCCTATTACCAAAGAGATGATGTACTTGAGTCATAGGACATGAAGACAGACTTATAGACAAATTTCTAAATGGTCTTATTAAATAAAAAAACACAGAGCCAGATATAGGGGTTAAAGCCTGAGCGAGATCAGAGGAATAGGAACAGCCACAAGCTAATCTTGTGCTCATCTCACCGACACCTCAGCTTCCAAATGTGACTTACTTCCTGTCTACCAATGCCTATATGCCTTGCTGTTCTGCCATCTGATTTGTTCACTCTGTCTAGCTACATCACTTCCTCTTCCTGCCCAGCTCTGTCACTTCCTGTCTGTCTCTATAGACCTCTAGACCTCCATGGTTAACTAGTGTTGGAATTTAAGGCGTGTGCTACCACGCCTGGCTCTATTTCCAGTGTGGCCTTGAACTCACAGAGATCCAGACAGATCCTTGTCTGCTGAGTGATAGGATTAAAGGCATGTGCTAACAATGCATAACTTTTGTGTTTACTTATAATGGCTTGGTTTTTCCTCTGCTCTCCAGGCAAGCTTTATTTATTAGAGCAAAAATAAAATATCACCACACAGATGGTCAGAAATGATGTGATCACAGGTGCAAGAAAAGTAACTAACATAGGAAACTGGTTTTGAGGAATAAACGATTTTGTTGCCAAGATGAACCTGACCATGTGGTTATTAGGCTGCTGGATCTGGTTTGAAAGATGAATAATTAGGAGTTTGAAGAATGGATATCTGAATGAGAATAAAGTGCTATAAACTGACCTGATAGTAATCAATACAAGTAGACTCTTGGATGGAGAATTTAAAACAGCTTTTCTAAGAAAACTTGATGAGCACTGATGAAGTACAAGAAAAATTTTAACACTTTAACAGAATGATGAGCACTGATAAAGTACAAGAAAAATTTTAACACTCTAACAGAAAAATGTAACATAGCATGTAGCAGTATAAAAGTCTTGTAGCTGAAAAAACACACTAATTAAAATGAAAACTCTCTTTACTCTTATACACTCAACTACTATCATAGGGTTTTTATTGCTGTGAAGAGGCACCATGACCACGGCAATTCTTATAAAGAAAAATATTTAATTGGTGTGGCTTGCTTACAGTTTCAGAGGTTCAGTCCATTATCAATCATGGCAGAAAGCATGGCAGCATGGAGGCAGATAGGGTGCTGGAGCTGAGAGTACTACATCTTGTAGGCAACAGGAAGTCAACTGACTGTCACGCTGAGGAAAGCTTGAGTAAAAGAGACCACAAAGCCTGTCCCCATAGTGACATACTTCCTTTAACAAGGCCACAGCTCTTAAAAGTGCTATTCCCTTCGGGGGCCATTTTCTTTCAAACCACCATATTAGGTCATATTTATGAAGAGATTGATCCATTTATTTTATGTTTTCCAGTTCGGTGGAGTACAGATTTTTAAAGTATGTTCTTTGGGTTCTTTGAATTTTCTTGGTATCTACTATAATATCTACTTTCATCTCTGATTTTATTCATTTGGTTCTATCCCTGTCCATCTCTTAGTATTTTGCTAAGGGTCTATCCACCTTCATGATTTTCACAAAGAACCAGCTCTTTGTTTCTTTCATTCTTTGCAATGTTTTTGTTTGGTTGTTTTATTTTATAGATTTCAGCCCTGAGTTTGAATATTTTTGCCATATACTGCTATTGTGTATTTTTTCTTTTCTTTCTTTTTCATTCCAGAGTTTTCAGGAGTGTCACTAGCTTGCCAATAAGAGACCTCTCAGATTTTTTATGTACACATTTAGTGCATGAACTTGCCCCTTAACACTGCCTTATTGTATCCCTCAGGTTTGGTATGTTGTGGTTCCATTTTCACTCAATTCTAAAAAGTTTATACTGTACTACTTAATTTCTGCCGTGACACATTTTTCATTCAGTAGTGAGTTGTTCAGTTTCCATGAGTTTAAATACCTCCTGTTGTTGAGATCCAGCTTTAATCTGCAGGGGACAGAGAGGATGCAGAGTCTTATTTTAATGTTTTGTATCTATACAGATTTACTATGTGTCTGAGTATACGTTCAATTTTGTAGAAAGTTTCAAGGGCTGCTGAGATAAAGTATATTCATTCATGTTTTGTTGTTATAGTCCCTAGTTATTCATAGGTCCCTTTGATTTAACTTCAGCATTTCTCTGTTTAATTTTTTGTTTGGATTAATTGTCTATTGGTTAGAGTGTAGTATTGAAGTTGGTCCATCAATGTGTGAGGGTCAACATATGATTTAAGCTATAGTAGTGTTTCTTTAAAGAACTTGGGTGCCCTTTTGTTTGGTGCATAAATGTTTAGAATTGCAATATCATTTTGGTGGATTTTCCTTTGATGAGTATGAAGTGCTTCCCTACCTCTTTTGATTGGTTTTGGTTTGAAGTCTATGTTATCTGATATTAAAATGTCTGTAAAAGCTTGCTTTTAGGTCCATTTGCTCAGAATATCTTTCCCATAATTATGTTTCCTGGATGCATCAGAAAGATGCACCTTTTTTTCTAATTCAGTTAGTCTGTATCTTCTAATTAAGAAATTTAGACCATTAATGTGGAGTTTCATCAATGAGCAGCATTTATTGATTCCTGTTATTTTGTTGTTTTAGAGTTTTTCCTCATCTTTTGATTTACTGGTCTTGAATTTTTTTCATTGCTTTTGTTTTCTTGGGGCTTCTTAAGCTAGGAGTAAAAACATGCCTTTCCTTTTTTCCTTGAATTGCTTCTGTTAGGTATTTTGTGATACTAGCATGATAAGTAAGTCATTCATTGTCAAACACTGAATTATAAATATCATTCTGATGTTGAGGTCACTAAGGACTAGAGATAGAGGGAAGAGAATGATTATATCTGGCACCATATTTTTGGCACTTTAATTGTTTTAATTTAATATTTTATTATTTGCTTTTCATCTGTAAACTTTATTCTACCTCTTTTCTTTTAGTGTTTTTGCCTTCAAATTCACCCTTCCTCTGGTATGTTACTATGTTTACTTTTCCAAAGACATCTCTGATATACTAACATCTCTCTTTTCAAATCATTTGTTATGTTCTCCCATTTCTGGAACTGTTCTGATTCTTTTATCTTGCAAATAGCTACATTTTTTCTACTTCTTTACCATATCTTGTTCAGTTTCACGCAGCTCATTTCAGGGCTGGAAGATTATCTGATGCTATATGTTATATAATGTGACTTTAGATATGTATTTCTTTTTATTTATAAGTCTCCTTTCCTACTTTTTCTACTGTCTTATAAACTCTTAAGACATCAGTATCTTACCTTCTCTTGAAGCTTCTTTGGTGTCTACAGAGTTAATGTTTATACTCATTCATTTTTCCTTATGTAGTGTGCACATTATTATAATTCAATTCATATTTTATACTATTGTAATCCATTCCTTAAAAATGGAAATAATGAATTCTTTTCAAAACTGACACATTAATATAGTCCAATTATACCCAGTTACTCAATGAATTGTTTTCTATTTAGAGGAGCTTTTTTTTTGATGTTCTAGAGTAATAAAATATTGACCTCCTTGGAAAATATTGTAATGATATGCAAATTTGGGCTACAGCCTCAAAAATCTTTGTGCTTCCCCTTTAACTAGATTCTTGCAACTACAATTATTAGAACAATTTTGTATTTAAAGTATTATGTTCTAATTTCACATAAAGGATATAATTCAATTGAAGAACAAAGCATGATTTAACAACAAACTATTTGAAGCTATTTATTAGGGAGAAGTTGCTTAAAAACCCCAGATATACTAGAAAAAGGAAACATCATAAAAACAGACATTTAAAAATATTTTTAAATAAGATATTCAAATTATAAAATGGAGATTTGCTACCATAATTGTGATAGAATTTTTTTGTGCATAAGCAAATTAAAAAGATCAGGTTTCTTTTGTTATTGATAAAATTAATAGCTAGAAGTAATTTTATTAGCCTGTACTCTATTATTAACATCTGTCTATCTCTCTGTCTCCCTTGTTCCAAGTCTATCATCTATCTATCTATCTATCTATCTATCTATCTATCTATCTATCATCTCTCTATGACCATGCTCTCTCTCTCTTTCTCAATTTCAATCGTATTTGGAAAGGACTGACTATTGGCAGAAATGCAGAGAAAAATATTGATTATGAAGATAGCTTAGTGGGAAACTGCTTGCTTCACAAGCATGAATAATGGTGTCTGCATCCCTAATCCTTACATTAAAAAGTAGGGAGTGGTGGCATGTGTCTATAATCCTAGTGCTGTGGAGATGGAGATAGAAGGATCCTAGTCTATCTAATCAGTGAGGGTCAAGTTCAGTGGAAGACCCTGCCGCAAGAAATAGGATGGAGAAGGATAGAGGAAGAACTGAATATCAACCTCTGGCTTTTACCTGCATATAGAAGTGAACTGCTCCCACAAACACATGTGCTGAAAAATACCCCCTTCATTCTTACACCCACTAAAACCCTTTAAGACGAGAAAAACCTTTAAATAATAAGAAAATTCCATGTTTTTATGGTTCATAGAACTCAGGCAAATACTATATGTTGTGGAATATTATTTTAACTAGGCAAAGATGTATTACATTTGTTTATGCTGCAGAATATTACCTTAACTATATGAAGATGTGTTACATTTGTTTCTGCTGTCTTTGTTAATAATGTAAAGATATGTTGTATTTGTTTCACTTTGCCTGCCTAAGGCACCTGATTGGTCTAATAAAAAGCTGAATGGCCATTAGCTAGGCAGAAGAGGAAAAGGTGAGGCTGGTGGGCAGAGAGAATAATTAGTAGGAGAAATCTAGGCTCAAGAGAAGAAGGAGAAGAGAATGAGGGAGAAAGAGAGAGACACACCCAGGGCCTGAAGCCAGGCAGCCATCAGCTAACATGGAGGCAGTAGGAAAGTTAGATAGGAAGAAAGAAAGAAAGAAAGAAAGAAAGAAAGAAAGAAAGGAAGGAAGGAAGGAAGGAAGGAAGGAAGGAAGAAAGATTAAAAAGCCCCAAGGCAAAATGTTGTGGGATAATGCTTTTATGCACTGGTTTAATAAAACACTGATTTGCCAGTAGCCAGACAGGAAGAATAGGTGGGGCAATCAGATGAGGAGAATTCTGGGAAGAGAAAGGGCCAGACAGACACAGAGGAAGCAAGATGACAAGGCAGAATTGAGAAAAGGTACCAAGCCATGTGGCTAAACATAAATAAAAATTATGGGTTAATTTAAGTGTAAGAGCTAGTCAGTAATAAGCCTGAGCTAATGGCTGAGCAGTTATAATTAATACAATCTTCTGAATGATTATTTTATAAGTGGGCCATGGGACTGTGGGGGCCTAGCGGGACCAGAGAAACTTCTAGCTACAATTGGCGCCCAATGTGGGGTGAGAGTTTCCACCTAAAACCTGAGAAATCTTAAAAAAAGAGATTCTAAAACAGAGCTAAAAACAGCTTCCTAGTTGTGTCTCTCAGGCAAGCCATGAACTACAGTATGGCAGGTTTTCAGTCATGTGTGGGTTTGACCTGCAGCATGGCAGATTCCTGCCACAGTACACAGTGGTGTCTCCAAACTGCACAGCATGGTGGATTTAGCTTTTGCTAGTACAGAGGAGGAGGAGGAGGAGGAGGAGGAGGAGGAGGAGGAGGAGGAGGAGGGGGAGGAGGAGGAGGAGGAGGAGGAGGAGGAGGAGGAGAAAAGAAGAAGAAGAAGAAGAAGAAGAAGAAGAAGAAGAAGAAGAAGAAGAAGAAGAAGAAGAAGAAGAAGAAGAGGTTTTTCTGGGCGACATGCTGCTGGATGGAAGCATGGACCCACTGCCTTGCAGAGTCAGTGGAGAGGATGGGTCCCAGAATTGAGTGAATTACCTCTGCCATTTTTGAAAGCAAAAGTGGGCAGAGTCAGCAGCCAAGGCTGCTGTTTCAGTCCTAGCCATGCTGAAGTTTAAAGCAATAGATTCACAATAAATCAGATTCAGATGAAATAAAACTCTAAATGGTTTACAGTGTGTGTAAAAATGTACGTAGGCTTGAAAGAAAGTGGAAAAGGAGGATAGATAGTTATATAAAGAAATAGTTTTAAAAAATAAAGTCTTTAAAGAGACAGTAAAAGTGATATAAAAATAGGTAACATAAAGAAGGAAATCACACAGAGAGTCTAGATTATATTGTCTTTGGGATTTTTAACTGCAGAAAGACATTTGATAGTAAAGGCTGCTCAGTTAAACCAATATGTGTATTTTAAAGCTATCTTGGCTTCAAAATTTGTGTTTAAGAAAATGTTGCTTTGGAAAAAAGGTTCTGCTTTTGTTTCCACAGAAGATGAAAACCTATTTATTGCTTCCAAGCTAATATGGTTTGATCAAGGAAGACCCCTGAGAGGTCTCCAGATGTTCCAACATCCAAAAGAGCTTCAAGGCAACTGGCTCAGACAATTCAGCCTTACAGACTTTTCCAGTCAGGACTTGACCATAATTCTTAATTTTCTCAGGATCCCCATAAGATTGCCAGCACCCTCAACCAGCAGGAAGTAGTAGGAGAAGCTATGCTCAAATTCCCTAAATATTGTTTATAAATGTTTGTTTTTATTCAAAGGTGGTTGATTGTAAATGCAATCTCTTTCTAAAGAAGAAAAGGGGATAGTATAGATATGATAGGATGAAAGGGTAGATTATTGAGTCTGCTTCTAAAGAGCAACAACTTGTTTAAAAGTGTTTTATATTGCTATGGATTTTAGCTTATTGATACAAATTTAAAGTTAATTTTGTTATACTGTATGTATATTTCTACTCTTGCTTAAGGTATTTTGTTTGTGCAACTCATTTGAAATTGTAGTGTATAATTAAGAAATACAGATTAATCATTAGTCATCTATGATAATCACACTTATAGTCATGTTAGTTAAGTTTTCTAGGTATACATAGATATTTTAATTAGGTAGGTAATCTTCAAACACCTCAGACCTACAGAATATGGCATTTAAAATATTTTAAAAATTTAGACTTCCTGGACAGTGAGACACATCTGCTCCTGACAGGATCGATTTACTTCAAAGAGAAAGATGGGCATAGAAGACACTCTATATTAGAGTTTTTCTTCTTGGCAAAAAAAAAAAAATAGCAATTTGGGCAAGAAACTGTTCTTGCCTGGACTGCTTGACAAAATATTTTATCAACTGGACATGTAGAACCCATAGGAAGGTGACCACTAAACTTTGCAAGGCAAGATGGTCCCTCAGGTTCCTGCTTTGCAGAAGAAAGTGCCAGGCATTCTACAGGACACAGAGAAAAGCGACTGAGAGACTCTAGACCTATAGGCTGATGATGGATGCCCCAAAATTGCTGAGGAACTTTAGATGACTGTCTAGGCAGTCAGCTGTCTCTGTCATTTCCAGAAGTTTGGAAGTTGCTTACAATGAATTCTTGTTTTCTTAGGTAATATTATATCCTTCTGGAGTCTTTGCTGTAGTTGAAGACTAGATAGTTATAATTATAATTTTCCTTTGTTATGATAAAAGATAGAATAGATATGAAACTTTGGACTCATAAATATAGGATAGAGTATTTTCTTTAATTTTGCCAATACAAATGGACTAGATATTGTAATTGTAATTCGTGCTTGGTAACCATTCTATTATATGTAATTTTACTATGTTAAAGTTAAAACCTTCCTTTTTGATTACACAGAAAAGGGGAAATTCTGTGAGACAATGCTTTTATAAACTTGTTTAATAAAATGCTGATTGGCCGGTAGCTAGGCAGGAAGTATAGGCAGGGTGAGCAGACGAGGAGAATTCTGGGAAGAGGAAGAGCTGAGTCAGAAGTCACCAGACAGACACACGCCAGACACAGAGGAAACAAGATGACAAGCAGAACTGAGAAAGGGTACCAAGTCACAAGGCTAAACATAAATAAGAATTATGGGTTAATTTAAGTGTAAGAGCTAGTCAATAATAAGTCCGAGCTAATGGCTGAGCAGTTAAAATTACTACAAACTTCTGAGTGATTATTTTATAAGTTGGCCATGGGATTATGGGAGCCTGGCTGGACCAGAAAAACTTCTGGCTACAACAAAATGTAAATAAAGAGAAACAGATTAAAATAAGAGCTAAGATAAGGTCAAGCATTCATAACTTGCAAGAAGTCTCCATGTCATGATTTGAGATCTTGTTGGTGGCCCAAAAGAAAAAGCCTGTTACAAGTATATGTTTTCAAAAGTAGCTCCTGATAAGAGAATAATGAATTCATATTTTTGAAGATCCTCTAAATTTATGAATTTATACAAAAGAATGATTAAAGTAGACTTGATCTGGAAACCTGAGTGTTGTTCATCCAGGCAAAAGACATTTTCTCTTTCCAAGATGTGTGCTGCTTCTTCTCTCTGCAGGGCTTTTGCTTTCTGATGGGCACCATGGGATCAGCCAGCAAAAAAGAAACACTGAGGGTATTTTTTTTATGAGTTTCAGACTGAAAATAAAACTGGTTCACTCCTTTTTCTATCTACAGCTATTATATTTTACTTTTCTTTTTAAGAGAAAAAGATTGCTCAGCTTTCCTGGGAAAATTGCTTCAGGACTGGAATCCTGAAAGCCAAGACCTGGTACTAATGGCAATACAGCACTTCTTTAAGTTTGCTTGTTTGCAGTGAAATAGCCAGAGGTGTGCAGACACTTACAGTTGGCAAAAATTAATTTTAATATGTAATTAAAAAATTAAGGATTATTAAAAGCAATGAAAAAATTCATTCATGTGTAATTAATTTCTTACTCACTAAGGCTGATCTATTGAATGCTCAATTCACTTTGTAATAGCAGCAAAATTTGGTAGATAAATAGGAGATTAAATAAAGTGTACTGCAAGAAAAATCAGAGAATTAGATCATCAAGGCACAGGTAAATACTGCTTTCCCCCTGATTGAGATTCCCAGATAGAAACTGTTAATTTTTTTCTTTTTTTTTATAGTTCAAGTATACATTAAATATAAACTTTTTACACAGTGATTCATTTTACCTTCTAATAAAGTGATTCATTAACAACAAATAAAAATAATTAAAGTTATATGATGCTGATGAAATAAGATGACCAATGAAATCCCTTCAGAAGTTTGAGAGTCTGTTCTGTGAGAATCCTGTGCCCATTGTGCTGCGTTCTAATATATATATTTTACTGAGGGATGTGAAGAGTTTGTTTTATATGGCCAAAACTTTAAACAGGCTCAGGAAGGGCTTTTTACATACATACCTCATCCACACACTTCCAACAGCAAAATGAGATAGATATATTTACTTTTGTGAAATGTCATGTAATTTGCACGTTTGTTGGTGGAATTTTTTATGATCATTCACAAGTGATGCCTATGGTGTCATTAAAAAACTAAAAGTAATATTTTGAATGACAGAAAAGTATAGATGGTAATACAATGCTCAGATTTATTTTTGAGCTACTTGGAATTCTATGTTTGGGGGGAAACTTTCTTTTACAGAATGGAGTTAGTGGTATTGAATTGAGCAACCATTAATACTATGTAGGTCTACACCTTTTTATACTCTTATACTATTTTCACCATAGGACAGTGTAGTAAACACTGTTTGCCACACTAGCATCTTTTCCATTGGGATGCCATTTTTTTCCTACTCTGGTGTAACTTCTCAGTCCATTAGTCACAATGCTTCCATCCTCTAAGGATGAGAGGATTGCTAATAGCCAGCTGAGCCAAACAGAGGTAGTGCTCCAAATGGGGGGTAAAATACTATTTTCCTCACTTTATTTTCTCTGATACTTTTCCTTACAGACTGACGTTCATGTTCTTTTGGGGTTTCATGGATTAATCTACATTTTAAGAATGTCTTCTTTCAGTCTTTACAGTTTTAAAATGGCCATAGTCAAAGGATAGTTTGGATTCTATTTTCAGAGGCAGGCCAAGATTAAGGAAAGGCCTACGGCACAGATTATGATATATAGTTTGCTGAAGGCCCTTCCAAGTTGTTTTGAGACATGTTGTTGCATGAGCAATTTGTCAAGTCCTTATGATATTTTGGTTCACATGCTTCTGAGAAGAATACTTAGGAATATATTCATTAACAAAGATTAGACTGTCTATATTGAAACAGGTAGCTTGTCATTCTAAGGTCACTTTTTTTTTATATGTACAACTGTCTATCATGGGATTTGTATAAATGCTGAATAAGAAAACCCACTGTAAGATATAAACTTAGTTTTTCAGATACCATTAAAATTCTTACTATTCTCTCTTTTTATATATAATAAATGAAATTTTAAAATAAAATCTTTTGTGTGGCTAATGTCTCAGAACTCTGTTATGAATACAGTTTCTTTTTTATTTTATTTATTTATCTTTATTTTATTTCATTTATTTGTGTATGGATATATTGTTTGCATGGATATCTGTGTATCATGTATGTGTCTGGTGCCCACTGAGGCCAGAAGAGGGCATCAGATCCTCTGAGAGTGGAATTACAGATGGTTGTGAGCTGCCATGGGGTGCAGGGACTCCATCCTGGGTCTTCTGGAAGAGTATATGGTATTCTTAACCATGACGCCATAGCTCCAGCCTTGAAGCTGCTTTTTAAATTTGAAAAAATCAGTGAAGAATAAACTTTCTGTGGCTTTTATCACCAGCTTTTTAATCACAAAGCCAGGAATTACTTATGGGCTTAACTCTATAATCTCAATATTGATCTTTGCTTTTCAATGTTTCTTCAGAGGTTATATGAAAACATTACCATAAGGCTCAGGGTAATCAAAACTTACTTCCTGAGAGCAGATTCTTGTTTTGAAGAATTAAATAAAAATAATGTTTGAGAAGGAAGTAGAGTATGGCCTTTAACTGGTATAATTTACTATAAATTACTTATATTTCTTAATAAATGATAAAGTAAGCATATTTTTAATATATTGTTATTGTGAGCACTGAGAATATGTTGGAGAGAGTAGAGAAGCTATGTCTACATAACTTCCTATTGAAGGACACAATCTCAGGCTTGAGTTCTGTCTGTCTCACCCTGTGAACCAGGTTGGCTTGAAACTTACTCTGTAACCCAGGTTACCGTGAACTCATGAAGAGTCTCCTGCCTCAGCCTCCCGAGTCCTGTGGTTGTAGGTGTGGATCACCATCTGTGTTTTCTTTAGAAGTGTATTCTTAGTGTAGAGATTCCTTTCTCCTCACGTGATAGAACACACTAAGTGTGAAATGTGCTGACTGACCATAAGAAGTCTTCACCAGCTCTGGTTATGTGTAAAAATGCTCCAGAAACACAGGAGGAAAGCAGAGATGCTGCCCACAGCTTCAGACGGCACACATTCTGATGCTGTCATCTGGCACTGTATACCTCCTGCTTACAAGCTCAGGTTGTCATGGATATGGGGCTTTATTTACCATGCCAATTTGGGGGATTCCTCATCCTTATCCCTTTCAGTATTGCATTGCCCGTTTTCCTCCCCTTCTAGGGTGCCATTTACTCTATGCTGAGTCACATTGTCATGTGTCTCATCTCTTCATTCTGCTTGTACATTCTGCTTGTCTGTCTCAGTTCTTCAGTCTGGTGTTTAGAACTATTTTAAGATCAGTAATTTATACACCAATAGTATCTTATTTTCTCTTAAAGGTGTCTGTGAAATCCTTAATTTTACCTCTCTTTCCATCTGCCTATTTTTAACAAATTGCAATCTCAGCCTGAATTCTATGGTATATTTGTTTTCTTGAATATATTAATTATAGTTACTTTGAGGCTATATCTAATACTTCTCATACATAGCTGTCTTGTCTATTTTACCATATGCATGTGTGTGTGTGTGTGTGTGTGTGTGTGTGTGTGTGTGTGTGTGTGTGCAAGCTCTGGTGCCTGTGCATGTGGGTTAGTGTGCATGCAAGTTTTGGTGCCTGTGCATGTGGGTTAGTGTGCATGCAAGTTCTGGTGCCTGTGCATGTGGGTTAGTGTGCATGCAAGCCCTGGTGCCTGTGCATGTGGGTTAGTGTGTATACAAACCTTGGTGCATATGCATGTGGGTTAGTGTGCATACAAGCCCTGGTGCCTGTACATGTGGGTTAGTGTGCATACAAGTCCTGTTGCCTGTGCATGTGCGTTAGTGTGCAGGTGGAGGCTAAAGTTCAACCCTGAGTGTATTCCTTAATCACTCTTGTATCTTAGTTTTTGAGACAAGGTCTCTCCCTGAACCTAGAGGTTCCCCATTTGGCTATCAGCCTGGTATGTTCAATAATTCTCCTTTCAAAATTTCTCCAGTGCTGTGGTTATAGGTATGTACGAGAGAGCCACTTTTAATTTTTTTTAAATTTGTTTTGCTTTGTTTTGTTTCTGTATCATGGATTGTGGAGCATTCACACTCATGTCTTCATGCTTGGACACTAGGCCTCCTACCAAGTGAGCCAATCCAAGCCTCTGTGAATCTGTTTTACTATTCTTTTTTTATGTGTGTACATGTATTCATATGTGTGTGCATGTCTGTGTACAAACACAGGTAGAGTCAGAGGATGGCCTCAGGTTTAGTTTCCCAGGTGCTTTGGGTATCCTTTGTCTCCTCTTTTAAAAATTGAGTCAATGCCTCTCACTGTCTTGGAACTCATTTGATTCAGTAGTCTAGCTGCCCCGAGAGTTCCAGAGAGCCATCTGTCCCTGTTTCCTGGGTCTATGATTACAACATATACCAACATACCTGTTTTTTTTACATCAGTTCTGGGAATTAAACATGAGTCTTCATACCTGCTTAGCAAACACTTTACTGACTGAGCTACCTCCCTTTCCCTCTTTCATGGTCTTGATTTTCAATAATTTTTATTATTTTATATAATTTAATATTTTTCTGAGTGATAGTTTATAAAATAATCTGTGCCTGTTCTTGTTTAAGAGATAATTATACATTTCATAATCATCTCAAGAAAAAAATGTATCTGACTATCACTTAAACATTAACCTACCACTCCATCTGGTTTTTACTCAAATTTCTATCTCTAAAAACTGAGTTTCACCAATATTTTTTGGCACTTTTGTAAGATTATAATAAACTTCTTATATTTTTTATTTTTAATATACTGTAGTTAATACTAAATTATCTTTAAAGGGAATTGGTATTTCCATGGAAAGCCACAAGGAAATAGCTTGTTAACTGCTTTCTTCTACCCATGTTTAATTTTGCCATCAAACTATAAACATGTTATGATTCTCATTCATGTCTGGTGTCAACCTGGCAAGACTTCTCAAATGCAAGTTTTTCTTTGCACTGTGAGAATCAATTTGTTTCCCACCTGAATATTCCAACAATCTCTCTCAATTTATACACTAAGAAAGAGGATCTGTCAGTATCTATTTATCAAATTTAATCTTCATTTTGAAGAGCTTTAGAGGAGAAAAATGCACATAGTCTTGAATATCAATATAAAATTTACCATTTTCTGATTTTTGAATGGGTTTTGATGAAAATTTCACTGATGAATAAAGAAAACTACAAAATAAAAAGAATTATATTTAGTATTTCTTGAAATATATCTAGCCATATTAAGTCTTCATATTTTCCTGAAACTGTTATGAAAATTAATATCACTTCAAGCAGCGAAAACTAAAATATTTAGCATACAAAATAAAGCTTATTGTAACACAACTATCAGTTTATTTCTTGGATGGTAATAAAATATGTGACCATCTTAACAAGAAAGGGATTCACAAAAATATTTACAACCCAATTATTTCATGTTATCATTAGAAGGTCATGTGCACAATAGAATAACAGTGATAATAGTATGACAGTAAAGTTTGCTTCTGAACTATGTGATTCTATTAGTGTATTGAACACTTGATTATTTGAACTTGTAATGAATATGTATTTAATGCATATACATGAATATTCAATGCTTAGAAAAATTCAGCGTGGTTAAGGGTGAAGTGACGTGGACTATTGCAAGGACAGCATTGAAATCAATTTTCTGACTTGTTTTTTACTATTCTTGTGTTTTTAGTGAGCCAAATAAGGAGCAATATGCATGTGTGTAGATGAATGAGTACATATAGTACATTACTTGGGATACCTGGGCAGACAGCTCAGTGGTGAAGAGCACTTGCAGCTCTTTCAGAGGACCAAACTCAGATCACTGCACATGTCAGGTGACTCACAATTTCTTAACTCCAGCTGTAGCTAATCCTTCACCCTCTTTTGTACTCTTAAGCACCTGAACTCAGATGTACACATTGATGCACAGATACAAATGTAAATTAGAAGCAAATAAATAACTCACAAATATTCAGATTAGATATGAATGTTTGGATATGTTTTTTTAAAATTTAGGTAAATATCTCTACAACTTACTGATGAAGAGTAAGAGCTCTTCTGGGTATATGTACTTGGTATGTACTCTCTTTTTGATTATTTTGTTCTTTGAGAATTCCATATATATACATATATATGTATATATATATATGTATATTATATATCCATGTATATTACATTCCCTCTGGTCTTTCCGCCCTTCACCTCCTTCCACAGGTCCCCTAATTGTTTCCCTTCCATACCTCATATGTTTTCTCTCTCTCTTTGCCTCTTTCTTTCTCTATTTCTCTCTCCCTCTCTCCCTCCCTCCCTTCTGAGAACTCACTAATTCTCATTAGTGAGACCCATATGCTTGTGGACATGCGGCCCTCCACTGGAGCATGAAAAAAATGTACCAGGGGTCACACCCCAAAAGAAGAGGCATTCTCCCTTCCTCAGCAACTATCAACTGTCAGCAGTTCCCCAGTATTGTGTGAGACCTCGAGAGCAGACCTGATCTACGTTGCAATCTCATGTGGGTCTTATGCAGGCAACCATATCTTCTGTGAGTTCCTAAGTGTGAGCCAGTCCATGTCTAGAAGAGAGCACCCCACAGCACACCTCCCGTTGATTCTTACATTCTTGTTTCATGCTCCCTGAGTCTTGGTAGGTATGAAGGTGTTGTGGGAGGAGGTGATAAAGATACCCCATTTAGGACTAAGCGCTCACAGTCTCTTGCTATCAGCACTTTGACAAGTTATGAGTCTCTGTGTTGAGTGTTATCCACTGCAAAAGGAAACTTGACTGAAAAAAGGTTTAGATCAGCTAGGTCTATGGGTATAAACACAAATATTTAGAAGGCAATTTGATGACATATCCACTGGAAAAAGTAGTAGCAGATGCCACCTGGGGACTGTGATCTCTCTAGCCAGGAGCTTTCGATCCTTTGATGAAAATTTCAGTACCAGGCATGTACTGCATACCATGGCCTCAAATCTAATCACAGAGTGGTAATTACCACATAACAGCTGTACCACTATTGTGTCATGAGTGCATTTTGACTGCGAGTAAGTACTGTAACATGTGAGGTCCAGTGCTTGTACAGACACTATTGGTGTCTTTTTCTTCCTCAGAAGCCTGAGTAGAACTTTTCAGTACTGTAAGTTATCCAGTAGGGAGAAAGTTTCCTGGTTGGTTTTTAGATTGATTTTTTTCTATGTCCTACCATCCATGAGTATAGTGTACTCAGCAAAAGGGTCGTTCCATGTAGTTATAATGGGTAGCCGAGGGCAATGTTTGTAGACTTCCTGACAAATGATTCATAGAGTAGTATCCATGCTCTGTGCTGCAATTTTTGTTTGCTAACCCATGTCTTCCAGGTATGGCATTGGCCTCCCTGAAGGGTACCTCCACTTGACTTTGTGTGTGTGTGTGTGTGTGTGTGTGTGTGTGTGTGTGTGTGTGTGTGTGTGAGAGAGAGAGAGAGAGAGAGAGAGAGAGAGAGAGAGAGAGAGAGAGAGAGAGAGAGAGAGAGAGAATTAGCTAACTAACTAAAACATTCTTGTCAGCTTTTTCATACATCCTAAATTTTGGTTAAATCATCAAAATCATTATTTCTTCCTCTCCTCCATCACTCTAACTCCTTCCTTTTGAATTTGGGTTGTTAGTTAGAAGGCTTCTATATGACTTTTTCATACTTCCTTTGGGTTAATTCTCCTTTCAACATTATAATATCTCTCACACTCCTATAAGTTTCCATACCTATCCTGTCAGATGAGGAACCAGATAGTGAAAAATTAGAAAAAAAATACTGATTTTTCTGAGGTAAAGCTTGTAAAGAAAAAACTGTCTGTTTTAAAGTGCATAATTACTAGTCTTTAGTAACCTATCACGTCATCTCTATCTACTTCTAGTATATTAGGGTGCTTTTTAGAAGCTTAAGTACAGCTGTGGAAAGGCCTTTTCAGCATCTTTTGTTGGCACTATGGTGATATAGTCAACTTTGTGTAATCTTCTTTCATATCAAGTCTGGGCTGGTCATTGCAATGCTTGGCCAAATTCAAAGACTTGATATGTGCTTGCACATTAGGGCTTGCCTTCCTGAAACCCAGCTTCTGTATTAAAAAGTCTTAACTATCAATGTAAGAATAGAGTCCATTATCCAAGGAAAACCTTGGCCAAGTATGACATTATAGGCAAAGAGATTATGAATGCATTAAGTTAATGCTTTTGAGCATATTTAATTTTGCAAAAATAGATCACTAAGATGTAATTTTTCCAAGAATTTCTGCAACAGTACTGTCTTAGTTATGGTTTCTATTGCTGTGATAAAAACACCATGACCAAAGCAACTTGAGGAAGAAAACGTTATTTATGCTTACAACTCTCAAGTCACACTCCATCACCAGGGGTAGTGGGGGCAGGAACTCAATGCAGAAACAAAGAAAACAGAAACTGATTCAGAGGCCATGGAGGAGTTTTATTTACTAGCTTGCTTCTCAAGACGTGCTCAGCCTGCTTTCTTATAAACCTCAGGACTACCAGTCCAGGGGTAGCAGTCCCCACAGTGATCGGGGCACTCCCACATCAAGCACCAATCACAGAAATGCACCACAGGCTTGTCCACAAGCCAGTCTAGTGGGAGCATTTCCTTAACTGAGGTTCCCTCTTCCAAATTGACTCGAGGGTGTGTCAAGTTGACATTAATTTAGCCAGCATACCAGACATGTAAATATTGTATCTAAGCACCACAGACTTCTTATTTTGGGCAAGTTCCACACTGCAGAGGGTAGTACCAAAAGAGAAAGACAACCAAGTTTTACCTTAATGATATAACTCTCAAAAAAAAATCTTACTTCAAATCCACATTGTATATAACAACTTTCAAGGTTGTCTGAATCCAGTTTCGTGCTCAGGATTTTAAAGCATGGATCAGGACAATCTGGATTCCCTCTGTGTATGTTTATCCCGATTCAATTTCACCCATCTCGGTCCTTTCTACTGTATCACCCTTTGGAGAAGAGTCAAAGGGTTTCCTGTGATAAAGCTATGAATCTATCTCTACCAGTCTCTTGCTATCTCACAGGTTATTAGTATAGATGGAATCAAGGCATTAAATATCCAATCTGAGTTATTAGGAGTCTGGCTCCCCTGCCTTGTGCATCTAATTCTTCAAATACTAGTGCTATTCTTCATCCGCAAGCAGACTGAACAGCACCAAAATGGCCTGTAGCTCCTTCATATTATAAATTGTCACTATAATAGCTGAAGTCGCTCCAGCCTTCAAGGAAGTCCATTTATCTTTTGTTGTCATTAGCTGATTCCTATGCCCTTTGCTTCAGTTTTACCGAAATATTGGAAACTCCAACCCTTATGGCAGAAAAGTATTGGGCTCCTGTTTAAAATAATACTGTTGAGGCATTATAATATTTAATAGAGTGGGCATTGTGGGAAATAGAAAAAATTATACCAGATTTTCCCAATCTGATACCAAATTAGAGTCTTGCTAATAGAAAATTTTCTAGATTCCAATTTGGCTGGGATATTAGGAAGATGTTATGTTTCATTGGTACCTTATGCCTCTTAGAATGAATGATGGAATAGTATTTTTTGTAAACATAAATCATCAACATGCATATTTTTCTGACTACCTGGGTAATAATACATGTTTTTTCAAAACTATGAGAAATGTTGAAAACATGAGAAAAATTTAAAGTCACATACATTTATTTGCTAGTATTTTAATACATTGATGGAATTCACAAAGGAAACGACTGGAGAGTAGCATCTGAAAGAGCAGAAGCAATAGGTAACCCACACCACCATGCAAACCTTGTTTATTGTCTTATGTTGTAAACATTTACTTTGGCTTGAATAGTCCTCATTTAAATTTTTTCAATGATTGCACCACATTTTACTTTGTGGATGTAAAATATGTTTTCCTTATTCCGCTGTTTCTCCCACTTGCCCATTTTATAATATAGTCAATGTTCTATTATAAATGTCAGATTTCATTTTCTTTAATGGAAAAAATCTCTTTAGCAAATTTCTGTCTGTTATAAAAGCTGTACTAAAATTCTTATATACTTCTCTACTACCCATCACTGCTCTTTATTCACTTCTGTTGAATTTTTAATATTTGTGTGACTAAAAGCAAAGGTTCTATTGGAAGCACACATATGTGTAAATATTTCAAACATCTACACAAATCTAACAGAAGTTACATAAAGTATGTTCTATGAGCTTATTAGTTATCAAGAATATAACTTTATAAGTACCAATATAAAGTAATGGAGTTCATATTACTAAACAGCGGTACATTGTTAATCCAGAAGTGACTACACTTAATTAATAGTGCTTATATTTTCCTTTCTTTGATATTTTGAAGATACTTGGGTAAAATATACCATTTATGAATTACTGTTTTATGAAATTTATTTAACTACATTTAAGTAAAATCATAACTTGAAATGCCAAAGTAAATATGTATTAAGATGTTTTTATTTCAAACTAATAATCTTCTCCTTTGTCTTATAATTATCACAATTATTTTTTAAAAAACTAAGTCAAAGGTATTTATCTTTGTAAAAGAGTAGCAAAAATGATTGATAAGTAACTTAAAACAAATGCAAAATTTGGAGAAAGAAACACATTAGAACACAGCGTGCATATTTATGATAAATTATCAATATAAATTCTTAATGAAACATATTTGAACATCACCATTAAAGTCATCATCACTTATAATAATGTTCATGATACTTTACAGCATTATGTAGATTCATACATGTTTTCTTTGGTTGTCCTTTCAAATGTTTTAAGGACAGACAAAATTAACTAAAACAATGAAAACAAAGGACATATCATTATGTTTCTCAGTTTGTTCCTATATAATCAAAACTACTTTTCATCTATAGTTATGAAACAGTGTTCTATATTAAGCAGTTCATAATTTTTTGGTAATTTTTTTTCTAAGCAAATGCTATTGCTTCTGTGTTTTATTTTTATCTGTCTGTCATGGTTTTACAAATTTAACATGCAGTTTCTTTTAAGGAAAATAAGTTTTTAACTCTTTAAAAAGTGAAATGGTTGATATTTACTTACTTTTGAATGGATTTGCCAATGTTTCTTTTTATTAGAAAAAATATTTTGATGTAGATAAGTTCAGATGAATACTGAAGTTTACAGTTCCTTATTTCACCTAGACTGTGTTTTACTCTACATTTGAAGGCCCATTTTTTGCTTCCCTCAACTCTTCTATTGCAATCAATCTTGGCTGAGAGGAACTTATCTAATGCAAGAAATCCATGGAGTCAATTTAGTGAGCAAAGGAATTTATTTGGGGGTTAGCTCACTACCATGGGAGATTTATCATAGGGTCTGGGAAAGCTGAGATATAGCCCATGCTGATTTGGCTGTCCAAGGTCTCACCATCCAACACCACAAGGAGGCAAAGAGAGAGAGAGATAGATGCAAATGTGCATCCCAGGTCTTAAGGGTCCCAAGTGGCCATGCCCAGGAGGCAGGTACTTCAAGGTCATAGGCAGGTATAACAGTTACCTGTTACTTCACTAGGGGCGGTGCTTCAAGGTTGTAGCTAGTTACCCACTACACTTACCTGTTTAGAAAGAATGAATATGATTACATTTCCACTGTGTATTTGAATGAGATACTTGACTGCTCATGAAAAAATCCTGTTATTATATATTACATGGTATGATAATTAGAGTTTATAATGATATGTACATTTTAAACTTTCTCAAGAATTGAGTTTTAAGGTTCTAATCAAACATAAATAATGTCTAGGGTGACAGATACATTGTTAACTGGCCTGATTTAGTTACTCTACAGATTGTACATATATCAACACATGACATTCTATTTTATAAATAGATAGCACTATTTTATTTAAATTAAAAATAAAGAAAATATTAAAAATATTTCATCTTTGACACATCTGGAAAAGGTAAAATATCTGTTTTAAACAATACCATCCATCTTAATTCCTCTGACATCAAATCCTTTTCTTTATTTTTATTCCATTAATAATCTCATTTTGGAGCAGTCTGAATGAAATTGGAAGCTGCCTCCTCGAGATCTGGTGAAGGAGAAAAGTCACTATAGAAAAAGATGACATAAATAAAAGGAACAAATCAAGGTGACACCCATAAAATCATCTGCAGGAAGACACAGAATTCAATAACCACCAACTTGTACCCAAATATGCTGCGAGTTTCACATTAGACATTGAGTTAGCTGTAGTCACCAGAAAGGTGCTGTCTCTTTCTCAGCATGGGTGTCATGGGAATTGTGTGCCAGAGGGTCACTGGGTGAGTTGAAGAGGCTTTACCAGGAGCTAGAGGCACTGTGGATGGAAAGACAGCCTGGGAAGCTGGCTTTGGAAGATGCAGAGGAAGTATACTGTGGGCCCGGAGCTGAGGTTCTTCATGAGTGCCCAGAGAGTGACTAGCTTGTGGAATACATGGAAGACATCGGCATTCCACTGTCTATGCAAACAACAACATGAGTGTACAAGGAATATGCTGCACCAGGCAGACCTCCATGAACAGTTACAGTTACTCCAAGGTAAGAAATCTGGAGAACTGGCGGCAAGAACTGTAACAACAAAACCATTTGGATCTGAGCTGAACAACACCTGGATGGCAGGCCGCAAAGGTGAAATAAGCATGAAATATCTTTGTCATACCCTCAGCACCTCAGGCCTTATGTTCAAAATGAGATTCCCAGCTCATCAGATATAAGGCTGAGATGGCAGGTGGAGGGCCCCCGGGTTGGGAAGCTCCAACAGACGGTGCTGGGTAGGACACAGAACTTTTAGCAGAGAGACCATATTAATCATAAATTATTGGGACTAGTGCTACAGCCAATTCCTACATCAGGTTCTTGTGCTGGACCCTCCAAAAATGCAGTGGATGGATGATGAAGAAAGAACAAACATGGATGACTTTTTAAGGAGTGATACTTACATTGGGAAATAGCATGAATCTTTCCTAATTGTGGGATGTCACTGTGGAGGACTTGGCAATAGGTGTTGTTGTCAGAAGCTATCTGCAAGCCTTGGGATGCCAAACAAGACAACCTGTCAGCAGATGTTACAGCCATGAATTCTCTTTGATGTCAGCCAAGACTGGGTCTCTGAAAGATGAGTCTGTGGAGAACCTGCTGCTCATGAGACTAAATGTAGGAGAGGCTGCAGGTTTGAGAGGAAGAAATGGCAGGTTTTCCACTAATGTAAGAATGTAATCCTCTGCTGAAAGCAAGAACAAAGGTTCTTGGAGGCAAGAACAGAGCAGTCTCTCCTTAATGGAAAGTCAATTAAGTCTGATTCAAAGACCAGGACTTTACATCAAAGCTGGGAGTCTGCTGGAAGGCTTAGAGCTAGACTAACTAAAAGACTGTGTGGAAATGTTTGTATAAACCCAAGTGGGTTCTTATTGCCTGTGTAAGATGCAAATGAGGTAAAGAACAAAAACCTTTCTTTGTTTGCAAGCTACCTTTACAGGCCTAGTTCCAGACTCCTGCCTTCAGATCTCTTCTTGTTTATTAGTTAACTTTCCTGAGTAAGTAGCCACCTTTGACTGGTTAGGCAACACTTCACTCTCACACCCTTCCCTCTCTGGCTTCCATCTCTGTACCCACAGACCTAGCTACAAACCCATAGATTGGAAGCCATCTTTCACTGGTCAGTTAAGCAGCTCAGCCATCATTTAACCTGGTTTAGCTCAACTGCCATATCTCCTGCACTGGCTCAATCCAAGGAAGGCAAGGTGATCACATCAGATACACTACCAAAGAAAGCTGACATGCCCAAGTCAAATTGAAAAAAGGAAAAGAAAGAAAGGAAAAAAAAAAACCCAGAACATGAATGGCCAAGACAGCATCTCCCATCAAACCCACTAGTGCTGTGGGATGGTCTGTATGTCAAATTGCTCTGATTGGCCAGTGGCCAGGCAGGAAGTAGGTGGGACAAGGAGAGAGGAGAGTTCTGGGAAGCAGAAGGCTGAGGAGAGACACTGCCAGCTGCCACCATGACCAGCAGCATGTGAAGACACTGGTAAGCCACCAGCCACGTGCCAAGGTATAGATTTATGGAAATGGATTAATTTAAGCTATAAGAACAGTTAGCAAAAAGCCTGCCATGGCCATATAGTTTGTAAGCAATATAAGTCTCTGTGTTTACTTGGTTGGGTCTGAGCGGCTGTGGGACTGGTGGGTGACAAAGATTTGTCCTGACTGTGGGAAGGCAGGAAAACTCTAGCTACACACTAGCCTGGTAAAAGTGTTCTCTAGATAAACCTGAGGACATAAAATGTATCCAAGTATTCAAGGAATTTAAAGAAAACATTAACAAACACTTCACTGAAATCCAAGATGATAATAATAAATGCTTAAAATGATGTTCAAGAAAATACAAATACATGGCTAAATGAAAGGATGAAGATGACTCAGGATTTGAAAACTGAATTCATAAAAGTGATAGAAATATTGAAGAGAACACAAGCTAAAATGAAGCTGGAACAGAAAAAATTCAATACCCAAATTTGAAGAGTCAGGAGAAAGCCCAACAAGTCAAATGAATCAAGCAGACTCTAGAATATCAGGACTGGAAGATAAAGTAGAGGATCTAGCCCAAATAGGCAAAAATTGTGAAAAATGTTACAAGCACAGGAAAAGAACATGCAGCTAATGTAGGACACCATGAAAAGACCAAATCTTTCAATTACAAGCATGGATTAGGGAGAGAAATCCCAGAACCAATATAGAGAATAAAGAAAAAAATATTGAAAGATGCAAGAGAAAAAACATGAGTCACACATGAAAGAAAACCCACCAGAATAGCAGTTTATTTTTTGATTGAAACTTAGAAAGCTAGAAGACCCAGAGTAATATACTCCAAGTTATAAAAGGCCACAACTATCAACCTATATTACTATTCCCAGCAAAACTATTCACCATTGTTGAAGGAGAAAGAAAAATGAGTCAAAGAAGAAGCCAAGAAAGAAATAAACATATTCCTAGAACTAATGAAAATGAAAACATAGTATCAAAACTTCTGAGACATATTAAAAGCATTTCTAAGAAGGAAGTTTATATCCCTAATGCCTACATTAAAAAATCAGAAAGCGCACAAATGATTGACTTAATGATATGTCTTAGTTAGGGTTTCTATTGTTGTGAAGAGATACCATGACTGTGGTAACTCTTACAAAGGAAAACATTTAATTGAGGTGGCTTACAGTTCAGAGATTCAGTCCATTGTCATCATGGTGGGATATGGCAACATGCAGGCAGACATGGTGCTGGAGAAGGAGCTGAGAGTTTTATGCTTTGATATGCAGGCAACAGGAAGTGAGCTGACTCGCTGGTGTGATGAGACCTTAAAGCCCACCTCCACAGTGACACAATTCCTCCAATAAGACCACTATGGTGATATTTTATTTGTATTAAAATGTTATTTGTATGTTAATAAATAAAGTTGCTGGGGTGGGGGGGGTGGTCAGAGCTATTAGCAAGCCATAGGAAAGCAGGGCAGTGGTGGCATACGCTTGTAATCCCAGCACTTGGTAGGCAGAGCTAGGTAAGTTTCTCTGTGTTCAGGGATACAGCCAGTATTGGATACACATACCTTTAATCTCAATACCAACCATAGAAAACCTGGAGGTCTATACAGACAGGCCGTGATGAGGCGGTCATGTGGTTGGGTTTACAGCCAATGAGAAGGCAGAACAGAAACTCTATATAAAGACTTTAACACAGGAAGTAGCTCTGGTTCGGAGAGGCAGGACCACCACAGGAGGAAGGGTAAGGTTTTAGCTCTTAGCTCTGACCTCTTGGCTTTCTTCTTTGCATTGGTTCTGTTTTTCTTATTTAATAAGGCAGTTGGTTACATCTACAGACTACACCTACTCCAACAAGGTAACATCTCATAATACTGCCATTCCCTTTGTGGGTCATTTTCTTTCAAACCATTACATGATACAACTCAAGAACTTGGAAAAAATAAGGAAACACCAAACAAGATCCTGTAGGTGACAAGAAATAAAAAAAAATTCAAATCAGAAGTTAATGACATAGAAACAATGAATACAAAGAATCCATGAATCTCAGAGCTAGTTCTTTGCAAAGATGAAGAGGGTGGACAGACCATTGGCTATAGGAAAAATCAAGTGAAAAGGAGACTCAGGGAGTCAGAGAGAATCTCTGCAGTCTGTGCATTGGCAGAGTACTAATACCCCAGAGTATACAAAGAACTCAAAACACAAAGGGAAAGGAAACAAATGACCCAATTAAAAATTGGCTAGGGATCTAAACAGAGAATTTTTAATAGAATAATATACATCTGGGTCATAGGGTAGATTTGTTTTTAATTTTTGAGGAATCTCCATACCACTTCTTGATGTATGCCCAATGGACTCACATCCTATTCTATAGATAATTGCTTAGCCATGTTCCTTATTATCCTATTCACAGCAGACATGAAAATGGAAACAACCCAAATGTCTCACAACAAATGAATGGGTAGATAATGAAAATGTGGCACATATACAAAATGGAGTACTGTTTAGCTATAAAGAAAAAGGAAATCATGAAATTTGAAGGTAAATGAATGGACTCAGAAAAACTTGACATTTAATGAGGCAACCAAGAGCCACAATGATAAACATCACATACTCTATCTCATCTGAGGGTCTTAGCTACAAAAATTCAGATGTGAATATACAATATGGAATAACACAGAAACCAGGAAGGCATAAAGATACCAGAGGTGGAGGGCAAAGTTGGAGTGAAGTTAAGGAGGGAAAGAACAGATACAGGTGGCAGATATGGAGCAGGAAACAAGAAACGATGGGGAAGAGATTCTGATGGGGGAGGGAAGAAGGAGATCAGTACAAAAGGGGAGGGACAATGGCCAAATAACACCAAGATTCTTTGATGAAACCTCAAGGAATCAAATTACACTTGCTTAACATAGTGTATAAGTATTGTAAGTATATGTGTATATACATATGGATATTTAGCATAAAGGAATTTATGCCACTTAGGCTGTCAATGCTCCTGGCAAAAACCATAGACTAACCAAAATCCCATACCAGACATGAGAAAGCTACTTTTGAATGGTTGTTCAGGGTCGTCCAAGTGACTCCAGAAACAGTATAAGCTACTGTTATTGCTCTGGTTTCCTCTCAGAGGTTGAAGCCAAGTGCCTATTGTCGAAGACACAGCACAGTTAGGACCGAGGGCTTGGATGATTTACGTTAGTTCTAACATGAACACATCCTTCCTGCATTCTGGCTTCCATGGTACCAGAAGATACTATGCAAGCTGCCAAGGGAGGGAACCGTACCTGGTACTATTCAGCTGCAACACCTGTGAAACACAACAGTGACCACCAGAGCAAGATAAATGTGGAATAGGTGACACTCACTTGTGGGTGGTAACCAACAGCTGTATAATTGAACCTAAGGCCCACTTAACAGAAGGGAAACCATACCTGGTCCAGAAAATCTAGCCAACTGCTCAGGACTGGTGAGATCATGGACCTGAGAAAAGAATTTACTATTGCTACTTTGATAAGCCAGTATAATTTCTTACTACATTCTAAATTTTATTTTTATAAATAGAGATAAGTTTAGCTACCACCCCTCAATGGAGCTTCTCTTTTCAGCCATGGATACCACCACAGAAAATCACTACTGGACATAACACAAATATCAACAGATCTTGTGGAGTTCATACCCAAATGTATCTACATCATAGTTCCTTCCTTATCTATGGTTCAGGGAACATTATAGAAGAGGTGCCAGAAATAAGAGACAAGATACCATGAAGTTGGCTGTAAAATAGTCTCTTCTAGAAGTGGCTGCTAAACAAGACCTGAACAGTGGCAATAACAATAGACATGTTAACATGGAAGGGGGAGATCTGCAGGGGTCCATCCCTAGACAAAGAACTCCCAACAACTAACTACTGCTGAGAAAGGGAGGATTAGCCTCTACCAGAGAGGAGCCCCCTAACTGGTTATCCATTAAAAATGGTCAGCCCTGAAACCATATACGTACAAACAACAAAAAAGGACCCAGTAAGTTGCATTTATGTATTTATGCATATATGAACCAATCAATTGGGAGACCATCATAACCAGTGTGGTTTCTTAATTAGGGCCTCTGTTCAATCCCCTGTTCTTTTATGTTGCTGAATAAGAGGATGAAATGGACCTATAAAGACAAGGTAAAACACTCACAGCTTTTCTTGTTTGTTGTTACAGGCAGCCCTGATCACGGCTGGGGTCCTTCATATCACATCAGGCTTCCCTCCATCTGCCCAGTGAATTACAAAAAACAACTGAAGGGAAACATTCACCCTAACTAAGAGGAAATACTGAGTGATGTTATATTTCCTTTATCATTTTATTTTACTTTTAAAAAGTTACAGTTTCATATTAAATTATTTCATTGTCATGTTTTAGCTTGTATATAAACTGAAGAGCCTTCTATGTCTGTTCTGGTTTACTGCCCCCATTTTATATTTTCTTCATTGATTCTCATGCCCCAAACCAATATACTTTCCTTCTCATGGATAGTTTGCCCCCTTTCCACATTTTACCAATTAATTATTTATAAATTATTAATTATTAATAACTTCATTTTAAAAAAGTTATAAAGTATAATTTTCATTAAATACTTCTGTCTCTGAACTATGTAAGGAACATGGATGAACTATGTACAAAGCTGTTTAATAATTTGCTGTCAAATTACTGCTCTTTTTACTAAAGTTGATTTCTTTACAAATTGCAATGGGAAATATAATCCACAACTAGTTAAAAATAACCAGGGAGATGCATTTATAATGAAGCAAGTAAGAAATACAATAAAAGGGGGGAATAAATAGAAAGTTGAGACTATATCTATCCCAATAGATGAGTAAAATAAAAGTACTTAAGAAAACAAGGAAATATGGTGCTTTTGCAAATTCAAAGTCCCAGTACAATTAATAATGAGATAACTTAGCTTACAGAAAAGCTTTTCATTCCTCTATTTATTCAGTTGATTACTTTTTATCCACAACTTGACATAATCCACAATGAACTGGTAGCAGGGCCCTTCGGAGTATCTGTGAGGGGTTATCTAAATTGTGTTAATAATTGTATGAGGACTGGCCCACTGCGGTTAGCACCATTCTCTGAACTTGGGTCCCAATTTGTTTTGTTATAGTGAAGCCCATCATTATTTATAATTTCTATGTGCTAATCGATAATTTCAAAAAGAAAGACCCAAAAACCATGTTCAATTTTCCTTACCATCAGGAATATTAAGTTTATAGTGCTCTGAAATCCATACCACCCAAGTCAGAAGGAATGTAAAGGAAACAACTTACAATAAACTCTGGAAATGATGTGGGGAAAGTGGTACCTTATACACTGCTGGTGGGAATTTAAGCTCCTGCAGCCACTGTAGAAATCAATATGTGGGATCCTCAGAAATAAAACTAGAACTAACATATAATCTAGCTTTACCAACACTGGGTATATGTCTATCACAAGAATCTTAAGTCATTATACCAGAGTTTTATTTAAACATCCATTTTTATTGCTCACTGTTCATAATAGCCAACTTATAGAATCAACATAGCTATTAATCAATAGGTAAATAAAGAAAATATTTTATGTACATGCACACACACAAATGGAATACTATCAACTGTAAAGAAAATAAAGTGAGTATATTTGCAGGAAATTGGTGCAAACAGAGATTATTATGTTAAGCAAAGGAGGTTAAACTCAGACAAATACCATATATTTTTCTTTCATATGGATTATATATATGAATATATATACATATATGTATATTGACAGTGTATGTCTAAGACATGAAAGTAAAAAGAGACTATGAAACGGGTAAGATGTTAGGGGAATGGTAAAAAGGAAGTGAAACAGAATGCATGTGACATGAAATGAGAAAGAAAGATTATTTAGTGGTGAAGAAGAGGCGGAGAGAAAGTACAATGGTGTAGGCAGGGACAGCAGACGATAGACTTAAATAAATACGTATTATAACATATGTATGACTGCTATAATGAAATCTATTACTGTGCTTGTATAATTTTAAAAGTCAGTAAAAAGAGATGTAAAACTCGGGCTTTGAAGTTACCGTCTTAGCTGCTCTTATTGCATGATTTGAATTTTTATTTTATGCTTTATGTTTAATTATACTACGAAATGATTTTGAAATTGTTCCTCCTAAATTCACAATTTAACCATTATTTTTAATAAATATTATGAAGATAGAATTGCCAAGCACATTGTGCTCCTTTAAGTCTAATGATAAAATGGTAGCCCTTTAGCGATATTGCAACATGTATTTTAATAATGATTTTTTTCTAAAATCTATTGATTTGCATTCTTCATCCTTTTAAAGCATCAGTTTTGATGAAGGCATATTTATTTCACAGGAGCAAGTAATTCTTTGAGTGGGTAAGTGAATATTAATAAGTAGCAGAAATGTTTGTGACAGTATGTAACTTTTCAAACGATAAAACCTTAATGTTCTACTCATCAATTTTGTATGATCTATTGTTGATAGAATGCTCACTTTCATTTTTTTTGGTCTAAAAATTGAAACAGATTGACTATGTGTAATTTTCCTTTCTGATGTTTCTTTATTTTTTGTTTTCTGAGATCTAGTTTTTCACTGTCATTTAGTTGTTATCTTTAACTTAAATTTCAGAAAACCTATAAATTAAAATCACAGTGTAGGTGTATACATTTAAACAAACTTTCCCTAAATGGGGATCAATGTTAATTTAAATTAGAACAATGACAATTATGTTTCATGTTTCAAAGTGGCATTTTTCTTTTTTTAAAAAATAATTACTTTATGATATTATAATACAATTACATCATTTTTTTACACTCCTTGTCAGTAGTGAGGAATAACCAAATCTCTTTATGGAGGATGGACCGCAAGGATGGGTAAGAACAATCTACCTACTAGACAAACAAGAGACAAAGGCAAATTCATTTTTCTTCTTTCTTTTAAGCTAAAGAATAATTTTATTAGAGTTTAAAAGGAAAAAACCTCCAAGGCTGGAAAGCTTGGAAGGAGGAGGATGGAGGAGAGAAGGAATAAATAGCCATGCCACTTGTGTCTACACCACTTGATGTCAGGCACCACTTGATGAACAAGCAGCCACACGACAGGAGGAGGTCTCTAGAGAGAGTAAAGAAACCCAAGAAGTTTGAGCAGCCAAAAGTGTGAGGGAAGTATGCTTCGAGCCGAGATAGAAGAAGAAACAGAAGTTATGCTTTTCTGAGTAATTCAGAAGAATGAAAAGACAAGCGAACTGGCTTGGCCTTGCTCTGTAAGGGACTACAGAAGGTGGGAATTCCAGGAGAAAAATGCAGCATTCCATTAAAGGAAAAATCACACCTCTCATCTCTAGCATGGCTTTATGTGTGCCCGTCTTACCAGGGATGGTCCTGTGGCCCAACCAGTCTCCACCCCAGGACGGGGAGTCTATTCTCATGACCAGAAGATGTTTTCCTTAGTAGGTCTTTATTGCTTCTCTATGCCCCTCTGAAGAGGTAATCCTAAAATTATTGAGGAGCTGGATAAGTATATCAGGATCCCCAAAACTGGTGATTCAGGCCTCTGGCAAAGACGAGACTGCCAAGTCGAGAACATTTTTTGTTCTTTAGCCAGGGAAAGTAACTGGCTACTTTTCTTTTGGACCTTCTACCCTGTAGTGCCTAGCCAATTTCTACATCCTGTTATCATTATTTCCAACTCTAAAAGGGCAACACATTGCCATAATGGAGTTGGGGCAATGGCCTATCTGGCTTCTTCCAAATGAATGGAGACATTGGGTGTGGCAGTTTGGGTATCTCTTCCATGGGCTTAAAGGAGGGTCAGGGCACATTGGGCTGATCCAAGGATAGGAACTGTCACCTTTAAAAAGGTCTGCTCCTTTCTAAGGGAGGACATCCCAACCCCCAGGATATTGCGTCTGTTACAGGATGGGGCAGGGTAAAAGAGGATGCCCTGGGCCAGACCAGTCAGAGAAGAGAGCAATTTTGATAGAGAACAGGCCACAGATCATTCTCTGTCCCACAGAATGAGCTCTGCAATAGCCCTAGACCACCACTCATTCAAGTTGCCAGTAACATGCTTATCAAAGACCTCAGGATAACACCAGAGCTTTATTTTATAACTACCAGATGCAGACAGTAAGTGAAGTCCTTGAACGGTTACTGGGAAAGAGATATGAAGGCTGAGAAGGCAAGAGTTATTGACATTTCAAATACCTTGCCCAGGGTCAGATATAAAATAAGGGAGATAATTGATAGTGGGTAGGTGTCTGGCCATAATAGTGGGTTTATTTCACAAAGAAAATAGGAAATAAGTCCTATTTATTTTCTTTTTCTTTGTTTTACTCATTTTTGATGCTGTAACTAAAGTTGAACAAAGCTTTTCATCATGAAAATACTGTATTTGAAATCAGTTTTTGTGATGCAAGTTATTAATTATTTTATCAATCTGGCTAAAGATAACTTGTCTCTTGAAAGTTCAAGATGTAAAAACTATAATAGCTGAACACATTTCCTCTCCCCCAAGGAACCTATGCTCTCATGGTGTAAGGAAATAATTTTAGAACTTTTTGGAACTTACTGTTCCTGTTACCAGTTTTCTCTCTGCACAACTTAAACACGTTTCTTTCATTTAAGAGATAGGTTTCACACATGAACTATGAACCAGGGGCCCAGGGGCTCCCAACTGGATCAGGCCCTCTGAATGGGTGAGACAGTTGATTGGCTTGATCTGTTTGGGAGGCATCCAGGCAGTGGGGCCTGGTCCTGTGCTCATTGCATGAGTTAGCTGTTTGAAACCTGGGGCTTATGCAGGGACACTTGGCTCAGTCTGGGAGGAGGGGACTGGACCTGCCTGGACTGAGTCTTCCAGGTCGATCTCAGTCCTCGGGGGAGGCTTTGCCCTGGAGGAGGTGGGAATGGGGGGTGGGCTGGGTAGAAGGGAAGGGGGGCAGGAGGGGGGAGAACAAGGGAATCCGTGGCAGATATGTAGAACTGAATGGTATTGTAATATAAAATAAAAGGGGGGAAAAAAAGACAGGTTTCATAAATCATGGAACTAGGTACCCCTAAAGAACAGTGAGTCCATACCAGCATGTTTACTTACTCTGTTGCCAGACCACCAGCCCCCTCCCCCCTTTCCTGGTAAGCACTTCACAGATTTACTGTCATCCTTGGACATAAAACAGCAAAATTGATTCTCTACCTTTCGGCATCAGGGCTCTTCATTTCCAGTAGTTCACAAAGATTAGGTGACAGCAGGGGGGTAAGAGCCATTTTCGGTTTTTAGATCTTGGTCTATTATTCTTGCAAGATTTTAAAAATAGAATATCATTATTTTCCAACATTAATTGATTCTTTTGAAGTTGATGTCTTCTTAAGGGGTCATGATCGAGTTTTATTTCAAACATGTTTGCAATTTCAGCCTCAATAGGTCACCACCTCTCCGTTGTTGAGTAAAGAAATAATGCTTTTTAAAATTAAAAATGATGATCAGGGTAAAGCAGAAAGAGCTAGGATATTAGAAATGAGTTAGGGAACTCCAAGCGAATCATTTAACCTTGCTCTTTTAACCTTTTTTTATTTATAAGAGGACAGGTTTTTGTACTGTGTGAATACTGGATCCTTCTAGAAGAAAGGGAGGAAAAAGATGGGTTTCTTTATTAACTTTCATGTACCATAAGCATTCTTTAACCAATACTTTTCTTGAGTAAACAAGAGAAACAAACAAACAAATGAAACAATTAGGTACGGGGTTTGGTTTGCCCCCACTTACTCTTATTATTTCTTGAAAACATTTTATTCTAATGTTTTTTTTTTGTATAGGTTTTCATGCTGTTTTAGAAACTAAGTTTAGTACTGGACAGCACCCCATCACACGGTGTAAAGTTATAATCTGTGCTGCCTCCTAATTTGTTGTTGCCTCTCACCTGTGATCTATATTCCTTTCCTATATTTCTGTGTTTTCTTAAGGTACGTAAATTGGAGTTGAGTATGGTGATATTTTATTTGTACTGAAATGTGATTTTAATTTTATGTTAATAAATAAAGTTGCCCTGGGGTCAGAGCTATTAGAGCCATAGCAAGAACATGATGGTTAGAAGAGCTAGGTAGATTTCTGTGTGTTCAGGGATACAGCCAGTATTGGAGACATATGCCTTTAAGACCTGGAGGGTGGTACTTACAGGCAGTGATGAGGCAGTCATGTGGTTGGGTTTACAACCAATGAGAAGGCAGAACAGAAAGACTATTTAAACACAGACAAACAGGAAGTAGCTCTCTCTCGGGGAAGCTAGGAGCACTGCAGGAGGTAAGATTTTATCTCTGAGCTCTGACCTCTCGGCTTTCTCTTTTACATTGGCTCTGTGTTTCTTATTTTAAAAAGACGATTGGTTACATCTACAGTTGAGTTTTGGGGTAAAGTTACCCAGAAATTTTAAAACTTTTATTTTGATATTATGTTTTTTAACAGAAAGATTTCTTAAGCTGAGAGTTTCTTTGTAAGACTAGGAGAAAATCAATTTCCGTTGTCTTTGGCATTGAGTATTAGCTTCTAATAATATTCTGATTTGTAACTAGTAGGCTAAAAGTGTGTGATTTATCACTCATTGACTAATTTCTCTCTGTTTTGTATGTGTATACATTTAGGGTTTTTTTTTTTTTGCTAGAGCAAGTTAATCACAAATAATATTGAAAAAATTGGTGGCTTTAAATTTTCTTATTTTATTTGTGTCTCTCAGTGTGTGTATTCCAGCTTGTGTTCCATATGGATGCAGTTTCCCAAGAAGGCCACAAGAGGGTGTTGGATAGCTTGCAGTTGTTACATGTTGTTACAAGCTTTTGTTAGCTACTGTGTGGGTGCTGGGAACAAAATTTTTATCCTCTGTAGGAGCAGCAGGTGCTTTTAATTTTTAACCTCTGAGCACTTACTTTAGCTCAATTTAAAAAATGTATAATATTTTGAATTTTTAGATGTATACAATGCATTATGATCATCTATAAGCCTGCTTCTTCACTCCAACTAATTCATAATCCATATCACCCCCAATATGTGCACCTCCTATTGTAGAATATTATTTTAAGGTGTTTTATTTTTGTTCATGTTGAATTTGTTTGACCCTGTGAAGCTGTGTTACTGTGCTTGTCTAAAACACCAGTCTAATACAGATCTGAACAGCTAATAGCAAGGCAGGAGAAAGGATAGGTGTGGATGTCAGGCAAAGAGCATATACAGGAGACAGAGAAGGAGGAGGACTCCAAGGGCCAGCCACCCAGCTTCACAGCAAGCCACAGTGTAAGAATAAGATTTTCAGAAGTAAGAGAACCAGAAAAGCACAGAGGCAAAAGGTAGATGGGGTAAGTTAAGAAAAGCTGGCAAAAAACAAGACAAACTAAGACTGGGCATTCAGAATTAAGAATAAGCCTCCATGTGTGATTTATTTGGGAGCTGAGTGGCAGGCCCCCCAAGAGTAGAAACAACAACAACAACAACCTCCCAGCTTTATGTCTTTTTTTTTTTCTTTTAATCCATCGAGTCAAGTTAGTGTTATCTATGTGTGTCTGGGTACAGGCTCTCCCCTGGAGCCTGAGCAAACTACCAGGAGCTACACCCGCCAGCAGTTCCTCCGTAAGGGGCGGGGCTTGTGCCCCTCCTCACCCATGCTGGAAAGGTGTCTGTCTTGATCGTGTGCAGGTAACCGCAGCTGCTGTGAGTTCACAAGGGCAATGGCCCCAACATAACCAGAAGACACTGAATCACAGCAGACCTCTCAGCTCTCTGGCTCTTGCAAATGTTTTGTCCTCTTTACCATGATGTTTCCTGAGCATTTTTGATATATGTTTGTGTGTTATAAATACCAATTTCGGGAAAGGGGAATTCTTATTCATTGTGGTTGGGATCAAAGACTGGTGAAGCCACTGTCAAATCAGTTTGATGGTTCCTCATAAAGTCAGAAATACAACTACCACATGACCAAACTAAACCGCCACTCAACATACACCTGAAGGATTGTATGTCTTATTACAGAGTTATTTGCCCTTATGTGTTTTTGCTGCTCTATTCACAATAGCTAGGAAAAGAAATTAGCCTAAAAAAATGCTCAAATAATGAAAATGCCATATGTATACACAATGGAACTTTATTCAGATGTAAAAAAATAATTATGAGGTTTTCAACTAAATAGATGGAACTGGAACAAATTCGGAGGGAGCCATCATACACACAGAAAGACAAATGCTACATGTTCTATTTCATCTGTGAGTCCTCACTTCAAATCCTTATATGTGCTTTTAACTTGGAACATCAGTAGGGACCATGAGTGTGTGAGGAAGAAAGATCTTAAAGGGGAGGAATATTAGAACACAGAGGGTATAAAGAAGGAAGGGGATTAATAGCAGTTTAAATGTTAAGGCGATGGGAGAGTAATCAGAGGTGGTGCTGGTAGAGTGTAACTAACAATAAGGATGCTTCTAAAGACAAATGGAAACCTACTGTTTTATAAGCTCACTGAGATATAAATAATAATAATAATAATAATAATAATAAATAATAACCTAGTTTTAATGGAGGTACTCTAAACAGAGAGACATGCTCCTTTTAGATACCATATGTTATTAAACAGAAATCTCATTGCCAGGTATGAGGATACCTCACTTTGGGTTGTAGGTCAGGATACTCCCAAAGACTACCGAATCAGTATAGGCTATTGATAAAGCTCTTGGTTATGTACACAGACTTGTTAGTGAAACCCTATTGCTGAAGACTCACACTCTTGGGTCATAGGATATGAAGAACAAACAGATGTTGATATTCAAGTTTCCTCTACGCTGGTTAGCTTTAGTAATGTTGGAAACTGCTGCAGGTTCATAGTCGAAAAAAGTCACCAACAGTCTTACCCAGATGAATATACTTGAAGGTACAATAATGACCTGCTTGGACTTTAGACACCCATTGGTATGACAGGAATTTCATGCATATAGGCCTTCACTTTCTGATTGTATTTTAAGGTTGCTCCTCAGGAGGGAGCTCTTGCCTGGAACTGTGAATCCAGCAAGAAATCTATGATGGGGGTGGTCATACACCCTGGGGAAGTACTCCCTACTATTATTTTGCTAAAGGGGCATAATATCAAGCTTCCAGGTAAATATTTATCTTTCTACACACAGATGATGCAACTCTCAGCCCTCTTTAGTGAAGTTTCTCTGTACAGTGGATGCAGATAATAGAGAGACTCGGAAGTGGTCCATGTGCGAACAAGCTCATCCACTTAGTCTTATACACAATGGCATGAACAAATAACATAATTCCTTACAGGTAAAGAGTGGACAGTACAGAGAAGTAACTTACTGAGAAATCATCACTTGGACTAGGTTAACTCATTAAAAGAAATACTATTTGTGTACTCTGCATGCCATTTTAAAGAAATGTAAACTTTGTTTATAAAGCCCACACTGGAATTTGTTCCTATAATTGGAAGATGATCTCTAAAATCTTGAAACTATTTTCACTCAGAAACATGCTTTTAAAAAATGTTATATAATGGATTGTCTCATTCTTCTAAATTGTATCAAACACTGTACATTTTAATAATATTTATGCATACTTCTAATGACATACTCAGCATCTTGTTTTTAAATTTTGGTATTGTGTTAGGAAATTTTATTTGTTTTTATCCACATTTTATAATATTTGCTGTGCTGGAAAAGGTTGAGGACACCACAAAATAGCTTAGCTATTTAAGTGTATTCACGGCATTTATGTTTGATGTATCTTACTTTTATAAATAGTGTAAAACTTTCAACAAAAGATTTTTAAAGAAATAAACATGTAGTGATGTCTGTGTTACTGAATCCTAACGAACAGTCCAGTTAGGCATTGGGGAGAAGGCACAGAGGTCAAGAGTGCTTGCTGACCAATCATCAGGACTAGAGTTCAGCTATCAGTACTGATGTCAGGATATTTACAACTATTAAACTGCAGGTGCAAGTTATCCAACATCTTCTCCACGGGCACCTACATACACATGTGTAGACACACACACACACACACACACACACACACACACACACACACACACACACACACAAACACACACACACAAGGTTGTACCTAGACATATTTTATGAGAGTGTTCTGATTTTTTTTAGCTAGTAGCAGTGCCATAGTTAGAGTTCCTTATGCTGTGTTAAACACCATGAAACAAAACAACTTGGTGAGGAAAGGGTTTATTTAATCATATGGATAGATTATAGTCTATCCTCTGGGGAACTCAGGGCGAGAACTCAAGCAGGAACCTGAAGACAGGAACTGATGCAGAGGCAATGGAGGAGCACTACTTATTGAACTGATCTTCATTATGTGTTCATGTTGCATTCTTTTAGCACCACCAGCCCAAGGATAGCACCCACAGTAAGCTATGCATGCTCGAGAAAATACACCACAGGCTGGCCCAGAGGCCATTCTGGTGGGGGCATTTTCTCAACTGAGGTTTTCTTTTCCAAAATGACTCTAGTTTATATTAAGTTGACACAAAAGTAGCCATGATAGGAGGTAAGGTCTTCCTTTTCCTTGCCAAATCTCTTTAGTTTTCTTTTCTACCCTGCCTCAACTTATAAGCATTAGTACTTAACACTAAGTGTTGATTAAAATTGAAGTTCCATATTTGAAGGTTCTTTGTGCTCAGTATTTTTGTAGATTTGTAGATTCTGCCTAGGCAGAGATGAAAATACTGACTGGTCTGATCTAAGGGGAACATGAGAAGTTTTGAGCTTGGATATAAGAAGATCAATATTCACTGGGACTCTAGATTTAATTTAGATATGTTAATCTCATAAAACTTAAGCACATATTACTCAAGTGTTCATGTACATAGATGTACCATTCAACTATATAGGTTCCCTTGAAAAGATAAAAAGGTAGATATTGAATCTACTTTTAAAAGGCAACTACTAGTTTTAAAATTTTACATTGGATTGGATTTTTGTATATGGTATACAAATTTTGTATATTGATACAAATTTGAGATTGATTTTGTTAGAAAGTACTGTACATATATTTCTAATTTTGTTTAAGGTATTGTACCTATATAGTTCATTTAACAGTGTAATGCAAAGTGCTAGTTCTTGGAAGTTATTATTACCAACTAATTAGGATAATAAATGCAGGTTAGTAGTTAGTCATTATAGTCAAACTTATAGTCATATTAGTTATGTTTTCAAGGTCAAGCAGAGACATATTTTAGATGGACAGGTCATCTTCAAACACTTTGGAGATCTCCAGAATATGTCATTTTAGATGTTTTAATAACATAGATTTTTTTTCTTTTTTTTATGACTATGAGACATGTCTGCTCCTGGCAGCACCAATCTACTTCAGAGAAGATGATGGGTATTGAAGAAACTCCATATGGAGCTTACTTTCATTGTGGCAAAAGTTAGCCACTGGACAAGAAAGTGCCCTCTCATCGACTGTTGACAGTATGCTGTCCAAAATAGACAAGCAGGACACAAAAGAAAGGACTGCTGATCCTTGCCAAGACAAGGTAGGAAAGCTCCTCAGAAAATCCTGTTTCACAAATGAGTCTGTCAGATATGCTAAGCCTGTAGGCCGAAGATGAATTCTAATGTTGCAGAGGAACCTTGAGTGACTGTCATTTCTCAAATTTTTTGCAAGTTGCTTACTTGCACTTTCTCCTTACTCAGTTAATATTATTTCTTCCTCCGGTCTCTGAGGGGGTTGAAGATTAGATAGTTATAGTTTTCCTTGTTAATAATTACAGAAAAGAAACTCACTAAAGAGGTATAAAGTGTATAAATTTGAAAGACATCAAACGATATTTTGATAATGCAAATTAGTATAGAAAGTAAATTAAATACAATCCTTTGGATTTACAAAGATAGGATAGATAATGGAATATTTTCTTTGAATTTGTCAAATGCAAATAAACTAGACATTATTGATATATTTATTGCCTGTATATATTATATATGGTTATTGTGCTTACTGCATATAGTTTTTCTTACATTAGTTATTTCTTTTAAACAAAAATGGGAAATGTGGTGATATTTATTTTTACTCTAATAAATAAAGCTTGTATAAAGATCAGAGGAAAAAGCCAGCCACAATATTAAACATAGAGGTCTGGCAGCGGTAGCACACACCTTTGATCCTAGCATTCAGGCGGCAGAGATTCATCCAGATCTCTGTGAGTTCAAGGCCACACTGGGAACAGAGCCAGGCATGGTGGCACATGCCTTTAATTCTCAGTACTAGTTAACCATAGAGGTCTGGAGGTCTATATAGATGGACAGGAAGTGATAGAGCTGGGCCGAGAAAGGAAGTGATGTAGCTGGATGGAAAAAGGAAGTAAAAGGGCAGAGCACAGAAGGCATATAGGTATGGATATACAGGAAGTAGCTCTCTCTTTGGCTGAGGATTTCCTAGCTGTAAGAATGTGACTGGCTTCTTTCTGCTTCTCTGATTTCTCAGTGTTCACCCCAATCTGGCTCTAGGTTTTTGTTTTTTTTTGTTTTTTTTATTAATAAGACCATTTAGCAATTTGTCTTGCATTCCCCTGCCTACAGTCAAAATATCAAAGATTATCTGATTTCCCTGGATGGTTGTTCTCATTATTTAAGCCATGAATTTAAGATTGAGATCCCTTGGACTCTGCTACAAAAAGTCACAGTGTCTTTTCCTCCTTTTTGAAGAGAACTACCAAGTCTTCTTACATCCTGAAGATATAACTGGCCTTAATCTGAGGTTGTTCTTGGGACAATTTCCATATTTCTCCTTGGATATCACTAGGAAAGAATGCAGTGACAGCACGGCACACCTACACAGATTAAATTCTTGAGTTAGGCAACATATAATACTTTCAAGATGAATCAATATGAAACAAAGTTGGAACTTAATAAGGCATGTTCTTAATACAGACTCAAGCATGGGCATCAAGAGAAGGGGAGAATAGAGCAACGTGATAAAGAACTGTTGTACACGTCATAGACCTCCTTCCTGTGTGCCCTGCATTATATTGCTTTCTTGTTCTGCCTTCTCATTGGCTCTAAGCCCAGCCACATGACTTCTTTGTCACTACCTGTCTATACAGACCTCCTGGTCTTTATGGTTGATACTGAGATTAAAGACTCAAGGGTCACCATGCTTTGGCTGTGTCCTTGACCACACAGAGACTCTGCCTGCTAAGTTATCAGATTAAGGGAGTGGGCTACCACCACCTGACTTCTATTCCTGGTTCTCCGCTAATAACCTCTGATCTCTAAGCAAACTTTATTTATTAACATACAAATAAAATCACATTTCAGCACAGTTAAAATATCACCACAGGTATACTTGCAAATTTAGAATTACCTTCTGATTCATTTTAGTTGTGTGTTTTACTGAAAACTGACATAGATATAGGGATCTACACAAATATTATAGTCTTTCGGTTAAATATGACTAGCTTCTAATAATTAGAATCCTAGAAGGCTGCTTTGTCATCCCTATAAAAAAGATAAAGTTCTGATACAAAAACCAAACCCACGAAGCTAGCAGCTAGACAAAATTAGAATAACTTTATTTGGATGATTTAGGTATTTCATTGCTGCTGTGCTCTAACTGTGAATGAAGCATTACTTAAACAGTAGAATGTTTATGTTCCTGGAGGGAAAGCAATCTCTGAGTCAGGACAATGATGCACTTAAAAATAAACACTGGGTATGGAAGCAATGCTTCTTACTCTTAGAGTGAGAGATCATTGTTGTTATTTTCCTATTATACTAAGTATCAAACCCAGGATCTTTCACACATTTGTCAATATCTCTACAAATAAGTTGTGTTCTGAGTTGTAGATTAAAATATTTCTAATAAATGGTGGGCCAGGTCTTTCTTATTTATGGCTCTTGGATCCAAATCTTCAGGTTACCCGTAAATGCAGAAACCAGGAAAATCAAAAGAGACAATGGAAAGGAGCAAGAAAGAGAAATATTTGGGTTCAGGTGATAGCGAGTAAATGGCAAAGGTGGGGAGGGAGGCTCTTGTTGGGGAGGGAAGTCAATGCAGAAGGAATTGGAGGAAGGATGGATAAATTACAGCAAATGATGCTTCATTAAGCCTCAAGGACTCATATTATTTAATTACCAAGTATTGCAGAGAATGGATAAGTAGTCTTTCTGAGGGAAGAGTCACCAACTGGATAGTTTATAACAAATGAAAATTATACGTGTGAATAACATTATATAAACTGGGCAAAATTCATTGTGCTGAAAAGCCTTTTATTTCCTAGTCCCATGTTAGGACAGGAAACTTTCCCTCACTCATTTTCAGATTTAGGAAATTTGTTATACAAAGGAGTGGAGGATGGAGTTTGTTTTCTTTTGTTTTAGTCAAAAAATTAAAAAAGAGTCACCCATTTGAGAGGATGTGGGAGGAATGTGAGAATTGGAGGGAGGACAGGAAATGGGAGAAGTAATGTAATTTTAATTTACAATTTAAAAATTTTAATAAAATACCCTAGACAAGTACTCATTTGTGATACATCATGATTTTACTGTTTTTAGTGTGTATCCTTGGTATGATGTATTTGAATCATATTTCATGTCTTTTGCTTGAGTCTAATCATAAATCAAATAAACTATAATAAAAGAATGTTATATAAAATATTTGTCTTAAACTTTAATATAACCAATAATTAAGAATAAGTGGGGAGAGAGAAGAGATAGAGGAGAGAGAGAGAGAGAGAGAGAGAGAGAGAGAGAGAGAGAGAGAGGCAGAGAGAGAGAGAGAGAGAGAGAGAGAGAGAGAGAGAGAGAGAGAGAGAGAGAGAGAAGGGAGGGAGAAGCAACTAAAGCTCTACAGTGATGCTTAAGAATACAGCTCAGCGTAGTGAGGTATACTGAATGGGATCCTAGAGCAGAATAACAACAGGGAGAAACTAAGGAGCTCTGATATATATATTTTATACATGGATGAATATTAAGCTATCGAATATCAATGTCAATTGAGATGTATAAGTGTGCTTCTCTTTTTTCCTAAAAAATTACTTCTTAACTAATCAATTAACAAGTTTTGAAAAATTAGATTTTTCTACAAGCTCTATTTTTAAGGTACAGTATTGTAATTAATAAAATTCTGGGAAATTCAAAACTTTCAAAAGTTATTACTTGAGTCATACATCCCTTATAGTATGTATGTCTCATAATATTTAGTAATTATCTTATAAGTATGGATTGAAACTATAGAAAATGTGCACATACACACAGACACACACACACAGACACACACATTCTTTACCTTGAGGAGTTTTTAAATTATAGTTATTGTATTTACTTTATTTTTATTTTTTGAACTATTTTCATTTATGTCTGACATTTCCTTAGAGCATCCTATATTTTTAGACAAATTTTTGTTGCATTAAAGTCAGTTTACCATGATTCTCAGTCAGGACTTTATTTTAGAGATTTTTTTCTAATGTTGTTTTCCATCTTTCCACTTCTCAGTGCTAACTTTGCCCTTAGCAGGCACATTGTTGTCATTAACTAAAAGCAAACAAGGTGTCAGTCACTGGTGTTTTCTATAATTACTTCTTGCCTAACTGGAGCTTGTTTTTGCATTCAAGCTATGCCCAGAGAGGCAGCTTTTTGTTACTTTTAAATTTTTCTGTCAAATATAATTTGCAGCCTGTCAACTTGTTCAGATGGTTGATATTTATCCAGACGAAATATCCTTCTATGTATTCTTTCATCAAAAATTTCAAGAGACATATATGGCAAGCACAAATAAGATAAATTCCCTGTGACCGCAAGATTGATGTTTGATAACTATATAAGAGAAAAATGGACAATACATAGTAATTATACTTTGTGGAAACTCTTAGGATAAAAGGCTGTGCAAGTGTTTATTAAAACCCATCAAAAGAGCTTGCTGTGAAGACATACTCAAGAGGGATTGCCTATATGAAGCTTCTATAAGGCATGCCACAGAAAATGAGTACTAGAAAACTAAAGGGCGATGGACACAGAGAAATAGAGACAAGAGAAATGAGTGAGCTGAAGCCAGGGTGAACTTAGTGATGAGAATCCAAAAATGCATCTTTCTTGGTGTAATTAGTTAAGATGAAAGGTTGGCTGTGATTGATTGAGGTCAGAGTACAGGCAAGAAAATGACAACGCTTTTCTATGTTATTCTACAAAGTTTGACTATGCCAGGGACTTAATAGTATCAAGTTGGTGTTTTCAAAAGATTATTCTAGGAATAATCAGGAGACAAGATTGAAAAGGGCATAATTAGTGTCAGGCAGAACACAGCTGTTACTGCTTAAGATTTAGTTGAAAATTTATGAGATAATGAATTTAGATCACAGAAAATATGAAAGAATGGGGATGTGTTTTAACTTCAAGGCTACTCCTGTTGTCTATTAAAATCAGCACTTCTTAAAATTTTTAAATAAATAAATTAACAAATAAAATTAAGAATTCTAGGAATTGATGGATATCCTGTCTAGAGGGTAAAATGGATTACTTTATTGATCAGAATTGCAAGAAAACTTATACTTCACATCAATTATCAATATTATAGCCATAACACATCCAGAAATAATTTAAGATAAAGATCTTATAGTGCTGACATTAGGTTAGGCAATTCATAATGTACTTCCAGAAAAAAATTATATTTATATTCTCTATTATGTTCAAAAAATGCTTTTATTTTAATGTTTGTGAATTTGCAGGTAATGATCATGTTTCAGCTTAACATACGATATCTTTCTGTTTTCTGTGCGGTCTCTCTTTTCTGCTTCTTCGTTCTTCTCACCAAACACACATTTACTTCAGGCTATGTTGTCTGGCTTGAATACAACTGGCCAGGCTTGAGCACCTTCCTCCAGCTTTTAATCTGCCAAAACAGTGGAGAAAGAAAAACTCGGCAACTTGTTCAAATAATTTTCACTTGTTGAGCTGCCTTGCCATGTACAGCCTTACCAATATCTGAAAAATTTAAACCCGCAGAGCCCTGTCAATGCTTAAGTTCATTTGTACCACCATGCTCTGGTGTTCACACACACACCCCACAAAAAGGCTAAATCACAGGGAGAGGTCCCCAGGGAATACTGTCCTACATAAGAGGGGCAAGAGGATACAATATGGCCTCTGCAAATTTACCAGGCACATTCAGAGTCTCATGAAGGTAAGTCCTTAGGTTTGCCAGAATTTTCATTAATGAAGATGATCCCTACTTCCACAAGATGTGCTTCCAGACGTCAGACCATCCTATTATCTTGGTGTCTTAGTTACCTGATTTACTCTATGGTTTTCTGTTTCACAGATGGTCTTCACTATCCTTCTTAATTATAGCTGAGTTATAGTTAATTCGTGGTGGGTATAATATCTAGACAGAGTTAATTGAAGAGGGACTGACTGCTCAGATAGAATTAAGAAGGATAGAGAAGACCATCTGTGAAACACAGAACCACAAATAAAGAATATGAGACAAGCATTCTACAAAATCACCATTGAGTTTGGATTGTGTTGGCCATAGGGGCCGGTGTTAAGTGTGGTTTATAGACCCAGTGAAATCCCATGAGATAAAACTGTTTTCCCTTTGCAAATATTTGCCAACTAAAAACACTTCTTGCCTAGGGATGGGGGGATCATATCCACTGATTGTCTCAGTGCTGGGACCCTGTCTGGCTTGAAAATGTGCAGGACTTGTGCATGCTACCACAGTCTCTGTGAGTTCATATGTGCATCAGTCCTGGTGGGACTGAGAGACATTTTTTCCTTGGTGTCATCCATCCCCTCTGGCTCACTGGCAATCCTTCTGACTCATCTGCATATCTGAGTCCTGAGGGGAGGCTTTTGATGAAAACATCTCATTTAGGACAGAGCGTTCCAAAGTCTACTACTCTCTGCTCATTAACCAGTTGGGGGAATCTCTGTATTAGTTCCCATCTTCTTCAAGAGGAAGCCTCTCTGATGATGGCTGCATGAGAAAGCATGTCACTAGGAGTCATTTTATTGCTGATTTCCTATAGCAGAACACTAGTATTTGGATTTCCCCTAGTTCCCTGGTCTATTTAGTCTCAAGTTCTTGGCCACCTGAGCAGTGTCAGGCATGGGTTCCATCTAATAAAATGGCTTTAAATCCAATTAGATAGTATTTGGTTTCTCCCACAACATTTGTGCCACCAATGTACCAATGCATCTTTTAGCTGGGTAACCTTTAAAGATCACAGGGTTGGCGGTTGCTTTTCTCCAGCAGTAGCATGAAGAATACTGTACAGTCACATGAACACTGATCAATGGGGTGAAAGGCTCTGTTTAGGCATCAGCTTGACTTTTATATGGTAAATGAGATATGTCAGTGTTGTCTTTAGCAATAGGGCCTTAATACCAGGTTATGGAGAGCAGATAATAGTCTTGGAAATAGCCTGAGTTGTTTTCAGGTTTCCATGGAGGCACTTGGGACAGCTCAATTAGATGTAAATCATTCCTGGCACTGAAGGTTTCACTTAGTGGTTAAAAAATGTCTAACTAGGGCATTGTTTGCCTGGTTATTTGGTGATTCCATTCAGATTTCTTTCTTATATGTATATATTTTAAAAATCTGCAATAGTAGGTTTCTGTATGATCCCTCAATTGGCCCTTAGTGTTAGTTGTCCACACCCATATCCTGTCCTTTACTTCCTTATTCCACTCCATCCCTGTTTCATCTTCCTGGTCTGGTCTGTCCCCTGTGTCTTTCTAAGTTTATGTTTTTTTCCTCCTTCTTTGGGAGAGCTCCTCTCACCCCCTAGTCCCATTTTGACCTTGCAGCAAGTCCAAGAGTAATCTGGAGAGACAGGAATGAAAGGGCTAGGAGGATGCTGGGTTTGTGTCATGTGTTGGAGTCTTCAGTGAATAGAGTTGATGTGGAAGGAGAGGCACCAGCACACAGACTGCTACATGGCTGGGACACGAATGGAGAGATCATAATGGAGAACAGGAGGGAAAGTGGAAATCTACCCGATTCCAGGTCCAGTGTAGCCACTGGGGTTGCCAGGTGGAGAGTGTCTCTAAGAATTGGGGGCTAACTAACCAAGCAAGTGAAGGACGTATATGACAAGAACTTTAAGTCCCTGAAAAAAGAAATTGAAGAAGATGACAGAAAATGGAAAGATCTCCCATGCTCATGGATAGGCAGGGTTAACATAGTAAAAATGGCAATCTTACCCAAAGCAACCTACAGATTCAATGCAATCCCCATAAAAATACCAACACAATTCTTCACAGACCTGGAAAGAATAACTCAACTTCATATGGAAAAACAAAAAACCCAGGATAGCCAAAAGAATCCTGTACAATAAAACAACCTCTGGAGGCATCACAATCCCTGACTTCAAGCTCTACTATAGAGCTACAGTAATAAAAACAGCTTGGTATTGGCATAAAAACTGACATGTGGACCAATGGAATCGAATTGAAGACCGACATTAACCCACACACCTATGAACATATAATTTTTGACAAAGAAGCCAAAAGGGTACAGTGGAAAAAAGAAAGCATCTTCAACAAATGGTGCTGGCATAACTGGCTATCAACGTGTAGAAGGCTGCAAATAGATCCATATCTGTCACCGTGCACAAAACTTAAGTCCAAGTGGATCAAGGACCTCAACATAAATCCAACTACTCTGAACCTGCTAGAAGAGAAAGTAGGAAGTAGTCTTGAACGAATTGGCATAGGAGATCACTTCCTAAATATAACACCAGTAGCACAGACACTGAGACAAACAATCAATCAATGGGACCTCTTGAAACTGAGAAGCTTTTGTAGAGCAAAGGATACAGTCAACAAGGCATAGCAACAGCCTACAGAATGGGAAAAGATCTTCACCAACCCCACATGTGACAGAGGACTGATATCCAGAATATATAAGGAACTCAAGAAATTAGACATCAAAAGGACCAACAGTCCAATTGAGAAATGGGCTTTAGAACTAAACAGAGAATTCTCAACAGAGGAAACTCAAATGGCTGAAAGACATTTAAGGAATTGCTCAACATCCCTAGTCATCAGGGAAATGCAAATCAAAACAACTCTGAGATACCACCTTACGCCTGTCAGAATGGCTAAGATCAAAAACACTGAAGACACTTTATGCTGGAGAGGATGAGGAACTAGGGGAACTCTCCTCCACTGCTGGTGGGAATGCAAGCTTGTACAACCACTTTGGAAATCAATATGGCGTTTTCTTAGAAAATTGGAAATCAATCTCCCCCAAGATCCAGCTATACCACTCCTGGGCATATACCCAAGAAATGCTCAATCATACCACAAGAGCACTTGCTCAGCTATGTCCATGTCAGCATTGTTTGTAATAGCCAAAACCTGGAAACAACCTAGATGCCCTTCAACTGAAATGGATAAATAAATTGTGGCACATATACACAATGGAATACTACTCAGCAGAGAAAAACAATGACATCATGAGGTTTGCAGGCAAATGGATGGATCTAGAAAAAATCATCCTGAGTGAGGTAACCCAGACTCAGAAAGACAAATATGGTATATACTCACTCATAGGAGGATGCTAGATTTGGAACAAGGATGACTGGACTGATACTCACATCACCAGTGAGGCTACCTGGAAAACGGGACCTCAAGAAAGACACGGAGAAATGGATGAGATCTACATGAACAGCCTGGACATGAGTGGGAGCAATGAAGGTTGAGGGAAAGAGAGCGGGAGATCCCAGCTGAATCAAGAAAAGAGAGGGAGAACAAGGAATAGGAGACCATGGTAAATGAAGACCACATGAGAAAAGGAAGAAACAAAGAGCTAAAGAGGTCCACAGAAATCCACAAAGATACCCCCACAAAAGACTGCTGGCAATGGCCGAGAGAGAGCCGGGACTGACCTACTCTGGTGATGGGATGGCCAAACACCCTAATAGTTGTGCCAGAAACCCCATCCAAGGACTGAGGAATCTGGATGCAGACATCCACAGCTAGGCCTCGGGTGGAGCACTGGGAGTCTAATTAGTGAGAAAGAGGAGGGTTTATATGAGCGAGAATTGTTGAAACCAAGGTTGGATAAAGCACAGGGACAAATAATCAAATGAATGGAAACACATGAACTATGAACCAAAGGCTGAGGGGCCCCCAACTGGATCAGGCCCTCTGAATAGGTGAGACAGTCGATTGGCTTGATCTGTTTGGGAGGCATCTAGGCAGTGGTACCAGGTCCTGGGCTCGTTGCATGAGTTAGCTGTTTGAAACCTGGGACTTATGCAGGGTTGCTTGGCTCAGTCTGGGAGGAGGGGACTGGACTTGCCTGGACTGAGTCTATCAGGTCGATCTCAGTCCTCGGGGGAGACCTTGATCTGGAGGAGGTGGGAATCGAGGGTGGGCTGGGGGGAAGGGGAGGGGGGCAGAAAGGGAGAGAACAAAGGAATCTGTGGCTATTATGTAGAATTGAATAGTATTGTAAAATAAAAATAATAAAATAAAAAAAAGAATTGGGGGCTAATGCAAAGGGACAGGAATGGGCTAGAGGGGAGGGCTTAGAGTGTCCACAGGATGGAGGAGGGCTAGGCGTGCAGCCAGGTCCTATGAAGTTCCCACAGAATGGAGGGAAGGTGGCAGGATGTGATCTCTTTTTCTTTAAATTCTGTAGTTGTCACTGTATGTGTATGTGTGTTAAGTTTAGAATAATAGAAAGAATTTTTCTAGAACTTAATAAGAATAAGTAAAAGTGGAAAACATTGCTTATAAAAATTCTTTTGTCAGCATTTATTTAAAAAGTTTAAATGAAGACTGACCTCAAAGGTCTCTTTATGTAAAATAAGTATGATTGCAAGTAGTTTAAACTAATCACACACATATATATTCCCAAATATTTAAAATGTATAATGTTACTTGTATGTATATGAGAAGACTATTTTTCCCACTCTCAGAATTCTATAGTTATCTGTAGTTTTTTCTAGGACTGAGGCCCCATGAACTTCTTCCACTACAGCACACCTATTTGTGTCATCCTTGTTCTGATCATGTTTACAGAGCCATGTTGGTGTGACTTGATGGGTGTAGCTTCTCTGATATTCCTAAGAGGCACAATCTCATAGCAAACTTCCTGTTTCTCTAGCTCTTACAATCTTTCTACCACCTCTTCTACAATGATTCCTAAGACTTAGGTGCAGGAGCTGTATTGCAGATGTGTCATTTGGGACTGGGCTCAACAGCTCTGCATTTGGATCTGTTGTGGTTTTCTGTAATGGTCTCCTTCTTTTGCAAATAGTGTTTTCTTAAATGAGGAATGAGAACTATGCTTATCTTTGAGTATAAAGATAAGCCTTTAGAATATCTTAGGGATTATGCTGGTTTAACAAGGTGGTGGTTGTAGGTTCTCTGCCAAGATCTATGACTTTTCTAGCCCTGTGTAGTTGGCTATGCTTCTAGTACCAGGCATGACTTTCCTCTTTGCTGAGTCTGTCTGAAGTCAAATTAGAGAGCTGTTATTTATTTCCAAGGCATGCCTGTGTAACTATTGCACCCTTAGGGTTATCATGCCATGCTGGTAATTTTTGGAGTTCGTAGGCATTGTAGCTGGGTAGGACTATTGGCTTCTCCTCCCTTGGAAGCTTGCATGGTGCCTTCTGTTAACAAGAAAGCTAGTCTTTAGTGAGGAGGCTTTCAGGTCAGAATCTGGGTCAATTCTTTAGGTTGTCACTTTGTTTGCTGTATGAACATGTGTGGCGTGAATTCTAATTGGTCTTAATAATAAAAACTCCAAGTCAGATATCAGGGTGAAAGCTGAAAGATCAGGGAAGCAGCACAGCCCACCATTGTGAAACTTCTTACCTCTAGGAATCCTCAGACCAAAAGGGCGGAGCTCCGGTCTCCATGCTGTCTTATCACTTCCTCTCTCTGCCCAGCCGTATCACTTGCTGTTTCCTCCTCCCAAGTACTGGGATTGCAGGTGTGTGCCACCACTGCCTGGCCTCTAGTGGTTAGCTCTGCACTCTCATTTCCAGGCAAGGTTTATTTGTGAGAGCACAAACAAAATATCACCACAAGTATGAACAAGTTGTTTAAACTTTCTATATATTGTCATTATCTATAGATTAGGAAAAATTATGGTATCTTTGCTATAAGGTTGTTGTAAGTATAGAGTGATTAGAACTGTCAAATGTGACTGTCACTTGTGACTGCCTCAACTGAGTGTACCAGGCTCTGCTGACTCCCCATGGGAGGCCTTACCTTTTTTTGAGGAGGGAATGGGGAGTGGGTTTGGGGGGAAGGATGAGGGACTGGGGGGGGGTTGGGAGGAGGGAGAGAGAGAGGGATCTGTTGGTTGGTATGTAAAAATGAATAAAAAAATTTTAATAAAAATAAGTAAAAAAGAAAATGACACTCGCATGTGCTCTTTTTAAGTATTGCATATAATTAATGATAAGAGGGATGCTTATAAAGAATTCTCCTCATCTTGGAATAATAACTGCCACTATCACAGTTTTGGGAGGTAAATAAACAACATATTCTAATGAAAGTAAAATGCCCATGTTGTTTTCTTCTCAAGGACAGCAATGAATATTACTTAAATGATTGTGAGCCATCCAAATATTTATTATTTCTTGCAAAATGTAAAGGATTTTGAAAGTTTGAAAAATAAATAAAAATGCTAATGATATGTTCAGCAAAATTAAGTGGTTTGACCACATTCTGTATAGTTTGATATATAGAGATTATTATTGGTGTTTTTCAGTTTCTTATATTCTGCCTTATCAACAAATAGCCTGACTTCTGAAGGTCAAAATGAAAAATAAAAATATTTTCCATCAGCTAGTTCAGTCCCTTTTAAATGGCAAAGTGTCTGGCAATTGCTTTACTGAAAATTTAATTTTCTTTTCATATCTTTCATGCTCCGTGGTTATATAAATGACTGTGTTTGCAATCATACTTTTCCCCAGATAAAAGCTTTGAGTTCAGTCATTGGTTGAACGTTTAAAATAAATACTGATAAAAGAATTTTTATAACCAATATTTTCCCCATTTACTTATTCTTGCTATAGCAAAATTCTTTATACTATCTTAGAATTTACTTTCTCTATCAAATCCTTTCATACTGCCATTATTCAAAATTTGTTTTCTTAATCTCATTGCATTGATTTTCTTTTTTCATATAATGGAAGAACTCAGTAGTATATAAGTATAGCATAAACTAGCTGTTTTATAAATATGAGATAGTTTTCATAATCATTAACTTATTGGACTGTACATTTCTTCACTTAAATGTAAATTCTATGTTACATAGCAATTAAAACATACATATTTATTTTTTTCCTCTGAGACAATCACTTAAAAATAAAATACTTACAAATATGACAAGTGCTCATGTTCTGTGTCAAAATTATAAAGATTAATGTTATTTTATCTTACCATTTTTATATAATTAGCAATAATATTTGTATATTTCTTTAGAAAAATCTCATTGTTTTTTCTGGGGACATGAAATTGATACAGGGTTTCATGTAGTCCAGGATAGTCTCAACTTCACTGTATTGGCAAGGTTGGCTTTGACCTCCTGGTGTTCCTCTGCACCTCATGAATGGTGGGAGAGCAGAGCTCTGCCACCTGTTTGAACGTGTAATCTCATTGGTAGAATGTAGAATTTTCTGTACAACAGCCTTTTGTTTCTTTCATATGAATTACGCAGAGTTCATTTGACTATTTTTTCCTGCTGCAGTGATACAGTAACATATGGTTTTCTGAAGCAAGTGTCTTTCCCATTGGTCCTGTTGCCTCAATTGCCCAATCCCAAGTAGTGTTTTATCAACAACTTAGTTTTAGTTGATATGCTCACTCCAGAGAGGTGGGCAGAGGGAGAGAGGGAGATGTGGGGAGGAGGAGGGAGTATAAGGAGAGAGGCAGAGATGTGGGGAGGAATAGAGGGGGGGGGGAAGAACAGGTGTAACAACTGAGTTGTATGTTTAAATTTCTTTCACAATATTTATATTTTATATATTCATGCAAATTTTCCTTAGTTTCCCAGATAGAATTTCCATAACAAAAATAAGTATTTGAAAATATTCAATACATTTTTTATTGCCTAACACCATGCTATAAATATTTGTCATTATAGTTTCTTGCAGGAAAAAAAATGAGGTAAATAAGAGATGTGAAAGGAAGAAAAAGAAAGTCATCTTGGCATTTCCAGAGAGTATTGAGAGCTGTCCTCCACAGGGAAAATGCATTCTGGAAACTAGGCCATGTGTTAGAACACCGGAGCCACGTTCAGGATTGGGCAGTTCACAATGACCTTGAAAAGCTATGCTACCCTAGAAAGTTGGTCCGCTAGGACTTGAAGAGCACAGACCAGCAGTGGAAGGAACCTCACTAATTTAAGCCACTGTGCTGAAAATTGGGATGAGCTTTTTACGCTAGGCAGACAAGAAATGTTCTGGGATTTGTTAGCAATTGAAGGTATTGACTGAAACCTCAATACAGTTCCTTTCCTGCACTTGCGTGTTTTCAGGGCTGGAGGCTCTGAGGCAATGGTTTAGGAAACAAGGAATCCACTGAACTTGATGTGCTACAATTTTGTTTCAAATATTTGTCCCACACATGCCTTCATTGTGGTATATTGGCACAAAATTTGAGTTAGAATATTACAAAGTGATATTGTTTTAATGGACACTTCTGCAAGTAGGGTCATCAACCATGTTGTTTTTTATGGCAAAGCCATGTTCCCACACACAAAATCCAAACAACTTAGTGTCATGCAAACCAAGAGTCTTGGTCAACCTAAATAATTGCTTGGAAATAAGGTTTTTTTTCTAGCTCTAGGTGTTTTTTTTTCCCTTGTAAAATGTTTTATCCAAGGTTACGGCTAACAGAGGTAATGATTTCTATATTTTGAGACAGCGCTGTAATTCAATCTGTTTTTACAGGCTTTAGTCTGTTGGTAGAGAAAATAAACTACTGTTATTTCTTTTATACAATTATGAAGATCTTTTCTCTGTTTGCATAAAATGCTTTCTAAATATCTCATTAATCCTCATAACATCCTTTTTGGTAGGGAACAACATTATAACTTCAGGTAGTGAGGACTCTTGTCACTCTAATAATAACATTATATTACTTAATTTAATGTGATTGTATGGCAGCCGCTTGAAACTGAGTAAGATTTGTCAAGAGACTAGTAAATAAACAAAAACCACCATATTGAACATAAGCGCATCAGTACAAACGTAAAATATTGACCATGACATTATAGATGGAAGAGCACATGGTGCTTTCTCTCCCATTTTATTTGCAGTACAGTTTCAAATGCTCTGCTCTGTGTAGTGTTGGGATTATTATGTGTTGTGGGGAATTTCTTTTTTGGTCCCATCTATTTGGTGTTCTCTGTGCTTCTTGTACCTTGATAGGCAGCTGCTCTTTTATATTATGGTTGTTTTTTCTATTATTTTGTTGCAAATATTTTCTGTGCCTCTAACCTGGGTTTCTTCTCCTTCCTCTATTCCTATTATTCATAGATTCTGTCTCTTTGTAGTATCCTGGAATTCCTGGATGTCTCATGCCTGAAATTTTAGATTTTTAACATTTTCTTTGACTAAGGTATCCATTTCCTCATTGGCTCCCGTGCCTGAGATTTTCTCTTCCTAATTTACACTGTTGATGATGTTAATGTTTTTGTTTGACTTCCTACACTTTTTTTTCTTGGTTTTTCGAGACAGGGTTTCTCTGTGTAGCTTTGCGCCTTTCCTGGAACTCACTTGGTAGCCCAGGCTGGCCTCGAACTCACAGAGATCCACCTGTCTCTGCCTCCCGAGTGCTGGGATTAAAGGCGTGTGCCACCACCGCCCGGCTAGACTTCCTACACTTTTAATTACCAGTTTTGTTCAGTTTGTTTGTTTGTTTGTTTTTAGTGATTCTATTCCTACTTTCATGCCTTGATTTGTTGGAGCTCGAGCGTTGTCTCTGTCTGCTCAGCCCTGCGGTCCTGCACTCGCTTAAAAAATAATCACTCAGAGGCTTAATATTAATTACAAACTGTTTGGTCAGTTTGGCTCAGGCTTATTGCTAGCTAGCTCTTACACCTTAAATTAACCCATGTCTGCTGGTGTCTTGCTCTTTGGGTGGCTGAATGTTGTCTGCCCTGACTCTGACCTTCTTCTCTCTGTATCTCTGCTTGGATTTCCCACCTGGCTCTTATCCTGCCTTACCACAGGCCACAGTAACTTTATTTATTAACCAATGAGAGCAACATATATTCACAGTACACAGAAAGACTGTCCCATAGCAACTTGTATTCACTATTTCATTTCTTCATTTGATTCCATTTCCTCAGAGTCATTGAGGGATTTATTCATAGCCTCTTTAAGGCCCTTGAACATGTTATACTTTGAAGTTGTTGTCTTGTGCTTCAGTTATATTACATTTCTTAGGGCCTACTATAATAGGGTTACTAAGTTCTGTTCGAGTTGTATTATCCTACATGTTAATAATTGTTAGTTATTTTTGTTGTTGTTGCTGTTATCTAGGTATCTAAGATTGGGATGCTTGGGATGATTCTAGGTGTTGCTATCTGGCATTGTCTTTGTTGGATGGGTATAACCATTCTTGGCTTCTGTTGCCTTCTCAATCTTAGGAAAATGTGATGGTTATGGGTTGGCTTGTAGGATGTGCTTTGTAGGCCCCTGGGTGACAGAAAGAAGTAGAGAGGTGAGCTAGAAGAAGAGCCAAGAAGAGCTTCAGGAAAGAGCTGAGGAGATCCTCTTCCCTCTTAGAAGAACAACCCACAGGGAGTTGTAGATGTGGCTGGAAGAGGGGATCCTGACAGTAAGTTACAGTAAGGCCCCAAGAGACAAAAGGGCTATAGAGACCCTGGATCTGCACCAAGAGCTGGAATCTCCAGTGAATGGAGTTGAGGTGGCACAAGAGGTACCCATAAGAAGGTTGTTACCTAGCTGAGGGTGAGAATGGGAAGGTCCTAGAGCAGGACAGGAAAGATGGTGTGACTCATTTACCTGACTACAGTGTAGAAAGTGTTTCCATATTGCTAACTGGAGGGCCAGCTTCCAGCAGCAACAGGGTATGCAAAAAAAATAAATAAATAAAAATCCATAGATGCTTTGAGGGCTAGACTTTTTTCTATCTGAGGGGGGAAATTAAGGAAACACACATGCTTTCTAATGGTAACTTTCTCTTTTACTTCATCTTGAGAAAATCCTCTCTGAAAATATCTCTTGCTCTCTCCCCTGCCTCATCCTACCTCCTCAGCATACACTCACTCTAACACACTTACGCCTCTTTACAGAGCAGCTCCCTACCTAGCAGTACACAGCCGCCCCTCACAGCCAAACTCTGCCCAAATATGAGTTACATTTTCAGGGACAAAGCATTTCTTGGGTAAACAATCAGAGACAGAGCCAAACTGATCCATGTAAGCCATCACACAGTTTCTCTCAGGCTAGAAAGGTCACATTGACCAGCCAGTGAGTAACACATGGCCAAGCATGTAGCCTAAGTAGTTAGCATTCCTAAACAGAGAATGACATTGAAATTCAGGACTTAACTTGAACAGTTAGTTGGCTGAACCTTGAATGGTTGAGGTACGTCCTGAAAGAGAATTACTGCAGGGGTTATGTCTACTAAAAATGCTTCAAGTCTGACTTTGATTCAGTAAAAAAAACACCTGGGAATTTGTCCTTTTGTATTCTCTGCAGGCCAGCTAGTCTGTTTTGAATTTGTTCTAAGGTCTTAGATAAATGTGTAAAAGACTGTCTTTGTAATGGAGAATACTGGTACTTTCCTGTGTCAGTTATGAAAAATATTCTAGTATTATTTTTATTTATCAGAATTGTACAGCTTAAACAGAAATCATCTTCCTGATCATCCACAGCTATATGTGTGCCCAAAAGATGGAATATTTACATGAGATAAACACACACACACACACACACACACACACACACACACACACGCAGTGGGAAAACACCTATAGCAGTTCTTAGGAAGGGAATGTAGTGGCACATGAGAAAAATTACAAACAAGAGCAACCAGTCATTTTCAGTCAGTGACCTTATGACCTTTCCAGGTGGGGCTCCCCATCAGGGTGGGTCTGCCTGTTGAACACTAGTTGTCACCTGCTGTAGACTCCCACGGCCTCCTGATTTTCCAGGTATTGAAAACTGACACAAAGGGACAGCAGGGTGTGTGTGTGTGTGAGCTGGGTTTGCAGTAAGGTTTGGTGGTGTCCCCAGAGAGTGGAGATGGAGAGAAGGAGGGTTGAGACCCTGCAGCAGTCTGCCTCAGGGATAGAGGGATAAGAATGGAGAGAGAGTACCAGAGGACAGGAAGAAGAGTGGAGATCACCCTACTTCCTATATCCCAGCTTAGTGTGTTCACTGGGGATCCCAGGTAGAAAGTGTTTCTAGTGTTGGCTGCTGACACAAGGGGATGAGGGGATGGGGGAAAGCTGGATTTTCTGCAAGGATGAGAAGCTCCTTCAAGCATGTGTTACAGGGCTGGGGAGGACACTGGAGAGACTATAGTGGAGGATAGGACAGAGAGTGGAAATTGCCTACTTGAATCCAGTGTGGCCACTCGACAAATGTTCTTAACTGACAGAAAATATCACTCATCACATCATGAATAATCCTAAATGAAATTGCTGTTTGTCCTATCAACTAATAACTGTGATATATTTGTCATGCTGTTTTCGTTCGAATGCAATAGTCTTTTCCTCGTAAGCAGAAAACATTGCTACAGGTTTTAATCATTTTGTTGGGTGTTATATCGTAGACATTGAAAATATAGCCACTTCCATTTTACAGCTAAGAGTATTGGCTGTGTGAGGCAATAATAGGGATGATCAAACAGAAATAGTTCCTGGATTCCCAAGCTGGGGCTTTGTCCCTCAGTAAGCTTCTCACTGTAGTATGTTATCTGGCCATGTGTCAGGTATTACAGCAAGCATTCTTTCCTGGGTAGTGTTACCATTTCATTCTGTTATATAATTAAGATAGAACGCACCCACAAGTGATTTGTAGTAGCTCTAGGAATGGTAATTAAGGTTGCTACCTTCACACTGTCAGGTATTTATTTTTTCTTCCAACATTAAATGAAACAAACTGTTTAATTACCTGAGAAGCTACACCTGTCTCTTAGGAATTAAAGTCTGCATCCAAGTGAAGGTGAAAGTAGTCATTTCCAATGAGTTACTGGTCAAGCAAGGAGCTCACTGAATAAAGATCAGTGTTCATCATGTGTGCAGCACATACTAAATAAAAATTTTATAGTTGCTATAAGGATTTCTTTTTCTGATCGTGCCAGCCTAGTTATGTTTATTTAGTGTGTGTGTGAGTGTGTGTGTGTGAGTGTGTGTGAGTGTGTGTGTGTGTGTGTATGTGTATTTGTGTGTGCATTTATGCATGTGAGGCAGACAGGACAATTTGCAGGAGTCATTCTTTCCTTCTACAATGTGGGTCCCAGGGACTGAATTCTTTGGCAGCAGATACAGTTACCCACAGGGCCATCTTTTCAGTGGTCAAAAAAGATTTCTTAACTTTTCTGAATACCATCTTGAATTTCTTTCTTGGCTGACAAATTCCAAGATAGGTTAGGAATTTCCTAGTAGATGTTATTCTTAGTCTTATCAAATCTTAACATTTTTAAGACGTTGCATTTTGTGACTAACCCAGAAGGTTTAAAAATTAGTTTTCCAGCTGGGCAGTGGTGGCACACGCCTTTAATCCCAGCACTCTGTGAGTTCGAGGCCAGCCTGGTCTACAGAGAGAAATCTAGGATAGGCACCAAAACTACACAGAGGAATCCCGTCTCAAAAAACAAACAAACAAACAAACAAACAAACAAACAAACAAACACCAAAACCCCTTAGTTTTCCAGGTAGTTTAGAGATTACAGATTGTACAAAAGCAAAGCCCATAACTGATGGAATGTTCTTGCTTTTAAAGGTTTATTATCTATTTTCTTATACCAGTGTCAAGACTATGGAGTTTATGAATAGTAAGTAAAGCTGTGACATTTTAGTTTTGACAAGGTCCAATATAAAAATCACTATAAGAAACTTATTTCAGATAGGAAAAATAGTGATTCATTATTAGAGACAGTAGCTTTTTAATCTCTAATACCATAGACTAGCAATAGCTATTTTCTACATAGATGATTCAAGTAGTTCTCAAGAGGTAGACTTTCTTTGGAAGGGCTCATTTGAGATGCAAATATATATTATAATTTCCAAGGGGGGAAAGCTTTGTTGTTATAAGCAAGTGGGAAACAATGCCAAGAATACAATGCAACACATTTTCCCCCAAGTTCATACAATCTATGTGTAAGAGGTACACAAATTTAAGAGCAAGTAATGCTGTATTTTCTGCTTATATTTATTTGTGAATAACAGCATAATTTAATATTTTCTCCAACCATCAACCAAATGCTTTCTGACATTATACTCTAATTTTGCAGAGTACAGAATCAAGTGTCATAAGTGACAGAGGAGGTGAATTGCAGGCTCAATTTAATGTTTCATTTTCCTTATTTTCTAGGGGTTGAGATACAAACATTCTGAGAATTTCACTTCTATACCTATGAATCTTCATAAATGCAAATTCTATTGACCTTCCCACCCAATTTTCTAGCCAGTTTGAAAGGTTTGAAACTGTGCTCAAGAATGCCTTCCTTTTTGGCACTCAACAGTAAGTATTTGCCAAGCAGTCTATGACATTAGAATAAAGTCTCAGTCAAACCACAATTCAATGCACGAAGGGTTAAAATTCCATTCAGTTAGCAATGTCCCCATCTCTTTAGTCCTGTAAATACAAAAGCTTTGACATCATTTTAACTGTTTATCTAAACAATCAAAATGAATCCATGGCACATTATGTGATCTACTATATGTGCATTGAATTAAACTTCTCATCAGTCAACAAATCACTAATTATTCTATCCAAGAAACATCTGTAAGGCTGGAGAGATGACTCAGTGGTTAAGAGCACTGGAGGCTATCCCAGAGGTTCTGAGTTCAATCCCAACACCCACATGACATCTCACAATGATCTATAACTGTAGTTCCATAAGATCTGATTCCTTCCAGTGTGCAAACACTCATATATATAAAACACATAAATAACTTTTTAAAAGAAACTTAAGCCCGAAACTTAAAAAAAATCTATAGATCACTTACATTGTATTATATTTTCCAAGGAGGTATTATAGTTATTTCCCTCTGTTAGTTCTTATTCTTGTACTTTCTTTTATCCCCCTCACTGTAAAATAGATTATTTTAGACTGTAAAATGATTATTCTTTAGCTTGGCTGCTACTATCTCATTTTCACTTGATTTCCCATTTATAGGATGGAGTACTTTCCTCGTGTCTAGCTATTATTGTCAGAGCTGGCTTCTTCATCTGTCATACTGACCCATCTTTCTCCACCTGAAGCCCTTCGTCAATTTTCCATTGCATTGAACATCAAGTCTGCAATATTCTCATTATTTCCTAAAGCCTTTTCACCAGGAAGAGGAAAATATATTTCCCCCTCTGCATTGCCCTGTATCCTAGCTCTTTCTGTTTGCTTCAAATTCATCTCTACGGATGTGCATGTTTTAAATTATTCACAGCTTAAATATATTTGTTTTCTAGTGTTGTGCCCGATAAACTGTCAACATTTTCATAAAGCATGTATTTGTCTTTCTCATTTGCCTATCCAGCATGTGATCAGCATTTAGAGAGTAAAGACATAAAATTAGTGCCACCTTAGAATCATCTTGATGGGACAAAATGGGATTTTTTTTTTTTTTTGCATTATGGTTCCATCTCTTCTGTAGCAATGCAGTAATGGAGAATAATGAATGTCTTTGAGAAACCTATACAAGTCCAACACCATAAAATGAGTTACAGAAAATACTTTAACATCCATTCAATTCTGGGTGTATAGATTAGCCAGTTGTTGATATATTGTATAGAAAATTTAGATGTTTGTGCTTTCATTGTGAAGTCTGAAACTACTGAAATAATTTTCTTTGAAAACACAAGATGATTAGTTTTGATTGTATTGCCAATTATATTATTCTTAAAAGCAAAGAATTGGGCTTACCAGATACTAAAAATGTTTTAAAAATAGGTCAAAATAAATCAATGCCATTTTTATTCTTTAATTTTTTGAGAAACTGTAATTAAAACATTTCCTCCTTCTCCTTTCTTCTACATGCTCCCATATAGCCCTCCTTGCTCTTTTTCAAATCCATGATCCCTTTTGTATTGATTGTTGTTACATACATATTATGGGTGCATGTCTCTCTTTCTGTGTTCCTAAATACATAAACAACCTGATTTGTCAGTATAATGTTGCTTGTTGGTATGCAATTTCTGGGCTGACAATATTTTATTTAGAAACATAACCCTCACTTTTTAAAGGCAGAGAACCTATAATGGTACATATAAGCAAGAAAATATTTTCTTTGCATTTGATATTCTGTTTTCCTTTTAATTAAAAATACAAATTCAAGACTGTCACAGTAAGAATCATCCTTTATCTTAAAGTGGGTCTCAGTAATCTGTAATTTGAGGAGTGAAATTTTAGTTTCTTACTGTGTTTTTTAACAGCTAGTTGGTTTATCCCATTATTTTCCCAAATAAGACTTTTTCAATTCAGAATTATTTTATGTACCACTGCATTACTATTATCACTTAAGGAGCAAATTTGTATTATATCATTTCACATTTTTATTGGTACTCTGGCTGAAAGCAAGAGCAATTCAGATTTCCTTTTTCATATGGGGACAAATAAAAGTGTAATAGTGTACTGTTTTGACCTTTTGGAATTTTGAAATGAATTTGACTGTTATTCTTAGTATAACATTTTATAGTTCTTCAGTAGTCTTTGGGAACGAGTTATCAAGGGCTGCTTGTGATAGGAATGTTATATGCAACAACAATCAAACTCCAGAACAACCTTGATATTCTCAATATTGGACAGGGGTGGGAGGCTAATTAGCCATTGCTACAGTAGGAAGATAATGCTAGGCAGATGGGTTAAGGGTCGTTTGTTTTGTGTTTTTTTTTCATTATTAGAACATAGTTCTTGAAAACTTTTTCTGTCTCCTTTATTTTCTTCTTATTCCTAAGAGAAGAGCTAATTGCTATATCAACTTTCCTATGAGGTACTCATTATCTGTTCCTTAGCAACCAAACTTTGCTACTCACTCACATCCCTTCCTTGTTCAACCTCTTTAACTTTCTCCACATTTTGTAGTCAGAGTATTGTAGTGTGGAAATGTTTATCAGAACCCCAAATGTTTTAAACCTCATTTCTCATTTAGATTTTTATGCTAGATTTATCTTTTTATTCTATGACCCTTGAAGAAAAAGTTAACCAGTTTCTATTTATTATCAACAATATTCTTTATGAAAATGTCTAGTGAGGACATGGTGACCCTAATTTTATTATTTATACTGTTAACTGCTTGGATAATACATTATGTGTTGTAGTAATGTGTAATGTGTATCTCACTTAGCAGAGCAGAAACCATGCTAATCCAGAATATAAAGAGTGAAATGGTTCTCGTAGCTCTTGAATATCAGAAATTCTGTCCCCAGTGATCATAGCCAACCACTGGTCATGTATCTACTACAAAAACTTAAAAATTACTGAAGGGTTTTATTATGCTTCAGAAAGAAAACACAAGAATGAACAAAAAGAGTAGACTTAAAATTACTCTTAGTGATTTCAGTAAGGTAACCTATGCAATGTTTATGCAAGATTATAGATATTCATAATTCTGTTATAATGTTCTGTTAAAATGTTCAGTTCCTCCTTAATAGACACTGTTGAGACACAGGCAAATGAACATTACATCAGGGCACTTTAGCCCAGATTCTTCCTGCCATTTAGAGAGGAAAGTTCAGCTGGTTGTTCTGCACTGAAGAGGAAGGTCAAACTTGGAGATAACTTATGAGCCATATTTTATTCTTACGTGAATTATAAAATATAAATTTATAGAATGGAAATATTTACAAAAATGATAACAGACAACGGCTGCAATGCCTGGCACATAGATGACCCAGCTTATAGCAGTTACTGTTATGGGAAACCAGAGCTGATTGTCTGTCCATTTACATTTATTGTACAATTTGTTTATTTAAGTCAAGTCTTAACCCAGAAAAGAATTTTCTTAACAACTTTGAGGATTTTTAAAAACATATCACAATGACTTTAAAGGAATTTCTTTTAAATTTTGTCTGCTAAATACCAACTCCATAGTCTGTTACTCAAGATGTTCTTTGTAACTAATCCTTTGTAACATATCGTACACTGAGCAATTTGAGGTGGTGAGTTATTCTGGTGTGTTGTTGTTTCTCCAGAGTGATATTGAAATTTGTTTTGAAGAAATTGACATATGTGTTTGTATGAACTGTCAGGAGGTTGGAAATCCTTGAACAGCAGCTGACACCCTAGTCCACAAGCAAAATTTCTTATGAGAAAATGATTTTTTTCTTTAAGACCTTTTCTTCTATTTTAAGAATTTATTTTGTTTTAATTAAAATATATTTATAACATTCCCGCCCCCCCCATCTCTTTCTTTGCACCAACCCCTTCCATGTCCTTTCCCACTTACTCCCTCTCAAATTAATGACCTCTTTTTCTTTTCTTAGCATTGTTACATATGTATGCATAAATATAGAAACACAACCTGCTGAATCCATTTAGTGTTGTGTATATATGTGTGATTTTCGGGCTGACCACTTTGTATTCGATAACCAACCAGGGAGCTCATCCCTGGGGAAGACTAAATATTCCTCTCTCAGCAGCCACTAGTTGCCTGCAGTTTACTTTTAGGGGTGAGACTACTCTAGTTTTCTTCTTTTAACATTAGCATGTCTACTAGCATTATTGTTATTATCGTTGTTTGAATCTTAAAGACAAATGTCACCCATTCTCTCTCATCGGCAGTTTCTAGCTTCAAAATTTCAGATGTGAATGTATAGCCTGGAATAAGCTCAGAAACCAAGAGAGTAGAAATGGATTATGGGGTATGTATGGGGGTTGGGTGGGAAGCTGTGTTTTGGAATTTAAGAATGTGCTTGAAGCTAGGATGTAAAGTATACCATTGTTTCTTTTTTAATTAAAAATTATTCTTCTCTCATACATTACATCCTGACTGTAGTTTCCCAGTCCCTCCTCATACCTCCCCTTTCTCCCAGATCCATTCTTCTTCCCTTTCCCTTCAGAAAATAACATAACATATTACAATAAGACTAGGTACAAAACCTCATATCAAGGCTGGACAAGATAACAGAGGAAGAGGAAAAGTGTCCCACAGGTAGGCAAGAGTCAGAGACACCCCCACTTCCACTGTTAGGAACACCAAACTATACAATCACAGCATGTGTGCAGAGGACCTAGCTCAGACCCACACAGACTCCGTGATCGTCACTTCAGTCTCTGTGAGCCCCTATGACATTGTTAATGTCTGAATCCAGCTGCAGCCCATAGACTCAAATGTTCCAATATTTGGTGGCACTGTTTTGAGTGATGGTGGAACTTTATAGCATTGAACCAGCAAACTAAAGGGGTATAAACTCACTGGGAGTATGAGGTTATATCTACTTGTGGTTCAGTTGGAAGCTGAAGAATATAAACACCTCATGTTCTTGCTACCTAATGGAGCTGTTCCTGCCATAGTTCTTCACCATAATGGACTCACTGTTGTGAAGTGAAATAAACGCTTCCTACTTTGAGTTGCTTCTGTTGGCTATTTGGTCCCATTGATATTAAAAATCATTAATACAGCACTAAACACAGCAATATCATCACAGACATGGCTCCCATAATACTTCCTAGGTTCTGTATATATATATTGAAACAAGATTTCTCTGTGCAGTTTTGGTGCCTGTCCTGGATCTTGCTCTGTAGACCAGGCTGGCCTCGAACTCACAGAGATCCGCCTGGCTCTGCCTCCCAAGTGCTGGGATTAAAGGTGTGTGCCACCACCACCTGGCACTTCTTAGGGTTTTTGGTTTAACACTCTAGCCATCCACTATCACTACTGCCACTGATGACAAGCAGTGGAAGTTAAACCGAGAGTAAAAAAAATGTTTGAGTTATCATTTAATCCTCAATTCTTACTTATGAAAAATGTAGTGTTTGAAGGAAATGAGATAAAGTTGGTGGGGGCAATTTCAGGGATGGGACTTTTCCCTTGTGAGGAAATTGTACTTGAAAGGGCTATATGCAGTTGTCTACTAAGCATGTGCACACACAAGACATTACGGAACTGAATAATGAATAAGTCCCAGTGAGACTTCCTTTGGTTGGGATACTGGTTTATAAATAAATGTGCTGAGAGTTTTATTCTTAGCTAAAATTGTCTAATACTTATTCCCCAAAGCTCAATGCCTGTTAAAACTCCCATTGCAGCTTATAATCCAGGGTTCTAAATGATGCATCATTTTCTATATTTATTCTTTTTTGCAGTTCTTGCAGCTGAAGACTTAACACAGACATAAATTTCATTACTGTAATTTTGCTCCCATTCCAAATCATTAATATTGATGCCAAATAAACGATAGTGTTATTCAAGCTAAATATTCTAAATTGCTCCGCAAAGGAAATATACTTCCAATTTTCCTCATTGCCTTTGCAAAATGAAGATGAACTGGAATGTGACAACAGAGATATAGCCAGAAAATTACAGGGTTGCTATTCTGCATTCTTTTAACCCCTAATATTTGTCAAATTAAAAAAAACTATGGTATCAGCTTTGAAGATTCTCTTCCCTCATAAGCATCAACACAGGATAGCATTGATTTATATATTATTATGTTCAGTTAAAGTAAATTCTATATTTTGGGAAAGATCAGTATGATGATGCAATTAGAATACTTCAACAAGAAAATGTAGTACTTGTGTTAATCTCAAGCTGACTGATTTTGAAGGTGCATCCTCCGTCAAGTGAATGAGTTTATTTAGAACACATCAGCTAGTATCATTTAATTTTGAGCTTATAGTTCACTTACTCTTCTCATTTTAAATGTCTCATTTACTGTTTTAGTATTCACATTGAACCACAAGGAAAACATATGAAGAGATTCAGGATGATAGAAAAATGTCTTCCTGTAATAATGTATGTATGTGTCTCTGTATGTACATGCATATATGTATTTGTGCGTACATGCGTTTGTATGTGTGTATGAGTGTATATGTATGTGTGTAGATATGTATTTGTTTGTGTGTGTATGTGTTTATATTTTTTTCTTTTTTGTGTCACATTTTTTTTTATCTAGTTCATGACTCTCTGGTTATTTTTCACCTGGCTTTTTGTGTTAAGATTTTGATTAGTTTACTTTGATTGCAGTGGTTTAGAAATAACTTGGACTTCATAACTGCTACTATTTACTTTACTGTCCTACCTCTGAGATGCATTAGACATGAGAGTTTAGAAAACATTAATGAAAGTAAAATTTTGGATTTTGTTTCACATTCTAGGAGTATATATAGATTATCTGCCAAAAAACAGATATACTTTAATGAGCCCATGTCCTTTCTTCTTGCTTGCTTTCTTCTCTGTAGTATGGCAGTCATTTTTTATTTCTTGTGAATGTTTGCAAATAATACAAAATAATACAAATATTTGAAATACGGTAACTGCTGTGTGTGTGTGTGTGTGTGTGTGTGTGTGTGTGTGTTAAAGAAATAAATTTGCTCTATTCCACTCTGTATCTGGATCCTGGGAGCTTATTTTGACAATTTCCTCTTATCTCTTGTTAGTTTCACTAACTTCTTCTCTACCTATGCAAACTCACTTTTAGGAAGGCTGGAGATACCACTCAAGTTTGCTTAGCTGTGGTCCAGAGATGAAAGTGGAAAAAGTGATGTTCTTATTAGCATACAGACTAATTGTTATAAATCATGCAAATAACTTTTAAGCCAGATGCAGAAAATATTAGGGTGAAAATCAAGGAAGGATACAATGGCCATTGTTTATTTTGCAGTTATAACCCATGGACTGATAGGGTGCCCTTAGGTATATTAATTTGAAGATGATTAGTTATTAAAGAGCAGAATCCAGAATGTCATAGCTGAGGTTCTAATAGACAAAAACACATGTTTCTTTATGGTGGTGGTGGGAAACTTAGGCAACTGTGCATAAAGTGATACAAAATAACAATATAGATTTACATAATAAAATAAGGCATCATGCCTATGACCATATAGAATACAAAGTGTAGGGAACCTACTGTGAAAATCTTTAAAAGCAGTCAATTACTGGATGATCAGTTATTTCTTTGAAGTTGAGAAAATGAAAAGCTTCTTCTAAAGTTGTTTAAAACATAAATTTGGGGCATTTGGATAAAAAACTTCAGCCTTTTAATTTTTATTGAAATCTACTTCATTGTATTTAACCTTTTATCTTAATGATTTCTATTACTATATTTTTCTATTGCCTCCTTTCCCTATGAACTTGACACTCTAAAGCACTTCTGGTTTATGATTTCTGATACATTATTTTTGTTTCTGCCATCAGTCTCTTTCACTGGAGTTTGCTCTTTGAATGTGAGTTTTGTGATTACATCATCTTTAAAACACAGGCTAATCAGGTTCTGTTAACTCTGTTTAAAAATTATGCATATGGCTCAGCTGGCAAAGGCACTTGCCACTGAAACTGTTAACCTGAGTTCAAATTCCAGAACCCACATGGTGGAGGGATAGAACCTAGTCCTACAAGTTGCCCTCTGGGATGCCATACATGGGCCATCACACAGTCACCCCCCCACACATATATGCACAAATAAATAAAAATGTAATAATTTTAATTACAAACATTATACATGAAATAGAAATTCCAATCTGTCAACTATATCTTTAATATCTCAAATACAGATACAGTATACAACTTGTGACCCAAATCCCTAACTTCTCATCTTCACTCACCTCATTGTGACATTTAGTTTTCATAGATGAGGTGGATGTTGGGGTGGGCCAACTCATGGCCCTGGTTCTGAGCCCAGGTACGAGCTGGGCTGGTTAGCCTGCCAGCTTTCTGTCTTCCACATCACCAGTGCGAGCTCTCCAGCCCTGACTTGGCAAGCTCACCCACTGCGCAGGCAGCAAGGAGCTGGGCCAGTTCTCCTGTTCTCAGACCATCCAGTCTGGGTCATCCACATTTCCACCATCAGGTTTGCCCAGGCAAGGTGTGCGGGGGGGTGCGGGTGGGGGGTGGCTCTTTCCTGATTGCTGTAGGGGGCGTTAACTCATCCCAACATTCATCTCCTCTATGAACTGTTAGTGTATGTGAAGGGAATGAACCCACAGATCCAAAACTGCAGGATCTCCATGACACAGGACAAACAATAGGATATCTAAGAGGAGCCACAGTGACAGCCCACTATCAACGTGTAGCAGGAGCCAGAAGCCTCGAACTAGACCAGTGACTCATAGTAAGGAACATTTAAAAGTGAAGATGAATGAACTAAAGAGTAAACTGTGTGACTCACAGGGCCACACTGCAGCTTCTATGATTAAGATTCTTTTCTTTTTCTTTTTTTTTTTTTTGCTTTTGTTTTGTTTGATTGTTTGAGTTTTCTTTTAAATTTTGTTTTGTTTTGGGGGGGAGTTTGCAAGGGCAGAGGGCAGATGCAAGGGGATCTGAGATGTGAGATTGAAATGCGTAATGTGAAATCCAGAACGAATCAATAAAATGAAAAGAATTTTTAAAAAATTAGTTTTTTCTTTCCTTCCTTCCTTCCTTCCTTTCTCTTTCTTTCTTTCTTTCTCTCTTTCTCTCTTTTTCTTTCTTTCTTTCTTTCTTTCTTTCTTTCTTTCTTTCTTTCTTTCTTTCTTTCTTTCTTTCTTTCTTTCTTTCTTTCTTTCTTTCTTTCCTTTTTTTTTTCAAGACAGGGTTTCTCTGTGTAGCTTTTCACCTTTCCTGGAAGTCAATTTGGAGACCAGGCTGGACTTGAACTCACAGAGATTTGCCTGCCTCTGTCTCCATTGTCTGGTTTCCATGAAACTCATACATTTTTTTCAAAGAAAAATTCACTGAACAAAATTAAACAAGTCTTGGAGAAATTATCCAAGATAATCATTGTTCATGGAATTTAAAAATTAATACTAAAAGTACATTTGAAGTTGACAAAAACATTGTAATAGAGAAGATTTAACTGAATTCCAATGAAACAAAATGTGGGAGGATTACCACTGGCAAGAGAATGATATTAGGAAGGAAGCTGATCAAACTGATTAGGTCTCTGTGTGTGTGTGCATGTGTTTGTGTGTTTTAATATAAAGGATGGCCTTTTCACCCCTGTACAGGCTAGTTACATGCCAAGTTGACACAGCTATAGTCATTGAGAGGAGGGAACCTCAATTAATGCTTTCATAGGACTGAACTGTAAGCAACCTGTATGACTGGTGGTACTGGATTCTATAAGAAAGCATGCTGAAGCAAGCCAGTAAGCAGCAGTCCTCCATGGCCTCTGTATCGGCTCCTGCCTACAGGTTCCTGCCTTATATGGGTTCCTGCTCTGACTTCCTTCAATGATGAACTGTGATATGGAAGTGAAAGCCAAATAAACACATTCTTCCCCAGCTTACTTTTGGTCATTGTGTTCCTCATAACAATACCAACTCTATTTGGGAAAACCTGGGATGGTCCTTCTTCCACCTCTCAAGTGCTGGGATCATAGGCTTGCATGCATTGTCTCTAGACCATTCGTATTTACCGGTTAGTACTTAAAGACATTGGTGAGTTAGAATTTTGTCTTGGGGAGAGGGGGTATTATCCTCCTTTTTAAAAACTCATTTAAAATCATCTTCCACACAGTATATTTTGACCACATTCTTTATCAATCTGAAACTCCTCCCAGACCTCTCCACTTCCTTACTCTTCTATTTTTACTGTTCCCCAACTTCATATTCTCCCTCCCTCCCTCCCTCCCTCCCTCCCTCCCTCCCTCCCTCCCTCCCTCCCTCCCTCCCTCCCTCTCTCTCTCTCTCTCTCTCTCTCTCTCTCTCTCTCTCTCTCTCTCACACACACACACACACACAAACAAATCAACAAACAAATCTCACACAACCCAAACAAACAAAAAGTGCCCATTTAAAACACCAAAAAAAAAAAAAACCCAAACAAACAATAAAACAAACAAAAAACCCAAAACACCAAACAAACTATAGAGTCCTTCTTCTGTGTTGGCCTGATCATTTGGCCTGTTGTACTGTGTGGTTGATATATACCAGGTACTGCACTGGGGGAAAAAACTGATTTTCCCTCTTCTAGCAGCTATCAACTGAAAATACCTTGTTGATTAGGGGTGGGATTTTAGGGCCATTATCTTCTTAAAGGATTACATTTAGGACCTTGAAAAGACTCTTCTAGGTTATGAAATTAAGCAGCGAGGTGATCCATCTATCATTCAAAGGGTCAGAGATAGACTTTGCAGTTGGAGGCTTACAGAGGAAATGCTAGGAGAAAAGAGGTCAAGGACTGTTGGCCAGGAAAGGAGCCTGTACCTTTAGCCAAACAAAGGCAAACTGAGGTCACTGAGGTCATCTCTGTCAAAATCATGTCAGCCTTTTCTATAAAGTGTCCATTGTACCATCACAACAATACACAATACATTCCTAACAACAGCTTCACTTCAGAGAGCAATGTATTTCCTGTAGGACATTTATAGAGGGTGAATAAATACCGGTCTGACAAAATCATTCATTACAACTTTTTCAGCCACATGAACAGATTGATTAGAAGCAACACTTCCTCATTTCTCCCGGTAATCATAAATTCAGCAACAAGATTTTGAACATTGTTGGTACCCCTTGGACAATGTGATTTGTGACATTTGTTCTCTGAAAGGTTTAAAGTTGATACTTGAAGGTTTAGATCACAGTGTGTGGAGGGCAGATTTAGACTCTGGTGGGCTGAGGGTTCAGACACACTGGCTGTCACCTGGGACAATCTACTTAACTGCTCATAATCTCACTTTCACAGCTTCTGCCAGATTTATAGCTCTTCTGTTTCCTTGAGAGTGTCATGTTGAGAACCATTTGCTGGCTGTAGAATGCCTGAGGCTTTTAGAGAAAGTTTCCAGTTAGGGCAATATTAACAAAGGAAACCAACAGAACTCTTTGCCTCTTTGCTGTTCACATCTAGACATAACTCACACACACATACTTTTGAAATGCAATACAGTGTTTTTGTAGTCCTGTTACATTACTGCTGTAAAAATGACTTTGAAGCTCCACATTCCCATGACAGCAGTTGCAGAATTCCGTTTGCTATCTTCTGTTAGGGATGTGTTGGGAAAGGATGCAGAGGATAGGAACAAAGCAAACAGCAGGGAACAGTTCAATTCTTCTGGATTGCTGTGGATCAGCATTTCAGTGTTTTAGACAAATATGCTTCAAAGTCTTTTTTATCTTTAAATATTCATTGCATCAATCTACAATTTTAGCACCAATAGAAAAATAATCTCACACCTTGGCTGTTTCTCTGTTTTAAAAAAATTAAAAACCAAACAAACAACTACAGGTACAATAAAGCAGCATGAAAGCAGACAATTAAATAGGATTGCTTTCTGATGTATTTTTTACCCTTCTCAAGGATTACATTTCCACTGTAATATATAACTTAAAGGAACACTTATCCTGTGATTCAAATTGTTTTGCATAAAATATTGCGATGTTAAGAATCCTACTTGCATGTAAATTATGACATACGGTGGTTTAGGTCAAAACATCAGAAAATGAGCTTAAGTTTAGTTTAAGCTTGCTAAAATTTAGAAAGTTCAGTTTGGAAGAAAATGCCAGTTCTAGTCAAGGACATGGGATGAAGTGAAATAGTGAATACAAAGGAGGATTTTGTTACTTGGAAAGGTCACAGAAGTGCTGTGCTAGTTGTGAATTGTAAATAGTATTCTATAGCTGTGGCTCCTCAGCAATTTATTTGCTTGTTTATAACTGATCGAAGATCTAGAAAAGAGAAGCCAAAACAAAATTACTTTTAGATTTCTTTCACTTCGAGAAAAACAAGATCTTACCATGTTCTTGGAATTTGTGTTAGCTTTCATGCAACCTTGTCAGTGAGAATACCGATATTCTACTTATAATTGTGGAAATCCAAAGGTCGACAGCTGGTCCAAGGTCACGGCATTAAAAACTTATAGTCAGTAATGAAATGCAAAGGATTCTGACCCTAAGACCCAGGTTGATGCCTATTGCTCCCTACTGTCTCTCTTTTCAAAATATAGTGTATTTTAGAAGTATTCTTTAAGAAACAGCAGTGTAAAGGACATAGCTCTCACCTCAAGCAGACTAAGATAGAATTTATTCTGGAGCCAAATATCAGTGGCCACAGTTTGGGAATACAGATTAAAGTTACACCACCTTTTACAGCAACAGAACAAAGGCAGTAATAGATCAAAGCACTTCCATATATACTGATGAGTGTCTCAGGCAGGCAGCTCTCTGAATAGTTGGGACATATCTCTTATAGGCCTCAGGTACTGTCTGATGACATTTAGCTTTTGAGTTGTTGAGAGCTGCTGGTTTGTCCATTTATGAATTTCATAGTATTTACTCAATGGTTATGCAATGTTAGCTCACACCCAAGGGTGGGCAATAAATGAATATTCAAGCAGCTAAGATAACACAGGACAATTTTGTACTGGACTTGGCTCATTCTAACTCCTCTACAGTCATTGGTGTTGGCATCAGTCAATCAGCTTTTGTAGAAAAGCTCAATGTAGGTGAGGCTTATTTCTAGGAACCTTAGTTCACAGTGGAGTCAAAGAGCATGTTTTTAGTGGTTTTCTTTTGTTGTTACTAGCACCAACACATTTTTGCTTGCCTAAGAAGACCCACTTTTCTCAAAAACAATTGTACAATTTAAAAGTTAAATACAAATGTATAGCTACAGAGTTATATATGTGAGATTCAAGAGTATTATGTATGAAAAACAGAATCTCATGCTGAAGTGCTTGGATTATTAGGTTTGATGTATTTTTAATAACCATTATAAAACTAAGCAACAAATGGTATTATGTATTGGAAAAATCATGATTGAAACCTAGGTAATTTTCCAATGTCACTTCGTTCAAGCACAGTTCCCTGCAGGCAAATCATAACCTGTAGTAGGGCTTTGGCAGAGCTGGCAAAGCTTATGTACTGAAAAGCATCTGCAGCATGTAAACCTCATCAGCAGAATCCTTTTATTTGTGATACTAAGGGATTCGAATTAAAGCCAAAGTACTCCAGAGAAATGGAGGCCATTTCCAGATATACCATATCGCAGATTCCATTCCATACAGTCTGTACTTGAGGAAGAAAGCCAGACATTCTGTTGATTTCTCTGAAACTCTGAAATCAACAAAATTGGAAAATTTTGTAAAGTCTTTTCTAATAGGCTTAATAGATGCTGTTTGTCTGACATTTGCTCTATTGTCTTCAATTATGAATAAGTGAGTTCCTTCAAGTTTGGTAGAACATTATATAACCCCTAAGATCTTTTCTCAATGAGCATTCCTTCTGAAGATTATTTCCTCTGCAAAGATACAAACTTTTCTTTATCCATGCCATTCATATGGAATACCTCACATCCTATTTTGTACTCTTCACCTGTGTCTATTGGTATTGCAGCATTTATGCTTTTTTTTTCAACACATACAAATTTGGTCACTGCTATATTTCTACATCACCTGTGAAGTTATCTGGAATAGTTCATAATCATTTTTTCAGTTTTCTGAAATACCAAATAAGTGTATAAATATCTGACACAAAAAAGATAATAAGGATATAAAACCTGTGTAATCTAGGTGAGTAACAGATGAACCTGGGGCTAGATACAGTTCAAACCTTGAAAATCAACTCTGAATTAATTAAACCTCTATATAAAATTATTTTGTAGAAAATGGGTAAGAATTTTAAAGCTTCGTTAATTTCATGTAAAATTTGAAATAGAATAATGAGCTATGTATGGTCCTAGATTACATTTCCATCAGAGTTTTGAAAATTTTCTTTGGGTGTCTTTAAATCTATTTCTGTCTGATTAATAAACTCAAGATATTGATCACAGTTCTTTTGAGTAATAATTGAGATTAAAATATAAAGATATAACAGAATACTCAAGATACACTCAAACATGGTTGATTTTTTATAGTAGTAAAATAGGTATATTTAGCTATATGTGTACCTGGTATACTGATAATTAAGGTAATTTCACATATCTTAAAAACTCTTATTCATAGTAAGTACTTAAATCTAGACTACCCTTATTTTTAACTGATACACATGAGATTCTTTGAAATATTTCAATGCATGTATAATTATGCATGATTTCATGGTATGGCTCTACCTGCTGTCTATACTGCAGAAACAATTTACAATTTAGTGTCAATAGCAGTTTAGTGTTATTATCTCACAGTTCTGAGGCAGAGGGGTCTGGGCAGCACTTGGCTGGCTTTTCATTTTGAGGTAAAAGTTACAATCCAGATTTTGGCTTGGGTGGCAGAATTATCAGAAGCTTGATTACAAACTGATGGGCATCCAAGTTCCGTCAGACTGTTGGCATAATTCATCTTTTTGTAGCTGTAGCATAAAGGTTTCATTTTTACTTGTGGGCATTAGCTGTTAGATATTGCTGTCAGTATCCACAACCTGCATGTGGCTCTTTCTGTAGACCTTTTCAAAACATGGAATATTCCTTCTTCAAATCAAGCAATGTAGAGTTTCTCCACCAGCGGTGCTGCAACAACTGTGTGTGTGTGTGTGTGTGTGTGTGTGTGTGTGTGTGTGTGTGTGTGTGACTATATATATAAACACAAACTTTTTGTGACCATATAATTGATGTCTCTATGTTATTTTTGCCTATTATCTGGGGTCTATACTATAACATAGTCATGGAAAGGCATTTCATCACCTTTACCATCATCTGTTGGTTAGTAGCAAGTCATGGGTCACAATTACATTTAAAGTTGGGAATTAAGCAGGGCATGGGTCATTGGAAGGTTAATTCAGAGAGTGTCCACCACAGTCTACTTTATGTTCTCCAGTTCGTTCCCCTTTCACATGAAAATGCATTTGATCCCTGTTTCAAAGTCCTCCAGATCTCGTATCATCACAGCATCAATTCAAAGGACAAAATGTCATAGTTTACATTGTTTAAATATGGTTCTCAGACAACATAAGTTCCCAAGGTCAAAGATATGAACATGGTTCTTCTAGTTAGGTTTTTGACAAAACATGTAACCCATGTTGAGGTGAGCTTCAATCTTACTTGGGACTAATGATCTATTTTCAAGCTCATTTAGATTACTAAAGGAATTCATTTTTATGAAATGTTATGACTAAATGCCTGAATTCTCCATGAGCAAAGGAAAGGTCGGGTGACAGTACTGTAATTAGCTGTGGTGAGGTTCTAGGGGCTATGAGTCCCCACTAATGGGCAAGAATAACGTGTGACATCAATTACATAAATGACTTGTACCTACAACCCAAGAAAACCTAGAGGGTGTCAATCCTCTTCTGGAAGTCTGGTGAATGCTTCTAGAATCAGCCTGGCTTGATAAGAAAAAAAATGATACTTGTACTCTGAGTTCTCATTTGATGTTGTCTCTAATTTACCACATGAACAAAAGCAAGGCATGTATTACTCATCTTTAATTTCCTCATATCTATGACACTAAAACATGATAATCAATTACAGATAATACAATCAAAATCTCTTAAGTTCAAATCCTTTCTCTGTATTTGTTGTTATCTTTTATGAGCCCCAGATTACTTTATCAAGTACTATTGCTGTGCCAAAGAATTGCATATTTAAAGCATGAAATCTGGCTATCAAGTAGTTAATATGTTTATATGTAATTAAAATTATGTGATCATTATTTCTTAGACAAAGAATAAGTTAATATGTGTGAAATGCTGTCCAAGAACCAAAATTATAAGTGACAATATTTAACATTTTTAATAAATTTCATAAAAATCCATTCAACCTGAGGCTATAATTATTTTTGTTAATGTCAAGAATGTGAGTAATTTTTTAGTATATTGATGAAAGGGTCATATTAATTCAAGACACTGCATTAAGTTAACAGACTATGAATTCCCTAGATCTTAAGATTATTACTTTGTCAGCATGACAGCTTCTTCAACAAATTTTAATTTGCAGTGTTTATTATTTCCACATCTTGGAATCCAAAAATTGAATTCCCCTGGAAATTAGTGGAGAAAGGCAGTCAGTTGGATTTGACCATATCCTAGTATCAATCAAGGTATCATTTTTAGTAACATTTCGTTGGCACTATTTTACCCACTTCTTTATTAGTGTGAGTTTTGACCTAACAACTACAATACATATACTTTTATTTCATTTCTCCTTTTCAGTATTTTTATCTGAACACATTTATATTCCACCTCTATTTCATCAGCATCCAAACATTTAGAGTAGGAGCACTTATTTGTACTTATAAGAAATGAGGTGCAAAAAAAAAAAAGAGTAAAATCTCAGATGCAGGCATGTTTATAAGACCCACTTATCTCATTTTGATGGGATACAGTGTGTATTACCTAAGAGACCAGATGGTGGGAGTCCTCAACTGTTAGTTTGCTATGTTAAAGAGAATTGAAGACTTTTGGTCTCTTCTTTCTGTGAGAATTCAGCTAGACACCAACTTTCTTTGAACTGAATACATCTATGATTTTGTATTTTTACTTTCTAATTAATATCTGAAAATAACTGAGCTTGAAATAGAGATGTAGTGAGAAAGCCTTTCAAATAATATTAATCAACTTCATTATGTTGAGGCATTTGGATCTTCATGAGACAGGTTTCGATAGCTTCCTTCTAAATGATGCACACTAACCATTTTCTCTCTTGTCCTTTATCTATATTCTGTCATTGAAACAATCTTTTAATTTAGAAACATGGAGTAGTAGAAAGGATGACTTGATTTTTATAGTAGGGGAAGAAGTTTTCAAATCGTATTCTAGATATAGATAAATTTTCAAGAGCAATTTTACATTCTTGTTTAAAATGTATAAAGAGTATATAGCCTTATCAGTGTCAAAAGAAAGTTAATTTTATTTGCTTAATCTTTATTCAAGACACATATGATATGTTCAAAGTTGAATTGCATCATGAATATTCAAAATTAAGTTTCCTACTCTCTATAGTCTTAAAAATAAAGTGCACTTGAATCTTCTATATTTTAAGGCTAATTTTTTAAATTTTATAAAAACACAAGGTTATAGTTCAACAAGCTTCATAATATATATAACTTCCAACATGGAACAAGCAAGTGATATAGATGGAGAATATCACACTGCTTTCCAGTATCACCCATGTAAAAGGCACAGCATTTAAAAGGAAAGGGGATGAAAGATGATAGGGATATTAATTTACTCTTTCCCCAGCTCCTCATGCATCAGTAGTCAAGACAGAATCTTTGTCAGAATGCATATGGTATGTGGTATGTGTAAAATAAGATTCATGGTACACACACACACACACACACACACACACACACACACACACACACACACAAAGCCAATTGATAGTGCAGAAACATATTAATCAAGAAAGAGATATATAATTGTATTTTTCCTATCCTGAGTGTTGTTTATTCTTTAAGTGTTGAGAAAGTTGGATTAGAATTAAAGAATGGAAGTGCATATTTTTTTCCTAGAAAATAGGGGACCTCAAAATTATTGTTTATTGTTGTGGGATATTTTGATCACACTCTGACACCCCCAAGACTGACAATAAAGTTTGCTTTGAATGAGAGAGTGGAGCTAGCTACTAGCCGGCCAATATTAGTTGTAGAGGTTTTGGAGGGTGGAGACATATAGAGAGACACAGGAAGTAGTAGGGTGGGACTTTTTGGATAGAGGAAGGAGAGAGAGAGGAAGTCACTAGTCACTTCTTCACCACTTCTGTGATCATTCAGTTCTTACCCTGGTAACTGACTCCAGAGTTGTAATTGATAAAGAATAATTAGATAAACATTTCAGTTTATTAGTATGGCTGATTTAGGTTCAGACATATGATTGAACACTTTTAATGATTATAAGATCTTAGTGTTATTTTCAAATGCCAGAGTAAAAGAAGAATGGAAATGATTGCAGTACATACATTAAGGACAAAAGTATTTCTTGCACTTCCTGCTGTTGTTTTAATGAGTGAAGAGATGATTTATGTGCACTCATTTTATAACAATCATGGGACTTCTAGAAATCTGCCTCACATAGATATTTTTCTTAGAGTTCCCGGCCATTGTTTTCCAGGTGATACCTGTGTACATCAGATTCCCTAAGCATTCTGCTCGGTACCCTTTTTGTGCTCAGTTTCTTTCCATGCTCCTCTGTTTTTTCAATAGCAGGGCACTTTCAAATATTACTTATTTCTAGGTCTACGGTGACAATTACATTTGTCCTCATACACTTCGACAAACCTGTTCCTCAGCATCATGGTGAGCTGCTCTTCATTTTATGCCTGGGGCCATAGAGAGTAAATTAACTCTTTTCCCCAGGGCGTGAATTTCTGGTTGAAGATGGTCTAGCTTCACATGTATTCCACTATGCCTCTAGTTATGTTTTTTTTTTTTTAAGTTAGGTTATGAGAAAGTAGGCTTCCATATGGTTTTCATAATCTGTTCCTTTGGGCTAGCTCTCCCCTTCAAAGGTAGAACAGAGAATTAGACAAACAATAAACTAATTGGATCTCATGAAACTAAAAAAGAAAAATAAACAGTACAGCACAAGAAAGTAGAAAATGAATAGACATGGAATGTGAGAAAGTCTTTGCTAGCTACACATCCAAAAGACAATAAACAAACAAAACAAATAAAAAACTGAATATTAAAATAAGTAAACAGCCCAACTTTAAAAGTAGGCTATAGAACTTAACAGAGAATTTTCAAAAGAAAAATGCAAATGGCTTAAAGACAGTTTTAAAAGTGTTCAACATCCTTAAACATCAGTTAAATGCAAATTAAAACTACTTTAAGATTCATCTCACTCCAGTCAGAAGGGCCATCGTCTGGATTGTAAATAACAACAAACACTGACATGGATGTGGCAAAATGGTTCCCTTAGGTGCTGTTGATGGGAGTGCAAACAGTGCATCCACTTTGGAAACCAGTGTGGAAGTTCTTCCAAAAATTACCATAGAATTGCTGTATGACACAGCTATACCACTCCTGGGCATACACTCAATGAGCTTTATAACTATCCTGCTACCGAGACATATGAGCATCCATTTTCATTATGGCTCTATTCTCAGTAGCTAGAAAATGGAATAAACCTATATGTCCTCAACAAATGAATAGATTAAAAATATGTGGCTCATAAACACTGTGTGATATTACTTAAATGTAACAAAAAGTTAAATCATACAAATTTCACGTAAATGGATGGAACTGGAAAAACTTATACTGAGTGAGGTAACTCAAGCCATGAAAGACAGACATCTTAGGTTATTTCTCATATGAAGATCCTAACTTCAGATCTTTTGCTTTGTACTTAAAGTGGAGCATAAATGGAAGTCAGAAAAATAGAAGGGCGCCAGGCGGTGGTGGCGAATGCCTTTAATCCCAGCACTCAGGAGGCAGAGGCAGGCGGATCTCTGTGAGTTTGAGGCCGGCCTGGGCTACAGAGTGAGTTCCAGGAAAGGCACAAAGCTACACAGAGAAACCCTGTCTCGAAAAAAAGAAACATAAAAGGGGGGGGGGCTTTTGTTGTGGGCAACTTAAGGGAAGAGGGTAGGAGATTGTAGATAAAAGTTGTGAGTTGTAATATTGAGGGTTTAAAAGTTTAAGAGGGATATGTGAAAATTAATTATTTAAGAGAGCTCCTCACTACGTAGCATTGGCGTACAACTTACTCCATAGACCAGGCAGGCTTCAGGCTTGTGGTAATCATGCTGACTTTGCCTTCTGGGTACTGGAATTACAGGTGTGCAGCACCGAACCCCGTGCAGGGTATTTCCACCACATTAACTGTCACAGTGAACATAGCAGGCAAGCTGACAGATGTGTTTCAGTAAGATTCTCTTTGTTGTTGTTATTATATAATGATGGTTATTTTAATACTTATTTTATGCTTTTGAAAATTCCTCAAGTGAGTACTGTATTTACATCCTTTCATGCTACTTTCTCCATCCTTCAACTCCGCTCACATTCTGCTCACTCACTCTCAAATCCATTCCCTCTTCTTCTAATTATTATTGTTACATATCGAACAATATGAGTCCATTTAGTGTTGTGTATATGTATATGTACTTAATGGATGAGCACTTGGGGTTGTATATCTCTATCTCTATCTATCTATCTATCTATCTATCTATCTATCTATCTATCTATCTATCTATCTATCTATCTATCTATCATGGGGCTTGTCCCTCCAAAAATACTGATTTCCCATCTCTAGGAAGCCATTACTTGCCTGTGATTCATTTAGGGGGTAGACTACCCCTGCGAGATGTTTATTAGTGTTGTTATTGTCCAGGTTTTATTTAGGTGACCATATTGTTAAGAATTCATGGGTTCAAATCCCTGTTGTAAATAGAAGACAATATCTCATTGCAGATGATCTGGTCCTCTGACTCTTGCAATGCTTTCAATAGAAAAGACCACCAGACAAATCCATAACTGGTCAAAATACAAAAAAAAAAAGTGACCATGGGGTGCCCATCTCTAATAGATACATCTTCAATACAACTCCCATACCTAAGGCTCAGAGAGTAACACATTGGAGGGACTGAAGATTGTAAGAGTCTGAGTGCCAGCATGTCTGCTCTGTGACAGTAGCTTTGATTATTTTGCTACATAATACATGACAGTTAACTGAAGCCAATGAAATGTCAGTTATTTTCTTTGAGGAAATTTATCTGTTTATATCAAAGTTGATAAATCTATTGGCAATAAAGCATTCTTTCTCATTTTTATAACTTCTCTTTATCATAATATGTGCTCTTTATATTTTGAGAAATCTCTCTCTCTGTGTATCTCTGTCTGTCTCTGTGCACCTCTGTCTGTCTCTCTCTTTGTCTATGTCTCTCTGTATCTCTCTGTCTCCAATCAGATAGGAAATCAGGGATGTGGTTCAGTGGCAGAAAGCTTGGCTAGCATATATAAAGCTCCGGGTTTGATCCTGGTACTGGAACAAATTAGCCTACTTACAAAACAGGAAAAAAAAGCAAACTTTATTTTACCTGGGCATGGTGGTCTGTGCCTGTAATCCTAACACTTGGGAGGAGGAACAGGAGTCAAGGCCAGACTCTGCTAAAATATTAATCCTGAAATACATGAAACTGACTAAAAAATCATAAAAGCAAGTCATAGCAAAGTTTAAATGACCTCACTAGGGATTATTGAGTATACAACAATAAGGGTTATAAAATCTAAATATCACATATAACCATCTACATTTATGTAAACCTATTGATTGATGACTGACTCAATAAATATATATCTATAGATGAAATTCTCTCTTTTGAAAACTTAGTACATAATTACCATATAAAGACTAAATAAAAACAATTTTAAGAAAATAATTAAAAATAGAGGAAAAGAATAATTTCCATTTCCTGTTGCAATCAGCTTAGTCTTGTTTGGTTTCTTTAAAAGATTCAGATTTATAAGAAAAGCAAATTATGAGAACAATTCACTTTCAGTTAGAGATACCAAAATCCTCAATAAAAACATTTGCATATTCAATCTTAAAACATGGAAGAATAATGCATCTTAAAAGGTAGATTTTATCCCATGAAAGTATAGTTGCTCTCATACTTAAAATAATCAACAGAGTACATCATTTAACAGAAAGTGATCTTAGTAGACTCAGAAAACCCATTCGGCAAAGTGAAACAATCATTCATCAAACAAACAAACAAATACACAAAGTCAACTCAGCAAGAGGAAAGAAAAAGAACCGTCTTTAATCTGATAAAGAATATTTCTTGAAAATAAGAAATGATACCTTAGTTATGCAAAGCAAGACCAGACTTTAATAAAAAGATAATATAAGATCTTATTTTTTAAAACATTTTTCACTGAAATTGATACTATTTTCAGAAAGGTAATGAAAATGTCAAAATTATTATAAAAGAAACCCAAACTCTACTTGTACATGGAATTGTGTATGTAGAAACTGTTAGAAAAATTAACAAGTAGTGTTGGACAAGACTGTGTAATAATGGGTCAGGTGCAGAAATATGATTAAAACTACATTTCTATGTATCAGGAGTGGAATGTTGGGTGCTAAGGTAGGAAAATAAAATTTTAGAATATCACCAGAATACCAAATATGTTGTCATATACAGATCAGATCATAAAAATTACAAAATCATGCAGAGAATAATTAAAAAGTTGAATAGTTTATAATTTATTCAAGTGGAAGACTCAATATTTTGCTTGCATTAGTTCTCTTTAAATTATTATTTAGATTTAACAAAAATGCTATTTTAAATTAAGATTTTGAACTTTATGTGCTGGTTATTCTGAATTTACTTAGAAAATTGAAAGACATAGAAGGTTCAAAGTAAAATGTAATGAGCTGTGGACTGGTTGTTTAACCGCTCTTAAAATACATTAAAAACCTAATCAATAATGCAATGATATTTGGAGGTGAGACAGTAGTGAGGAATAGAGTGTGAGGCTCTGATGGTGGAATCAACTCTCCTATAAAGGAGGAAGAGATACTGAAGAAACATTTCAGGAGGAAGCAAGAACACACTCCCTCTAAAACAGACTCTAGCTATAGACATTACTGAAGGCAGGGAACCTTTTGGAGTGTGTAAAAATATTTATACATGACTGATGGCAATATAAGTTGTAAAATATATTTGTTGAAACAGTGTTTGACTATTATAGCACCAATTACACTCCTCTGCCTATGAATGAAATGTTTCTCTGTTAGGCAATCCCTTAAATATAAAATCCTGAATGTACAAAATGAATTTCACAAGAATATTAACACAAGCTTTATTTAAAGAAGTCCAACATGGAAATAAACAAAATCCATTAAAGGGAAAAGAGATGAGCAGACTGTGTTATATTCAGGGAATAAATGATTATTTAGAGAGAGAAAACAGCTGCTAACTCAGTCAAGAGACATATCTGAACATCAAAAGCATTTGTGTTGATTAAATTGATGCACACTATTTAAAGTAAGACAAACAAAACCAACACAATGACTTTGCCTCTGGAGAGCCAGGGAGTGATTAGAGAAAGTCAAGAAGGAAAGTTCCAGGGAGATGAGACTGTTTATAAGTTTAGATGTCTGTTCATAGGGCATTTGCAATCTTCAAAACACATCGAAATCACTTATGCTTTGTATATTATGTTTGTAAATTTTACCTCAAGCCTAATATTAAAAAGGTATAAAATATATTTTTATAATTTATTGTTACACAAAGCAATATTAGAATTTGAGAAGAGTATTGGTATTATGTTTCTGTAGTGGTAGATACTGGACATGTATGTGTCCAGTTACAGAAAAATAGTGCAGAAATAAATCCCAAATGGAAGTGTGCATTTCATGATAGTGGGACTAATAATGAGTTATATATCACATTTTTGGTTGTATATATTTTAATATTTTATAAATGTATTGTTTTGTCTTTTCATTTTATCTATTTCTTTCTATAATCTGTGGAATTTGGTACATACAGCTACATAGTGTCCTCTCCAAAAGGATGTGGCCTTGCTTCTCATATGGAAACTGAGTAACTGAACCAGGCATGGTAACTGGTAGCACTTTAACTGCTCTTTCTACCCCAGCATTGTAAAGTGGAATTCAGTTAAGATGGGCATACTGATCTATGCCTGTAATCAAAGCACTCAAGAGCTTGAGTCAGGACTGTCTTGAATGTGAGACCATCATGTACTACCTAGCAACTGTCTCAAAAACAAGGAATGAAAAACAAAAGCAAAACAAAAAAACACAAAAGTTTTGAACTACATATTGTCATGGGCCATATCATCTATAACAATTTAATGACTCATCAATTCATGGAAATGTTTTGACTCTGTACTGTAATTTTCCTTGAATCAGACATGTTGACCCACACGAGTCTACTCACAACCTACATATATATTAACCACTCACAATGGTAGAATCCCATAAGACATAGAATAATCTTCAAATATCATGCTGAGTAGCTGGGAGGCTGATCCTTTGAGAAAGTTACAGAACTGTTTCTAAAAATGTAAACATTTAATCAAGAACTTGGTGGATATTCTATGTTTTCTTCTAATTATAGCGAATTGCCAATTAAAAATGTTATTTTGTAGAAAGGAAACACTGCATTGCCTAAATTACATGTGGACTCTAAAAATGCAGATGTCATAAAACCTAGAGCATATCTTCTTTAAAATGCTAAAGTGGTGACATTAAGTCTATTCATAACAAAACACCTGAGCTAATACATATGGTAGTTAGCTAAATTTAGTCATTCCATACTGTATATATGTTTCAAAGCCTCATGCTCTTCATTGCAGATACAATTTCATCTTTTGTTTTTGTTTTTGTTTTTTGAGATAGGGTTTCTCTGTGTAGCTTTGTGCCTTTCCTGGAACTTGCTTTGGAGACCAGGCTGGCCTCGAACTCACAGAGATCCACCTGCCTCTGCCTCCCAAGTGCTGGGATTAAAGGCATGCGCCACCACTGCCCGGCCAATTTCATCTTTTAATTAAAGAAAATGTAGAAAGTCAGTGGCTGACTCTCATCTATTAAAAAAAGTTATAATCTATTAATATAAACCCCACCTATTCCTATACAAAGGAAAAAGTAAATTGCAGTGTCAGAGTACCTTTAGGATCTCTTTGTATTTTTTTCAAATATTTCCTCATTTGTCTACCTGGCCATACAAATTCTTTTCGATATCATACTTTTTAAGTAACACAATGAAAATTGTGAATTTATCACATTAATATAATTTCACATCAAAGATTAAAGAGATATCTCAAGATTGCATCAGTTGACAAGTAACAGGTACAAATATTTATGAGACACAATGTGATATTTGTATCCTTGAACTTAAACGCTGTAGAAAGATTCAATCAAGTGGTAAATTCTTCTATCTCATCATAAATTTGTTCTATTTTATTTTTTGTAGAAAGCTTGTCAAAAATGTCTTTTTAGGGATTTGGAGTTATAGGACATCATAGCTAATACTAGTCATCACATAGCATGATAGGTGCAGAAACCTTGCTCTTCTACTCTAACTGACATGTTGGACTTTTGTGTCACATCTTATCTTCACCCACATCATCTGCCATCACCTGCCATCCTTCTCTCTTTCTGTGAGACTGGCTTGTTCACATTTTATATGAAAGTGAGATGATGATCCACTATTTGTCCTTCTGTCCATGCTTTGTTTAATTGAGCCTAATGTCCTCTAGTTCTCATGATTATTTTTTTTGTAAATGAGTTTTCTTCTTTTGAAGGCTGTATACATGCATTCCATTTTTTAAAAATTCATTTTACATACCAACCACAGATCCCCCATCATCCCTCCTCCTGCTCACCCCACCTCACCACTGACCCACACCTCATCCCCTCATCCAACAGGGTAAGTTCTCCCATGGTGGGGGACAGCTAAGCCTGGTGCATTCAGTTGAGGCATGACCAGGCCCCTCCTGGCTGCATCAAGGGTGAGCAAGGTGTCCAACTACAGGTTATGGGATTCAGAAAGCCAGCTCATGCACCAGGGATAGATCCTGATCACACTGCCAGGGGCCCCTCAAACAGACCCAGCTACAGAACTGTCTCCCGTATGCAGAGGGTCTAGTCCGGTCCCATACGTATTCCACAGAGGTTGGTCTAATGTTCGTGAGTTCCTTTGAGCTTGGTTCAGTTGTCTCTGTAGATTTCCCCATGATGATCTTGACTCCCCTTGCTCATGTAATCCCTCTCCCCTCTCTTGGACTGGAGTCCTAGAGTAACTGCAGAAACCAGGAAAGGAAAAGGTAACCATTGCAGGGGTGGGGTGGAGTGGGGGGAAACAGAGAGGAGAGTATCAGGGAACAAGGGCTCTGACGGGGAAATGGGAGAAGCAGGACAGGGACTGTAAGTAAGGGAAAAGAGATAAATACAGAAGAAGAAGGGAGAGGGGTGAAATAAGAGTAAAGATCTGAAAGTCATGGGAATCAAACTCTTAGCTATCATCTTTTTAGAGATGTCTATTTAGACTCTCTAACCAATTTTCATCAGGTCTTTTGTTGTATTGAGTTGTATGAGTTCCTTATGAACTTTAAATATTAGCTCCATCTGACATATGGTTCTACACCAATCTATCAAACATTTTATACCAAGACTGAGTGCTAGGTTCATTTCTATCACTTGCTGGGTTCATTTCTATCACTTGCTGGGTTCATTTCTATCACTTGCTGCCACTATTGTGAGGAATTCTTTTCTTGATGAAGCCATCCTGACCAGTTATACTTCTGGTGCTGTGTTTCTGATGTCTTATCCAAGACATCAGTTCCAAAACCAGTGCTGTATAAGCATTTTGTTTTTTCTTTATTAGCTTTATATTTTCAGATCTCATACTTAAATCTTTCATCCATTTGTAATGGTTATTTAATAGTGTATGGATTCAGTTTCTGCAACAGCCCTTATTGAAAAGACTGATTTTCAGAATACACATTGAAATAATAGTGTGGCCCCCAATTTCTTGGTTATCATCAACAAAAAGTAAGCACCTACCTTTGTCATTTCCTTTCATTCTTTCCTTAATACTTATTATAACCTCCAAATTAGAATTATGCTCTAATTAACACTGGAATTTCATTGTAGGTGATCTGACCATTATTTTCAAAAGCAATGGCACTATTACTGCACTTAATGTCCCCAAAATTAAATAAGTAAATTTTTTGATGGTTATTTCTTATTTAAATGGTTATTCCTCAATATATTGATCATTACATAATTGCTCATTAATTTAATGAATACATAAAAATTTCTATTTTCAAAGTTTAATATTCTGTGGTGATATTTTATTTGTGCTGAAATGTGGTGATATTTTATTTGTGCTGAATTAGTGATATTTTATTTGTATGTTAATAAATAAAGTTTGCCTGGAGATTAGAGGTCATAGCTAGCCATAAACAAAAATCAGGCGGTGGTAGCACATGCCCTTAATCTGATCTGATGGCAGGCAGAGTCTGTGCATTCAAGGACACAGCCAAGCATGGTACTTTAATCCCAGTAGCAATCATAGAGACCTGGAAGTCTGTACAGACAGGCAGTGATGAGGAAGTGAGATGGCTGGGCTAAGAGCCAATGAGAAGGCAGAACAGCAAGGCAATAAAGGTGCAGGTTAGACAGGAAGATGCTGGTTCTTTTGGGAAGCTATGGCGAAGTGGTGAGCTAAGGTTAGTTGGTGGCTATCACTATTTCTCTGATCTTTATGGCTTTCACCCCTGTATTTGGCTCTGTGTTTCTTATTTAATAAGACTTTAGAAATTCATCTACAATATTCCTTTTTTGGATTATATATAAAATTAGAGGGCATAGCAGTCTGGTTTTGTTGACAACCTATGTTTGGTCATCGTAAATTCTATGTTGGGTATGGTCCAATTGGGAACATCTCCTTCAACACCTATTTATTTTATTATTTTGTATTGTCAAATAAATGAAATGTGTAATACTTTTCTATGGGTGAAGGGAAAATAACTTCTGTAACATTTGAAACTATAGCATTAGCAAACATATATCTTCAATAGTTTATTTATTAACAACTTATGATTAATCACTGCATTGGGTATGATAGAGTGTAAAGATATCATTTACTTCTCAATTCATTAATTTAGTTATTTAACAAATATTGGTTAAAAGCAACTGTGGGCTTTATCTATGTATCAATATCAGACAGTGATTTGATGTCATAATTAACAAGGAAACTACAGATGCTTATTCAGCGAATGGTTGTGTAAGATGGAGACACTTCTGGGTGTGGCCATTAGGTTCCTGTAATCCCAGCACTCAGGAGAGGGGGCCATGAGGAGTACATTTGTCAATTTACAATGTGCTGTACATTTTCCTACATTCAGACTTCAATCCTGATATATAAAGACTAATATCTTCTCATCGTATGTAAAGATAAAATGACTGAGAAAGAATGAAAAGAAAAGCTTCAGAAGCAAGATTTGACTGACAAGCTATTTGTATTTTGGCCTTGAGTTCAAAAGTTTACTCTTTTAAGTAAATTTAATGTGGATGTGCATGAGATAAGTTTATTTTTTTTTAAATAAGGCATTAGAATTTAAAAAAATTCCCAAGAATTTTAAAATTCCCAACACACTGCTTGGTAATATTATCTTAGAAATACCAAGAGATTTTTGTCTATAAGTATTCATATGGGCTAGATTGATCCCGTGATGTCATATCAGATGCAATAGTTTAAATATAAGCCATTGGGGACCATTCTTAGGAACCACTGTGAGGCAGGGCAGAACAGTGAAAGAATAATATCGAGAGGCTGATGATGAAATTTTCTTTGAAATCTTGGACTGAATGTATAGAAAGCATTTCAAAATTGCCCCACTGAGAGATGGCTCACTTACATTCAGGAGCTACACTTTGTGTGAAAGCTGTTTGGGGCATAACTTTAATTTGTCTGGCTAGTTTCATGGACAGGGATGCTTCTAAGTGTCTCTGTGTGACACTTGAGGGTAGGTGAAGAAATGAACAGACCCCAACAGTCTAATTTGCGGGATATAATATATCTGTTTTCTTTACTCCTGTGGGAAACAGAAATACTTAATCTTTAAAATCACTTCATGACACTAAACCAATTCGATATTTTTTTTTCCTTTTAGAAAAAAAACACGGTAACAAATCACTCTCTTTTAGTGTGGTGCCCTTTATGGAATGTGTTTGAGACATCCTGTTAATAATGTGCATACAGTGCCGGTGATGCGAAGTTCTGCTTAATGGAGACTTTATTAAAATATAGCAAGTCAAACCCAGAGCAATGCACGTGCTAGACAAGTGCTTTCCTGCTCCGCCCTGTATTGTGACCCTGTTACTATTCCTGGCTCTGGAATTGGTTGAAGCAGTATCAGCAGGCATTTGTAAATAAGCTGGCTTTCTTTTTTTTTCAGACTTGTACAATTCTATTGCTGCAGGAAAAATACGGGAGGATTTGGGCCTTGCTAGAAAAATATCCCTTCTGTATATGCAGGGTACCTACCAGCTTTCTTGATTCTTGCCAAATCAAAACATCCCCAAATTCTCCTTACATTTTTCATCCTCTGTTGTTAGTGAGAGAAAGGAAATCCAGTCTGTCTCTCTGTTCCTTCTGAGATATGAAAAGTGGCCAAGTTTGGCAAGAAAAGCCGCTCAGCAGGCATTGTGAATCACTGGTGAAACTTTAAGTAACAGTATTTTATAACTTGGCTCCCTGCTTTAGTTTTATAAAGACAAAACAGGGTCTTGAGCTTGGTGAACAAAGCCATAGTTACCTCTTCTGCTTCTGCCTCACAGTCATTTCTGGGGGGAAAAATCCTGCCTGCTACCACTTTTACATAGCAACATGTAAAAGAAAAGAGCCTGATTATTAACTGAGCAAGGGTAAAGCTGCTTCGCAGAGATTTAAACTCTAATAAGCCCCGACTATACCACTTCCCTTTCTTATCTTTCCCCGAATTATTCAAACATTTCATAGTATCAGCTTTTCTCTTCCGAAAAGAACCACAGTGGCGGACTTGGTGTCGCTCAGCATCACATTACAATAGAATTGCACAGTTCTTATGCACAGGATTCGTTTTCACCATCCAATTCAATATTGTTGAGCATATCAAACCAAGAAGAAAACAAACACATCTAGGCAGCTGAATTGATAATGGGTTGCAGTAATTCATTTCCCAGTCATTAAGAATGTAAAACCCGAATGAATGTGATGGGATTCATCCTCAGGAAAAACATTTGCTCCAAACTGTTGCTGTAACTGTAGCTTTCAGTAAACACACACAGAAGTTTTTCTTTTTATTTATTTTTTTAAATTTAGTTGAAAGGTTGAGAACTTGTAAAAGCTTCCTCCATTTCTGTCTGCTAACTTATTTTACACTGGATCATTATGACCTTATGTTATTCTTATCTTTCTTGAATTTACACTTTCTCCTTATGTTACAAATTCTTCATTAGCCCTATACCTAATATATTCTACTTATGAAAAGCATAAAAAAACCCATAAGGTAAGGTGATACATAAAATTAATAGGCATCACATACTATCTACTAGTTATAATACATAATATTTAGAATATTTTGATAATATCTATTTTTGCAACCATTACAATAAAGAAGTGGGGAGACCAGGTCCTACCTTTTAAAGGGTTCCTATGTGGAGGAGAGAGAGAGAGAGAGAGAGAGAGAGAGAGAGAGAGAGAGAGAGAGAGAGAAAGAAGACAGAATCACAGGATAGCTTCAGGAGGACCTAGATCAAAATCCAATGGCCCCTTCTGTCTCTTCAAAAGGAATTTTTATAACAATGCCAGGGGTGGGTCAAAAGACCTCCCCCTTGCTAGATCAAAGCACATCGCACAAAGCACATCCAACTGTGGACCCTTCTAAACACCTGGTAACCACGCCCATGGTCAAATCATCCCCTTATGCAGCCCTGCTGGGTAAAACAAGCTCAGATACTTGGACCCTAAGTTCTCACTAAGAAACCTTTGTGGGACTCTACAAAGAAGCAATCTTTCTAAATCTCCAAATTATTTAATTTATAGCCTATTTTTTTTAAATCTAATTTTTGTACTCAAACCTAAGAATGTTCCAAATCCAGTTAATAGCTTGTATGTCATGAGAAGGAGGAATGGATAAGATGGGGAGCTGTTTTCTGGGGTTGGATATGACTCAATACCTTCCCAAAGTCTTTAGCCTGGTACTGTGGGATTCTGTGTAGTTTGAATAAACTAACCATGGAGGCAGTCCCAGACTCTTGTGTGTCAGGCCTATGGCTAACAAAGCCTCATCTGTGTCATACTTTGAGCCTGGAGATATCCAAGACCAACAGAGTACTGAGGTACAATCTAGGCCCACACTGCTATGGACTAGTAAGTCTCCTGGGCTACTTTAAATTTAATAAGCCATGGGTGATGCTGGACATAATTTCAATAGAATAGGAATGTGTACCTCCATCTGGACCAGAGATATCTCAGAGGCTTTGTCTGAAGCTACCTTTCTAGTAATGGGTACTATTAATATCTTCCCAGTGTTTTCCCATGTTTCAAGGAAAAGTTCTAAGCTAATTTAGTTAACTAGTTAACTACCATTAGAAAATAAACTCTTGTTCCATGTGGTACTTGCCAGAATTGGCTACTTTAAATAAGGGACATCCCTTGGTCATAAAGGCTGTCAATAATGTGAGTCATATCTTAGTCTCCCAACCACAAAGATTTGGATGTTTCTGGATGTTACCTAGGAGCATGTCATGGTTGGCAGTGTTGCAGCTAAACGATGTGTCCATCGCATCAGGATCAATGTCTTTCATCCATTCCCAACTTGGTTAAGCATCTTCTGAGAACACTAACCTGGGGACAGCTCTGTTGCCTAAAGTTAATGACAAGTAATAGGAAGAGTACCTTGGCCACCAGAGGCTGACAATAATTTTCATTGCTTTCAAATCTAAAAGCTTATGCAACCTGCACAGACTTAGGGAAAGCAAGTAGGTAGAGGTGTATGGTGGTATTTTATTTGTACTGAAATGTGATTTTCATTGTATGTTAATAAATAAAGTTGCCCAGGGGTCAGAGATATTAGAGCCATAGCAAGAGCGTGGTGGTGGTGGTGGCGGCGGCGGCGGTGGCGGCGGCGGTGGCGGTGGCAGCGTACACCTTTAATCCCAGCACTTGGTAGAAGAGCTAGGTAGATCTCTGTGTGTTCAGGGATACAGCCAGCATTGGAGACATACGCCTTTAAGACCTGGAGGGCGGTACTTACAGGCAGTGACGAGGCAGTCATGTGTTTGGGTTTACAACCAATGAGAAGGCAGAACAGAAAGACTATTTAAAGACAGACACACAGGAAGTAGCTCTCTTTTGGGGAAGCTAGGAGCACTGCAAGAGGTAAGATTTTAGTTCTGAGCTCTGACCTCTCGGCTTTCTCTTTTACATTGGTTCTGTGTTTCTTATTTTAATAAGACGGTTGGTTACATCAACAGAGGTGAACCAGGTTTTCACAAAGGCTGGTAATGATGCAGCCAAAATTTCAGCCATTCACCAACATTCAAGACTCTGCTGCCATAGAGGCCTAGAAGTTACACCTGTGAGCTCTGGCCTAAACACTCAAGCCTATTTCGAATTTGTTATAAACCATTTCTAATACTATAGTGTTATATTTAAAACTATATTTTAAAAAGTCATTAGAGTCCAGTCAAAGAGAGGGAAGAGGGATTACATAAGCAAGGGAAGGAGGGGTCAAGATCATGATGGTGAGATTTACAGAGACAACTTAATCAATCTCAAAGGAATTCATGAACTTTAGACTGACAGCTGTGGAACCTGCATGGGACCGGACTAGACCCTCTGCATATGGGAGACAGTTGTGTAGCTGGATCTGTTTGTGGGGCCCCTGACAGTGTGATCAGGATCTATCCCTGGTGCATAAGCCAGCTTTCTGGATCCAATTACCTATGGTCAGACACCTTGCTCACCCCTGATAAAGAGGGGGGGGGTTGGTCCTGCCCCTCAGCTTAATGTACCAGGCTTAGCTGTCCCTCATGGGAGAACTTACCCTTTTGGAGGAGGGGAGGAGGGGTGAGGAGGAGACAGGGGGTTTAGGAGGAGGGATGATGGGGGATCTGTGGTTGGTATGTAAAATAAATTTTAAAAAGTCATTATTGATTTGCAGGTGCATATAGTCCACCATTATCTGCTGAAATTTTTTCTCTTCAGTATTAAAAAAATAAAAGCATTTCTTGAAATAAAACCTACCTACTTTGAATGTAAGTATAACTTATCCCATGATAATATTAACTAGTAAAACTAAATATATGTATGTATGGATAGCGCTTTTATGTGCTTTCAGAACAAATTATCTCAAATGTCTCTTATACAATGAGGTCATTTTGCTATAAACAGAAAATCACTGTGAGCTCAGTAACCATATTAACTAATTTACTAGTACTCAGTAACTTTGGCACAGAAATTCAAATTAGGATGGTAAGGTACTAAATTATTTTCCACATGCAGAAAGACTGGCCTCTGTATTTGATGGGTTTTTCAACTTGTGAGTAAACAAGATTGATCTAAGGAACTTTATAGAGATATGTTGTAGAATATTATTTTTAATGTGTGTTATTTTTGTTTATGCTTCATTTGTTTAACTCTGTGAAGCTATGTTACTGTCCCTGCCTATAACACCTGATTGTCTCATAAAGAACTGAACGGAAAATAGCGAGGCAGGAGAAAGGATAGGCAGGGCTGGCAGGCAGAGAGAATAAATAGAAGGAGAAATCTGGGAGGAGAAAAGAAGTAGTAGTCAGAGAAGGAGGAGGGCTCCAGGAGCCAGCCACCCAGCTATACAGCAAACTATGAAGTAAGAGTAAGAATTGCAGAAGTAAGAACAGGAAAAGCCCAGAGGCAAAAGGTAGACAGAATAGTTTAAGTTAAGAAAAAAACTGGCTAGAAATAAGCCAAGCTAAGGCCAGGCATTCATAAGAAATAATGAGCCTCCATGTGTGGCTTACTTGGGAGCTGGGTGGCAGGCCTCCAAAAGAGCCAAAAAAGCAAAACCAAACAACAACAGAGTTATAATATTTAAACCCGGATCATTTTTCAATACAAGCACATAATGCCAGATTGCACATATTTAAAACACATTACAGATGTTTTGGCTAAATATTAAGCTTTTATCAAGCTAAAGATCTATGATCACAAAGCAGCTATTTTTGCTGCTCATGTCAGAGCATAGATTCAGGCTCTATCAAAACCACAATGGCCTTGGAAGAAGATAGAATGTGTGAGGTCCTTGGGTTCCTGATAAACATGACTCCTCTCCATGAGTGCTGAGGAATAGAAGTATATTGAGTTCTAGCAGGGAAATCCTTCACAAGATTATCATTTTTAACTTGGCCTAAGTTAAGAAAGGGGATTACTTTATTGACAACCAAACCTTTGCATTTACTTACTGGCTTATTGGTATCTCACCCTTAGGTGTATCTTTATAAGAATTAAAGAAATATCTTGAAATATTAGCATACCCATAGTCATTACAACATTATTTACAATAGTCCAAGTAGTGGAAGCAATCCAAATATCTACAGATATTGTGATTCCTGGATGATACTGTTGTCATGTTTTTAATTTTCTGAAATTATCTGAAATCTCTCCTACTGTTTTCTAATAGTTATACTACTTTACGATATTATTAACAATGTTCAAATGATTTATTTTTTCCTACATTGAGAACTATGCTTACCATCTTTAATTTGCTGAGCATAACCTTTATAGCAGGGGTGTAAAATGATTTCTGCTTATGTTTTTATTTCATAAGTAGTTTCTCCAACATTTTTTATATCCCTGTTTAGCAATCAGCTATATTTGTTATGTATTCTCCCTTGGGTTTCCCATCTCTATTCTGTGTTCAATCCCACTCCAAATCATTCAGGACTCTATTCCTCAGAACATTATTCTAGTCTGGGTAATGTGAGGTTTGCCTTTTGTTGTTTGGATATTCTAATCAGGAAATGAAAATGACTCAACATGGATGAGTTTTGTTCCTGTGGTGAGAAGAAATTGTTACAAGTATAAGAATCTTTTCCATACAATAAATAGAGTAAATATTTGAGAATCAGTACTTAGAAGTAATTGTTTTTGATCAATGTGTGAAATGTCTTAAATATATTATAGCTCAACACAGAATGAATTTATTAAGTGAAGGCAGCCAGTGGAATGTATTTTTGACAAAAATAAGGAGACAAGTAATACTCCACTGGATATTAATGTCACATTGTCCTTATCCATTGGAGTATTATTCAGACATTAAGGAGAATTGATGCTGAAAACATGGTTCTGTTAAGAACAGGCACTGTTTCTTTTAAAGCACCTGAGCTTGATTCTCAGCAACAACTGCCTCTAGCTAGCTTCAGAGGAAACCCACCCCTATAGCTTCTGCAGGCACCTGCCCTCAAGTGCACATACTTTCCCCACATATCACAACTTAAGATGAAAGTAAATAAGAAAGAATGAAATGATATTATATTCAGGAAAATAGAACTGGAGATCATATGTTAAGTAAAATAAGCCAGACTAAAAAAAATGCAATTCTATCATCCTTTTTTTATCATGAAAGAACAAACACTATTAGAAATAGAAAGAAGACCAGTGTGAGAAAAGAGTTAAATAAGTGTGATTAAAATGGGTAAATATAATGAAATGTCTTACACACACACACACACACACACACACACACACACACACACACATGAAAATGTAACATGAAATTCATTGTTTCATAAAATGAATAAACACTGAAAGGAGGGGTTATTTAAAAAAATTATAGAGATTTGAGAGTTATCAGATAATGGTTCTCAGGGGAATATTTTTGTAAATAATTATATCTCTCTCTATCTCTATCTCTATCTCTATATCTATATATCTTACAATCTTTATTTATTATGTTTTTCTTGACAGTTTCATTAAGCAGTTCAAGGTGGCCTAGGATTAGCAGTTATCCTATCTCAGCCTCTCTCATTCTGGGGCTGCATATATGTGTGTGCCACCATACCCAGCTTAAATTCTCACTTTTACCAGGAAGATCATTAGAATTTTATGCAGGCATACCATTTTTATCTTTTAGTACAGATTTTATGTCATTTCTGACACTTCTTGACAAGCAAGATAGGTCAGTAGCTGCTGGCAGGAGATGGGATTTAAAAATATCAGGACCAGGGATAGTGAGGTATCTTAGCAGTAGAGTGATTGTATACATAAGGCATTAAATTTGATACCCAGAAACACACACACACACACACACACACACACACACACACACACACACACACACGGAAACGTTAGGGTCAGGTGTAGGGAGGTTACTGGCAAGGGTTTTTGCCAAACCCCTAAGCATGAACTAGTCAGGGCTCCTGAAGGATATTGAAAAATTCTTGTATAGAAGCATCAAGAAGTCAAACCAGGCCAGGGGCACTTTCAGCATGTAGAAACACAGAATGGCAAGTTTGAAGCAAAGAATGTGAGTCTGAATGTTGTTAGTTCTATAACTAAGAGAATTTTATTTAGAAATTGTTTGGTATAATGGTTGAGAAGGAATATAAGACTTTTACCTGAGCACTCTAGGTGTGTGACTTAGGCAGACTACATTCTGGGAAGAGATGGGAACTCATAGTACTAGAAAGGTAAAATCAACCTTCATTCTTTTCTTTCTTTCTTTCTTTTTTTCTTAAATTGAGACATGGTCTTACCGAGTATCCCTAGGTAGTCTCAAACTAATGATTTCTCTGTTTTATCATCCTCAGCATACCAGACCACTTTCACATTTTTGATCATAGACAGTTCTTTGGTAAATCATACTACTTTGATTTGATATTTGGAGTTTGGAAATTGATATAGTTATAAAATTGAAATATTGGGTCATGAAAGGTGAGTATAAGGTCATGAAACACTGCAATAACTCCAAACACAGACTGTTCTGTCATTCTTTAGGTGATGTAGCTGTGGAAGTGAGAGTCTGTTTTTCTCCTTTCACAAAACATGTTGTGTTCCTGCCCTTTCACATGAATTAAAAAATACAAGAGAAAGCTACTGGTGAAATTATTAAGGCCACTCCACTTAGTTAAAAGGAAGATTTATTTAGTGGGCAACTTACAAATGAAGGGATAGGTAGGTCGCAGGGTCTGGGGAAGGTGTATCGCAATCCAGCAGTGTTCTCTGGAGCTCTGCTCAGTCCACCTCCACTGTTCAGGGTCCCGGCACCGAGAGAGCACTCGCCCATCCAGCTCTCAGGTCTCCAGGAGCATCCCCTGGCCCCACCTCATAGGCGTGACAGTTGCCAGAGTCTCAATGGGGGTTGGAACTTCCAGATCCAAGCTGGAATGTCTACCCACTACATCTTCCCCTTTTTGTCTAAATAAGAAGGTTCTAAACTAATACAAGACTATATACAAAGGAATAGTTATCAAATATTGTCCAGGAATAATGAGGGATAATGACCTAGATAAGATGGAACTACAACCAATGCAAACAATATCAAGCAAGAAACACATACTAAAATCCAGAGAAGTATAGAGCATAGGTAAATGGCATGTTATAAAGATCATTCCAAAAGGTGTCCTATCCTAAAGAACCTGAATCTAATACTCAGGTCTCCAGGCACCTCCCCTGGCCCCGCCTCATAGGCGTGACAGTTGCCAGAGTCTCAATGGGGGTTGAAACTTCCAGATCCAAGCTGGAATGGCTACCCACTACAGAAAGCAATTCTTTTAAGCCAGACTACTCTAATCTAACCACATTGTGCACCAGAAGAGCAAACATTAATATAGGTAGTCACATCCAAGCCATAAAGGGTGCTCAGGTACACCACACTCTTAATTTAATGCTATGTTGTAAGTAAATAGTAGCTGATTCTCTCAGTAGAGACGTTGTGAACATTTTTGCTATGTTAGCTGATATAAACACGCAGCTATTTATGAACAGCTGCCTCATTATAAAAGTGCTGACTTACCCTGTACCATATTGATGCTGATTAGAGGGTAGACACCAACTCACTGCATTCTAGAGTCTGGGAGTTTTGTCCTTAGGAATATTTTTACACCCCAAGGAAGCTTAATGAGTGATTCAGCTGTTAATAAAACCCCTGCTTCAGACTTTCTAATTTTTCCCCCTCAAGACTACAGATTTCATAGGAGTAACATTTGAATCTGTTTTCTAGACTGAATTTCACAGTAAGAACTGTTGTTAATTACAAACCCACTTTTTGAAAAGACATTTTCAAAATACTATTTCCTCTATTCTATACATGAATTCATTGTTACAAAAATTTTTGTTCCAGGCAATGTGCATATATATGTATATGTATATAATATGTGTGGAACACATGTAATATGTCTTCTTAAAGGGCCAAAGCCAGAAAATAATACTTTTTAAAGGATAGTTAATAGCAATTGTTAAGTATCCAAAGATAATACAAGATACAGAGTTGGTCTAGCAAGTATATTATGTTTTTATTTGGAAGGTGAATGACTTCTCAAAGGAGGTAGCACAAAGATGTAAAGCATGTGCAAATCCAGCCAAATAGACAAGAAGGGGATATCTTTTCCAGAAGTGCATGTGGCCTGACATCCCATCCTCACAGAAGCAGTAGAAGCATGGATAACTAACAACAATTCAATGTGGTTGGATTAAGAATTTAGGGAGATTAGAAGATTGGAGCTGAAGCCGAGATATTTGGTGTGAGTTGCTCATCAAAGGTGCTTTGTTCTTGGCTAAGGAGACTGGGCTTCATCCTGTAATTAACAGCAAGCCATTAATTGGTTTCAAGCAGAGTAGTGATGGTTTTATATATTCTGCTGTGGCAAAAATCACTTTCAGGGAAGATTTGGGTTGAATAACAGAAAGAAAGCTTGGACCCAGGAACCAAAACTCCATGAATGTTTTGGGGGTATATGTTTTCATACAAGCCACAGGAAAGATATAATTTAAAAAAAGTAATTTCAGAGGTAACAAGAGAGAGGAAACTAATAGCATGGATAAAATTCCAATGACAAATATCTAGCATATTGTGAAAGAAAAAAAAACATGGTGGAAGCATGATTGCTAAGAATACTCACATTTAGATTTGCATGTAAAAACAGCAAGAATGAAAATGCCAGAACAAGACACCATAGAGAGTGGAGTAAGAGGAACCCAATACACATATAATCCTTTTGAAGTCTGTGGTGTTTTCCTTTTGTATGCTGCCAACTCACTTGCTCTCATGTTATGTACATCCTTGTTTATATATACTTGAGCTATTTGCTAATTGTCCATTTTGTAATTTCCTGAACTTATCTTTGCTGCTGATATTTTTCTGCATTATCTTTTAAATTTTTCTGACATAAAAAGTATAACAGTCAGTGAAGAGTATGGGATTTATAACAGATGAGTCATAAAACCTCTTAATAAAAATTTCATCTTTGAATCATATGATAGATATATGATAAAAGTTTTATGTAACTTTCTCTAACTGAATACTAAATTCTAGTTTTTCAGAATACATGATAGTTTAGAAGTCTTGTATAATCAAACACTGATTTCCCCTGCTTTTGTTTTGAGCATGTGAAGTAAGAAGAACCCTTAAATATTGTTTAAAAATAGAATTTTGAAGCATAAGTCAAATGTTGTGTGTATATTTAAATATTAAAGATGTGTAGAAGGAGCAGCATGTGATGGCAATACTCAAAAGGGGGGAGTAGGAACTCATAAGTATCAGAAGTAGATGTCCATCCTGGGCAACGGCGAGTTCAAGGCAAACCCAGACTCTATAGTAAGACCATTTTCAAAAAACCAATAGCTAGGGATGTAGCTCAGTTGAGATAATGGGTGTCTAGTGTGCACAAGGTTCTGAGTTTGAACTACAGCACTGCATGAACAAAGTAGGGATTAAAGTGAAATTCAAGTAAACCTAAAACCCATAAAAACTATTTAAAAGCTTGAACACTCTTTTAATAACATTAAATAAATTTATGCTTTATCTTGATTTCTATTTTATTACCATTTGAACCTTCCAGTTCCTTCTGTCCTTCTCCAGAATCTATTTTGGTGAGTCTTCCTCACCCTTTCCCTTCACACACTCTCCCCAATCCACCGTGTCTAGCCTGGGTCTCACATCCAATGTCCAGGCCTAGTCTGGCCTCTACTGCCTTCAATGCAGTTCAATTCTAGGCTTCCACCAGAACCCACCATGACTGTTGACTAACCCACAGGCCCCGTAAAACACCACATCCAACCTCTGCATCAGCCAGAATGAAGGTCAGGTTCAGTTCGTTACTGTGGTGGTTGGCTGGAGTAGAGTGATTATTACCTAAATATTGCAGCCAGAGTGTCTCTCTCCTTGACCTTTGTTTTATCAGGCTGCACTTTCTCTGGAACATTAGTCTTTCCATTTTATTCAGCTCCTAGTCTCTCACACAAATAGCAAAACTATCACCCAAGGACTCAGTGCCATGTCAGACCTTCAAGGCCTCTTGGCTGGTCTACATTCTTTTCGTTGGAGTCTTTCGTTTGCTTGATAGATAATGGACAGGCCTTTAGCAGTATTTACCAGGGAAAATAAGTCTGCTTTATCTTCTATAGTTGGAAGCCCTAGCTAGTTTTGAAATATTAAACAAAACAGTAAATAAATTCAGTAACGTACTGTTATACACTTTCCATAAGAACTCATGATACAGAAAGACAGCAGTGGAATGATAAAAATAGACAAACAATAGTCATGACGAACCATAATCATGTCTTAAAAACAACTGTATATCTATATCAAGCAGAATAATGGTAAGGAAAATCATTTTTTCCAGCTGTAAAGAGATTGTTCACTGAAATTTTATTTAGCTGGGAAGATATATAATTTAAAGTACTTATCATTTTCTAAAATGTACAATATAAATGGTAAAATAAAAATAGTGAAAGTCAAGTGTATCATGTATACCGTTCTATATAGCTTTTACATTAATCTAACAACAGAAATATAAAAAATTTGAATAGCACCATTAATACCAACTTAAAATACATCCATAACTCGATGTTTGTGCTGTTTATAAAGCATACACTATTTTTGAGCACACATGGAATGTTTGTAAACAGTACCTCTCCACTCTTTTGGAGTGGGCCTTCAGTCAAATCAGATATTGGTTGGTCACTCCCACAACTTTTGTGTCACTATCCCACTAGCATATCTTGCAGGCAGAATACCATTGCAGATAAGAGGGTTTGTGGCTGGTGTTTACTTTTTTCTTTTGGTAGCATGCAGAGGGTCTTCCTGTAGCAAAGATACTAGAATGTAAGGGCAAAGGCTCCATGTCGGCCGTGGCTTTTCCATGTTTAATGAGTTGTATAGGTGTTGTCTTCAGCAATGGGGGGCTTGCTGTCAATTCGTGGAGAGCAACTAATAGCCTTGGCAACAGGCTGGGATTTGGGGTATTATTATGGGAACCCTTTGGCCAACAATTCAATGAGATGTAACCTAATCCTGGTACTGAAAGCTTCACTGGGTAACAAGAGATGGCCAGTTGAAGGCTTTGTCTTCCTAATTATTTATCAATTTCATATAGAATGCCTTCATATATGTATATAATTTAGAAAGTTTCTACTGTATGGCTTCCATACTACACCTCAGATGTCACTTAATTTTAGTTATCTCTGTAGATGTAATGGTCTTATTAAATAAGAAACACAGAGCCAAATGCAGAGTTAAAAGCCCAAGAGGTCAGAGCAGTAGCTAAGAGCTGAGACTAAAACCACCTTCTTACCACCCGCTGTCACTGCTGTTTTTCCCCTGAGAAAGAGACCTACTTCGTGTGTGTCTGTCTTTTTATTGACTTTCTATTCTGCCTTCTCATTGGTTACAAACCCAACCACATGACCTCCTCTTTACTGTCTGTCTATACAGACCTCCAGGTCTCTATGGTTGGTATTGAGATTAAAGGCGTGTGTCTCCAAGCTGACTATGTCCTTGAACACACAGACTCTGCCTGCCATGTGATCAGATTAAAGGTGTGCGCCACCACTGCCCACCTTCTGCTATGGCTTGCTATTAGCTCTGACCCCCAGGCAACTTTATTTATTAACATACAAACATAATCACACTTCAACACAAATAAAATATCACCATGTATCTCTCCTCATATTCCATCTTTTGTCTCCCATGCCCCTCATCCCCTCTCGGCCCTCCTATTTCAGAACTCTTATCGATCCATAACTATCTCTTCTATCTTCTTTTCCTAAGGAGGTCTATCTGCTCCTCTTCCCTCAGTTCCTTACTCTGTACTTAATCTCTGTGGCTCGATGGATTGTATCTTGGTTATCACTGACTTAAGAGCAAATACCTATATATAAGCAAATACATACTATATTTGTCTTTGTGGGTCTGGGATACCTCACTTAGGTTGAATTTTTCTAGTTCTTCAAAGATATTTAAAGGCTGAAGGATCTTTGGAAAAACCCTGGGACTTATAAAGAATGCAAAGAAAGGTATATTCAATACATTTCTGAGCACATGAGTGCCTTTTAAACTTACTCATGAAAAGTAATAAATGAATAATTTTACAATTAGTATTATCAAGAAAGAATATGCAGTAAAATCTAGTTATGATGTGTGCTTTCTTACAAATACTTTCAAAGTGTTAATTTACTATTAAAATTCAACACATTTAAAGACTTCAATTTATCTTTTTTTTAATTTAATGTCGGTATCACTTAGGTGTTGACTTTGATACTTCATATTGAAAAGGTAAACCTCATGTACTATGTATGCAAGCATTAACAAAGCCATTGAAAGCACATTGCACTCAGGAGGCTCATACATTTGGTGTACTTCAACACATTTTATTTTTCCTTCAAAATATAACAGACTCAAAAGCCCATATACTTCACTGAGAATTGAGATTAGTTAAATAATAGTTTAACTAATAGCTTGGGCACATGACTGATAAATCAGAATCATGATTACCAGAGAGAGGGGGGAAAACAGGAAGGGAGATGTGTGCAAAAAGTTGCCCTTCTGCTGAAAAATCAATTGCTTTTCTCTTGAAAAGTCAATCACCATCATTTCAGGAAGATGAGAAGTTTCTTTAATTAGATATTCACAGGTACAAGACAAGGAAAGTGGTTTTCTCTCAGTGTGATGATGTTCACAGGGTGAAGAATCAGATTCCTAACTCAGCTTCTTTGAAATGCTGGTCCAGAGTTATAGCTGTCAGTCTCTTGTTGGGCAGCATCACCAGCCCTCCAGTTTGTGTCAGTCCCCGGCACAACAAGGAGACTGAAGCATAAATCCTAATCTAGAGGGTGGATGGTGGATTGTCCCTTAAAGCAGTCAGTGTATAACAAATTGCTATCCCTGGATGAAAAATAAGGTCATGAAGATTTAAATGTGGCAAGGAAGAAGAAGGTGATGTCTGCTCAGGAAAGATACTTAGGGTGAATCCATCTGTGGTAATAGATTAATTGCCTTCATTAACAAAGATGTATATCTCACGCCAACTATCAATAAATGTTTCAGATTTACTCAGGAGCGGTTGCTCTGTTGATACAGGAGATAAAACCCATTTTAAACAGGAAAAAAATATCAAAGTATCTACTAAATGGATCTCTAAAATTTTCTCTAATTTAAAAGAGGTTTGTAATAAAGTATAATTATATATTAAGTAAAGAAGTGAGGATCATAAGAGAGATACTTTAATAAACCTCTTTACATCTAATGAATCATTTTTATAAGACTCTGTAGTTCAAAGGTAGATAGATACAGATAGATGAGAGGGTGGGATCCGAGTGAAAGAAACTAACCCTACTTTGCTTGCATGTTAGTCAGACTTTAAGAGAATTAAGTTCTTTAAAATTCATTTAATTCACACTAACCCATCTTGCCTCAGAGGTTTCACATCTTCGCTTCAAATCATGACTCCTAATCTTCTTGATTCCATTATTATATCCTTAATGTAATTGGCATATACTAAAAAAAACACTTCAATGCCAAAATATAGATCCTTAAACAAATTTCCATCTTTCCTTAATGGACTTCAGAACATGTGGTATTTAATTAAAAGGACTGAATTCCACAGCATGTAATGCTAAGCATTTCAAACTCATTTTAGTAGAGTGGGCTGGGTAAATCTGGCCAGGTTCTCTTTGGTGCCTGTGATGAGTCTAACATCCTGTATCTTGAGAATAAATGCTTGTATTATCTATCCCAACTGTGGTACAGACTGTGGTCAATGACAGAGAAACTGTTCTTTTTACTCTTTTGAGTATTACTATACCATAAGAAAAGAGGAATAAAATGTCATGTTAAATTTGGGCAGAAGGCTCTGCTATTTAATCCTTCATTAGTTCATTCATTTATTCAGAAATACTCATCAAACATTTATTATGTCTGAGGCAACCTGTGGGTAATGATTCCTTTCACAGGGGTCACCAAAGACTATTGGAATACATATATATTTACATTATGATTCAGAACAATAGCAAATTTACAGTTATGAAGTATCAATGGAAATAATTTTATGATTGGGGATCACCACAATATGACAAACTGTATTCAAGGGTTGCAGAATCATTGATTTATATGAATGTGTTTGTGGCAAATGATTAAACATTTACTAATAATTAATATAGAGATTAAATGTATTAGATAATAAAACACTTCAAAATAGCCGGGCGGTGGTGGCGCACGCCTTTAATCCCAGCACTCGGGAGGCAGAGGCAGGCGGATCTCTGTGAGTTCGAGGCCAGCCTGGGCTACCAAGTGAGTTCCAGGAAAGGCGCAAAGCTACACAGAGAAACCCTGTCTCGAAAAACCAAAAAAAAAAAAAAAAAACACTTCAAAATAATTACAAATAATTAAAATACTTTAGTTCGTTGGTGTATTTTTATTCTTATTCTACAATAGGGAAAGTGAAGCTTATAAATTCTAATATACATGTACTCATAAACCAATAAAACAGAGACCTTCAGCCATCACTGTGAACACTCTGATCTCCAGTTTTGTTTTTCTGGGTGTTCTGGGAAAACCAACCAACCATCAAACAGAAACAAAAACCTGACAAGGACTCCCTCCTTGACCAATGTTTACCGTGATGCTGAATTCTCTTGGTGATGGCCAAGCACTTACTTGCCCATTGACTCCATTACTTTACTTTGAGCTGTAAGCCATCTACTTGCACTGACTGTACATGGACCAGAGTTCAGTCTCTCACACCTACTGCAATAATCTTATATAAAATTTCTTTCTTTTGAAATTTCATTTGGTACAACAACTTTTCTTTGGCAAAGACCAGAACAGTGTTTCTAAACAAAGAACACAAGCCATGGTGAATTTTTCAGGCATTTATCATCAAACACTGAGACACAGGCTAACTACTGAATAGTACAATATAGCCCAGGAGGTAGATGCTATATATTGTAATGAGTCCCAGAAACAAAGCTGATGTTACAGTCTTATGTAGAGCCTGTATTAGACTCCAAAATATTAATTTTCATTAGTTATAATTACTTTCATTTTACTGAATAGTATGTTTAATCATAAATAGTTTAGAAATCATAATATAAAACATAATATTAGGGTCAAGCATGCTTAGTAAAGATAATTAATTTGGGTAGAACCAATTTGGGTAGAACCTTAGAAACTCTATTTCTAAGTTTCTGAAGAACTTTGATTTCCTTTCCAGGTTGACTCAATAAATAATGGGAAATTAAGTAAATAAAAATATAGTAGAGTATGTTAGGGGTATTACTTTTTTATTGAAATTAGTATTTTTTCATAAGTTATGTTCTGATGTGGTTTCCCTCTCCCTTCTTTCCAAGATCCCCCCAACTTGCCCACCCATACAAATCAACACCCCTTTACTTTCATCTTAGAAAAAAAGGCATCTAAAATAATAAAATAAAATATGATAAAACAAATGGATGAAAAAGAAAAAAAAGCATAAGAACACATGTAGACACTGAGACTCACATTCTCATACACAGAAAGCATATAAACAAAAAATCAGAAACCACCATAGATAAGCAAAACATCTATACAGTTAGAAAGGAAGGAAGGAAGGAAGGAAGGAAGGAAGGAAGGAAGGAAGGAAGGAAGGAAGGAAGGAAGGAAGAGAGTGAGAAATTACCCAGACAGAGCATTATAAGACAAAAATGTGATTCATATACATAGATTATATAAACTTTCTTCCTTTTATAGAAATGCAGTTGATAAGGCGATGGTTGATCTGACAACCACAACCAAGACGTTTGTCACTGCGTAGAAAGTATAGAGAGATTCTGAGACGTATGAGCATTTCTTTCTCCTTCAACCTGCTAACTGACAGCCTGTTGCTAAATTCTTCAGAGCAGGTTGATTGTGCAGTATCCAGAAGCAGAGTATGAGTGTATCACTCTTTCTTTCTTCATGGTCCTATTAACTTCTAAACAGGAAACTTGGAATCTGAAAAATAGTACATACCATTTCATCTATGTCACGGTGTTAGCTACATTCTTGCTGTATCAACAAAACACCTGACATGAACAGTTTGAGGAAGGAAAGACTGATTTTGGATTTTGGTTTCAGATTGTGTTTATTTGGCTCCAAAGGTTTGGACTGATTATCACCATGTAAGAGCATGTGGCAGAGGAACTTCTTTATCTCACTGTGTATAAGAGAGAGGCTGTGGGGGGAGGGAGGAGAGGAGGGCGAGGATGAGGATGAGAAGGAGAGGAAGGGGAAGAAAGAGAAGGAGGAGAAAAGAGAAGAGAGGAGACAGGTGACGCCTGAGCAAGCCCCACCAAGTCCTAGGTACTTCTGTCATCCAGTCCTCTAGCTATGCTTTGACCCCCCTTCATGTTTCCAGAACCTCTTCTTATAGCACCACCAGGGCTACCCCAGCCATCCAACACATGAGCCTTTGGGGGACATTTCACATTGCAGACTGGCTGTTTAATCCGGTTATTACTCTACATATTTCATGTAGTTTACGAGCAATCACCAAATCTGGATCAGCATCTGTGTGCATCCTTGCTTACACTGTGTTCAAATGGCTTTCATTTCGAAGAGCAAAAGTGCCCATTACCATTTGTTGATTAACTGGGAAGACTAACTTGTGAATGGTTCTCCTCACTCATTAAAGCTTAATTGACTTGTTGCAAGGCAAATACAGCAGGCTTTCAAGTCACATTCTGAGACTTCGATGGTGGAATGTTTTTCCCATGGAACTATCACATTCCACATGACTATAAGGCACAAAATAAGGTACAACAACTTTATATATAATTATAAAGCTTAAGAATAATATATTTGCTATAAAGTCATGTTTTATGTATTTACATTTGTTTATGAGAATGCTCTTATTTGCCAGTGTTTGCCTTTAGTACTTTACTATCAATCAATGGCTCCTCTAAGATATTCTGAGCTGAAAAGGTGGATTGTATAAAGGAAAGCTCTCAGGAACTGGGCTATATTATTTCTTCTCTCCATTTCTTCCATCTTTCTTTCTGTGCATTTTTGTCTATACATCTGATTTTTATTTAATGATAAATGGTGTTTGTGGTTATTGGAAATGGTTTTGTATATCTAGCAGCATTTTATTTAACTGGAAAAAAGTCCATGTAAATTATACAGTATCAGATTGTAAGAATAGTCAAATTTGACTTAGTTCAAAAAGCATTAATGTGAGAGATTTATAACTTAGGTAAAAGCTCAATGTACTATGACTATTACATTCAGGTTTTTTGTGTTATTTCTAGTAAACTTAGAAATAATGTTTTTTCTCATGATTTGACTCATGAGAGTCACAACTAAAGTTCAACAAAGTCATTTTGAAGTTAATCTACTAAATCATCCTAAAGGTATGGTAACTTAGTTAGATCAGGAAAACCATTTGATTTTCTTAAATTTCCCATGTGCTAAATTATACTTACATCATATTATGGACTTGTTAATGACTTCAATATTAATAGTTATCATTTTTGACATAGGTATAAAATTATTATTATTTTTCAAACTATTTCAAGCACAAAGTCAGTTTATACAATTTTTATTGCTAAACACCTTGTAATACATTATAGTTTTTGATGTTTCTACATTTACAGAAATTGTGAAGATTATTTGAGGACATCAATTTTTTTTCTGGACATAGTGGCACAAATATGTTTGTTTAGTCATAGAATTTAAAAGGCAGAGACTTGGGGATCTCTGTGAGTTCCAGGCCAGCTAGAGCTACATAATGAGAGAGTTCATCCAAAAAAAGGTTTAGGGTAAAACTTTCTAAAAATCTCAGTTGCTCACTCCCACATGTTTTCTGTCTATTTCCATATTCTCTCTTGTTAAGTGCACCCTCTTTTGTCAATTTATTTATCTTTAAAATATTTTTTGGACACGAGTCAGTTAGTCATATATTGAAATCCTGTCATCCTGCTCATTGTCTTTCACCCATCACTGTCCTCTTTCTTTAGCAAAAATCCATCACTGAAATATACTTCAATTAATTTCATTTTATGACTTTATAATTTTATACTACACTTCCTTTGTGTTGTAGTTAAGAAAACACTGCCTGGTTCAAGTTGTGTTTACTTTAATTTCTCCTACATTTGCTTACCAAACACATTGGTTTTGTCTGTTACCCAGTTAGATCTTCAAGTTGCCTGTGGTTTTTATGGCTGGTGTAAGTAAAGGTGAAGATATAGTTTTGTTTTCTTTATGGACACCCACCTGACAAAGTGTCACTTACTGAAAACACTCTCATTTTCCTATACACACTCATTTTATTTTATGCCTTTTCTTCCCAACACATTATTTCCATTTTAAACACAAATTCTTTTCTTGGCAGCTTCTTTGATTCTTTGATTTACAAATGTATTTGGCTAAAAACCTGTTTATCCCAGTTTTAAGGAATGAATCTATACCTGTGAGTCTTGCATGAATACGGTAAGTCTTGAATGGACCTTTGTAGAGAAGATGCAATGCCACATAATAATTAGGCACCATCATTAGATCATATTGCCAACATACCAGCAGATCTAAAGTTGGTAGAACAGTGTGGTGAGCAGAGACAATTAGCATCGTCTTCACCTTTGTTCTTGTTCATCTTCCTGTTCTATGTGGCCCAGAAGTGTAAAAATGAAACAAATCAACCACAAGCCTTTGTGTATAATTTCCCTTACAGTTTATTGATTAGCTGAGCTGCACAAGATCGGAGAGACTGGAAACAAAAGAGAATGTCCTCATGTAGTATTCATAAGAACCAGTATGAAACAATTCAATTTTTCTGTAATACTGTGCAACATCATTTTCATTAGTAGACATTAAACATGATGGGTGATAACTGAATCCTTGACTGAAGAGATAGTCTTAGTTTTCATCTTTTTAATCTTGTTATAAAATAGGTTACACTTTTTTTAACCTTATTTCATAGTTTATTCTGGGTTCATCTGCAGACTTAATCTGGAACATACCTTTTAATATTTCCCTCCCTCCCTCCCTCCCTCCCTCCCTCCCTCCCTCCCTCCCTCCCTCCCTCCCTCCCTCCCTCCCTCCCTCCCTCTCTCTCTCTCTCTCTCTCTCTCTCTCTCTCTCTCTCCTGGTTTTTTTGAGACAAGGTTTCTCTGTGTAGCTTTGGAGCCTATCCTGGAACTCGCTCTGTAGACCAGGCTGGCCTTGAACTCACAGATATCTGCCTGCCTCTGCCTCCCAAATGCTGGGATTAAAGGTGTATGCCACCGCCACCGCCCGGTTACCTTTTAATATTTCTAACATTTGGATAGGAAATTTTGTTTTCGGGTTTCTTAGTGCAGGGAAAGCTAGAGCAAACTATTTCTCCGGAATGCACCTGAGTAAAGGAGAAACAGCACAATTCTGTAGAAGGATGGATGTACTCAGCAGCAAGAGATTGTCTCAGCCTGACAATAACTAACAGAATTGCATTACTCACAATTCTGGAGGCAGGAAAGTTCAAGATTGGTTATTTGCTGAGAACCTGCTTAAGGTTCATAGACTTTCATCTTCTGGCTGTGTCCTCACACCATGGTAGGAGTGGAGAAGTATTTGGGATCTCTGCTATAGAAACACTAATTCAATTCATGAGGAGTCATTTTGCCTATCAAGTTATCAAAGGCCTTTTATCCAGATACACAGTTCTGGAAATTATGTTTTTACATATAAACTTATAGAGATGGCATAAATAGTCTATCTCCTTCAGTCTCTCCTAACATGAAAAACGCACTCACTCTATTTTCTTTGTGAGCCCTATTAGAACTTTTCAATTTGCCCAGTTATTGCTAAGTGTTTATTGAATGCAACACAAAACCTTTTAGTCTCTAACTATACAATTCCACAACCACTTACAGAGTTTTAGGTATTTGCTACAGCTGTACTCTCACTTCTCAGTGCCAGGTTTTACCTTCAGATTACTGTAACAAGTTGCCCTATTGTGAATGGTTGAACTAATAGAAACTGGCTTCTCTTAATTCTAGAGTCCAGGATATTTTAAAGTGTTTCATGAAGGATGACTTCCTAGGTCAGACTTACATCATCTTGTTTCATCTTCATATGACATAAGTTCTGAGGGTACTCTAGCATATTCATTAAGGTGACAATCATGTATGTCTATTTGAGTTCTTCCTTCATGACCTACTCAACTCTCAAATACCTTACGTCAAAGTACTATCATACTGGGGATTAGATTTCATCATATGAATTGGCGACATACACACTCATTTCAAAACAAAAATAAAAGTTTAAGTTTTAACAATTGACTCCCAGATTAGAATCCTGTTGCTTAGAGGCAAGATTAAATCATGGAAAAACTTAGTGTAGTAGGGAAGGTGTAAGTCTCATAAATAACTGAAATCTATCAGGCTTTTATGGCCCAACATTACAGCTGTGTTGGTAGAAAAGAAATGCACAGATGCTATTAGAGTAATCAAAAATTTTAGACTTTTGTGACATTGCACAACTTCCATTCATTAATTGTGAAATTTATTCATGCATTTTCCAATTGTTCTCCTCTGTAATTAAGCATATTGAAGTTAGTACATAGTGAATTAATTTAGAATTCTAAACTTAATCCATCTTTCCTGGGACAACTTATTGATTAAAATTTACCATTTTAATATTTAACTTATGTATTTGCTACTTTTTATTCACCCTTTTTTTGATATGCAATCTTATATAGCCCAGGTTGACCTTGAATTCATTAAGTAGCTGAGGATGTCCTTGAATTTCTGATTCTCCTGCTTTCACCTCCAAAGTGCAAGAATTATGGATACCACACTCAACACTAATTTTAATATTTATGAAAGAGATGATACTTAGAGGAAAGAAAAATAATATTGATTCTCTCTCCTTTGCTATTATTCATAGCCCATCTAAGTAAATAATAGATCTGGGTGCTTTGTATAATAAATCATTAGAGCTAAAAGAGGATGGTTCATGTTGAAGCAAAGGTAATGCCTGTGCCAAAAATACAGACAGGATAAAAGATAAACTGAGTACAAAATTTATCTTCAAGCTCTTGAAAAACCAAGGTTTTTCTGTTATCTATATTTTATTATTGAGAAAGAGACAAAATTCTAGACTAAATGAAAGAAGAATTTTCCAATATAAGAAATAACTTTGAGATTAGATTGCAAAACTGTTAGAGTTGGTTTGATAGTAAAATTTTATTAGGATTTAATGTATATGAAAAATTTAAAGTATAATAAAATAACTTTTAAACAAGAACTTTACTTGAAGAATAATAGTAGATAAATTAAATGATTAAAATACATTATGTGGAATTTTGATTTTCCACTTACATCTTATATTAATCATTTAAAAATTAAAGTCAATAAACATAGCTTTTAAAAGTATTGATTTATATTGTGGTCAGAAACTTGATGAAATATGAGCTATTTTTTTCATAAGATAACATCATTTTGTTGACAATGATTTATATGAAAATAAATGTTTTGTTAATATAAAACAGATAAAATTGAGACAAAGAATGAACACATTTATTAGCTTTAAATTTTTATATTTATCATGTGTTCTTTCAAGGTACTTTTCCTGAGAACCTATTGTATTAGGAAAATTAAATGCAGTGCTGTTAATATCAAGATATATACACCATATTAGCACTATCAAGTTGGACTCATGTGTTCCAAAATGAATAGAGGAAGGACAATTAATCATTTGGCAATATGTAATATTATGTTACCATTTTCTTATGGATCCAATATTAAATACTTTTGCTTATTATGATTCTCTGTTTCCTTCCTGTATCATTTGCTCTTGAGTATGAATATTCCATGTGCATAGAAATTCATTACACTGGTGGTACTTGCCTCAGAAGTAAATGATGCTTTACATTCTGTCCTTGCCTGTAAAATGCTGTGCTTCCAGGTTTTTTGGTACTAGGGAAGTATGGAAACTTTGGCTAACATGCTCTCAATGGAAATACTGAGTTGCAATGACCTTATCTGCCTGAAAAAGGCTTTGTTGATTCACATTCAGTTTAGAAAAGAGTGAGCCACTGGCAACTTCTTCATTATTAAGTTAGAAAAATGGAGCAGACTAAGTATTAGAGCACATCGTTCTTTCTTCTTTTTTAATTTAGTGTAAAATAGAGTGCTTTTCTTTTACTGATTCACAAACTGTTCACCCAATATAATCTCTAGATCATTTTTATCAGCACAATAATAAATCTCTTATCCATTAACAATCACTCTCAGCTACCATTCCCAACTTCTGGAAAGCCCTAATCAAACTTCTGTGTATATGAGTCAGCCCATTCTGGAGACTTAATATGAATATAATCATAAAATATGTTTATGAGTATTCTACTCTATTCTTTTTTTTTTTTTTTGGCTAATAACAAGTGGCCGTCCCTTAAGTCCTAGGTATACAAGTAACATTATATACACTAATAAGATTATATTTAGAAATAAATAGAAATATGTGTATATATAAACATATTAAAGAAAATTATGACAGAGGCCTTGAGTTTGAGGGTAGGGTAGAGGGAGGTTATGGAAGGGATTGGAGGAAGGAAAAAGAAATGGGAAAATAATATAATTATATTTTAATTTCAAAAAATAAAAAAAGCCATTTTGCTTTCTTTATATATTACTGCAGGTTTGTATTGGCTAATCTTGGTTTTTCAACTTGACTATATCTAGATTTAGCTAAATCCAAAGTATCTGAGTGCACCTGTGAGGGATTTTTCTTGGTTGGATTAGTTGAGGCCCACCCTTAATCTGGATCATTTGAGATCAGAAGCTCCATCTGGGTCATACCTTTTCGGGGCAGCCACTGTAAGAAGACATTGAAGAAAAAAGCCTTTACTATTTGCCTGCTTGTGTTCACTCTCACTGGCAAGTTCATCTATCCTGTTGCTGGTGTCATCCTTTCCCTTGTGTTGAAATCTACTTCTATGGGATTCCAATGTGGACTGGAAACTGGCAGCGCTCTAGGTCTTCCCTGGGACTCCAGCCCAAGATTGGGACTTCTAAGATACCAGTCTCATGGACTGAACAACTACCAGATCCTTGGAATTTCTGCCAGGAGACAGTCATTGTTGGACTACTCCTAGGATCTCAGTCCATAAGCCATTTTAGTGAATCCCATATAAATAGTAGTTCATTCTATCAGTTTGTTCTCTTAGAGAACCCTTCTAACAGGAAGGTAAGCCAGAGGATTATCTAGTTTGAATAATGTCCATGGACTTAAAACTTGAGGGGCTTTTCTAGTTGCCATTTACTTGGATGATTAAGGCAGAAAAAAATATCTCTTGTGTTGTAGAGGCCAGATAAAATAAGGGGAGCTCTGGCTTCTAAAGTTCCTTACCCTGGAACTGTTATATTCAAGAATTGATCAATCTTTAAACATCTGGAATGATTCTCAAGATGTCAAAATACCAATGCATTGAAAATTTAAGAGACTTTTATAATGTACTCCTTCAGCAGGGAATTCCTCTCAGATTGGTAAAGTGTATTTTGTGCTTGTACAGTCTGTTGGAATTTTAGCATTCCATAGAGCAACTAGTTTGATATGGGCCCTTCTCTGTGTTTCTTATCTCTTTCTATACTCTTGGTCAGAGGGACCCTAGCAGTTTGCCTTCATCTTTTTTGTTCCATTTCCTCTGAAGATTCTAGCAATCACCTTAACCCAGTTTTATATCTAGTTTATAAATTTTAGGGTTCTTGTCAATCCATTAAAGCTTGGGATTAAAATTTTGGTCTATTTTGGTAAATTTTTGTCAATAGAACTTAGCTTACATAGCTTCGGAGTTCTGACCCATGCACATTCTGTCAGTGGCTACTGGTATCTGGTATTCAAATCCTGAAGCTATTTCATTGTATACACTCTTGTTCACTCAAGCTGTGTTATACTGGAATTTAATTCTTGTTATTAATTAGAATGTTAGGAAAAGGTGCCCTCATTTAAAGCCCCTACATTTTCTTAAAGTAGGGGAGTTATAGCATTTTAATAGAAATAAATGAATGGCTAAGATTTCAAGTTCTAGAGCTGTGTTTTACTGCAATACTCATTTTAGTAAGAAGTCCCACTTTCCTGTTATGGACTTGACCATTATTTAAGATACCTCCTGGGACTGAGGATTATCACTGATGAAGCTACTCTGCTGGGATTGAGTCCATAGTCAGTCTCTCTGGTCTGTGTGTCCTTCAAATACAAAAGTTCAAGGTTTTATGTAGGTGCTGTCAAGGAGCTTCTCTGAAGCCTGCCTTGTGTGGGGGTTGATGACCAATCATCCTAACCTTGTAATTACATTTCTTCACAAACCAGTGGAGACCAGCAGCAGTTACCCAATTCCAGGACATTTGTTTATTCATTCTGTTTTAGTCCTTTTGTGCATGATGTTATATCAAACAAGACATACCCTTCCACTGATATTTCATTTCAATCAATATATTGCTTCAGCATGCCAGAAGCTATGTATAAGCTGTTTCACTACCAATAATGGCTTCTTATTAGACACCATTTGGCAAGTTATCTATTTTCAAAATGGAACATGAGACCATGCTGCCTAGAACTGCTTGATAGTTGCCTTAAGGTACATTCTACAGAAGCAAACCTTGAGTTGACAATTGCTCCAAAAGGCTTATTGATGGATATTTTTGAACAATATACATATAAGGAACAGAGAACCTTGAGACTGACAACAGAATCAACCTATATCACAATGTGGTTGTAAGTGAAGATTCAACCAGTTGTATGAACACATTGGAGTTAAATGAACTTTCAGAATTGTCCTGAATTGAGAGAAGAAAGATAGAATTTGATCTCTGCAGCAGACAGTAACAGACTACAGACCACCCTGAAAGACAGCAAAATCCAAAAAGGATGGCCAATGTATCTTTGAGAAAATGACATACCATATGGGCCATCCATTGTTAATATTTTCAGGAAGTTGAGGATGGAAGCATTGACACTAACAAATGAAGGAAACATTGTAGTATTCATTGCGATTTGAAATAAAAATCATGTGATACTGTTCATCAAAGTTTGCAATCTATTAGAAGGTGGATAAACGTTTTGAAATAATAGGACATTTGTTCATTTATGTTCATCAAAGTTCGCAATCTATTAGAAGGTGGATAAACATTTTCAAATAATAGGGCATTTGTTCATTTATGTTGCAAGATGTTGACTGTAAGTTTTATGAATGGATGCATCTGGTCTAATGATGGGAGTTACATCCTAGGAAATATACATAAGATGATGTTGTGAAGTAGATATTATATTTTCTTCATGTATGGAACCATAAGTTAGAACTTCTCTCCATTTCTCCTCAATATCTCTCTCTCTCTCTCTCTCTCTCTCTCTCTCTCTCTCTCTCTCTCTCTCTCTCTCTCTCTCTCTCTCTCTGTGTTTTGGTTTTTTGAGACAGGGTTTCTCTGTGTAGTTTTGGTGCCTGTCCTGGATCTCGCTCTGTAGACCAGGCTGGCTTCAAACTCACAGAGATCCACTTGGCTCTGCCTCCTGAATGCTGGGATTAAAGGCGTGTGCCACTGTCGCCTAGCCTTCTCCTTTATCTTAGATGTAGTTTTTTGAGACTGCTCCCACTTTCTCCATCTTTATATAACTTTTTTTAATTCTGAGTGATGACTTTCCTGGTTGTGAGTCATTGAGAACTGGCATCAGCTAGATTTCAGAGGCCTGTGGCCTGTGGAGTACTCAGGATTTGAATCTTGCAAGGCCTTGAATCTTGTCACATGCTTTGTTACACACTTTTGCCTTCAGGTGCACATATTTGTTGCATTGTATTCAGTACAATATTTTCAATTATTTCTACATCAATTTTATTGCAATCTCTGAAGTTTAATTTTTTTATTTTATAGGAGATATTGATTGTAGTAATAACTGTGTCTCAAAAACAGGTGTCTCAGAATTATGTGATTGGCTGTAAGTGGTCAATCACTGTAGTTTCCTCCTTCCCTTTGACAATATTAAAAACAAAAAATTAAAGTACTAAAAATACTAAAAACTATGAAATATTTTCTGTAAAATTTGGTGACATAGCAAACTAAGAGAAAGGGCCCAATAAACATCATGTTTTCTGGACACTAACTCCATCTCCATCCCTAGATCACCTCACTATTAGTGCTGAGTTTTGCATAAATATTAAAATATTTCTCAAAAGTGTTCATCATAATATGGACATATTATAAATTTTATAAATGTTATTATCCTTTCAGAAAAATGAATAATCTCGGTTGAACAATAATACTTTATTTATAAATATCTCACCACTCTACTTTCATCTATCTTTCTCCAAGCATCATAGTCAGCTTTGACCTTATTTCAGACTCTTACAGATGCTTATCTGCCTCCTGCAATTTACTGAATAGGAAAAAAATAGAAATAATAGTAGCTTCTGGGTTAAGAGTCTTCTGAAGAAATATTAATGGACAAAATTAAAACAGACAAAAAGTAAAAACAGACAAGGAATATTGTGTTCTGTTAGTCAAGGCTTGCAGCACTTGGGAGTCCAAACAGATCAACATGAAAACTGTATGAGATATAATGGAGAAGAATATGTATGGTACAAATGTAGACATAAAAAGTTCATGTGTGTGTATGTATGTGTAGTTATATAGTTGTGTACATGCATATTTCTTTCCCATCTTGTATATATACCATATGAAGAAAAATAACAAAGAGATGTGTTCCTTTCAAATAAGGGTTATCTGAACACTAAAGTGATGTCTTTGCAGTATGGTTCTTAAAATGCCCTCCTAACTAAGTTAATGGGGGAATAGTAAAAGGGAATATTTTAGTCCTTGAGACTCTTTGGCACACCATGTTTCCTTTCCTATCATTGTAATTTGTAGCTGTTCTCTTTTATTGTATTTGTATAATATGGAAGTTTTGACCACAGAGACTAATGTAAATACTTTCATGATCTCTTTAACCGACCAAATGCAAGGCTCCCATTACAGTCTTTTAATATAATAATGTTCTTTTTCCTGAATTTTCAATACATGTGGCTTTTACATGGTGGAGATCATTTTATGCTCAATGAAAAGCAAATACATTTAATGCTTATAGAAGTCAAAATAACCACTGCAAATAGATCTCAATTTGCTTTTATAGCATCTATTTCTCTTTGTGAAGCAAAGAAGTCATACTGGGAGAGAAACAGGTGCCTGAAGGGTGCTTTTACAAGAGACCATTAGCCTCAGGAAGTGGGAAGTGCTGAGAAATATTTTCTTTGCCCTGATTTACACTCAGGTGCAACTTTCTCTCCACTTAGCTTGTCAAAGGCTTGTGTCTGCCCACATCCTCTCTCTCTCTTTCTGATCTGTTGTTTCTGAAGGGCTGACAGCAAATCGCTGCATGCTGTATTTCGGAATTTTAAAGAAAAGTAAGACTTATTTTGGCTGCTGTGGTGCTTTTTGCCGACGCTTTATCATATTTGTTTTCAGAAAAAGGATAAGTTTTCTTCAGGTCATTAGTTTTTAGTAACATATATTTACCATAATGATCATTTTTTTCAAGAGTGAGGAAAAGTCTGCTTCAAATAATTCCTGGCATTGAAGATATGAACAGAATTTTACTGAAATTCTTGTTGCAAAGAATGGTACGTAAAAGAACAAGGATGTAAAGATGCTTTTTCCTAGCAAGCATTTTATACTAATACTTAAAATGTTGTATCATAGGAGAGTTCAACTTGCCTGCACATGTCAAATTCTTGTGAAAACATAATTATGCATCACTCAAGCATATTTAAAATATAAAAATCTAAACCCCCGAACAAGCTGTCATAAACAAATTCCCATTTTTATTTTTGCTAATCATAAAGTATATATTTTAACAAAATATGTATTTGCTAGTTTCAAAAAAAAGAAAAAACTGAAAATGTGCACTACTTGTAATTTGCTTAGCAAGTATTTACTGATGGTTGAACTGTTTCAAAGATTTGAAAAGAATGGCCTAATTCGGAGCTGCTATGCTTTTAGCATAGTTGTTCAAAACACATTTCATTTTGGAAAATTTTCTCTTTGGACTGATAATTCATTTTAAGCGTGTATCATTGAAAACCCAAGAAAATTAAAGAGTAGGATTTGTGCCTATTTGCTATATATGTTATGACAGCTGACCAAAGTTAATTCAACTAAGCATACCATGTGACTTTTCATAAAGATTATTTTCAGAAGAGACATATACATGGAACATTTGACATATGGATCAGTTATAGGATACAGGTTCTTTGACAGAAGTGTTTATGTGTGTGCATGTGTATACACCTACATAAACAAGCATTTCATATATACACACATGAGTGTTTGTGACATTCATAGGAAGCAAATTTTATATCTGAACATGATAGATTTATAAGTACTTTTATGTTTCTTTTAACCTTAAGAGCAATGGAGTGGATTTGCCTTACATCAACTTTGCTAGTCTAAATAAATATTTTTTTCTTTACTACTATTGGTAATTGTTCATATCTTGACTATTTTCTTCTCTACTATTAACAAGAATATTTTCTTTAGAAAGATCATTTTAATCTTGTTTTTCAATACCTAAAATTTATGAGTTACTGGATTAGCTATAAAGAAACCTGGGTGTAAGGTAAGGGTGTCACAGTAAACTGTGCCTTAATCTCTCAAGCATTCAGGTTTTTTCACCTCTGAAACAAGAGAAGTTTCCTGGGTTTTCCCAATAGGTATAAAGTAAATGTTTGAGGTTGTACAGCTCTGGCGTCTCCAATTTACTGATATCCTTTCCTCTCTTACCTTTCCTGTTCCATTTTCTCTTTTGTTCTTCCCAAATTCCAGAAAACCCATTTGTCCTTCTTAAACTATCAGTAGATTTAAACTTACAAATTTAAAAATAATCATCCAGCAGACAAATTTACTCTACACAGTTAACTGCTTCTTCAGCCTCTATGGCTTTTTGAAATGTTGTATTCATATAATTAAATTCATAATGACAATCAAAATGCACAGCTCTTTGCTATAGGAAATGTGCTTACCTCATAAATAGAGTCCATAAATAATTTGTTTTTTTGTCTACTTAATCAACATAATAATCACAATTTATTGTTTTGTTTACATTGCTAAGTTTTCCTTTTTAAATTTGTTTTTTTTAAATTGTATGTGGATTATCTTAAAAACCCTAAAAAAATTATCCCATTTTTTCTTTTGATAAAAATACTATAATAACATCATTATCCCCTTCCCTTTTCTCCCTCTAAACTCTCTTATATACTCCTACTTACTTCCAGTTCATAGCCTTCTTTTTCATTAATTGTTGCTACATATATGTGTGCATATGTATATACATGTATATTCATAAATACATAAATAGAACCTGCATATATGTATATGCATGCACATATATATTCCTACATATAACCTAGTTAGTCTGTATTGTGTTATGTGGATGGGTGATTTCATGGCTGATGATGATGATTTGACCTGGTGAACTAGAGGTGTGTTTTTCCATGAGGAGGTGTGTTCTTCCATGAGGAGGTGTCCTCTTCCATGAGGAGGTGTATTCTTCCATGATGAGGAGTGCTTTTCCATGAGGAGGTGTGTTCTTCCATGAGGAGGTGTGTTCTTCCATGAGGAGGTGTGCTCTTCCATGAGGAGGTGTGCTCTCTCATGAGGAGGTGTGTTCTTCCATGAGGAGGTGTGTTCTTCCATGAGGAGGTGTGCTCTTCCATGAGGAGGTGTGTTCTTCCATGAGGAGGTGTGTTCTTCCATGAGGAGGTGTGCTCTTCCATGAGGAGGTGTGCTCTTCCATGAGGAGGTGTGTTCTTCCATGAGGAGGTGTGCTCTTCCATGAGGAGGTGTGCTCTCTCATGAGGAGGTGTGTTCTTCCATGAGGAGGGCTTTCTCTCACTGTCTCTCAGTATTGCTTGAGTTGCCTACAGTTCTTAGCCCAACTCTTTGTAGACAGGAAAGATTCTGATTAAAGATATTTCTTTCCAGATTTTTAGAATATTTGAGTATAAGTGACAAATGTAGAGAATGAAGTTTGCCAAGCATTCAAAGAAAACCAGTCTATATAAGAATAAACAATCAGAATAGTCCAGAGTTCAAATGGCATTAGAATTGAAAGTTAAGAACTTTTACACATTTATTATTACTGTATGCAGTATAGTGTTTTTAAATGTTAAATAGATATATTTAGATATTTCCAAAACAAGAACAGAGTTAATTTAGTACAAAAGTACAATGGATGTGATTAATGAGAGATCAGATAAAAACTGTAGAATAAAAGATTGGTAACATTGGGACATCAAACCATCCAAAATGAAACCTAACTGAATTAAGGGAAAAAAAAGAAAACTAGATTTACAGAACAATTTCATATATATTACCAGGAATATAATTAGAATGTTCAAAGGGGAATAAAGAAATGGACAGGTAGACATTAGACATAATCACTGCTTGAAAAGGAGACATCATGATTCAGTGTTTTAGAATTTCATGGTGTCTGGGAAGTGGGGGAGAATAGGAGGAGAGAATGAATAAGATTCAACAATAAATTTTATCAAGTATTTAAAGAAAAATACTAATACATTTGTGAACTCACAAAATCACACACACACACACACACACACACACACACACCACTACCAACAACAATAAAATATTTAACAAATTAAGAATATTTATCAATGAACTAAAGCTAATGAAAGAGAACACTGGAGATAACATGTATTAGGCAAGATATGACAGGAAAAATAAAACTATAGGCCAATCCCACTCACATTTTAATCTCCAAATTGGTAGCAATTTAAAAGGTGGTAACAATACCTAGGACTAAAATGATCAACCATAACACGGGAGTAGATTAGGAAGAGAACCCTTTTTATTATTACTAAAATTGACTGCGAGGTTACAACAATGAAAACTGGATAGTGTGCACTAGTAGCGGGGGCTGGGGGGTGGGGCGGAACACCGATTTATGCAAATCTACTCTGACAGTTTACCCTAACTTTATGCGCATCAATTTCTCAGTCTGCTGCACAGTTTTTAAGAATACAGGAGGGAGAGGCAAAGTGGCAGGGATATTTGATGTAGAAATAGTTGCTTCTACAGTAGCAGTTCTCAAGCTGTGGGAGATGATGGTTGAACAACCCTTTCAAAAGGGTTGCCTAAGACTATTGGAAAACACAGATATTTACATTCCAATTCATGACAGTAGCAAAATTACAGTTATGAAGTAGCAATGAAAATAATTTTATGCTTGGGGGGGTCACTACTACATGAGGAAATGTATTAAAGGGTTGAAGCATTAGGAAGGTTGAGAACCACTGATCTATAGGAAATAGGCCCAAGGAATTTCAAATAAAGATAAAGCAAAAGTCAAAGCAGATTGCTTAACAAAAGATACTATTCTCTGGCTGTTAATGTTCACTTTGGTAAAAACTTTACCTCTAAAGAGGAAAATGTGCATATCAGCACTGACAGAATTAAGATAGTTTTTTTTTTTTAAGTCTTTTCTGCATCAGTGGCCACGTTAGCTGATGTTATTCCCAGGAGAAGTCTATAACTTGCATCATTGATCTCCTGCAAGACACAGAAGCCAGGGATCCTCTGTGGAATACAGCTTTGTGAAGGGACAGCAGAACACTAACACATCTCTGCCATCATGAATTGTCAAAGTAGACTATCAATGGGAGGATCATGTGTCTGATAATGGATAATTAAAACAAATGGTTGCAACTGGTCTCAAGTAGCTGTTTATGTTGGTGTGAGAATCAATGAAGATTATGTAAATTGGTCTTCCGCATTGACATAAGGAGGAACTTACTGTAGGTTTCCTGTGAGAAACAATTCCCTTGTTCCGTTGTTTAACTATGAAATAAAATATACTTCTTATGTTTAATTTTAAAATTTCTTATAACTTCATACATGAGTACACTTTTTAAAATAATTTCATTAATCAGTATTCACATCATTTCTATGTCTCCATTTCTCCACTCCAACCCCTCCCTCAAATGTTTCCCCCCACCCTCTCTCAAATTCATGGTCTCTATTTGTGGAATATATATACATTCCCCTGAGTCCAGCTATTATTGTCTGTGTGTACATGTTTTTAGAGTCAACCCCTTAGGATTAGGAGACCGATCAAGGGGACAGTCTCTGGAAGAAACTGAATCTCCCTCCTTTAGTAACCATTGCCCATAGGTATTGCTTTAGGATTATAGCTTTGTGAAAATTTTTCCCATCAATATTGGCCTGTCAACTAGTGTAGTCTTGTGCAGGTGACGATATAGTTGGGCATTTACAGATGCAACAGCCCTGTCATGTGAGGAAACAGCTACTTGTAACCTTAATTGAGTTACGGTGATAGGGACCAGTTAAAGTTGTTGACATAGCCTATGATAAATACATGGCGACAGCCAGTTCCCTACTAACCCCAGTGTAAAAGTCTCTATATGATCCTCCTAAAATATGTTACTCTTCATGTGACTGACTTATAGAAATACTTTTGTCATCCAAAGGATACTAAGAGCAACACTGAACAAAACAAGGGGGCAGGGGAAAGGATTCCTATTTAGCCAAGTCAGAAAGCTACTAAAAAACACAGACATGTAGATTTCAAGTATATGACATACTATCAAATTTAGGGTTATAAGATTGAGGTTTCTAGTCATCCCAGTCATGATGCTCACACTTCTTAAAGTGACTCATTCTTCCTACAGTGACTCAATCACTCTAAATATCTATCTATACTGATAAGATTTTAAAAGTGTTTTTATTAGAGTGTCGTGACTTGAAATAAAAAAATACTGGAACAGGTTGGACAATTTACCTCTCAGAAAAAAGAAATCGATTGTAAAAAATAGTGGAGAGAACTGTGAGATCAGCAGGGAATCCAAGGCCTTTTACAACTGTGTGGCCAGCAGGGCTGAGGTGGTCAGCAAAAGGTTTGGGATTAGTAGGCAGCAGTGAATGATTCTCACAGTGAAAGAGGAATGCACTCTTGTGTGATCACCCATGAAATGTAGAGGGCATGTGAAGGACAGAGACACTTGGCTTTTCATAATTTACACTTTAAAAAAAAATTGTCGCTGGAAATGTGTTCCAGAGCTCTGCTGCCAGGACTTGGGGTTTCAGTGGAGTTCGTATAAATGGAGAGGATGCTGGCTCATTTCAATTAGCCATGCTGAGCAGAATTACTGCATTGCCCAAGTATTGTTCTGTAGGACAATTAAGCACAAAGAACTCTGCAAGTACAAGAGGGATTTGTTTTATTAAGAATATGACTGGAGTGAGAACATTAAATCCCACACTCATCAGATATGATAATAGCAAAGTATTCTCTTCCTTATGTAACCCGTAGTCAACGTTGCAAAGCCATAAAATATTCAGTCTGACTTTACATGGATTTTTGTGAAATGGCTTTCAGTACATATGTATGCTTTATGCAACACAATATTTAATTTCACCTTCTTTCACCACAATCTAGTGAAGTGTTTTCTGAATTCAGCAACAGTGAGAGTAAGTTGGCTTCTTGGATTGATGATCTTATGAGAATTGTTTCTGTAGAAAAAAAGTAAGTAAGAAAAATTGTCACTGTGTGATATGTGGAGGACTTTCAAATGTGGCTGGCAGTACTGTGAAGCTGGCCCTGTGTGCTGTTATGAGAGATTATGTCAACTGGAAAATACAGAGATATCCCATAAGTTGTGAGAAATAAGTTGCTATATTTTAGTGGCAGAGATACTCAACAGGGAGTCTAGAGACAGGAGAACCCTGTCAGGTTTGTGGAGCTTCATTTCCACTCTGTTAGATCTGATTGGCAAAGTCACCTGAGAGAGATACTGATTTGGTGGGAATTTGAGAAAAGACAGGCACTGAAAGACCCTTGACCCTCATAACCTGACCGTCAGATGACTTCAGTCACATTTGTAACTAGCTGCACTGACTTAAGCCTTTGGCAAAAGGCAAAATCTCACTCAGCAGAGATCACTGGGGATTTGCTTTCAAAAGCTTCTTGATACAGAGGCAGTTTCTGGCCCCTTTGAAGGACGCTTGTCATGCTTGTCGTGTTATTACTGAGGTTAGAAGTGAAAGCGACCCCAAGAATGAGTGACAGCACATACAAAGAAGGGTAGACAAGGAGCAGCTCAGAGCTCGCCACGGAAAGTGTTCCGTTCCAAATGACCAGAAGAACTCAGGAGTAAATGGGATCTGCATACTGCCTTCCTCAGTTCTAAGACTAATGACAGAGCTCTGTGGCCCTGCCCTGCCCTGCACCTCAACTTGCTCCCCATGATCCCTATTAGTTTGCTTGGTTCAATGTGTGGAGTTTCTAAGTAAGGGGCTACATTGTAATTGATACAACATGTTCTAAAGACCTCAAGTGGCTGATGATGAAGGAAGGTGTAAGTAACAGATAAAACAGAAAGCTGTTTATTTAGGAATAAACAAAGAGTTTGGTGTGGACCTGAGTATAGTATCTGGATATTTATGTACCGTTGTGCTCAAGTTTATACCATTTTGATATGGTCCTGATAACTGAATCAATAACCATAGCCCTCCTCTCTACATGGAAGAGCTGGTTTTCAGGCAAACTTAGCCGTTATGACTTGAATATGAATTGTCTCACTCAGGTTCGTGTGAAGACATGGTCTCCAGTTGGTGGTACTATGCTTCAAGGGGTTGGACACTTGTAAGATGGGGTCTGGTCAAGATGTAGGTGATCACTAGCATAACGGCTTTGAAGTTCCTGCCCTGTTTTTGGCCTTTTAATTCATTTCTCTCTGCTTCTTGGATACCATGTGGTGAGCAACTTTGTTTTCTAGCTCTTCCAATGTGATCTGCCTCAGCCAGGTCAGAGATGAAAACCCCAGCTCAGCATAGGCTGAGACCTCTCAACCTAGCATCCCAAATAAAGTTCCTTAATTTAAGTTTCTTAAGTTCTGTCAGGGCAGTGGAAACTCACATGCACCTGCAAGGCTGTCTGCATTAACCTGATTTAGCTCTCACACAGCTGGAAAAGCTTTGTTCCCGACAGGCATTTATTGAAGTAAAATATATTGTTAAATGAGTTGTTTACTTCATGACTCCCTAGAGCAGTGGATAAAAAAAAACTGGGCAAATGAATTATTAACCATGCTTAAAAGGAACTAAACATCCACAGGGACTTGGAAAACCTCTAATATATTTCTGGGAATCTGGAGAGCCACATGAGTACAAATATCCTGGGCAATAGACATGATCAGCAAAGATCTGAAAAGGTCCTGAATCTCTTATCACTATAGGCACCAGGAAGAGAAGATTAAATGTGAGATTCAAACTGCCTGGCTATGCACTAAAGGTATATCCCATTTGTATTCAGAACCCTTCAACAATGGCAAGAGATTTTGGCTCTGGGAATTTAAAGAAGCCTATGACCAATCAACTCACCACTAAATCCCAGATTTAGAGGCCACACACAAGGGCTATGGATTTCACAAATGCATCAAGAAAACAAATTTGTGAAACCAAACAAGAAGCATAACACACATAGAGAAATTGTTCTTTGAGTGGTGGAGGGATCTGCTTTCAAGGAGCCTTTTATACATCGATGGGTAACATTTGGTGTTGATGTATTCATGTACAATCATAAGAAAGAATTGGTTTGCCCACAGAAGAGGAGGGAGGAAGAATTGTAGGAGCCAGAGAGATCAAGGACACCATGAGAACATGACCCACAAAATCAACTAAGCAGGGCTCTTAGGGGATCACAGAGACTGAAATGACAAACAGTGACCCTGTATGGGTCTGAGCTAGGTCCTCTGCATATACCTTATGGCTGGGTAGCTTGGTGTCCTTGTGGGACTCTCAAAAATTGGATTGGAGGTCTCTCTGACTTTTGCCTGTGCTTGAGACCCTTTTCCTACTGCTGGGTTGCCTTGTCCAGCCATGATACGTGACCAGTCTTATTGTATGTTGTTAGATCATGTTCAGTGGATATCCCTGGGAGGCCTGTTTGCTCGCTGCTCTCTCTCTCTCTCTCTCTCTCTCTCTCTCTCTCTCTCTCTCTCTCTCTCTCTCTCTCTCTCTCTCTCTCTCCCTCTCGCTCGCTCGCTCGCTCGCTCGCTCTTTAAAATGGAGGAGGAGTTGATTTGGGAGAGAAGTGAGGTGGAGGTAGGGACTGGAAGGAGTGAAGGAAGGCGAAACTATGGTGGTGATGTTCTAAATGAAAGAAATAAAAGTTAAAAAAATATTGGTTTGTAGTTTCTTGTTACATTTTGTCTGGTTTTGGTATAAGTGTAATATTTGCTTAATAGAATGTGGTAAGAAATGTTTAATTCTCTAACATAATTTTGGGGAATTTTTGATAAATTTTATTTCTAAGTATATACCTAGAAAGTATAAAATATACACAAGGTAAAAATTCATACAAGAATTTTCTTAGATATACTATTTATAACAATAAGACAAAAATATTACAATGACCATCAACTGATAAGTGCATATCCATTTTTTTAAAGTTTGTGTGTGTGTGCGTGTGCGTGTGCGTGTGCGTGTGCGTGTGTGTGTGTGTGTGTGTGTGTGTGTGTGTACTTGAAACAAGCTGGAGTTGTGTGAGAAGATTTACATTTGAGAAAATTCCTCCATAAGACTGACCTATAGGCAAGCTCAAAGGACATTATCTTAATTAGTGATTGATGTCAGATGGAAGGGCCCACCACTGTGGGAAGCTCTACCTCTGGTCAGCAGGTCTTTGATGATATGAGAAAGAAGCCGATCCAACACTGAGGAGCAAGTCAGTAAACTGAATTCTTCTGACCTCTGCTTCAGTTCCTGACTGTAGGTTCCTGCTCTGAATACCTCTCCTCATGGAGCATGAGTTACAAGGTGAAATACACCCTTTTCTCCCCATTTTGAGTCATGGTGACTTATCACAGCAAAGGAAACCATAGCTAGGACAGTACATAAGTAAAACATGTCACAATGAAACACGTGTTTTTATTAATAAAGACAAAGTTCTTAGGTGTGTTGATGTATTGACAGATACTGGGAGCATTGTAGAAGAGAAAATGGCCAAGTACTATTATCTTGTAAGTCAGAATTATTATTCCTCTTGGTTAGAACTTGGGTGGCAAGTTTGTGTGAAAAGCCCAGGACAAGCACATCTACTTGGAACAAAAGAAGACTGGTGTTTGGGGAATGTAGAAGGGCATTCTGGGGTGCAGGCTTCATGCATGTTGGGGAGAAAAGATGACCGGAAAACACTGAGAATTTATTAAAATGTATCAGTTGCACCTAAAATGCTGAGTGTCATGGTATATGAACAATATCTCAGAGTCAAATATAATCCTCGGAGGTGTGCAGCTCTTTGTGTGATTTTTATCTTTTCCCCAAAGGCATTTCTTAATTTGATAGAAAGTTGTGAGCAGAACATAATCAAGAGAAACCACCTAATTTTTCAGTAGAGGAAATACTTTCTAAATTTGCGTTAACTACTTTCAGATGCTTAATTATTTATGCAATTCTCTGTTCCTATTTAATATTTTATCACAGTGATATAGAAGAACCCAGACACTCCTATGCTTTTACTGTGATATCTCTATGGTCTTATCCACCAAATGATAAGTTTATAAAAGTAATAAAAATCTAACTTTATCATTTAAAAGGTAATTTAATTTCTTATCCATTCTGCAATGTGTATGGATGCAGGGAATATAACATCTTTATCCACTGGTCTCTATGGTCTTATCCATTATTGATAGATACCCTTTCTGTTTCCATGCTACTTTAAAGTAAAACGGTTGCCAAACTTTCTCACTAATAAGTGCATTCCAGTTTCTAATAGCATCCAAGTCTTTGCCCATCATCCTCTATGGAAGCATCTCCCAGTTTCTGCTGTTTTTGTTTGAAGACAGTCTCAAGTAGGCAAGTTGATCATAAATGTGTACTTATACTTCAGTCTCCTGAGCAATGGGATTACAGGTTTCTACTGCCACAGCTCTAACAGTCAGCTAGAGGCTTTTCCACATTATGTCTACAGTTCAGCATAAAGGCCACTGTAGGCTTTTGAATATTGACTCTTCACTTCTAGGCTCTAATTGTTTCTGTTTGTTTTTTACTATGTAACAAACTTCCACAGAACTTCAAACACCAAACCATCGTTTTGTTGGATCATATTCTTGTTAGTAATTCAGGCAAAATTTGGCTCAGTGAATCTCTCAGTCCAGATGTCAGGACTATTTCTTATGCATTTCTGAATTGTTGAATGAAGCTAATATTCCTAAAAGTCATGGTTTGGGCAGTTCTCTGTAATTGCAAGTCTGGTCACTTGCTACCTTGGATTTCTTCAGAAGCCTCTTTTAATATGACAGGTGAACTTCAATACATTTCCAAGATTAAAACAAAACCTTAATATATTTTCATAACTGGATTCATAGTCCTATTTTTTAAATCACTTCTAATGCTATTTATAAGAACATTACAGGGAAAAAAAACATGTTTAAGGACTAAGAATAATATATGTATGTGAATGCTATGAAATAAATTTCACTTAGGGAGATGGAGAGGTTTTTGAACTAGTAACCATAGACCATACACACACACACACACACACACACACACACACACACACACACACACACTTAAATTATGTCATTATCTTATGCTCATATATGCACATAAACTGAACTTTCCCACCTTATTTTAGAAATCTTCTACTACATTTAAGATGGAGCACTTTGTTTGCCCTGCTTAATCTATGTATACATGTGGTACAAAAGAGACTAGTCTCAGAGGAAGTAAATCACACATTTTATCTCAGTTCAAGGGTATAGAAAAATCCTTCTTTTAGATTAATTAATTATATGTACTCACATACATACATACATACATACATACATACATACATACATACACACACAACTATAAAACATTGTGTGTGTGTGTGTGTGTGTGTGTGTGTGTGTGTGTGTGTGTGTGTGTGTTTGTGTGTGTGTGCTCTCTGGGGCCAAAAGAGGATGTTGGATTCCCTGGAACTGGGAGTGCAGGAAACTGTGAGCTGCCCGACATCGGTACTGGGAACAAACTGAAGCCCTTGTAGAATCGGCAAGTACTCACTACTGAGGTGTCTATCCTGCCACAGATGTTTCTTTTAGACTAAACAAACTTTAGAGCACCGGTTTTCAACCTGTGGGTTGTGACCCCTTTGGCAAAACTCTATCTCAAAAATATTTACATTATAATTAATAACAGTAGTAAAATTACAGTTATGAAGTGTCAACAAAATAATTTTATGGTTGGGGGTCACCATGACATGAGAAACTATATTAAAGAGGCATAGCATTAGGAAGTTGAGAACCACTGCTTTAGGGCAAAAAACAAAAACAAAGGAGTTGTTTCTTTAAATGTAGTATATAAAATTTACAAAATATTTATACTCCGTTTCATACCAACCTTAAGTATTGAATTTTTGCTATAAATATTCTAATACAACACTAGTTGAGTACAACTCATTTAACAATTTAACCTTGTATATTGTAATTTTAGTACAAAAGAAAACTTCATGCCATCATTTCGAAAAAGGTCACTTGTCTTACAAGTGGACTTTCCATCGTTTGAACATTTTGTTATTTTCAAAAATTGTCAGATATGACCTTTAGCTCAGAGGTAACTTTTGGCCTCTTGCTGCTACAAGTTCACAAAATACTAACTTCTAAAAATATAACTGAAGCATGTCGCGGAAGCTGTTATCCTTAGGGAAATGTATCAGTACAAATACAGTAGAAAATACAGCTCCAGAGAAGCTAGGTAACAAGGAGGACCCTAAGAGTGACACATGGATCACCCTGGGAAGGGGAAATAGATGAGATCTCCTGAGTTAACTGGGGGAGGAGGGCAATAGAAATAGGTGATGGGGGATGAGAACATAAGGGAATGGGATGGTTGAGATGGGATAGGGACAGAGTGGGAGAGCAATGAAAGAGACATCTTGATAGAGGGAGACATCATGGGAATAGGGAGAAACCTGGTGCTAGGGAAGTTCCCAGGAATCCACAAGGATGACCCCAGCTTAGACTACTAGCAATAGTGGAGAGGATGCCTGAATTGGCCTACCCCAGTAATCAGATCAGTGAATACCCTGTCATCATAGAGCCTTCATGCAGTAACTGATGGAAGCAGATGCAGAGAGCCACAGCCAAGCACCAGGCTGAACTCCAGGAGTCCAGTCGAAGAGAGGGAAGAGGGATTATATGAGCAAGGGGCATCAAGATCGTGATGGGGAAACTTAAAGATACAACTGAACCAAGCTAGTGGGAACTCATGAACTTTAGACCAACAGCTGTGGAGCCTACATGGGACTGGACTAGGCCTGTTACATAAGCCACACAGTTGTGTAGCTTGGTCTGTTTAAGGGGCCCCTGGCAATGGGAATAGGATCTATTCCTGGTGTGGGAACTGGCTTTTTGGAGCCCATTACCTATGGTGGGACACCTTGCACAGCCTTGATACAGGGGGAGGGCCTTGGACCTGCCTCAACTGAAATTACCAGGCTTTGCTGACTCCCCATGGGAAGCCTTACCTTTACAGAGGAGGGGATGGAGGGTGGGCTGAGGGGGAATGCTGGGGGCGGGGAGCAGGAGGAGGGATGAGAGAGGGATCTGTGGTTGGTATGTAAAATGAATAAAAGTCCTAATTAAAAAACTAATATAGTGGAAAATATATGATAAATAAATTTGAATATTTTTAATACTACTCAGCTGTCTAAATGGTTCTAGATCAAAGAAGATTTTGAAACAACTTACTGAATGTTTCTTCCTAACCCTGTTTGTGTTCATAGTTTCTTGTCTTTGTGGGTGTGCCAGTTGATGGGATGCTTTAATATCCTTGGTATTGGTATAAGAGATTTTGTGTGTGGGTAGATAACTCTTTATTCACAAGTATAAAAATCTCCTTTAAAAAAGTGGACTCTCTTTCCTATTCAACTCTTCAGATACTGTAGCCTTGACTGGCACCTGTAACACGAATTTCAAAAGGTCTTATTAATAAAAACAAACCTAGTGCCAGTTATTGGGATGAATGCTAGAACAAGCCACAGCCACCTCACCTTACCAACTTCTCAGCTGATCCTGTTTCCTAAGACTGGAAGCCTCTTGTGTCCTCATTTGAATGGATCTCAGCTGAACTGCTGCTCAAAAGCCTGAAAGTTTAACAAGCCAAAAGCTTAACCAGACTCTAGTTCCTGGTCCTCACACCTTATATACCTTTCTACTTCTTGCCATCACTTCTTGGGGTTAAAGGTGTGTGTCACCATGCCTAGCTGTTTCCAGTGTGGCTTTGAACACAGAGATCCAGATGGATTTCTACCTTCAGAATGCTAGGATTAAAGGTGTGTGTGCCACCATTTTTGGCCTCTATGTCTATCTAGTGGCTATTTTGTTCTCTGACCCCAGATAAGTTTATTAGAATGCACAATATATTGGGGAACACAATATCACCACAGGCATCTTTATTATTAATAATTCCATAAAAAGACACAGAAGTAGAAACACACAGTAGAACCTCACAATGTGAGGTAATGAAGTTCATTTGTTTTAAGACAATAAATTTCGGTACATCTGTGACATTGTCATGGACATTATCACACAGGGATACACAGGCATAATGAGTTGAAGATAAAAGATGAAAATTAAGATTCAACCACCACTTGTGTTTTCAAAATTGCAGTAGTAACAAGACTGAAAATTTCATAAATCCTCTCTTTGCTTTTCTCACACACAGATTCGTTTTCTCAGCCAGAGGTGAATATTCTTGTTGTCAGTTTCAATGATGTTTTTCCATGGCTCAAGAAATTACACACCCACATTTTCATCCATCAAATCCCCCAAATGGCACTTACCTCTTAAAGAGGTGTTTAAGGCTGGTTTCTTTCTCTTTTATACTTCACCAATCACAATTTTCATAAAAGAGAATTGAATAGGAGAGAAAGTCCACTTTATAGGTCACTCATATGGTTGTTCTTAGCAGGCTTTGGTTCGTCACTACATGAGTCTCATAGAATTACAATAAACGACTTTTCTCCAAAGTCATCATGAAAGAGTTAGAAGTGAAAGTAAGTTATAGCTTGTTAACTAATTCAATAGCGATACTTCTGCCATATTGTGTTGGTTTCATACAGAGAACCACCAAAACATCCTAAAAGAGAAGACCTTTGTAAGCTATGAGTAAGATGAAGAATTTGGGTCATTAGATCTTTTTGCAATTACCACAATCAAAAACACAATATTTAAAATCAATATATTTATTTTGTTTCTCTTTAAAAAGAAAATTCAGCTTTGCGCAGTGGCAGTATCATAGCCAATGAGGTTTATCCGAGGTGCAATTATTGCTAATTGAAAACTTTTCCCAATACCCCACCATGACGACTTGAAAAAGAAAATTCTACTCAATAAATTTTCCTATAAACATAATTTGCAAATTCAAGATATATTGTTATGACACATGCAAATGTGCATACCTACATGTATATATACTGTACATAATTTTAAAAGTCTTATATACATGCATATTTATGTGATTTTTGTGTGTGTGTGTTTTCTACAGTCATTATTACTTGACAGTACTTTTGACAAAATATCCAGGGTGGACAGTTTTTACCATTTTCAGAAGCCACTTAACATCAAAGTATTTAATAGCTCTTCTTAATTAAATCAACATCTCGGAATGATATATATGTGTATATATATATATTGTTTTCTATGAAGAATTATTTTGTGCAGTTTAATAAACTGTAGTAAATGATGTATCAATTTTAAACCAGTAAATATCAGATTTAGTTAACTTATATTTCATATTCTTGCATCTCAAACGTTTCAATTAGCAATATGATAATTTCGCACAATTACCACAGGTTGTACAATTAAAAAAGGTATCATTAAGAATCTTTTACTATTTTATGAAATATTTCCTGGTTTCATTTTTTTGTCACAAATTGTTATACAATGATAATTTAAATTTTTATTTAAATCCTGCTAGGGAGATCTTTTGTAATGGTTAACAGTGTTGTGCATTAGTTTCCATCACACAAACTATTTCATCTTTCCTAAATTTGCTAAGGTTCTTTTAGTTTGGAATAGGATTAGGTATAGTTTATATGATTACTGAGATCAACACCTCATTCACTCCTACTTCTCATCTCAAATGCAGGAACATTCCATGAGGATACAGATGTTATAATTACTATGGAGACAATCTTCCTTTGTCAATATATGGCTTTTTTCATATGCTCAATGTTAGTAGATACATATTTTTGCTAGAATTTATATTGTTAATTTTCATGCTGTCTCCTTTGAGGAACAAACAAGTTCAAAATATTAAAGTTCTCTGTCATTTTCAGAGTTGATTTTTTTCTCTACAAAAAAAAGTTTTTTTTTTTTTAAAGAAAATTGACACGTTTCAAGATTAACTACTTTGAATGCTGCTAGATGTCATCTAAAGTATTTAATAGCTATATAATGTTAAAAGCCAAATAAAATGCTCACCTAAATAGTTGACATTGATAGAAAGAAGAAAGTTTAATAATTTCAAGGCTTTAAATCTAAACTGTCAGCCACCCTTGATAAGTTATCTGCTCATATCAGCTCCAAATACCTCCGAGGTAACAGTTAGTCAACCTTGCTAACCTGTTGTAAGGGAACAAGGCAAGTGAGACAAGTGACTCACTCCAGGCTCCGAAACCCAGATGTGGCAGAGAAAGAAACAGCTGCGGTCACTTTTAGTGGACTTTTCAAACCATCCAAAAACCGTTAAAGAAATGTCCCCAATTAGGCAAGATGAAAGCACTTTCCAGTTAAAATATCTCCCTAAGTCGCTGTATGAGAGCTCCACTCAAGATGATGATAAACCAGTTCTCGGTTACTCAGGATGATAAACAGTTCCCAGTCCCATGGGTACATGGCCTTCTGTTCCTCACAAAAGATGACACTCCCCTCCCCCATCTCCTACACAGCAAGCTGGTGCTTTTTGTGACAGTGTTTTCGACAAATAAATCATCTACCGCCACTTCACTTTTACTAGTAGTTTTGCTGACTTTGGGGCAATGCCATTGTCTGCTCTAGGTCTATACAGTTTCCTTAAGAAAATTGGTTTTGTGTCAAATTCTAGATTTCCTCCCAAAGCTGTCTTAGTTTTTGATTCTTCTGTGTAGTTTGTTTCTTGATCTGTAGCATGAATCTTAAAAGTTCTTATTAATAAAATCAAACCTGAGCTAGGTATTGGGGTGAACTGGAAGATCAGAGAACCAGAACAGGCCACAGCTAACCTCACCTGGCCAACTTCTCAGCTGGTCTTGTTTCCTCAGACGGGATGCTTCTGTGTCCTCATCCCAATGGCTCTCAGCTGAACTGTGCTGCTCGAAAGCCTGAAAGCTTAACCAGCCAAATGCTTCTAGTTTCTGGTCTTCACCCCTTATATATCTTTCTGCTGTCTATGTTACTCCCTGGGATTAAATGCTCGCTTTTTGTGATTAAAGGTTTGTGTCACCATGCCTGGCTGTTTCCAATGTGGCCTTGAACTCACAGAGATCCAGAGGGATTTCTACCTCTGAAATGCTAGGATTAAAGGTGTGAGTGCCACCATTTTCTAGCCTTTTTATCTAGTGGCTGTTCTGTCTCTGACCCCAGGTAAGTTTATTAGGGTGCACAATATTTTGGGGAACACAATACCACCACATTGATCTTAGAACACTGCAACATTTTCAAGATGAGGTTTTAGAAAATGTTTTTTTTTCCCCTGAAAATAGCTTGTGCTAGCTATAGACCTCATGCTATCTGCCTTTGTTATGTGCTGAGCACAAGGTCATTCTATGGAGTGAGCTTCCCATATTTTACACAGGAAATATGCCTATCTGCCTAAGTTGAGTCTAGGAACACAGCTCTTTCTAGGCCTTGCTTGTTTTTTGATGCCGTACAATGATGCAACCAATCTTCCAGGCCGGAGAGCCCCTGACATGTTTCAGACACTTAAATCCACCTTGTCTTGAAGAGGACTAGAAAGAGTTAAACTTTTTTGCTGCATTTATGACTGAGAGTAGTATGTGTTGTGTTCTGCTTCTGTGGTCTTGCTTCCTTCCTATCTCAACAACCCTTGTTGTGAGAAACAGTTAAAAATAGCTATTCTAACCTTGTCAGTTCTATGAACACAGCTACTCATGGTCCTCTGTTATGTAGGCAAACATTCAAATCCTTAACTAACGGATAACAACAAAGAAAGTTTACAAAGATGCTGTGTGGCACATCAATGTAAAAAACAGTGGATCGGCTCGTGACCCAGCTCCTCAGCCTGTTAGCTTGCTGGCTCTCTGTGTGTCATGAAGCTGAGTTCTCCAACTCTCCCAGTAACAGTTGGCTTCTTTGAGTTCTGATTTTCTATAACAGTCTCAAAACCACAAATTAAAAATACTGTAGCCACCAAGGGTTAGATTGGAGCATTTTGCTCTTTAAGTCTGTTCAGAATGTAGCACCCTCCAAGTCATCCCCTTAGAGACCCCTCAGTCAACTTTAATATACGTTTCAAGAATGGTTTCAGATGACACTCTCTGTTTTTTTGAATGAGGTTTTCTTTTTCTTTTCTTCTGTTTTAGTCATTTGTTTTGTTATTTAATGTCAAAGTTCAGATCCACCTTCTGTTAGAACAAATTTTTGTTTTTGTTGCTTAATTTTTTTTAAAAAAAATTCTTAGATCACAATTAATTGGAATGTCCTTGAGAGCTAATATGTCTATCCAAACATTTAATAATGATGAATGAAAAAATATCTACAATGGAAGGAATACAGGAAAATGTGAACTAATTTTTTAATTCATTTTGTTGGTGCTACCTTAATCGTTTATTTACTTAGTGTTATGGACTTTTACAAAGGCACATGCTATAGCAGAACTCTACCACTAGAGTTCAAAACCCCAGCCCCTCTTGGTGCTCCTTGGTCTCTCTGAGGTATTAAAGATGATTTCTGTTCATTTGAATGACTTTTAGAAACTGCTAATGTTAATTTAATTTGACATAAATGTCACAAAATGGAAGAAAACAGGGAGGTTTGCCATGGACGTGGAGAGCAAGGAGGACAGGGAGGAAGAAACCACCTGAGAGAAATTTAAGAATCTCCATACTTGGATGGGAGTATAGAATATGTATTTACAATTGGCCAGTTGTCATTTCTCACAATTGTTAACTAAGCGACTAATACATTTTATAAAAAATTTATAATATATTTATATTTGATAAATATTTCTCTAATTAATGTAGAAATTATATTATACTAGTCCCCATTGACAATAGATGTTAACAACCAGGCAACTGGCTTCAAGTGTTATCATTATTAACATGATCAATATTGTCCTACATGTATAATGCATAAGTATTATAAAATTGCTATAAAAGTCAGCATGTCAAGAATACTTATCTACTTATTTGTTTTTGCCAAGAGTAGCAGTATATTACAAAAAATGTCATTGGTGCTACCATATTGTCTTTCTGTTTTTTAAAGAAAGACAATGGTTTTAAACTACTATTATGGTTCTCTTGTATATGTAATATGATGTATTTCAATATAAATAATAAAAAGAAAGTCTAATATTATTATCTAATTAGGAACTCAATGAGCACTATTGTTTCTATTATCTGCTCTAACGATGTAGGTCACTCTGTGAAGCAGTTGCTGGTATTCAGATTTTTATATGACCAAGTCGAAGCTCAGTGAGATAGTAAATCACTACAGATCAAGCACAAGCTGAGAGTGGACACAGGAACTCACTCATTTCATCTTAATGCTCACAAAAATGTTATATGTATGTTATAATTTATTATAAACTTTGTAACCACCACACACTTCTAATTAATGTCAGGGACTTAAGAGGATGTTTAAAAAAAAGATGGAATTTATACTAAATAATTTTATCGAATTATGCTAATATATTTCACATTTTTTCCCTTTTATTTTATTTTACAATACCATTCAGTTCTACATATCAGCCACGGATTCCCTTGTTCTCCCCCCTCCTACCCCCCTCCCCGTCCCCCCATCCCACCCCCCATTCCCGCCTCCTCCAGGGCAAAGCCTACCCCAAGGATTGAGATCAACCTGGTAAACTCAGTCCAGGCAGGTCCAGTCCCCTCCTCCAAGACTGAGCCAAGCGTCCCTGCATAAGCCCCAGGTTTCAAACAGCCAATTCATGCAATGAGCACAGGACCTGGTACCACTGCCTAGATGCCTCCCAAACAGATCAAGCCAATCAACTGTCTCACCTATTCAGAGGGCCTGATCCACTTGGAGGCCCCTCATCAAATTATGCTAATATATTTCACTCTACTGGTACAAAGTAGAACTGATTCTATTTACATAATGATAACATATACATCCAAAAACATACCCTAACTTTTTAATTAAAGATAGTTATTTAGATAAGGCTGAACTGTTGCTATTTCAGATGGGGATAAATACATATTGATTAACCAAACCCTAATCATAATCTACAAATATGTATCCATTGGTCTCATTAATGTTAAGGAGAAATAAAAGATGAAGGAATTAGGATTTTTGAACATTGTGTAATGAAAAAAAATTTGATTCTGTTTCAATCACTTGAGATGAACGAGGTTACCAGAGTTCTAATAATACCTGTTTTTTGTTCTGGTATATAAAGCAGGGTCCTAGTGTGATACCGAAGAGAGAAAAGCCATATCATTAGTAACCAAAGAGCCTAAAGGGCTCTTATTACATGTCTCTCATTTCATTTTACCTCTCATTTACCTGTAGCAATGAGGTGTGAAAATTGCTCTTTGGTTGTCTTAAGTATCAGTAAATGGCATCATGCACATTTCTTTACAACTTAATGGAAATGGGTGAGGTTCACCTTACGTTTAATTCCTGTGTATGAATGAAAAAGGTAATACGTGAAATGGTGTTGTACTCCTACTCCAGTGAATGAGTCATTAGCTCTTTCAAGTCAAGTAACAGCAAGTTCTCCTTCATAAGATCCCTTTTACATGAAAGTACTTTCCAAGTCACTACATCCTTGCACAAACTGCTCAATGAAATTTAAATTAGCTCATGAAATATATTTTTACCTGGGTGGTAACCAGCTAGACCCATATTCAGTAATGGCATTAAGTTCTCCTCCAAGAGAATACTAAATTCTCATCAAAATACGAACAGATGCAATTTTTTCATTGTTGTTTTGAGATAACGTCTCCCTATGAGGCCCAGGTTAGTCTGAAAGTCCTAAACTCAAGCTAGTCCCCTGCCCCAGCAACCCCCATAGTTGGAACTATGAACATACACCACTATGTCCAGTACAAAATGCAATTTCTTATATGTAAATATTTAAATATGTCCCTTGCCTAAATAAATAAAATTTGGAGATTATTAAATTTGTGAAGTTTTAAATAATTCTTCCCTTAATGAGAAGTTAATTTCATATATATATATATATATATATATATATATATATATATATATTAAGAACTTAATTCAAAAGAAATTGGAATGTCCATTTCCTTCAATTTGCTTGTTTTTATTTTTATTTTTTTTTTATATTTTTTTTTTATTTATTTATTTTTTTTTGAGACAGTGTTTCTCTTGTGGAGCTTTGCGCCTTTCCTGGAACTCACTTGATAGTCCAGGCTGGCCTCGAACTCACAGAGATCCGCCTGCCTCTGCCTCCCGAGTGCTGGGATTAAAGGCGTGCGCCACCACCGCCCGGCCTATTTGCTTGTTTTTATTTGGAGTGTTAAATGTCTCTCTTTTTTTCTGTTTGATGAATGTATTTGGTGAGACAGTGAGATTTTGAGTAATAGCTAGTTTCCACTGGAAAGATTCTATAAAGACAATTTAATATTTTTCATTTTCCAGTATGTCTTTATGACAATTTTATAACACAACACACACACACACACACACACACACACACACACACACAGAGAGAGAGAGAGAGAGAGAGAGAGAGAGAGAGAGAGAGAGAGAGAGAAGATAAATTATATGTAAAAATTAAAACAAGCTTTGTCAAGTGTGTGTAAGAATGTGAATTCATGTAAGAGAAATAAAAAGTATTTTTAAATCACTCAATGAACACTTTTCATTGTCCTCCACTAAAAATTATTTTTTTGCCTAAGGTCTCTTTGTCATCCTAGTTTCCCTAAGTGCTATTAATTCCTCTTGATTAAGACTTGTGAGGTGCCATCTTCAAAAATCAGAAGACAGGCTCAGGAGATGTCCCATTGAATAAACTTGGATCCCTAAGAGCCACATAAAAGCCAAGTAGGCATGACATCCCTTTGTGATCCCATTGGTCAGATAGCTGAGAAATGGGATTCTCCAGGGCAAGGTGGATGGCCTGGGCCACCAGAGGAGATGCTGCGCTTTCGTAAATAAAGTGAAGAGAAATTGACAAGAACACCTGATGCCAACAATTAGCCTATACAAGCACACACACACACACACACACACACACACACACACACACACACACACACATTGTGACACTGTCACAACAAAACCAAATGTTTGGACACTCCTTTCTTAAGGATCTGCTGACACCTTGAAATGACTCACTGGATAAACAAGTAAGAAACCCTTAGGTATCAATTCCAGGATATACAGAGAGCCATTCAGAAGTCATTTGTAGATAAAGTGTGATATGGTGGCTTAAAAGTTGTTTTCCATCAATGGCTCCATAGAATTCTTTCTCTTCATTTTTCATAAGAAATTATATTCAAAATGCTAAAGAAAAAATTTTCACAAAACTCTTCTGAAATATGTATCAGCTCTCATTTCTGTCAAAACACATATCTAGAGTAAACTCATTCTTCCTTCAGTGGGAGATTAGAAATTGCTCATCATAAAGGGTGTGTCATGTTTTCTCAGGAAAAGAAATAAATCCTTGAAAATTTTCCTTAACTTCTAAAAACTTAAGTGTTATAAAATATATTATTTCTGACTGTCTCACCCGTTCAGGTGGCCTGATCCAGTTGGGGGCCCCTCAGCCTTTGGTTCATAGATCCTGTGCTTCCATTCATTTGGTTATTTATCCCGGTGCTTTATCCAACCTTGGCTTCAACAATTCTCGCTCATATAAATCCTCTTCATACTCACTAATTAGACTCCCAGTGCTCCACCAGGGGCCCAGCCGTGGATGTCTGCCTTCAGATTCCTCAGTCTGTTTGGGAGGCAGCTGTGCATTGGTGCCAGGTCCTGGGCTCGTTGCATGAGTTGGCTGTTTGAATCCTGGGACTTATGCAGGGACACTTGGCTCGGTCTGGGAGGGGGGAATGGACCTGCCTGGACTGAGTCTACCAGGTCAACCCCGGTCCTCGGGGGAGACCTTGATCTGGAGGAGGTGGGAATGGGGGGTGGGCTGGGGGGAGGGGTGGGCGAGAGGGGGAGAACAGGGGATTCTGTGGCTATTATGTTGAACTGAATGGTGTTGTAAAATAATAATAATAATAATAATAAAAAAACCAAAAAAAAATATATTATTTCTAAAATTAAAATATGTAATAATTTTGTAAATATTATATTCTTACTATGGACAGTATACTAGCTATGGTAGGCCAGTGATATTAATAATTTTATTCCTTTTTTGATAACTCTCATAATTTTTTACAGTCTGGTTAAAATTAAATGCTATTTGAGTCATGGTTAACTTCAATTTTCAACTTTGTGAGATCTGGAAAAATCTAAAAGATGGGCCTCAAAGCATGCCTGTGATGGGATTATATTGATTTTGTTAGTTGCTATGGGACAATTCACCCACCATTGGTAACACCATTCCTGGCTGGAACTCTGGCTGTAGTAAAAGTAGGTGACATGAGCCAAAGAATTGTATTTCTCTGCTTTCCAACTGAGGAAATATAAAATGACCAGCTGCCTTGAACTCCTGTTGTTTTGACTTCTCCACCTTGATGAACTCTGCCCTGGTACCCTAAATCCTTAGGTTGATTTAGGCAGGGCACTTTATTATAGCACAAAAGGTAACTAGTACACTATATTCTATTGCTGTTATGCTAATACTTTTGAAGATCATTTATAAAATACATTAATATGCATTCTGGTCACTTGACAAAATGAACTCTTTATAAGGCTTTATATTATTGTTAACATTTTCGTTTGTATCAAAATTAAATAAGAATATTCTTTATAACAGTTGGACTCTCTGTTCCCTAGGTAAACACAGTCACTTTTTTATTTCTGTGTCTATGATGATATATCCCCTTTGAATTGCAGATGACTTAATTACATGTTATATCAGAAACTTATACATTGAAGATTTTACATTTACTGTTTGAGTATCTATGTGTCACAATGAAAATATACAGCACGTGTTAAGGGTCAAATGTAAAATCGTCACTCACAGACTTATATGTTGGAAGTTTGGTCCCCAAACTGTTGGATGTAACTTCTGGGATTTGATTGGACTATATGGTATGACATACTCAGTAGCTAATTCACTGATGTATTTATAAATACTATAGTATTATGTTTTAATTTTGTTGTCAAATGCTGTACCACTGAGACATACCTCAATAGGGCATTATTTTGAATCCATAGGAATTTCCAGAAGTGAGTACATAATTGGTGGAAATGGGTCATGGAAGGTGTACTCTTAGGGTTTATATCTTGTCCCAGGCACAGACTTTGATCTTTCTTCTGTTTCCTGACCAGGAGGAGATATGGTGGTTCTATCATATGCCTTCATAGCCAGTGATACTTCTGTGGTGGTTTGAATGAGAATGGCCCCATATTTGAATGTTTGATTCCCAATTGGTGGACTATTCAGGAAGGATTAGGAAGCGTGGCCTTGTTAGAGGAGGTATGTCACTGGAGATGGGCTTGAAGGTTTCAAAATTCCATGCCAGGCAACAGACACAGTCTCTATCTCTGTCTCTCCCTCCTGCTCTCTCTCCCCAACCTTTCTCTCCCCTCTGCTTGTGAATAGGATGTAAGCTCCAGCTCCATGCCTACCTGCCTGCTGCCTTACTCCTTTCCATGATGATCATGTATTCATCTTCTGAAACTGTTAGCAAGTCTCCAATTAAATACTTTTTGTTATAAGTTGCCTTGGTCATAGTGTCTCTTTATAGCAATAGGACTACCAGCCCAGGGATGGCATCACCCACCATTGGCCACTAATTGAGACAATGCCATATAGTTGGCCCTCCTGGAGTCATTTTCTTAACTGAGGCTCCTTCCTCTGTGATGAATCTAGCATGTATAAAATTGATATAAAAAACCAGCCAGTGCAGTACAATATAATACCTTGGACAGCTCCTGTCTTTAAAGGCTTGAAACAATGAAGCTGGTTAACCATGAACTGAAATACAAGCAATTTAAAAATACAAATATGGTATCTTTTTTTTATTACTGCCTGCATAGTCTCATTAGTGATTAGTGTTTCAAAGATACAGCACTTTTTTTTGAGACAGGTTTTCTTTGTGTCCCTGTCTGTCCAGAACTTGCTCTGTAGACCAGCTAGCCTTGAAAAAAAAACGACATCATGAAATTTGTTGGCAAATGAATGGAACTAGAAAGTATCCTGAGGTATCCTAGACTCATAAGGACAAACATTGTATGTACTCACTCATCAAAGGATGGCCAGACTTCAACCCACAGCTTCAGAGAAGCTAACTAACAAGGAGGACCCTAAGAGGAACACAGGCATCGCCCTGGGAAGAGGAAGTAGATAAGATCTCCATGAGTAAACTGGGGATGGGGGGGGGGCAATGGAGGGTTGGGGTGGTGAATGAGAACATGATGGAAATAGTTGATGTTTGGGAGTCTAGTGGACCTAATTAGAAGTTACACATTTCTGACATTGGGCTTTCATTTTGTTATTCTGTAACATCTAGTAGAGGCATTGTTTCCCTATTATGGAGTAACTACATTTTAACTATTTTAATGGATGTGTATGCATGTGTTTTGGAAAGCTCCTACTACTATGTTAAGTTTCCATACAATCTCTTTGAAAGATCGTTAGTGTAGTTTTTCATTTCCTGTATTCCCTCCTCGACTCGTCCTCCCCTTCCTGCTCTTGACTTAACCTTTTTGTTCCATTATTCCCCTTTAAACATCTGTACAAGGTAATCTAAGTACACCCTTTTAGGGATATTTGTTTTGAACTTGACTACAAGCATAAACAATACATATTTGTAGTTAGAAATGACTCAAAATATTTTATAACTAAGAACAAAACCAAAAGCCACCCCATTCTCTATAAATCAAAACCATATCAAAGTTTTCAAGTTAATTCTTAATCTGAAAATATTTTATATATATAATTTAATAAATTATATACATGAAAACATATTTTCATTTTAATAGTAAAATGTAGACAGATACTATGCATCAGTGGTAAGATGCAGTGCTTGCATGAATACATTTATGTTATTTCCCATCTCCTTTATCCATGTCCAGAATGACCTACTTGGGAAGTGGTACCACCCAGAGTTAGTGGGTCTTCCCACCTCAGTCCATACAAACAGGATAATCCTCTATAGATATGCCCAGAAACTCATTTCCTAAGTGATTCTAAACTCTGCCAACTTAGCAATTAACAATAAACACTGCAAGTATGAAGCATATGTACCATCCATTCTTAAGTATTTTATTGTAAAATAAAAACAAACAGAAACAATTGTGAAAAATAGACATGAGTAAATCATTGATCATTTACCAGTAAAAACACCTCAGACCAATTTAAGTAGGACTGAACTATCATAATTGTTTTATTGTTTGTCTATCATATAAATTACCAACAAGGATAAGCTATTTTAGGTGATATAAATTCAGTGATAAAAGGTAAAGACCCCATTCTAAGCACTCAGAGATTCCTCTAATTTTTCTTTATAAATTGTCTACAGTAGCAATATAACTGTAAATTGCTTCATTGACTATGTGCACTGTAGTTTATTTGACAAACATTTCTTATTTATTATTGTGGCTTTAGGCAGCATGCCTTTATAAGTGACATTGTGATGGATGAATTCACCTCTAATACTGTGTTGTAATTATTTCCATGGGAGAAACTGTTCAGTAGACATGTAAAATGTCACTGATGAAATTCACAGAGCCTAAAGGCAGCCTCAGACCTTTATACATTTTCTTTTGGCATATAGTCTTAGAAAACACTCAAAATCAGTCATAGATTTCCTCTGATTTTTCATAATCAATTATGATCATTGTCTAAATTCTATTCTCTATATTTCATATATGGATATTAGGCATGCTTGGATCCTGAAATGTTACTACATACAGTTCAGTCTTCTGACAGTTAACCAAAGCTATTTATAGCCTTATAATAAATATTTGATTTACTTTTGTCAATTAATATATACATGTTTATTTAAAAAATAATAACTAAGACAGACCTGGCGGCGGCAAGAGTCAGGGCAGCCGGCAGAGACATAAGGCCCAGTGGCAGCCCGCAGAGGTAGACAGGCATGTCGGCACACAATGGAATACTACTCAGCAGAGAAAAACAATGAAAACATGAAATTTGCAGGCAAATGGATGGAACTAGAAAAAATCATCCTGAGTGAGGTAACCCAAACCCAGAAAGACAGTCATGGTATGTACTCACTCATAAGTGGATTCTAGATATAAAATAAAGAACAATCAGACTACAACCCATAGAACCATGGAGGCTATATATATAGCACAGAGGTCCCTAGGACGACTGTGGCTTATAATAAATTTCAGTTTTACTCAAAAGAAAGAAAGAAAGAAAGAAAGAAAGAAAGAAAGAAAGAAAGAAAGAAAGGAAAGAAAGAAAGAAAGAAAGAAAGAAAGAAAGAAAGAAAGAAAGAAAGAAAGAAAGAGAGAAAGAAGAGACCAGCATCAGTGAGGCAAATAATAATAATAATAATAATAATAATAATAATAATAATAATAATAAACTCATATGTAAAAAAAGAAAACACCAAGCCCTATTTAATGTTAGAGTCATTCAATATCTTTCTTGAATATTTGCTCACTAATACCTAACATCTGAAACAAACCATCACCTCTTTTTACATTTGTTTTTATTAATTTTTCATGGTGCAGTCACTTTACTTATAGAAATTTAGTAGTACATCTTATAAAGGGCTTTCTGCATTCCGATTAGTGCTTCTTAAAATTTGCAAGATAATGAAGTTTTCTGGACTCCCAGACACATGGCAGGAGCTATGTAAGCAAAAAAAAAAAAAATTACAAGCTAGAAATGAATGTACTAGAAAGGAAGTTGTGAAGTGATATCCAAAAAGTACTGAGGTACTTATGAACATGGCTGTGCCATTGGTAACATTTCTATGATGTAACTCCCTCAAAGTGAAACATAAAGATGAAAGCAACAAGGCCTCATTTACTTGGTTTTTGATGATGGAAAAGTGTGCAGAGCATTTCAGAGCCCCTGCAGTCCATTTGATACTGAAGACATGGACAAAGGCTGCATCTTGCTTCTGAATGGTGAGTGCTCAGGCATCATGCTCCATTTCTCCATCCCAATTACATAAAAGAAGTAACATCTCAGTACTTTCCCGGTTATAGACCAGTATCCCAGTCTCTTCCCACAAACTTCACTTATCTTTCAGATTTGGTACATGGCTTGAAACTCATTTTTTTAAATTAAAAATTACTCAGTAGTCTTGACTAGAATAGAGATGGGAAGAGGTTGCATGTGACACAAACGCACAAAATTCCGAAAGAACTAACATGGTTATTTTAACTACTCCTGACTCTACCTTTTTAAAAATAACATGGTATAGACAAGGACTATCTCGGAATTCAAATTTATGAAGATGATAGCGTTAAGAGTCATCAGGGCTACAGCTGAGGAGATTAAAGGGGAAAAACAAACCTCAATATTCTGAAAATTCTCTTCTCATTATTCTGGCAGGGTTTTAGCAGTTCATATTTTGTCCTGATACATTCTCTTCTACTTTGTCAAAAGCATTCTGTGAGTTACTGTGCATACTTGGGAGAAACTTGGCTCAAGAACGTCATGAAATGGACAGTCACACTGTTAGGTAATCAGAAACCAGTTACCATGCCACATTTGCACAAATAAACATTTTTCTTTAAAATGAAATTATGCCAGCTTTCAGATACCCTTTCTTTTGTGTCAGTAATTTCAGTTAGGTCCAAGATTACTAAATTGTTGAAACAAGGTCATCTTAATTTTTCACTCTTTTTGTGTTGTTTTGTTTTGTTTTCTTTTTTCCTGAGTAGTGAAAAAGAGAGCATTAGTTATCATCTAGTACAACTTCATAGTTTTATTGAAGCTTCCACTATCAAAATTCTGAGTTTATTAATTAACATAAGTGTTATTCTTACAATAATTTCCTTTAAAATGTTGAAGCGAGCAGAGTGAATGAGACTCATATGTCTATTCAGAGAATATTCTATGCATTTGAAATAAAGGTTTTGAGTAGCTAAGATAAGATGTTTTGTGCAAGCCAGGTGGTGGTGGCACACACCTTTAATTCCAGCACTTGGGAAGCATAGGCAGGCTGATTGGTCTCTGTGAGTTCGAGGCCACCCTGGTCTCCAAAGCGAGTTCCAGGAAAGGCACAAAGCTACACAGAGAAACCCTGTCTCAAAAAACCAAAAAAAAAAATGTTTTCTGCAGCCTTGAGGAACTAAAAATACTAGTCCTTAGTGACAGGGAAGAGTTTTAAAGAAAATTGTGTAAGTAGACAGAGTCCACAAGAACTATTGTTAATGTTACATTTTATTATGTTATGCCACATTTCACAGTGGTCTGATTTAGTGCTGGGTTAATGGCTCTCTCTCTCCATATATGTGTGTGTGTGTGTGTGTGTGTGTGTGTGTGTTTGCATGTTGTGTATATATATATATATACATATATATACATATATATATATATATATATTTTTTTTCCTTTAAGTGACCAAACAATTAAAAGTGTCCTGAGTGAGCTAGGGTTTAGCAAAGCCAAGGGTTTAGATTTGAGCATATGACTCAAGAACTTAGGCTCAGAATAACAGTTGGAAATTGAAGAAAACCTGACATTTGTCCACAAGGGAACAGTTTTTCTATCTGGAGAATTAGATCTCTTCAACAAGAAGAGAAGTGAAAAGAGGCGGCAGCCAGGGTGGGGTGGACCAGTCCACCTGACACCCCAAGGGATCGCAGTATTTTATTTTGAGGTTCGGCTATCAGGACAAAATTTACAAGGCAGGGTATGAAGAAATAGGCACAGAAAAAACTAGGGGAGTTATGAAAGGGAGAGACCAAACCTTAGTCAACTAATGATGTAAAAACTCTAGGCTCTTTCTAAAACTTACAGTGACCCTAGAATGATTGAGATGAGACCATGCAGAAATGTCTACATGCCTCAGAACCAAGTGCCTGAATATGAACTATTATTATTATTGTTGTTTTCATATGCACCTGCTTATCATTGCTGCCTTCTCATCAAATTTGTTCTGCAGTGTCTTATTAAGACAATCTCCTAAATATATCTTAGACAAAAATCAGTTTATACTTACTTTTTATTTATTTATTTTATCAATTGTGATCATTATTTGAATGTGTTGTTTACACATTCAAATTGTGGTGGATCCTATCACATAGAGATTCTTTGTATACACATACACTAGAACACAAATTAGTTATTGTCTCTCTACTTTTTTTTCTTTTTTTGGGTACTTTTACTATGGAAAACAATACTGATTGTCTTCCTCAGTGAAAACCCTAGGAACAACAGTCTATAAGGGTCCTTTGGGTTTTGAATATCACATTATCTCTGGCCCATCATTGCTTTTCAAAATCCAAACTGTGAGATTGGAGAAGGTGCTGTGGATATCACTCTGTATAAATAAAATGCTGATTGGCCAGTAGCCAGACAGGAAGTATAGGTGGGACAAGAAGAGAAGAGAAGTGGAAGGAGGAAGAGAGGAGATGCTGCCAGCTGCCACCATGACAAGCAACATGTAAAGTACTGGTAAGCCGTGAGTCACGTGGCAAGGTATAGATTTATAGAAATGGGTTAATTTAAGATATAAGAACTAGATAGCAAGAAGCCAGAGCCATATGGACATACAATTCGTAAGCAATATAAGTCTCTGTGTGTTTACTTGGTTGGGTCTGAGTGGCTATGGGACTGGTGGATGAGAGAGATTTGTCCTGACTGTAGGCCAGACAGGACTGGAGAAAGCTTCAGCTACAAAAAGGCATTTTCATTTACTTACATCTTTGGTGTCCTCTGTTTGTTTTGGACTGTTTTTTTAGAATGCATTTTGATCATACATTGGACACCCCCTGACTCTGTTGAGCTAAGATGCTATTTCTTTTTCCCTCAATGTGATTCCATATATATTATGTCTTGTAGAAACTACATTAGATTTACAATCTATTATACTTAATCCAATAGCTTTATTCTGCCAAAACTCTCAGTAAATGAGAAATTAGTTTAAGATTGCTTGTATTAGTAACTTTATTTTTTTTTTGTTGATGTTGTGAAATGTTTGGAAAGATAAGTTTACTTTTCAATTTTGCTGATAAAGGTTAGTTCTATCAATTTGATTGGATTAAGAGGCAACTAGGGGATTAGCAAATACCATCCCTAGATGTGTCTGAGAGCATCCCTAAAGAAATATATCGAAAAGAGTCTAGTTAAATAGATGTTTCAATCCACTGATGGATTCCTCCCTAGATAGAAAAAAATAGGTAACTGAGTAGGGAGGGCCTGTCCCTGTTTATATTTTGCCCTGACATTGCATACCCTCTCCTTGCTTCTTGTCTGTTGGTTTTTGAGAAATGTCCTCCTTTACACAAACATGATGTCATGATGTTCTATTCAAGCATGTGGACTAAGTGACCATTGACTGGTACACCTGAAATCATTAGATAGAACATTTTCTTTCTTAAGTTGTTCTCATACATTTAAAACAAAGTGGATATTATAACCATTACCAAATCAGTAAGTGTTTCTAGACCAAACTCACACACAGAAATTGTGATTCTTCCCTACTGTGGTGTATATATTCTCATCGAGTTTCACTCTGCTACCACAGGTAACAGAGCATTGGTGAAGTAGACTACAGAAGCTGGTGATTTGAACATTTAAAGACAGAGTTGTCACTAGTTGTAAAGAATCATCAAAGGAAGTGACAATATATGAGTAGGTGACATACTCATGTGGTAGGAATGATAATCTGAATGTTATTAAATGTGTCTTAATTGATAAAATATAGTAAGATGACAATGTATTGTTTGGAATGGTAAGTTCCTTGGGCTAGAGGGGGTATTGAAGTAGCAAAGCACATTCATTGAAGATTATATGGTATGATTATTTCACTAGAAACACCATTGGGTTCATTGTCCTTTCCAATTCAATAGTCTATGATTTGATGAAATGTTCTTTTTTAAATGATAACCTGCTGCTGTGCTAATCTGATAAATCAACACTCTTTCTCTGACTGTGACTGAGGTAAAATTAGATCTGAATGGTGTTTTTGTTATATTAGTATACAGTGGGAAGACTTCAAGGATGAGGGTCACACATGGGAAGATAATGTTATACTTCATGGCCTATTTTGAGATATACTTTATGACTTTGTATGTTTCCATTTTCCCTGGATTTAAACTGACTATCTTAAAAGAAACATTAAAGAGGGAAAAAGAAAAAAATTAAAGTAGAAAAGAGAAAAGAAAGGAAGTATTTAAGATCAATAACTGTTGGGAGCATAACACAAGGATCCTTATGCCCTCAGATCTCTAGAGAAACCAGAAATGTTAAGCACAAAGGATTGTCTTTCCAATGGGAAATATGAGAAACTTGTTCTTCCATTCAGAAAGCTGAGAATTGGAAATTATTAACTGCCTGGTGATCTGTTGTTATCTGTTAGGCCAGGCCATATCAAGCTCCTACAACTAGGATTGGATGTGGAAGGTGGCTAGTAATCCAAATCACCGTTACAGTAGGGGCTCCCCCAAGCTCCCACAATTAGGACCAGGGGTGACTAATAGCTCAAATGACCTCTATGTTATATGTATGATCAAGACCAGGCCAGACCCTTAGGCCCTTAAGCTAGTATAGGTAGCTTATCTCTAGAAACCATCTTCTTGGAAGAAATGACTTGTACCCTGATTTGAGCTTCAGTGTAATTATGTTTTCTTATGCAATGGGGATTGCATTATATCAGGACACCCCCCCCAAATATACTGGCCTTAAACACATTGGGAATAATAAACTGTCTATTATTAGACTCCCTGAAGTTTGATCCAGGTTGAGGGAGTCAATTTGTACCAGGTTTTCATTCTTATCTCTTCATGTGGTTTGCTTCCCTGTATGACACATGCAGGGACTCCCTCAAGAAGCATCTTTAGTGCATTTTACCTACCCTCTCTTTCTCTTAAAGTTCCTGACATAAGAATATGATCCAGAAAAGGGACTTCTCTTTCCTATAGCTGGGTTAGAGGCAACATGAAGGCTCTCGGGAGAAAGATTTACTCATGGAGAAAATCATCCAAGCAACTCACCAAACTGAAAACTTAAACAGATTGATACAAAGCCCAAAGAAATCATCTTGAAGCATCTCAGTCTGCATCCCTGCAATTTGTCCCAAGTGGAGAGATCCACAATGATAGAGTGAGAGCCACTGCCCGGATAAATAAAAACGTGTAGGAATCTGTATGCACAGGTCCTTGTGCTCGAGCAGAATCTGATTTTGCTGTTTCTTTTCTGTCTGAACCAAAGTTCCAGGACAGGAGCGATATATGTTACTTTCTTATTCCTACTTTTTAATATTTTGATTATACTTTACATGCATTTTAGAGGCATGTGTGCCATCGCATGTGTGTGGTCAGAGGATAGCTTGTAGGAGTTGATTCTTTCTTTCTACCATCTGGGGCCTGGAATTGAACTCGGGTCATCAGGCTAAATGGCAAGTAGCTTTTCCACTTAGCCACATTGCCAGACTCAATTCTACTTCTTAAGAAACAGACTGACCTTACTACTGAAGAAATTAAAGTCATATGAAGAGAAGCAAAAGGAGAATGCAAAACAACATTTGAAAAGTCAGTTTTTCATGTTTGTTAAAGTAGTTCCTTGAAATACTGATTAAGTCTGACAAAGAAAAATAGAGTACAACAGATTATTTTATTTCTATGTCAAAATGAATAAAATAAAAATCCAAAGCTTATACTGAGAAAGAACCAAGAGTAATAGATACTATTTGACTTAAATTTTTGCATGCATTTAAAAAATCTTTTTGGCAATATCTTTATTAGGTTTTGCTACTACAGTGATGAGACTTTTTAAATCTGTTTGGGAAATGGGATGTTATTTTCTAAATGGTTAATAAAATTCCAATTATTGTTGAAGCATCAATCTTTAAATACAACCTCAGTCAAGGAGATGTGGAAACACACAGGGCTAAGCTGACTACAGACAGACGGGCCACAGCTTGGTTGGAGACACCACAGCAGGAGTAGCAGCAGAACTCAGTTCTGCAGGACAAAATCTGGGCATAGTTTCTGAAAGAGTAAAATCCACTTAAACTTCATGTTGTTTATGTTTCAAATGGAGGGAGAATGTAGATGTAATTCTGAACGGTCTTATTAGATAAGAAACACAGAGTCAAATGCAGAGTTAAAAGCCCAGAGATAGAGCAGCAGCCAAGAGCTAGGACCACCTTCTTACCCCTCTGTCACTGTCGTCCTTCCCCTGAGAAAGAGACCTACTTCCTGTGTGTCTGTATTTTTAATTGACTTTCTGTTCTGCCTTCTCATTGGTTGTAAACCCAACCACATGACCTCCTCTTCATTGCCTGTCTATACAGACCTCCAGGTTTCTGTGGTTGGTATTGAGATTAAAGGCATGTGTCTCCAAGCTGGCTATGTCCTTGAATACATAGACTCTGCCTGCCTTGTGATCGGATTAAGGGCGTATGCTACCACTACCAGACTTCTGCTAAATGGCTTGCTTTTAGCTCTGACCCCCAGGCAACTTTATTTATTAATATACAGATAAAATCACACTTCAGCACAAATAAAATATCACCATAGGAGATGGATATGAGTAAAGGAATGCAGCAGCTCTAGATGCTGGGAAAGTGCCGACATCTAATAGAAAATGATAGCTTTGGAGCTGTAGTCACAACTGACTGACGTCTACAATTAACCTAGCAACCTTCCCTGGGAGCCTCTGCCAATAGCAGCATACAGCCACCTTGTCTGAAGTTGGACTTAATGACTTCTACCATCCTGGTGTGGTAAGCTGATATGTTTCTTGTGTACGCCAGTAAATTTGATGCAGTTTATAATGACAGAAATTAAACACACACACACACACACACACACACACACACACACACACACCACTAATTCAGAAGACTTGGAAAATATTCGTCCTGTGCTTCAGGATCACCAACAGTTTTGCAAAACAGTGATGTGAAAACTTTGCACACACTAGACTCATGTCTTAGGGCTATTGCAATTTATTTATCTCAGCGTTTTCTGTTAAACTGTGTGGGAATGCTATGTTACATACTTGAAGAATACATTTCAAAGGAACAGAAAGATTCAAATGTACACAATTGTATAAGGAATGTACTTTCTCAACTCTTCCTTGGCAACTAAATTGGCGGAAAGCTATGGAATAATTCAGTATCCAGTAGCCCATAACTGTAAAAATGGTGGGCAGGGTTTTGTGAAGAGCATTTGACTTAGTTTTCTATTGCTACAACAGAGCAAAACGCCATGACCAAAAGGCAAGTTGGGGAGGAAAGTTTTTTTGGCTTCTGCTTCTGCATTGTATCCCACTATTGAAGGACCAGAACAGGAACACAAACAGGGCAGGAGCATGCAGGCAGGAGCTGAGGCCGAGGCCATGGAGGAGTGCTGCTTCCTGGATTGTTACCTGTAGCTTGCTCAGCCTTTTTTCTTATAGAACCCAGAACCACCAGCCCAAGGAGGGCCATAACCACAGTTTGCTGGATCCTCCCCCATTAACCATTAATTAATAAAATTCCACAGACTGATCTTCTGGACACATGAGAAAATGAAGGCATTTTCTCAATTGAGGTTCCCTCCTTTCAGATAAATCTAACTTGTGTCAAGTTGCCATAAAACTATCCAGCACAAGGTTTCTCATTTTTCTCCACAAAACTGTTAAATATAGATCTATCCTGTGTAAATATGATAAGAGTTCTAACTCTGGATCATGTTAATATCAATTGCAAGCCTGCACAAAATGATTCATAAGAAAAAGTAATAAAGATAATACAAAGAAGAATGTTTAATTTCAGTACTTTTCATTTAACATTATAAGGAACTTAGTGGTTAATCCACACAAATTTAATGCCTATCACTTAAAATCTGACTAGGCATTTATTTTAATGACTGCCATTATCACAAATCTCTGTCAGTATGAGATCTGTAACAGGCAATAGAACTCTGTCTTAATGTAATACTTCAGAGAATGAATGCCTATATAGATTTAAATTTCCAATGAAATACATTGAATTGGTAACTCACAACATTTAATAATCTGTTTTTTCATATTAAACATGTACTAAAATGAGCTATTTTATGGTGTTCTTTTTTATTATTGCTCTCTATATTTTACTTTTTGTCATACTATCTAGCATTCATGCATCTGTGAATAATTCTTTACTACAGTTGCTATATGTAGCACAATAAAGCATGCTGTGGTGGTCTGAAAGAGAGTTAATTCAACTCCCTAAGCATCTAATTTTATACACGAGAGTGACTTTGGTACTGATGAAGAGCTTGCTCAATATATAATATAGAGAATCAGTCATCTTGTGGAAATAGTAGTTAAATTCACTTTAATTGAGATTCTTGATACAAGTGGGAAGTTTTAAAAGTGCTGATGAATTAAGAATCCCATTTAGAGTCAGACTTAATGTTTGGCTATAGGGCTAATGTCTAGGGTATATTTAGACTACTGTGAGAATGGATGTAGACATAAGTAGGAATAATTCATGCATCTGATGGTTGGTTGGAATACATGACTTCAAGGTTCTTTTAAACTCTGAGAGTGCATGGATCCATGCAAATTAGAAATCCAATTCTGGAACAGATATATATGAGCAGTCACACTGTAAGATCAGAGTAAAGAGAGGAACTATAAAAATAGCCAGAGTGCAGGGGGAAAGATGAAGCACTAAAATAGAGGTTTGCACTGAATTTAAATTTATTTAAAATAATTTGAAAATATTACTTTGAATATTATTAATTGGTTGTTTGTAGGATGATGGCATGCTTTTGTAGACAATTTTCTTATCTTCTAAGATGATTATATCATTAATATTCCTTGAGGTGATATCTAATGGAAAAATTATGTTCCTAAGTGATTTTCAATTCAGTAAATATGTATTTGGGAAACACATTATTTATTCCATCAGCACACTAGAATTCATGTACATGTGGTTTTGGAGAAATAAACCTGGGACTCTTTGGAGTCCATGGTCTACTGATCATAATCTATTCTTTTTAAATATTGTTTCTTAAAAATAGAGAATTTTTCCTCAATTAAACTTTGGAAGTTGATGCTTAAGTCCTTAACATGTAAAATTTGACTATTTTTAGTAAACACACGCACACACACACGCACACACACGTACACACAGGAATAGCTAGTATAGTGTGTTTACTAAAACTCAATCACTAGGAGCTATATATTAAAGCCTTAATGAATTAAAGAAATATTATTGATTATCAAATGATGATAATATCTATAACATAGAATGTGGCCAATATCAGAAAACCTCCATGGATGCATATATTAACTGATTTACAAACATATAAAGCTTATATTTAGAACTTCCCATATTTTATCAGTAGAACAAGTCTTTTGGCTTTTTCATAGGTATTGTCACATAGAATGTTCAATAGTGAAATACCATTTTTTTCTAAAGATTTATATCAGTGATTCTCAACTTTCCTCATGCTGAGACCCTTTAATACAGTTCCTCATGTATTCCACAACCATAAAATTATTTCCTTGCTACTTCATAACTGTAATTTTGCTACTTTTATGAATGAATTATAATGTAATGTCTTCCAATGGTTTTAGGTGACCCCTGTGAAAGGGTCATTTGACCCTCAATGGGATCATGACCCACAAATTGAGAACCACTGATTTACATAGATTCCTTGTGACACTGGGTGATTGCTTACATACTTGACACATTAGACTACTACAGTCACAACAACATTTTAAATTAACAAGCCATTGTTTTCATTTTACCCATGATATAAGGTATATACCTAAAGATATAAGGTTAGTTAAGTGATACTCTGTAAACCTCATGGGTAATAAGTGACTGAAGCATAAATGTGAAGTTACAACGTCTAATTCTGAATTCTGCTCCCTATTCATTTCTTCATCATACATTATCACACATGAGTCTTGATTAAATACCAAACACATTCATAAGAAGATACTTGGAAAACAATGAGAAGACTGGCTTTCTAACAAATCAGATTTAATACAATCTTGCTGTGAGATTAAGGGTGACATAAGTAGTTTGCACAGGATTGGAAACTTGTCAACCCACAGTAATGTCATGATTATTCTGTTGGAGCTCATGGAATAGAATATTTTACCCAGCTGCCAATAACAAAACTAAACAAAGAGAGGTAAAGTCGGAGAGTTAATATGTGACAAATCTCTCTGAGCTGGACTTATCCCTTATTCCTGCCCCAAATATCTCTTAATCTGATAATTCACATAAACATTTCCATAGGTGATTTGCACACTTTGGATCTCTGGAATTTACCTTAGGATTTAAGAATGTTTTGGAATTGAAAAATTTTAACATAATTAACTGAACTCAGAGACAGAAAGGTTCTAAAATAAGAAGTAATTAAAAAGTTAAAAATAATTAGATTGTGTGGTTATCTCATGATAGAATGATCTTCTAAAATAATTTTGGTAAAATAAGAGATGCACATACATGTATATTTATATGTGTGTGTGTTTGTAAAGAATAAAATCTATACTAAAGAATAAGCCTTCACAGTTGTATTTAGTTCCTTTCTCTCATTCTAGATAATTTCACATATACACTTGACTTATAAGGAAACTTATCTCTAGGCTAGACTTTGGGCTAATGGATACATTAATAGAAATTTGGACTCAACCATCAGTACATAGCTAGTAGAAGATCCATAGGATGAGATGACACATGGGATATGGCACCAAGTATGGCCACCATGATGGGGCTCAGGGGGCTGTAGATGAGAGCATCACCTTCGCTGATAGCAGCCCTGAGTTCTAGGTGTGGAAGGAAAGGAAGGAAGGTAGATGAACAACTACTTTGAGGAGTTAAAAAGAAGATTCACTGCTGTTCATTAGTGATTTTATGATTAAGTGTATGTGTGTTTCTCTTTGTGTGTGTGTATGTACAAGTTTGCAGTATCTTAGATGACTGTATGTTTATATTACGTTTGACACTGTTTTTACTTTAATTCTAGTCCTAAATGACTTTGCTTTACTTAGGTAAAAATAAGTGCAAAAGAAATAAGTGAGGTTTAATTTGCTTTGTATTCTATGTCCACAGGCTTCTTGGTATCTTTGCTTCTTTATTGAATGGCATAAGAACTACTGTAGACAAATTTCTAAACCATCTTATTAAATAAGAAACACAGAGCCAAATACAGAGGTAATAGCCAAAGAGATCAGGGCAATAGCCATGACTAGCCTTAGCTTACTACCATGCAGTGGCTTCTACAAAGAGAGCTTCTTCCTGTCTAACTCATGTTTTTTTTTTTTTTTTTTTTTTTTTTTTGGTTTTTCGAGACAGGGTTTCTCTGTGTAGCTTTGCGCCTTTCCTGGAACTCACTTGGTAGTCCAGGCTGGCCTCGAACTCACAGAGATCCACCTGGCTCTGCCTCCCGAGTGCTGGGATTAAAGGCGTGCGCCACCACCGCCCGGCCTAACTCATGTTTTTATTGCCTTCCTATTCTGCCTTCTCATTGGCTCTAAGCCCAGCCACATGACTTCACCGTCACTGTCTGTCTATAGAGACCTCCAGGTCCCTATGGTTAGTACTGGGATTAAAGGCTCATGTCACTACTCTTGGCTGTGTCCTTGACCACACAGAGACTCTGCCTGCCATGTGATCAGATTAAGGGCATGTGCTCCTACCGCCTGACTTCTGTTATATGGTTATTTGACCTCTGATCTCCAAGCAACTTTATTTATTAACATACAAATAAAATATCACATCTCAGCACAAATAAAACATTACCACAAACTACCATTGGCGCCTTGCCAGAGTAATACTACAGAGATGAAAAATCTTCTGCACGGTCCTCTATCTGTGATAGTATAACTCTCTAATCAGCTAAATAACTTTCTTAATCTTTGAGTGCTGTCACACAAGATTCTGGCCTAATTAACAAGACAGAGATGTTACTTTGTCCCCTTTTGACAGGGAAGAAGCAAGATCCCGTGTATCACGAACATTTGTGACCTTGTGAACACCATAGTTAATCGAATAAAGACCATAACTGAATGCCAGTTTACACTGAAAAATGGTCTACTACATTTTGCAATTAATACAAAAGCAAGGGTAACAGTCAGTGTATAGGTGTTTGGGTTCAACTTTAGGTTATTGGGGATATTCTGTTGGTGAATGTTTTTGGCTTTATTATCCTGTCCATGAAGACTGTTAGAGCTTTTTATTACTAGGTGTGCATGAAGCTTTGTAGCATATAAATAAGGATGAATACATTATGTTCTTTATGTTTTTTAATTTAGAAATCCAGCTTGATTTCCTATAAAGTTCACTTCTTTACAGTTAGGAGAGAATTTGGAGAATACAGTTATTTTATTTAAAGTAGGTTTAGGTTTTAACTTTACTTAGGTGTGTTTTATCATTAGTGACATACAGAGAAATAGTAGTTTCTAGAGTTATCTGCTCTAAAAAAATTCAACAAATGTTCAGCGGTGGTTATTAACAAATTCCTGCAAAACCATGTAGCTATCCTAAGCATGAAAAATGAAATGTTTGTTCTGTATTTACTCATAATCCTTATGGAATTAACTCCCACAAAAAGCCAGAACAATGGCAAATGCATCTAAATTTCATTTGTGGATTGTATGGGGATAACAAAAGGATGTTAAAATTCTTTGCTTTTTTTTTTTTGAAGGCACTCTCTATGTAGGTGAAGCTAGCCATGAACACATGATCCTCCTGAGTCAGCCTTACAAATGCCAAGATTACACACATGAAACACCATGACTAGCTACTTTGACCAGTTTTTATCACTTGGTTTTATGACATTATTATTGCCTGTTAAATTTTGATTAAAATACCAATAATGACATCTGGGCTGGGATATTAGTCAGATTAGGTGAAATCATTCTTAGGTATCAAGTAGGCTCTGAAATATTAGTGGTTTGTATTTATTTCTTCAGGGAATACCACACAAGAGATTTATAAGGTCATATTTTGTGGGTTTGTAGCATAAACTTGTTACTTCAAAGGCTAATATCCTGGTTGGAGTAAGCTGAACTATGAAGTGAAGGCCTTTCAATGTGTGAACCCTGAGTAGCAGTGGGATTTTTATCTATGCCACATCCACTGGAAAGAATTATAATGTCTGGAATAACTCTAAGACTAGAAAAGGTTGTCTTTTAAGTGTCCAGGAAGGGAGGGGAGATTGAAAGTGATAAGAGTTGGTAACGGTTACAATTATTGAAGGGTATCGTGGTTAATTATTAACAGGACCCAATAAAGTTGCATATAATTTTTTTGCTTGCTGCTTTCTCACTTTATTGGTCTTTTGAGCCTCTGAGCCTACAGATATAAGCCCTATAGAACTGGGACATCTTGGTTTTCTCATTAACTTTTATGTGCTACTTAGATGCTGTTAATTCCTATTTACTGAAAGGTTGATTCAACAATTCAACCTCTAAAACTGCTTTGCTTTTAATATTACTGAAGATAGAAAATATGGACTGTGCGTTTATAGAAGAAAATTTATATGACAGATGACTTCAAATTATTTCCTGTGTAATGGGTGGGACAGATGCCAATAATTGTGAACAACTGATACTCTCCTGGGTGCTTGTCATTTGAAGAAGCTTTGATGATGCTACTAGCAGATTTAGAAAGGCTTCTAAGCAGGAAAAATATTTTTAAACAATTGTATCTTCTTCACTTTTATTTTTCAATTCATAACAAAACAAACAGAGCAAAAGACCATATTGCACAGAAACCATTCTGCTATTAGGTGCAGAGGGAAACTCTTCTACCTTAAGATAACAGGATAGGCTAGAAGAAAAAAATCAACTAGATATCAGCAGAGGGGACCAGATAGGACAAGTTTAGTCAAGCCTGCTGGAGAAGCCATGGTGAAACTATACAGAGGGATATAGACTTCCCGTTGGGTGCTTTGATCTATTCTTCCATTATCAGTTGCTTTCTCAACAATTTCTGCTGTGGATATCGCTCTACATAAATAAAACACTGATGGCCAGTGACCAGACAGGAAGTATAGGCGGGACAAAGAGAGAGGAGAATTGGGGAAACAGGAAGAAGAGGAGAGACACTGCAGCCACCGCCAGGACAAGCAACATGTAATGACGCCGGTAAGCCACCAGCCATGTGGCAAGGTATAGATTTATAGAAATGAGTTAATTTAAGATATAAGAACAGTTAGCAAGAAGCCTGCCATGGCCATACAGTTTATAAGTAATATAAGCGTCTAAGTGATTATTTTATACATGGATTGTGGGACTGCAGGGCTTGGTGGAACCTGGAGAGAAGCCCTCCAGCAACAAACTTCAAGCAGAGTGATCTCATTAGAAAAAGCAGTACTGGGCTCCTGTGCACCTCATCTTGATATACCTAGGCTTCACTTGATCATGCAATAGATCTAATTGATAATGGTCTAGAGATCCCCAGAAGTGGGTCAGAAGAGGGAAGAGCAGCTTCTAAGAGCAGTGACATTAGAACCTTGACAGCCTGGTTATTTTGTCAATCATAATAAGATGGTCAGAGCTAATCTCCAGGTGTTTTTTGGCCATTATTTAGTCCATTGTAGATTTTTCTTAACATGCCTGGATATTCATGATTACCTCTAGGTTGAGAACACAGCCTACTGGAAAATGCCACCTTTTCAATCTTTTATGTGGTTTCTTTTTCACGAGCCTGCAAAGCTTATCAAACTTTGCCTTGCTCTCCTCCCTTTTCTTTGTCTCTTTACCCTCTGGTAGTACTGGGACCTCTCTGGTCAGGCATCTCTTCTCATCGAATTCCTCATGTCAATACATGAAATACTCATCATGATGCTCATATAAAGCACTTATAAGACTTACTTCTACAAATGCTCCATGAAGTACAATTGTCTAACTGATTTTTGCTCACTAATGATGGAAAAGCTGGACTTCTGTTCTCCTTTATTAGAGACACATGCTTTGACAGAAAGTTACCTGATCTCCAGACTGGGAGTTTTAACAGTACAACAACTGAGAGAAATATCACTGGTTAAGAGAATCTTCAAGGACTCCAAGATTTAGATTCTTAGATTAAACCTTTTAGAATTTCTTATGGTTTTCTCTGCCATCTCAGAGGAAAGGTAAAGGTATATCTTCACAATGTTTTTGCCAATGATTTTTTTCAAGTTTTTTGGTCTGCTGAACATTTCTTGAGAGATGTTCTGGGGTAGATCTTCAAAACCAACTATACCACATACACTGGCATAAACTCAGAGGTCTCCATGAGAAACACGTGTTAGACAAAAAGTTTGCTATCCTTTTTGTTCTCAAAGCTTGGTGAGTGGACGAAGAACAACTTGCTGAATTCCAACTTCCACATAGAAATGCTTGCCTTCCAAATGGTCTTCTCATTCATTAGCAAGACTCTGATAAAATGTGACATGTTCCTCTTGAGATCTGTCATCTGTGTTTTTGGTGTAAAAGTATTTGTCCTTTTCCAGTTCTTTCCGATCAGTATTACAGATTAGTTCTGTAATCTTGGTCATCTTGTTCTCCTCCTCAGCATTGTCATCCTCTTTACCTCATCCTACATTTTTAAACTTAGATTTATCATTATCTCTGTCTTTTTCTTCCGATGCCTAACATCACTAATCTTCTTCTTTTCTATCTCTGGCAGAGAGTGACATACTAGCTTATGAAACATGAATACTTCTTCACTAATTTCTTGACCCAAATCTCCTCTAAGTATTCTGTATGTTTTCTCTGAGCAGTGTCCTAGGTAGTTTTCTATCAACTTGACAGAAGTTAAAGTCACCTGAGAGGAGGGAACCTCCATTAAGAAAATGCCTCCATAAGATCAGACTATAGTAAGCCTGTAGGGTATTTTCCTAGTTAATGATCGATATGGGAGGGCCTAGCTGATATGGGTGGGGCCATCCCCAGGCACATGATCCTGATTTCTATAAGAAAGCAGGCTGAGCAACTCAGAAATCAGCACCCTCCATGGCATCTGCATCAGCTCATGTCTGCTGGTTCCAGTTCTGTTTGAGTTCCTACCCTGATCTCTTTTAGTGATGGACTATGATGTGGAAGTGTAAGCCAAATAAACACTTTCCTCCCCAATTTTCTTTTGGTCATGATATGTTATCAGAGCACTATTAATTCTGATTAAGACAAGGTGAAAGATCACTTTGGTACTCTGACCAATGAGCTGACCATGATCTGCACAAACAGTGAAGGGTCCTGTCAGCACAAAGTTCCCAGGCATCCTGCTCATCCCCATTGTGTTTTCTGGTCACAAATACTATCACTGTCACTAGATAGGGTTAAGAAGATATAACACCAAACCACCTGATCATGGAGATGTCTGAATAGGAATGGAGTCTTAGGAATATTTCCTATAATGGTTAGTATTAATTGTCAACTTGACAGAATCCAGAATCTCCTTGGAAATGGGGTCTGAATATGAATTATCTTGATTTCATCAAGCGAGATGGGAGGACTGCCTATTCTGGGTGTGACTATCTCTTTCTTGGATTCTGGACTGCATAAGAGAAGGAAAGGAGTGAGCAGTAGCATTTATTGAATGTTCTCTATTCCTGATTATGTTTTGATATGACCAAATGGCCCAAGCTCCTGCCATTTGGACTTCTGTATCATGATGGATTGAACCCTGAAGTGAGGTAGAATAAACCCTTTAACTCTTAAAGTTATTTTCATTAGAGTATATTATTACTATTATTATTATTACAGTAATCAGAAAGTAAACAAAACACGAGCTTTTGTTTTTGTTTTTATGGGGTTAGCTTTTGTTATAAAATTGTGTGTATAAATCTATTCCCCATCTGAGAGGCGGGGAATGTTGATGATAGGAGTCATTAGTTGTGATTTCTGCCTTAAAGGCAAAATCTCCACATCTCTCTCCCCATGGTATATTTCCTGACATATCTTGAAGGGAAAAAAAATCTGGCACACTATCAAAAAGGGTCTGGACTATGTCTGATTTATAGTTGACATCTGAGCTGCATTGTAGTGAATCTCAGAAAAGCTATTTTTAATTCAATTTTCTTTTTTTAATTCAAATTTCTTAACATGAATACATGCTGTTGTATTGGCTAGTGAGTTAATTGGCCCCATAAGCTCATAGGGAATGCACTCATAGGAGGTGTGTCTTTGTTGGAGTAGATATGGCCTTGTTGGAGGAAGTATGTCACTGTGAGGGTGGACTTTGAGGTCTCATATATGCCCAAGCCATGCCCAGGGTCACAGTCCATTTTCTGTTGCCTTCTGATCAAGATGAAGCCAGCACCATGTCTGCCTGCACACTGCCATGCTCTCCACCCCCCACCACCACCATGATGCTAAACTTCTGAAATTGTAGCAATCCACCACAATTAAATGTTTCCCCTTATAAAAGTTGCCATAGTCATAGAGCCTCTTCACAGCAATAGTAATCCTAATTAAGACACATACCAAACCTAGATGGGATTTGGTGAAGTGGATGAAATCGTTAAGTCTCATACACAATCTTTTTACTGCATATTTTTTCAACAATGCTTCAAAAAAAAAACCTGGTGATTTCATCTCATGAGAATGATTTAAATTCTGTCCAGGAATCCAGGAAAAGTAGAAAGTAAACATGATTTTAAAAATGCAAGTATCTGAGAAGCTTTTGTAGAGCATAGGATACGATCAACAAGGCAAAGTGACAGCTTACAGAATGGGAAAAGGTCTTCAACAACCCCACATCTGACAGAGGTCTGATATCCGGAATATATAAGGAACTCAAGAAATTAGACATCAAAATGCCCAACAGTCCAATTAAGAAATGGGCTATAGAAATAAACAGAGAATTCTCAACAGAGGAAACTCAAATGGCTGAAAGACATTTAAGGAATTGCTCAACATCCCTAATCATCAGGGAAATGCAAATCAAAACAACTCTGAGATACCACCTTACATCTGTCAGAATGGCTAACATCAAAAACACTGAAGACACCTTATGCTGGAAAGGATGTGGAGCTAGGGGAACTCTCCTTCACTGCTGGTGGGAATGCAAGCTTGTACAACCACTTTGGAAATCAATATGGCGCTTTCTTAGAAAATTGGGAATCAATCTCCCCCAAGGTCCAGCTATACCACTCTTGGGCAAGGAATGCTCAATCATATCACAAGAGCACTTGCTCAGCTATGTTCATATCAGCATTGTTTGTAATAGCCAAAACCTGGAAACAACCTAGATGCCCTTCAACTGAAGAATGGATAAATAAAATGTGGTACATATACACAATGGAATACTACTCAGCAGAGAAAAACAATGACATCATGAGGTTTGCAGGCAAATGGATGGATCTAGAAAAAAATCATCCTGAGTGAGGTAACCCAGACTCAGAAAGACAAACATGGTATGTACTCACTCATAGGAGGATACTAGATGTGGAACAAGGATGACTGGACTGCTACTCACATTACCAGGGAGGCTACCTGGAAAACAGGACCCCAAGAAAGACACAAGGATTGTCCAATGATGGAGAAATGGATGAGATCTACATGAAAAGCCTGGACATGAGTGGGAGTAATGAAGGGCGAGGGTCGAGGGAAAGAGAGCTTGGGGGAGCGGGAGACCCTAGCTGGATCAAGAACAGAGAAGGAGAACAAGGAATAGGAGACTATGGTAAATGAAGACCACATGAGAATAGGAAGAAGCAAAGTTCTAGAGAGGTCCACAGAAATCCACAAAGATACCTCCACAATAGACTGCTGGCAATGGTCGAGAGATAGCCCGAACTGACCTACTCTGGTGATGGGATGGCCAAACACCCTAATAGTCATGCCAGAAACCCCATCCAAATACTGAGGGATCTGGATGCAGAGATCCACGGCTAGGCCCCGGGTGGAGCTCCGGGAGTCTAATTAGCGAGAAAGAGGAGGGTTTATATGAGCGACAATTGTTGAAACCAAGGTTGGATAAAGCACAGGGACACATAGCCAAATGAATGGAAACACATGAACTATGAACCAACGACTGAGGGGCCCCCAACTGGATCAGGCCCTCTGAATAGGTGAGACAGTTGATTGGCTTGATCTGTTTGGGAGGCATCCAGGCAATGGGACTGGGTCCTGTGCTCAATGCATGAGTTGGCTGTTTGAAACCTGGGGTTTATGCAGGGTCTCTTGGCTTGGCCTGGGAGGAGGGGACTGGACCTGCCTGGACTGAGTCTACTAGGTTGATCTCAGTCCTCAGGGTAGGCTTTGCCCTGGAGGAGGTGGGAATGGGGGGGTGGACTGAGGAGAAGGGGAGAGGGGGGGAGGGGGGAGAACAAGGGAATCCGTGGCTGATATGTAGAACTGAATTGTATTGTAAAATAAAATAAAATGCAAGTATCTTAGGTCTTCAGATTTCCTGCTCCTTCTCTTTTTCCTGTTTCCTCATCTACCTCTTCATACTCCTCATTCTCCTACATTTTATATTTTTAGAATTAAATTGTTCTCAAGTTATAATTCAAATGTAAGGTTGACCTTATTGCAGGTGGGGAGTATAGAATTTACTCATAGTGTGTGTGTGTGTGTGCGTGTGTGCGTGTGCGTGTGCGTGTGTGTGTGTGTGTGTGTGTGTGTGTGTGTGTGTGTGTGTGTGTACACACACAAGGTCTCTTACTGAACTTCAAGCCAACTGTTAGCCTGACTGGCCAATGAGTTTCCAGGGTTCTGCACACCTCTTTTCCATCTGCTTCATTTCTGGGGTTGCAGTTGCACAGCGTTTTGCTTAAGTTCTGGAGCTGCGAACTTAGACCCTCTTACTTACAGACCAAGTATCAGGTGGACTGAGCCATCTGTCCAGCCTTCTTTTAGTTTGATTTTTGACTGGTGATACAGCATTTGCTTCAACTGTTTGCTCTGTGTTGTCATGAAATGACTGACATATCCTTACTGAAGACTTAGCACTACTGCAGTGAACAGGAACCTAATAAAATGAAAGAGAACATAAAAATAGATATTTTAGACCATTTTAAGAATGAAACATTTTAATAAAATAGGTTGTATTCTTAAATACGAGAACCATTCTGCTTTCTATCATCAGTCTAGAAACACATTTGGAATGGTCAGTAAATCTCTTCTGGAACAGTAATACAATAGATTAGCCTAAGTAAATTAACTTTTGTGTCTTTTAATGAACCAGAAAATTTGTTCAAAAACAGTATTGCTAGTGGTTAAGAAAGAAGGATGATTAGCATGACTCCTCCCCAATATCTTTTATTTGTATTATTTTAGCAGAACCTCTGCAGTTCAGTTCTTTCAAGTTTGTTTTACTGTGTAAGAGTCTGTTTCACTTTCCAGTTTCTACAAAGCATGGAGTTAATTTCTCAATTTTGTATCCAGAGTTCTACTAATTTTACAATCAATTTATACAAAATAAACATGACAGTTAATTTTTGTTTACACAAATCTTCATATGCTGTATAAGAAACAAAGAGACTTTGTCAGAGAATACTGTAAAGAAAATGCACATTTGAAAATTAGTATGTGTTGAATGAATCTAAGATTGAAAAGAAAAAAATAAATCAAAGTCTTTATTTTTGAATATTGTTTTTGTTCTTTTTGTTTGTTTTTGTTTTTGTTTATTTTTTCTTTTGAGACAGGGTTTCTCTGTGTAGTTTTGGTAACTGTCCTGGATCTTGCTCTGTAGAACAGGCTGGCCTCGAACTCACAGAGATCCACCTGGCTCTGCCTCCTGAGTGCTGGGATTTGAGGCATGCACCACCGCCAACCAGCTGAATATTGTTTTTAATTGTACTTTATTATAAAGAACTTGCAAATAAAAAATGCCATACGTTGAAGTTAATGGTACTCAAGACTATCTATAATGGAGCTACTGTGCAACTTGAAAAGCCATTTTGAACTTGTAAAGCTTCACATTTGATTTTATTCTTTCACTTTCAAATGCATTTTATGAATTTATTCACCAAAAAAAATCATAACACATTTAAGACCAGGAAAACAATTAACCCCATCTACTCTTTCAGGACTTGTATCCATTACTTACTTTTAGCCCTTTCTCATTATCTAGTATTTATCATTTCTTGTTTTCCCTTCAACATATTAGACAGTATTCAAATGTATATTTATTTACATGTGAAATCAAAAAATTTGCAGAAAAGTGGATGGATTTAGACTAATTTTTAAAAGAGTCACATAATCTCAGAAAGAATATAAGTAAAATGTTTCATATAATTTTGCTTATATTCACAGAATTTGAAAATTTAATTTCAAACACTAATTCAATCTAACTTCAATAAACTATTAAAAAATTATCTCTTTCTAGTGCCTATTGGGTAGGAAGTGTTTTCTAGAATTTGTCTCTTCCACTAAAATTCATTTTATAATGCTCTTTAGAATTTATTATGCTTTTAGTAGGGTGTAGAATCTGTAGACACAAAATTATTTTTTTATTTGATGCTCTTGAGAAATGTGCCAGCCCTAAGAGAGATGTATGCATTCATCAAACCTCCTCCCTTCATGGCTCCAGCAACTATGCAGAGGAGGAAGCAAAGAGAGTATAAGAACCAGAGTAGATGGATGACATCAGTGAAACTACCTTCTAGACCCAACAGGACTGATGCACATATGACCTCATAGAGACTATGGCAGAATGCACAGGGCCTGTACAGGTTCAAGCCAGATGAAATCACAGTGCTGAAAGGGGGAAGTGGACATGAGCTCCCGTACCTGGTAAAGAAGCTATCTCCAACTGACATCCATTTGCAAATGAAAAATTAGTTTTCTCCAGTGATGTTTCACTCGGTACATTAACCACACATAAGGGTAGGCCCATGCCCATCAGGAGATGGCCAATACAAAATAAACTAGATGATATTTTTGTAGTATTTTTGTCTCAGTTTACTTTGTTTAGGCATTTTTTTTTGTCTTATTGGCCTTTTGCTTGTATATTATGGTTTCTAATTTTGTATTTTTATGGGTTTTAGGATGTGTGTGCTTGTGTGTGTGCATGCACGTGCACATGCTCCCTTCTTGTGCTTTCTCTTGGTTATTTTGCTGTTATTATTGTTTTATCTTTTTACTCTGGTTTGTTTGTTTTCCTTTGTTTGCCTATTTGTTTTCTAAAGAGAGAAAAAACTGTTGAGTTGGGTGGGTCAGGGAGGACAGGGGATCTGGGGAGAGTTGGGGAGAGAGGAAGCTGTGTTGAGAGTCCATTGTATGAAAACAGAAAAGAAGTGCCTTTCCTGGCCTGATCATTTTTCTTGTACTTATGTAAGGGCTATGTTTTTGTGGATCAATTTGCTATCAAATTTTTAGCATAGCAAATCACTCTTTCAAAGATAATGGTGTAGTCTTCTACTTAACTGTCAATATATTTGAATGATGGTTCATATTAAATATATAAGGCTTACATATTGCTCATTACAATATTTATAAATATTTGATATTCCTAATGCTTTAACAGACATTTTAACATTATATATATATTATATATTTGTATATCCTGTCAAGTTTTATATAAGTCATAATTGCATTCACTTATAAATTTAAACAATTTATCTTGTTTTTAAAATATTTTCAGCATGTATGATTATTTCTTCTGAATAATGACAACGGTTGTTGTAGCTAGAGTTTTCCTGCCTGGCCCACAGTCAGGACAAATCTTTGTCACCCGCCAGTCCCACAGCCGCTCAGACCCAACCAAGTAAACACAGAGACTTATATTGCTTACAAACTGTATGGCAGTGGCAGGCTTCTTGCTAACTGTTCTTATAGCTTAAATTAATCCATTTCCATAAATCTATACCTTGCCACGTGGCTGGTGGCTTACCGGCATCTTTACATGCAGCTTGCTGGTCATGGTGGCTGGCAGTGACTCTCCCCCCTTCTTCCTGTTTCCTCAATTCTCCTCTCTCCTTGTCCCACCTATACTTCCTGTCTGGTCACTGGTCATCAGTGTTTTATTTATATAAAGCGATATTCACAGCAGGTTGTCATTATTGTTTAGTTACATTCTATTATCTCTGACTTGACTTTGTTTTATCCCAAAGTATAAGATTTTATAAAGAAAAATCATTGATTTTCAGCTCTAAATCTTAGCATTATTCATTATGTTATTTGTGTGTGTGTGTGTCTCCAAAGGTATTTTGGGGAGGTGCTGAGGAATGAATTCTGGGTATTAATATATGATAAGTAAGCTCTCTAATGCAGAATTAGATTTCCAGCTCCCAAAGGTATTCTTTATTGTTTTTTTTCTCTTTTCCCTAATTTTCTTTTATTGAAAATAGATTTGGTCATACAATACATTCTGAGTGTGGTTTCTCTGCCCCCAGTCCCCCAAGGTCTTCCCCACCACCCCTCCCACCCTAATCTATAACTTTTCTCTCTCTCTCTCTCTCTCTCTCTCTCTCTCTCTCTCTCTCTCTCTCTCTCTCTCTCTCTCTCATTAGAAAACAAACAGGTAACACAAAACAAAACAAAACAAAAAACCAAACCAGAATAGGACAAAATAAGCCAACAGAAAAAAAAAAAAGAGCCAAAGAAAAAAGCATAAGAAACATGTAGAGACACAGAGATATAGATATTCCCATACTCAGAAATCCCATAAAAACACAAAATAAGAAAGAAGGAAGTAATGGGTTCTGACGAGTTATTAATGAGGCAAAGAACCCCTAAAGATGTCATTGAGTTCATTTTGATGTTGGCCATCTACTACTGGCACGGGGCATGCCCTTAAGGGTCCACATTGAGACTCCTTTGGAGAAAACTAGCTCCATTTGTGAGTGGTGATTAATTGGAGATAGCTTCTTGAGTTAGGGATGGGGACTTGGGTCCACTCTCTCAGTGCTGGGACACAACCTGGGGCAGACTTCTTCAGGTCCTATGCATGTTACTACAGTCTCTGGGAGTTCATATGTGCTTTGATTGGGCTGTGTTTAGAAGGTCTTGTTTCCTTGATGCTTCCATCCCCACTGGCTCTTATAATATTTTTTGGTATACAATTTTATCTACTACTTTTACTGAAATACAGATATATCATTTGATTAAAAGGTACCATATCTCTTTTTGTCTTTATTACAAAAGGCATTTGTTGATAAGCTTAATTATTTTCAAGGTCTTATGTTGAAGTCAATGAATCCATGTCTGATAGTGCAGGCATGTAATTCTAACTAATTGGGAGTCTGACGCAGAAGGACCTAAGTTATAGGTTACTTGGGGTACAGAGTGAGTTCACTGTCAGCCTAAGCAATGTACTGATATTCTTATTAAAAATAAAAGTGAGGCAGTGCTTTCTGGGTTCTGATGTTTGTTCACAGCAGAAGAGGCATTCTTCAGTATCTGGTTTTTATTTTTGTTTTTCAGACTGGCTCATTTATCCCAGACTGGCCTCAAACATGTAACTGAGGACCTTGAACTCTCGATCCTCCTGTCTACCTCCTTAGTACTGAGATTATAGGTGTACCCCCACACTTGGTTTATGTGGGCCTTGTGCATGCCAGGCAAGCATCCCACCGTGAGCTGAGCCATGTCCTCAGCCTCATCTGCTATTTGGTTGTTTGGTTGTTGTTTTTTTAATGATAATTTTCTCAGTTCCTTGGGGTGGTGGGGATTATCATCAGATTGGCCTCAAATACACAACAGAAACCCTGGTTTTATATGTGTAAGCACACGAGTTTATATATAAATGATTTTAATTTCTACTTTCTGAGGTTAGTCATTCATGTATAGTGTATAGTGTTTCAGAGAAAAGATTAATAAAACCCATGCTTAAAGCACAATAAAATAAAATAAAATAAAAGTGAGGGACTGGATAGATGGTTTAGCAGTTAGAGCACTGGCTATTCTTGCAGAGGTCCTGAGTTCAATTCCCAGCAACCACATGGTGGCTCACAACCACCTGTAATGAGATCTGGCACTGTTTTCTGGCCTGCAGGCATACATGGAGACAGAACACTATATACAAAGTAAATAAATAAATCTTTAAAAAAACAAACAAAAAACTTAAAAAAAAATAAAAGGGAGAAGAAGGGCTAGAGGCATAAGTAAGTGCTAGGCCAATTGTCTAGCACACATGAGATTCTTGGCCCAATCCAGAAAGAGTGAGAGGGTTAGGGAGAGGGAAAGAGAGGGGAAGAAAAAGGAACAAGATGGGGAGGAGGAATAGAAAGAAAAGTTTTTGTATAGGGACTGGGGATACAAGGCTATGATAGTGCTTGCTTAATACATTAGAATTATTCTTCAGCAACACAAAATTAATATTTTTATTTATAAATATATGTAATCATGATATTTAAACTAGAAGAATTATCTTTCCTGACAAATTCAGACATACAAATGGTTCAGTGATACTTTAATTTGAGACTCACTAACACTCCATACTTCAAGAATTTTTCCTATATCATCTTTATAATTCAATAGCCTTCCTAGTTTGTGCTTCTCGTATTTGCAAGATGCTAAGGCAGCCCCAGGTTCATATCTACAGATAGAAACTTCTAAGAAAGACATGGATACTCTACGATGCTTTGCCCCTTTGCCACCGAGAAGCCCCTTGATGTTTCCCTACATCACATGCCATCAACTATCATTGATCTGGATATCTCACAAACTCAGCGAGTGACACTGTCAATGAGAGAACTGTATTCATTGGCTTCAACCAAATATATCTTTGCCACAGAATTTTTTTGAGGGAAAAACAATAAAAAATATTGAAATTCATGTTTCTTATTACAGAGGAATGTATAGAATGACAAATAATAATGTTTCCTCTGCTGGGTATTTCCCTCACTGAATTATGTGGATGGAAAAGGTAGACACAGTCAAAATTGTTTTTGATTAGTGAAGGAGAAAACCCATTATGTTTAAAGAGATTGGATGCACACTTGGAATACCAAACTTGGGATGGTGGTGCACAGAATGGTGATTTTTGAAGTTAAAATGTGCTATCTGTGAAGTTCCAGAGCAATCTGTGTCAAAAAACTGTTTATACTGTGATAACTTTCATTAAGTAACTAGTAATTGACTATTCTGTGAATACAGTGGCAGTTATTCATGCCACTCTAAGAACATAACACAGTAGTGATGTCTTAACCAAGACAAGTTAACTCATCTCAGTCTTGGGTGTTGGGAAGAAAAAGAAAGAAAGTAATTTTAATGTGTTCCTGCACCTTTGCCTATTTCTCCAGTACCAGGAGTTTATTCTGGATTACTTCGCTTGAGACCAGATGACCCCCGTGAGATGTAGGTAATAATGCCTTCTGCTTTTGTTGGGTGTTCTGTTCTGTTTTCTCAATTAGAGTAGTAGTTTAATAATGTTTATTGCTGAAAATAGATTCATCTTTCATATAATACATCCCAACCACAGTTTTTTTTAGTAAGGGCCAGATAGCTATCACATTAATGATAAAAACCCCTTGATAATATTGATTTTATGTACATATAAGCATCACTTTCAAATGTGGAACACCAGAAGAGGCAGTTGGGGGATTAAATTTTTTTTGTGGTTCATTTACATTTGTAGGTCCTAAAGAAGATAATGGAATTTCAGCTGGAACTATATTCAAACTATATAATATCACAATGGAGGAATGGGGTTAAAGTAAAGCATAAGTAGAAATAAACTATTAAAACAGGTGATGAGAAGTAATCGTCTATAAAATACTACTTATAGCCTTAGAGGACTTGTGACTAATTTGCTGGTCTCTGAACCAGAGTTCATAATTCAAAAGCTTTCCAGTGGCAGAGGTGGGTTCCATTACAAGACAACAGCCAATTCAAAATATTTCTGGTTTACAGTTTGGGAATGCAACTGACATATTTATTGATTAAACTGGTAAAGCCCTGAGGTTTTAGGTCTTTACATTTTTAATAATTTTTTTCATTATCTTTACTGTTTTTGTATCATAAAATAACTCATTGTGGGTAGATTATGGTACATGCAGTAAAAATGATAACATATGACATAATTTAGATGAAAATCACCCTTAGTAGTAGAAACTGAATAGAGTCATGATAGAGCAATAGGTGAAGTTTTATTTGTAAATCTGGAAAACCCTTTGTTTCTTGAGTCAATGGAATAGTTTTTGCAAATATAATCAATATAAAATAGTAGTAGACACTAGGGAAATAGGGTATTGTGTGATAATTCATGAGCTATATTTAGGCTGATTCTTTGTAAGCCACAATCACTGGATATTAATTTACATCTTACACAATAAATGTCTCCTCACTATGTTTTAATTTCAAGAACTAGGCATTTCTGCAGAGCATTACGCTGTTACCTTGTGGTAGCTTTGTTGTGCAGATTTCTTTAATTTTAATAATATAGAGACTAAGAGTTAGACAGACTCTCTGGTAGGCAAACAGATAGGGAAAGACACCACGGCTGGGGAATAAAGGCGGCTGGCTTCTTCTTCACCATCCTGATCTGAGATAAAAGCCTGGCAGCTTAAAACAAAGGCCTGGTAGGTATTGTGTCCTGCCAAGTGACCTCCGGCTGCTGGACTGACTCAACAAGTTCATTACACAGCAGCGTGGGCCAATCAACCACACTGTCAGTTTTCAACTTGACGAACCCTGAATTAAGAGAGGAAACCTCTACAGAGGCATTAAAAACCTCAATCGCTGAAGGAAGAGACTGGACATAGTGACTCTCCATGTCTCCTCTTGACTGTGTAGAGGCTCCTTTTCTCTGTTTCTGCTGCATTAAGTATATTTTCTCACCCCCAACGAATGCCTTTCTTCACTCTGGTGATCCTGTCTATTGCTGTCTGGTTTGTTATTTCTCTACTGCTACCTGTTACCCTTGAGATTTTTCCCTACCTTTTAATTCTTTAATTGGCAGAGAAAATGAACCCAATTAAGACTCCTAAGCCTGGATCACTATGACATAATCAATCTAGAATACAGTAACTGTTAAATCAAAGAACTTACCTAAAATATTTAAATAATTATCTAATGTAAACACAACGAGCAATTCTTTCAGCTACACTGGTGGATACACATCTTGTCTAAAGATCCTGTCATCATGTTGGTTTCTGTTCAAGACCATATAGTGCAACTGCAATGTCTCCTTACCTCCTGCTTAACTCTGACAGTGTTTTAGATGTTCTATTTTTGATAACCATATAGTTCTGAGGAGTCTTCATGAAATTTTTTAAGAGGCCACCCCTACCAGAATTTTTCTGATTTTTTTTCTTAATTGGTTTTAAGAGGAATACTGCCATAAGGTAAAGGGCCATTTTTCTCCTGTTGGATCAATGTCTATACCGACACCATGATTCATTACTACTGATGCTGAATTGACTGACCACTGAGACAGTGTTGTCAAGGTGTTTCCACTGTAATGTTGCTGCTTTTCTCCATTTCTCCGCTGTGACCTTTGAAGAACTCGTGTACATCTCACAGGTAAGAAGCTGGGATCTCTGGTTCCCTTCCTTAAGGATGAAGTAGCTATGAACTTCTTGGAACTCATTGGCAAAATATGTTAATCTTAACACTCTCAATAATGTAATATATCACTACAGAATTATAGATATTGGTTTTATTCTTTGAATTATAATCCAAAAAATTACTTATGTTTTGTTCATATACATTAAGATTCATGTACTGAGCACTGTCACAGATGCCTTCTCTGTTTCTTTAATATAACCCTGCCAATGTAGAGGTTTTTGTTGCAAATACTTACCTCTTGTCTGTACAGGTTGTTCACAGCTTTGCTTGTCTTTTACCTCCTCTAGTCATTGATTAGTAGCTTCTAAGTATTTCTAGTTCCTTTTATTGGAGAATAGCATTACAAACCAAGATTTTAGTGCTCACACTCATTGTGAGTGGGACCTTGCTGCGTATTAAAATGACAGACAGAACAAAGCCATACACTAACTAATGTATATGCATGTACATATAAATAATTCCAAATACATATGTATCAATCTATTTAGGTCAATAATTAGTTTATATAGACATCTAACTCATCCCCATGTGGTTCATTCCAATATCTTCTTTGTATTAAAGTCATTATTTCTACTATTCGTTATTTATTTAATTCTTGTATTTTTATACAACAATTTCACAACTCTTAGGGACATAGTTTCACCAACTAAGATACCCTGACCATTTTTCCTAAGTCCCACAGTCTCCATTCATTTACAGAATTGCTTTGGTAAGCCCCTCCTCCATCAAGAATACACCTTCCCTAATGTGGTTCCATACAAGGCAACAGAGTTCTGTTCTGTCATAACAACCTGTATATTCTTTCCTGGTTCTTCTTTTCTCTAGTGAGCTTTTCCTTGATTTGCACACATTTAGAATCATCCTATCCTGCAAATTTTTATGGGCATGAAGAATTCACAGTGTTATTATCTGCTATTATGGTGTCATACAGAATAGCCAGAAATCATTGTGAAACATTATCTGGTCTTGAATATATTAATTTGTGCACACACACTTACCTGTATGTATACACACCCACTCTCTCACACACACACATGCACACATACACATGCACGCACACACACTCACACACACACACACAGAGAGAGAGAGAGAGAGAGAGAGAGAGAGAGAGAGAGAGAGAGAGAGAGAGAGAGTCAATTTTTCTAGCATAATTTCTTTTTTAAAAATTTTTTTCTTTATTAGGAAATTTTCTATTCACTCCTCATACTATCCACAGACCCCCTTTCTCCCTCCTCCCACCCCCCAGCTCTCTTTCCCAAGCCACCTGGCATCTCCACATCCCCCAAATCAAGGTCTCCCATGGGGAGTCAGCAGAGCCCAGCTCATTGAGCCTAGGCAGGTCCAAGCCTCTTCCCACTGCATCTGGTGCCTGTGGTGTGACATCTAGCACAATTCCTTTCAGAAGACTGTCCTGGAAACCCTGACTAGCATCTCCTGGTCCTGGGTCAGTAGATGCTAAAGTGCCCCTTCCCTAGCGGCATCTTCCTTAGCCTGTGCATCCTGCAGAGTTCTGTGTATGTGAAAGTGGCTGGTTGTAGACTTTGAGTAGATGCAACCACATGATGATTTGTAGCAGAGTGCCCTTCATCCTCTTCTGGAGAGGGAATAATGTCACTTGTGCTATGTTTATGTGCAATTTCAGTTGTCTTCCCTCTATTAGAAACCTGTTTCCATCAATGAGCATATTCCTAAAAGCCCTGTGTGAAATGACATGGATATATTTATGAATATGTTTATACTGGTTAGTCTAAGAAGAAAAAAGTAAACCATTTCAAAGTAAAATTATAAAAAAATTATCATTTTGGTAAAGATCAATTTAATTATATTTGTGTGAATATGTATTTGGGTCCTTTTGTTGGTCCTTTGAAAGACTGCATATATTCTTTTGCAACACAATTGTATCATGATTACTGTGAGTTTGGACTTGAGTCTGGAAGATATGTAGTATGATTAGTATCATTGTTTAATATTGTTCTCTTTCTGTATTGTGATCAATTTGTCCATATCCCAAATATCACTTGGTGCATTTGCCTGAGTTTGTGTTAAACCTATAGTTCACCCTGTGAAAAACTGATAATTTAGTACTGTGCCTTCCAATCCATGAGCACTGTATTCCTTCATTTATTAAATATTTTTAAAAATTTCTTCAATCATAGGCTTATAATTTTCACTATAAATTCAGTACAATATAGGCAGAAATAATTTGGATGTTGTTGTAGAAAATATTCTTGTGTTTTTAAATTCAAATCATATTTGTTTGGGCTGGAGAGTTGGCTGGAGAGCCATTAAAGACTAGGCTCACTATTATTATATTGTTCATTGGTGACATATAGCACAACAATTAGGTCTTACATGTTAATCTGTGTTCTGTAAGCTTACCACCAACACTTATTAGTTCTTAGAGATTTTCTTTATTAAATTCTTTATGATTTTCTTTTATTTTTAAAGTTAAATTTTAGTTATACAAAAGATAAAATGGCACATAATGAGAAAACTTGAGATGTTTTAATATGTATACATTGTGTGTTGCTTAAATCAAAATTTAATGATCATTTCATCTATAAATAAAAACTGGTTTTTTGTTTCTCAATTGGTATACATTTACTCTTTATTCCCTATTTTAATCTGTTATTTATAGTATTTGAGAAGCATTAATAAGAGGGAACATTTTTGTCATATTTCCAATGTGATTTGGAGACTATCCATATATTCATCATTTTATATGTTTATTAAGTAACTTATGAAATACTCCATTTCAGTTGAGAATTCATTCATCCATTATTATTTTGTTAAGAAATATTTACTCTTTCTATCACAAATAGAGATGAACTATCTTTATGTGATCATCTTTTTTTTTTTTTTTTTTGTTTTTTGTTTTTTGTTTTTTGTTTTTTGAGACAGGGTTTCTCTGTGTAGCTTTGCGCCTTTCCTGGAGCTCACTTGGTAGCCCAGGCTGGCCTCGAACTCACAGAGATCCGCCTGCCTCCGCCTCCCGAGTGCTGGGATTAAAGGCGTGCGCCACCAACGCCCGGCTGTGATCATCTTTTTTAATTTGATGATTTACTGGATTATTTAATTACATTTTAAATTCTCAATATGTCTTGCGTATTCGGAATAAATCTCCCATGATGACATCTGTACATTTTGTGCTTTGTTTGACTCACAGATTTTTCTGAGTCTGTATATATGCTCATAGACTCTATTATTGGGTAGATGTACCTGTATGAAGTTATCTGGTTTTGGCAGCAAGAAAATGTTAACTTCATAGCTCCAAAGTTATTTTTGTTATGTTTTGTTTTGGAAGAGATTATATTTTAGGAATGAACTTTTTATTAATTTATTTATGAGCTTGTCTGAGTATATGCACACATAAGTGCAGGTATACATGCCAGCATGCTTGCAAAGGTCAGACTTTTGCACTGGGAGTCCTTCTCTATCACTATCCACCTATATCTTTGATGTAGGATCTCTTCCTGAATGTAGAGCTTGTTTTTCTTGCCTAGGCTAGAAGCCAGAAAGCCCCTATTCTATTTGTGCTCCCTTGGAGCTAGTATTATTCTTATATAGAACAAAAACAATTGGAGCTAGTAGAAACTATAGAAGTTTAAGACTGAGTCATGAATTGCGTTATTTAGAAACCAAAGAGAAGTCAAAGAACAGTATACACACACACACACACACACACACACACACACACACACATATATATATATATATATATATATATATATATATATATATATATATATATATCCAGAGGAGGAGGAAATTTGGAAGAAAAAAATATTAAGGGTTAAGAAGTTACTAGTATTATTTACTGATTCCTTTTCATTTTGTTTAATTTATTTTTTATTTTTTAAGATTGTAATGTAATTACATCATTTTCCCTCTTCCAAACCCTCACATATACCGCAATTTACTCCCTTTCAAATTCATGGCCTCTGTATTCATTAATTGTTGTTATATGCATATATGTGTATACGACAAATAAATCAACAGTGTCTGTGCAACCAAATTAATGTAATATCAAACCTTTTCCTATGTTATAAGGATGAACACAGGAAAAATCACTAGAATGGAAACACAGCCGTGAAGCAAGTAGATTTCTAATTGCTATTAGTAAATCATTGAAACTGTTAAGTGTTTACTAAGTTAAAATGTAATAAAAATTAAATATTGGTGGTGTAAAATATTATTCATATCATTGAACCATTTGCTTCTAAATGATATTGATGAAGATAATAGAGTGCTGAGCTAAGATTAGTGGCAAAGAATTGTGTTTTATAGAATTATCTCATAGAATAGAAACATTTTTGGGAAGGTTGGAAATGATGCTTTGAATATTTATAAAGGCTTAAGGAAAGTCCAAGGTAAACATCATGCTTTGAGACTAAAGAAAAGAAAATGAAAGAGAAAGTGTATTTGCTGGAATAGCAAATGAAGGCATTCCCTATGGGTATTTGAGAGGGTTAGTATAAATAGGGCAGAAACATTTTTTAAAATTAAGTTTTCACTTATATTGCTGATGAGAAAGGTGAGCATAGATTAAAGTTAATAGGAATTCATTTAGATGAGAAGATTTATTCATAAAACAGGTTAGATTGAAAAAGAAGAGGGTTTCTTTTTTAGATCAATTCAATTGGAGATGATTTATAGAGTTTTGAATTCAGCTTTTCCTAATTATTGAAATTAATATGGTTTCAATTTTTCCTAGTGACTGAAATGTGAGTGTGTGGGTTGGGGGGTTGCTTATTTAGTTTTATTTCATTTTGTTTTTTTGAGATCAGAGAGCTTAAACTCAAATAAATTACTACTAGTAGAATTGCATTGGAGCATAACTAGATAAATAATAAGAGCAAAGACAGATATAAAAAATCATGATCTATCTTTGACAAGGCTTAGAGGCTAAATCGCAATGAAGTAGGCCAAACTAGTCTATTGACAAGAGTATATTTGTGCAAAATAACTAGAGAGACAAGGAATTTAAAGGATTTAGACAAATTACAGTAATTGAGCAGAATTCATGACCACAGTCAGAAAGGCAGAGAGAAGAAATGAGGCATTATAATACAATGGATCAAGGAGAAATGTAATAGTTTTTTTAAAGAGGCAAACCAATTTGGAATCCTAAATGTTAATTTCTGGAGGATATGTTAATAGGAAAAGCTTAGTTTCTTAACAGAGCAGTTATTTTCTGCTTATCTCACACTAGTCTGAATCAGAATCTAGGGAGAAAGGCTTTCCCCTTTCTAATGCTGCATCCTTTTCCTCTCATGCTTCTCAGCAGTAAAATGAAAGAAGACAGCAAGCCAGAGATGATGTTTGTTACCAGAAATGCAGGCACATGCGCACCTGTTAGCATTCCAGAGCTCATTTCAATGGCCTTGAGTTAACTGGCTGGTAAGCTGTGAAATGTTTTCTCCATATATGTAAAGGAGACAGGTTTAGTGGATATATAGCTGGGCCCTTTCAAGGAAATGATTACACAACAACTATGGGTGGAAGCTTAATTGGAAAGCAAATTAAGTATCAGAGAGGTTAGGAAATAAAATAAGTTGTTCAAGGGTTGGCAGAAAAAGTCACAGGGCTACAGAACAACACAGTTGGGAAAGAAAACTTAACCCACATTTCTATTTGAATTTAATTAAAGTTGAATAGATCACTAAAGTGAGATCCAAAGGATGAATATGTTCCACATACTAGATAAAGGACCCAATTTTCTTAGGATAAAAGCTTTTGGCCAAATATATATTTTTTGTAGTGATATACTTAAATTTTAAAGCAATCATAGTCACATGATAATGTTATTATTCATCTTTATGTATGTTACTAGAAAACATGCACACACTGACATGCCTACATTCTCTCTCACACACATGTGCATATATAAGCACACAGACTATATATACATATATATTGCTTTATATGAGTAATTTCCTCCAAATGCTTACTATATGTCAAGCAAAGAACAAAGTAGTCTACAGAGATAATAATCGTGAGGTTCTTGCTGACAAGAATTTAAACTCTATTGTGGTGTCATTTTGGAAACAAAAAGGATACAGGAAGGTGATTCATCACATGCTATGAATAAAGTGTATTGGCCAGTCTGGGAAAGAGCATTTGAACTAACAAGTGGCAATGTGTAGCAGTAAAAGCAATGAGTTTTCAAGTTAGGCAAAACAAGAAATAATTCTTCTCTTTGCTTCACATGTGCCTGTCTTATCTTAGGTGAAGAACTTTAGGTCTCCTGGCTTTTCTTCCTCATCTGTAGGTGAAAAAAAACAAACAAACAAAAGATTAGACCGATGGTATGAGTAGGTTTAGTTAATCAGCTTATTTGAAAATATCAGATAAAATTTTAACAGCTCAACCTAGGGGAAGTCTATCAACTTAAAAAGTTAGTAGAGCTAACTTTTAAGCATGCATTTATGTTCTGAACATTTCTTAAATGTATATAGTGAATTTTGATAATATTCACCCTCCTCTCCCCCATCATACACCTCTTTCCACATTCCCAGCTTGATGTCCTCATTTTATATATTTATGTAACTCACTGATGATTATACTGCCCACCTGTACATGGGTGTGTAGAAAATACTAAATATGAGTCTTTTCTATCTAATACTATAAAAGTTGTGTTTAGGATAAGAATTAAAATCTGATTATTTCACTCACCTTGTAGGACGTTTATGCAAATTTTTAAAACCTCCTCTCCCAGTAAAATCTTTATTTACACAAATGCCCACTGCTCTATTCTAGAATTTGATGGGCTGGAGCATCCTTCATTCCCCATGTGCTAAGGTCTTTTCAGACTAGCCAGTTGAAAAAGATTGTGAGGTTGGACCCCAGTCAATGCAGAAAGATACAGTCACCACACGAATGAAAATAAAAGCCAAATACACTTTGACAGATTGCCTTGATTGTTAAACACAAAATTCTTATGAGATTACAACTGACCTTAATCATTTATTATTGGTCAGCCACAACTCAGAGAGGAATGTTTACTGTATTGTCCAGACACTTCATTTGAAACGGTGATCTCTCTCTCTCTCTCTCTCTCTCTCTCTCTCTCTCTCTCTCTCTCTCTCGATTCCAAATATATTTCTGACAGGTGTAATGCTGTCCATCTGAATCTTGGGCAACTTATTAGGGGATACAACCCTCAAGTAAACTGACTCTTTCCCCAGCTGAAGCCATTAAGTGCCGACAGTCGTCAGCTAGGGGTGGAGCTTCATGAGCTCTTCTCACCCACTTTTCCATGCTGGAATAATGATTGACTTGCTCTTGAGCACAAAAGCACAGCTGCTGTGAGTTCGTGGGTACAGTAGTCCTATCATATCCAGAGGACACTATTTTACAGCACTCTTCCTTATTGCCCAGATCACTCAATCTTTTGTCCCTTCTTTCATGATGTTCCCCCTTGAGGAGAGGGATTGTGACATGTAGTTGGAGTTTTCTCCAGTCCCACCCAGGCCCACAGCCGCTCAGACCCAAGTAAATACACAGAGACTTATATAACTTATAAACTGTTTGGCTGTGACAGGCTCCTTGCTATCCAGTTCTTATATCTTAAATTAACCCATTTCTATAAATCTATAAGTTGCCACGTGGCTTGTGGCTTCTCAGTACTTTCACATCATGCTTCCTCTATCTCTGGCTGCCAACTCCTGACCCAGCCTTTCTGTTCCCAGAATTCTCCTCTCTGCCTATCCCACCTATACTATACTTCCTGCCTGGCTACTGGCCAATAAGCATTTTATTTATCAATCAATCAGAGCAACACATTCACAGCATACAGAAAGACATCCCCAGCAGTCACACTGATATTTTATTAAGGTTGAACACTCTATAATTGATTATTATCTACAATATTACCAGTTGAGTCTCTGTGTTAACTGACATTCACTGCAAAATGAAGCTTCTCTGGTAAAGTTTGAGAGATATACTAATCTGTGGGTATAAAGGTAAATATTTATAAATAAGTTTGGTACTATGTCAATTTAGCAAAATAATAGCAGTAGGCTCACACTCAGGGCCTATTTCCACCACGTCCATGTGTTCTTGGCTAGGTTTACATATCAAGCATGAGTTCCATCCTGTGGGGCAGTCCTTACAGCCAGACAGAAAGCTGTTGCTGCCATGATGACCTCTTCCCACTAGTGCACCACCCATCATATCTTGCCCAGTGTTATCCTGGCTTGTGGAGTTTACAGCTTGATAAAACTGTTGATGACTCTTCTTTTCCAACAAGCTCCACCTTTTAAAAATAGAGTTCTCCCAGATAATGGAGTGGAGATCAGTTAATCAAGCAAGAAAAAAAAAATGTCTTGTAAGAGAAAACATTGTGGCATTGTAGGGTGAAGTAATCGTGCCATCAAGTAATTAATAAGTAAGAATAGAAAATATAATAGAAAAATCCATAGATATGCAGCTAGGCACATACACAGTGTCCATTTAGTAAAAAATACATATGCCAAATAATAATCCATGGCCATTGGAAGAATTTTATCTGCTTGAGGGATCTGGTTATAAAGCAACATTTAAATGATCAATTTTGAAATAATAATACTTCAAATATGAGGAGAAAGTTGGAAAAAGGATTATCATGCTAGTGTAAAAGAAAGAAAAATTCTCACATAAATGAGAGACAAAAAAATATAGAGTAGGCACTACTCATCACCACACACACGTCCCTTCTTCACCACATTGAACCTCTCTAGCCTAGCCAGACCTATCACATCCTCCTCCAGGAACTAGCCTGGTGACTCTCCCTGATCTCCCAATCCAGACATTTCCCCAAACTGCCAAATCTAGCCCAGGTTCCATACCCAGTACCTTAACCTAGTATGGTCACATCTGGCTGTGCCACAATTAACCTCTTGGCTTCCTCCAAGAATGTTGCTACATATCCTCCAACCTACATGACCCTCCAACACTACATCAACATTCTCCACTCAGCCATATCTTCCCCCATACTGCAGGCTTGAAACAAGAGGCATATTCTGTACAACAGCTTATTGACCTCTATCCACATGACTTCATTCTACCCAAATGATTTCCAACATCTAGGACTGCCTACATATTCTCCCTTCTGCCCCAACCTGAATTATCTTTATAAGACTTAGAACTAACAAAAGAAATCTATATGCTCCAAGTTTATCAAAACTATACAAACAATATCAAATATCAACCCAGGATCTTTTCTCTAAAAACTGAGAGTCCTATAGAAATGTTTCAGTGAGAATTTCCTAATGAATCCCTGGACACAGAATTTAAAAGAACAATAAAAACTTCATCAAAAAATAATTCAAAGAGTTTAAGGAAGATACAGAGGGAAAAAAACCACAATGAAATTAAGGAGAAAGAACTTTAGGAGAATGAACAGCAAGGAAACAAATACAAGGCGATGGAGATAATCCTGGGAGTGAGAATGGAAATCAATGGGAGATAGAAACAGTGAGGAGGACTCAAGATGAATGAAGATGGAGCTGAAACACCCCAATAGTCCAACTAGAAAAGAAGGAAAGGTATATAGATAGAATGAGTCAAGTCAAACATAGAATACCAGGACTCAATGATAACATAGTGGATTTGGACCAAATAGGAAAGGAATATAAGCAAACAAACAAGCAAGCAAGCAAACAAACAAACAAACAAGTAAATAAAAAAAAACAACCAACCAACCAACAAACAAACCAAACAGAAATAGAGAATTTGGACCAAATAGGAAAGGAATATAGATAGATAATAGATAGGTAGATAGATAGATAGATAGATAGATAGATAGATAGATAGATAGATAGATAGATAGACCAAACAAACAGAAAAGCAGCATGCAGAAAATGATGTACGATTAAGAAAACCAACCTTTGTAATTTGGACACACTTGAGGGGGAAGAATCCGAAGTGAACAGCATAGATCAGATCTTCAACAAGATCTGCTCCAACAAGGAAAAGCTTCCCCACACTAAGAAATGATGTAGTCATACATATACAATAAACACACAGAATGGTAGAGAAGACCAGAAAGGAAAACCCACATGTCAAATCATAGTTAAAACACTAAGTATACATAACAGAGAAAAGGTATTGAAAGCTGCAAGAGAAAAAACAGGAGTCACATATACAGAAACCCCTGTTAGAATATCAGCTGATTTTTAATGGAAACTTGGAAATCTAGAGAAGCTTGGAACAATGAATACCAAGTTCTGAAAGAGTATGATGGGCAGCTGTATCTAACAGACCCAGTAAAAGTATTTACCATATTTGAAAGGAAAGGAAATATATATATATATATATATATATATATATATATATATATATACATACATACACACAGAGATTTTAAAGGCTGTTCACATTGTGGCAAGTTTTTTTCCTCTTCAAATATTGCAAATATATATATTTTGTCATATATATATGTATATATACACACACACACATACACACACATATATATATATGTACACACACACACGCACACACACACACATATATATATAATAAACCAACCTGCTGGGAGTGGTGGAGCACACCTTTAATCCCAGCACTTGGGAGGCAGAGGTAGGTGGATCTCTGAGTTCCAGGTCATTCTGGTCTACAGTGTGAGTTCCAGGACATCCAGGACTACACAGAGAAAACCTGGCTCAGAAATCAAAAACAAAAACAAACAAACAAAAAATCTAAAGAAAACACATAAAGTATCATTTCAGGCTGAAGAGAGGTGTGCATACCAGAGAGATTAAAAGGAAATATGAAGCTATATTTAAAACACAGAAAACCATGAGAACATAAATAACACCAAAAATCAGCAACACAATTACCACAATTACCACCCATATTTCAATAATAAATTTAAGTATCAATGACCTACATCCTCAAGTCAAAAGAGACTATTGAATGAATCAAGAATATTCTTGAGCCGGGTGGTGTTAGTGGTGCAAGCCTTTAACATCAGCACTCGGGAGGCAGAGTCTGGCACATCTCTGTAAGTTTGAAGCCAGACTGGTCTACAGAGCAAGATCTGGGACAGGCACCAAAACTACACAGAGATACCCTGTGTCAGGAAAAAAAAAAGAATATTCTTGATATATATATATCTGTTGTCTATAAGAAACAAATCTCAACTTTAAAGATAGTCACCACCTTAAGAGTTAAAAGGATGAACAAAAGTGTTATTTATGCTGTGAAATATTACTTTAATTGTGCAAAGGTGTGTTAGTTTTGTTTATGCTGTGTTTGTTTACTTATGTAAAGATGTGTTGCATTTGTTTCACCTTGCCTGCCTAAGGCACCTGATTGGTCTGATAAAGAGCTGAATGTCCAATATCTAGGCAGGAGAAAGGATAAGGGAGGCTGTCAGGGAGAGAGAACAAATAGGAGGAGAGACCTAAGCTCAAGAAAGATGAGGAAAAATGAGAGAAGGAGGAGAGGAGGATGAAGGAGATGCCTGGGGCCAGAAGCCACTCAGACACCAGACAGACAGACACAGAGAAGCAGCGAAAGTAATATTCTGCAGCATAGACAAATGTAACACATCTTTGATCAGTTAAAATAATAATCTACAACACAAAAGTACTCCAGTCAAATGGAACCTGAAGGTAAGCAGACTTCGTTATTCTAACATTGGACAAAACAGAATTTAAATTAAAGCTATCAGAAGAGATAAAGAGTGGCCCATCCTTCTTATTGAGGGATTAGTTAATCCCAAAGGCATTGCTATCATAAACTCATAAGTATCAAAACCTGGGGCACTTAATTTCATAAAAATATCTTACTGGATTTTAAGACAGAGAGATGAACACCAATCCATTTATAGTAGATGATTTCAAGATCCCACTTTCTCCAATAGAAAGGTCACATGTAAATAATTAACATAGAAACATCAGACTTCATTGACATCATATATCTAAAACACTTAACAGATACCTACAGAATATTCCACCAAAACAGCAAATGGACATTATACTCAAAAGCTCATGGGAGCTTTTCAAGAATAGACCACATCCTGAGATAATAACCAACATTTTACAAATTTGAAAATGGTGAAATAACCCCTTTGCATGCTATCAGGTCACACTGCAATAAAACATCAAGTTGATAGAAAAAAAAAACCCTAGTAAATACACAAATTTATGGAGATCAAATAAAGTACTACTGAATGTGTCAATAAATAAATAAATTTCTTCAAGCTAATTGAAAATGAAAACACAATATAACTTCTTGGACACAGTGGACACAGTTCTGCAAGGGAAATTTACAGCTTTGCATGCCAACATTAAAAAATCAGAAAAAAAAACCACCCCATAAATAAATGACAGTGATGCAACTTGAAAGGATGGAAAAACAAAGGAACTAAAAGAGAAATAAAAATCAGAGCAGAGATCAGTGAAACATCTGTGATCTTCAAACAGGCCTTGCTGGTAGAAATGCCACATTGCTTAGTCCTTAGAACTTCGGTGTGTCATGGCTTTCCAAATAGGAAGATATTTAGACACATTTCCATTGTTTTACTTGATAATGAGTTGTGTAATAAAAACACACGAAGGAATTTACTGTGAAAGTTTTTCAGTCACTGTTAAGACAAAACAAGGAGGCAGAAAAAGGGCTTCTCTCCAGGTTCCAACAAACCCCGCAGTCCCACAATCCACGTATAAAATAATCACTCAGATGCTTATATTACTTATAAACTGTATGGCCGTGGCAGGCTTATTACTAACTGTTCTTATATCTTAAATTAACCCATGTTTATAAATCTATACCTTGCCACGTGGCTGGTGGCTTACCGGCATCTTTACATGCTGCTTGTCCTGGCGGTGACTGCAGTGTCTCTCCTCCTTCTTCCTGTTTCCCCAATTCTCCTCTCTCTTTGTCCCGCCTATACTTCCTGCCTGGTCACTGGCCATCAGTGTTTTATTTATATAGAGTGATATCCACAGCAGTGCAAGCTGCACACACATATGGACTGAGTTTGGTTTCAGAAAGCAGAAACCATGTTAGACAAGCCAAGACAAAACAAGGGGGCAGAAAGATGACCAATGACTAAATGTGCAAGCTGCACACACGTATGGACTGAGTTTGGTTTCAGAAAGCAGAAACCATGTTAAACAAGCCAATAAACGCTAGGATGTAGCCGTGCCTGTGCCTGCAACCTCCTCACTTTGATATGTGGACACAGAAAGATCATGGATCCTCGCTAACTGCCAGAATAGCTCCAGGTTCAGTAGGACTCTGTCTTAAAGGGCTAAGATGGGAAGTGATGGAATAGGACACCCAATGTCCTCACCTAGCCTTCATGCATGTACACTGGTGCCTACATACATGTGGACATACACTGTGCACAGGCACATACACACACATGCACAAAGAGACAAAATATGTGGTAGCAGTGCATATATGTGCACTCCTAAATAAATATTTAACTCTTGAATGAACAGACTATGCTTAGAATTTAGTACAGTGTTTCTCTTTCTCTCCCTGTTTCTACTCCTTTATTATTCAACAACACATTCATAACTGGTACACATTTATAAAAATATGATATATGTTTACTATCTAGTAGTAACAGCCAATTTCAAATTATCTGCAATGAGCATTCCAGATAATTACACATTCTGTTTCATATTTGAGCTTGGTCCTTAAGTGACTAGCCATGTTTATTCTCTCCTAAATAATATTAAAATGATTATTTATCTAAATAAAATATTTATTCCAACAAAATGCCTCAGCTCCATTGTTTTTGCTTAACAGTAAACTCTTAGATAATTTAAAAGCAATATTTTACTTGCTTTGCATGATTGCATGCATTTAAACTACATTGTAACAGCTTTATGCTCTAAAATATAATTATACAATTGTAAAATAATTACTTGCAACAAACTCAACAACTCTAACAGTAAACAAACCAAAATCTATTGTCACTATGAACTATTATGGTTATATGTTGATCATAAAAAAACAGGCTTTTTGATTTGTAGCATTCAATAAAATACATGAAATAAAGTAAACTGTCAACTGACAATACTAAATCAATAGTGACAGTAAGATTTAAGACTAAGGTATAATGATCTCTCACAAGTAAGTAAGGAATGATAATAACACACTTTGCAAAATGAAATAACCAACTTAAATGTTAAGTATCAAAGAGTGAAAAGATTTAACAGGTTTCCATTGAAGTTTTCTAAGTAAAACAGCTATTCATGTGTAAGTATAAGGATAAGTATTTGGGATGTGAGCAATTTAAATAGATGTAAAAATAATATTGCTATATTATTATATTCAAGGCATCTGTAATAACCCTGACTTCCCTTATTACTTACATGAAAACATTCTTTGTGCTTGGTAGTATTTTAATTTCTTTGTCATTTTGATTCCTTACATGAAAACATTTTGAGCTGCTTCCATCAATATTAGTGTGATCATAAGAAAAAAACATCAAGACAGACACAGCCAATGGTCTTCTGACTAGGATTGCAATTGTTAAGAAATAATAGCAAGCGTTAGAAGCATGTTGTCATCTTTTAAAAGCCTCTGATTTTTAAAAGAAAACAATTAAGAGTAAGGAAAGGTAGGAGGATGATGTAATTATATATCTCAAATATAAAAGAATTATTTTTAAACAGAATGAAAAGAAATGGAAGAAGATATTTGTCAGCTCTTCATTTGATGAGACTAATATTTGTGCTGACTAGTTTTATGTCAGTGTGGCACAAACTAGAGTCACTTAGAATGAAGAAACCTAAGTTGAGAAAATGTCCCCATCAAACTGGTGAACAAGCCTGCACTGCGTTTTCTGGATTGATGTGGGAGGGCTCAGCCTATTGTGCCTGGTGCTACTCCTTGGTAGATGGTATTGGGTGGTATAAGAAAATGAGGATGAACAAGCCATGGGAGCAAGCTGCTAAGCAGTACCCCTCTGTGGCATCAGCATCAGTTCCTGCCTCCCGACTCCTGCCTTGCTTGAGTTCCTGCCTTGATTTCTTTTTAGTGATGAAGGGCTGTGATATGGAAGTGTAAGCAAAACAAACCCTCTCCTCCCCAAGTTGCTTGGGGTCATGGTGTTTTATCACATCAGTAGAAACCCTAACTAGGACAATATTCAAACAAATTTAAACACACGCTTCCATGTACATTCACACTAAAAGAATAGTTGATCCAACCAGTATGCATCCAATTAATCAAAGAGATATCTCATGGCCAATAGTATAAAGAAAAAGATGTTCACTATCTTTAGTCAGTAGAGAAATGCAAAGCAGATGTACATCAAGATTCTATCTTACCCCAGTCAGGTCTATCAACAAGAAATCAAACAATAACAAATGTTGATGAGGACTGAGGGTATATGGAGACTTACCTTGTGGGAGAAAAGGCAAATTAGACCAGTTACAATAAAACTCAGTGTAGATATTGCTTAAAAATGTGAACATACAGCTACCATATGACCTGCTGTACCACTCCTGGGTATATAGTATATTCTCAAATGAATCTAATGCTGCATTTGGAATGAGCCTAAGAGCTCACCATTTTAACCATGAGGAAGAGCAAAACAAATCATGCTATTTATAAGAAGATGGATGGAATTAATCCAATGTGTTAGTTAAAATAAATCATATTGTGAAACACAGATATATCACACTTTTATTCATATAAGAAAATCTAGTTTTAAAGTAGGTTAAGTAGGTTAAAACACATGAAAGTAGATGTGGACTCTGGGGAGGGGAAAAGCACCATGAAGAAGATAGGAAACTCAAGGGTAATATAGAATGCTTGTGAAGATGAGTATAGTGTGTTATGTACATGTCTTAATTTGTCACAAATAAAGATATTTGGGGCTATCTCATTTTCAAATTTAAATTTAGTAATTTTAGAAGGATGTATAACTATTTTCTTTACATTTTTAAATACATTATTAAAATGTATTAATGGAACAAAATGAATTTATTGTGATATGTTAATATCTTCTATTAAACTGCTGATAGCTTTCCCTCTAAAATTACTAAAATTCAAATTTGAAAATATGAATTTGCAAATATGCAAAGAAAACTCTTTGTTTGCCATTGAATATTTGTGTCTAAGATAGTTAATAATGTGCATTATTTATTTGGAAAATTCCCAGAAGTTTGATAAAAGATATTACTGTTGGTTTTGAAAAGTTAGACATTCTATAAAGTGTAACAGTTCACTGTAGAATATCACATTTGTAATTTTCTTTTTCTAACATAAATAGTAACATGTAGTTTGTATGTAAAGTTCAATTTTCTTAGAAGCAAATTTTATCAGACTTTGAATTTTTTATTTTTGTTTTGTTTATATTCATACCAACTTAACAAAATAACAATTTAAATTTTATTCTCCTATCAGTTGAATATATAATTTTATATTGAAATAAATTATTTGATACAGTGAATAAGTACTAATGATTTAGCAAATACACATGTATGTGTACATATTTAATTTTGGCAAATAAAAAACACATAATAATATAATGCCTTTCCACTTTTGCTGTTTAACTGATTCACAAAATTTAGAATTCTTAAATATAACTTTATTGATGGCTAATAAACTGATTGTTTGCTCATTGGCTCCTCTGAGATTTGGTAATTTTCAGTCCTTAAAAGGAGATCAAGTGTGTTCAGGATTATATGACCATAGACTATTTATTGCAGAATAGGTAAATATCAGTAAACTCACTGCATATTTAGATAAAACATATTAAAACTAGAAGCCATTTTAAGAACATAAACTACAAAATGGAATTAGACAAAATTTTACCACTGAATATTAGTTCATAACACATGTACACATTTAATTTCCTAAGAGAGACCATGTTGAAAGATTGCCTGGCTGTGATCCATATTTAGACTGGCATTCCCATTATCCCAATTAGGAAATTGTCAGCAACTATGCTTCATTCATGGAATGACAGGCACAGTTGAGGTTTGTGCATTTTCTTTCTTAGTTTTTTTCCTTGGCTCATCATCTATTGTTTCTAAAATTAAGTTCATGTCCCAAATTCAAAACATTCTTTCATAATTTCAGAGACCAGTAGAAAGCGTTATGAACCCAAAGGCTTTATGTAACAGGAAGAGAATATCACCATCACCATCATCACCACCACCATCATCATCATCATCATCATCAGCAGCAGCAGCAGCAGCAGCAGTGGCAGCAGCAGCAGTGGCAGCAGCAGCAGTGGCAGCTGCATGGTATGATAGCCCATGCTGTAAAAAATAGCTATTTGCCTCCAATCTCTTCTTTCATACTACCTTTCTGGGCACATATTTTCTTATATCACCAGTTCCTTATTTTCAGAGACAATGCACTTTCACAATAGTTACAACTGTTCTTCATGGAAAGACCTGTTTTCTGTTGGGGAATATTATTTTAAGGTGTGTTACTTTTGTTTAGGTTGCATTTGTTTAACTCTATGAAGCTGTGTTACTTTGCCTGTCTAAAACAACTGATGGTCTAATAAAGAGCTGATCAGCCAATTACAAGGTAAGAAAAAGGATAGGTGGACTGGCAGGCAGAGAGGACACATAGAAGGAGAAATCTGGGATGAGGAAAAGAAGGAGTGAGAGAAGGAGGAGGACTCGAGGGGCCAGCCACCCAGCTACACAGCCAGTCATGGAGTACAAGTGAAAGTAAGATGTACAGAAGTAAGAAAAGAAAAATTCCCTGAGGCAAAAGGTAGATGGGATAATTTAAGAAAAGCTGGCTAGAAATAAACCAAGCTAAGGCCAGGCCTTTATAATTAAGAATAAGCCTCCGTGTGTGATTTATTTGGGAGCTGGATGGTGGGCCCCCAAAAGAACAAAGAGTCAAAATAGTAAGGAGCAAAAACCAACAACTACAGTTTTCTATGCTTCTGCTACCTCATTCCTGAAGGAGAAAATTATATCACTATGATGAATTCTGCCTTATCAATGAATGTGAATTATCTTGCATGGATTATTAATTCAAAGTAATAAATATTACCATACTGTGTTAATCCTTATCATATATCTTTCTCTGCCACAGGGGAATTTCTTCCAAACCTTATCAGAAATTGAATCCAGTGCATTCATCTTCATGACACATCTCAGTCCCTTTCAATTATTAGCATTTGTGCTTTAATTCAATGTATCTTCCCTGGTTGATTGTAATAAGTCTTGTAACATGTCTTGCTCTTATCCATATCTGTGTTCTCCAGTGTTTTGTGTAGTCCCTAAACAGCTTAGGTGCTTGAGATGAGGCTGCCAAGTTTTTAGTCTACTTCTACAACATTTAGCTTTTATTTTGATTTTTGAAGCAATATAGCCAAGTGTGTATTAACAGAATTACTTCTTTTGTAGTGACTAAAATTAGAGATAAAGCCTTTTTAGAACAATTTATAAACTACAGAACATACCCAGCTTGAATGTACAGTCCAATTTATAAACTGTATAACACACCCAGCTTGAATGTACAGTTTAGGTAGGCTATGACAAGGTATTTATGACTATGAAGCCAAACCACAGTGAGACACAGAATAGTTTTATCAGCCTGAATAAACTCCTGCTAATACACTTAACTCTTGGAAACCCTGGTGGATGTTTCTATGTCATTGGACTGAGTATGAAAATACAAAATGCATAGTATTTTCATGGCCTCAAACAGTAAGAAAGCAGAAAATTAGACAGGTGAACAAGCACTGGATCTAGTATTGTTCTAAAATGTGGAGATATCAGGGTTTCTACAATTTAAGGTTATTGAAATTTTTCCAAAAATTGAATATATAGTGTAATATAATGCACGCCACACCAAATTACAAATCAATCAGATTTTATTTCTGCATGCAAAAGTAATTATATTGGAAATTAAAAATGTATTTATATATAATTCAAGGGACAAAGAAGCTCTTGTAATAAACAACAATGTCATATTTGGTATTGAATTATTTAGAGAGCTTATATTTATCACTATTATTTTGTGTAATAGATAAATGTCAGATGCTTTATTACAAAGAAATGATAATTTTTGTTTGATGGTTGATTTGTTAATTAGCTGTATTTAGTTAGCTATTACACAGGGAAATGTACAAAACTCTTGTATGGTTTCTATACACATAATTATTCATATATATATACACACCCACATATTTATCCTTATGGAACTGAAATCTTTTAAAATGTATTACACATAAAAATATTTTTGATTTTCAACATCCAGTTGATTTTGCAACTCTTCATTGATAAATAATTATGGATTTTAAAATCATATTAGCATATTTGTAACTAGAGTTTTTCTGTCTTGCCCACAGTCAGGACAAATCTTTGTCACCCACCAGTCCCACAGCCACTCAGACCAGACCCAACCAAGTAAACACAGAGGCTTATATTGCTTACAAACTGTATGGCCATGGCAGTCTTCTTGCTAACTGTTCTTATAGCTTAAATCTATCCATTTCCATAAATCTATACCTTGCCACATGGCTCGTGGCTTACTGGCATCTTCACATGCTGCTTGTCATGGTGGTGCCTGGCAGTGACTCCTTCTGCCTTCCTGTTCTTTCTTTTCTCCTCTCTGTTAGTCCCGCCTATACTTCCTGCCTAGCCACTGGCCATTCAGTGTTTTATTTATTGACCAATCAGAGTAATTTCACATATAGACCATCCCACAGCACTTCCCCTTTTCTTTTCTTTTTTGTTTCAAAAAGGAAGGTTTTAACCTTAACATAGTAAAATTACATATAATTTGGGAATTTGGGTGTAGCTTCTCTTACTGCTTCCTGCTGGAGGGGGCGCTGTATCTTATGGGGACACAAAGAAAATTTTAGGATTATGGAGTAGTCTGTGAGGGTGCATCATTTGGGCCAGTTGCCTTGAAACAGTTCTGGATGTTGAATCATCTGGGCCTTGGTGTCATCAGAGACCTTTCAAGTGGTCTTGGCTGGTCAAACCTGATGTATCTTAATCTGGAACAAATCCATAGCCTCTGGTTCTGTGGAAACAAAAGCAGACCCTCTTTTCCAAAGCAATATATCCTTATATCCAAATTTTGAAGTCAAGGTACCTTTAAAATATACATTTTGGCATAACTCAACATCTTTTATAATCAAATGTTTTTCTTCTGTTACGAATATCAAAGAGAACATAATCCAGATCTCTGTGTAGTAGCCATCTTTATGTGGCTTATTTTTTTTATATTACCTTGAGCCTATTGCTTTAAACTGCAGCATTCTAAGACTGAAATGGTGCTGTGGCTGCTGGATCTACCCACTTCAGCCTCCCAACATGGCAGTGGTACATTTTTCACCAGCTGTGGTAGCCATCGACTCTCAGAAATAGTGGGTCTATGCTTCTATCAAAGCACCGTGTAGCCCAGAAACCTCTTTTTTGTTTTGTACTAGCAATGGCTAACTCCACAATGCAGCTTAATGTGCCCCTTGCAGAGGCCTCATTCCCACCATACTGCAGGTCGAGCGCACATGCCAGGAACCCGCCATAGTAGCTCAAACATGCAGGCTGCCACTAACTTGAAAGAGACAACTAGGAACTGTTTTTAGCTCTGTTTTAGAATCTTTTTTTCTCAGATTTTAGGTGGAAACTCTTGCCAACACATTGGGCACCATTTGTAGCTGGAGTTTTCCTGCCTGGCCCACAGTCAGGACAAATCTCTGTCACCCGCAAGTCCCACAGCTGCTCAAACCCAACCAAGTAAACACAGAGACTTATGTTGCTTACAAACTGTATGGCCATGTCAGGCTTCTTGCTAACTGTTCTTATAGCTTAAATTAATCCATTTCCATAAATCTATACCTTGCCACATGGCTCGTGGCTTACCGGCATCTTCACATGCTGCTTGTCATGGTGGTGCCTGGCAGTGACTCCTTCTGCCTTCCTGTTCTTTCTTTTCTCCTCTCTGTTAGTCCTGCCTATACTTCCTGCCTAGCCACTGGCCATTCAGTGTTTTATTTATTGACAAATCAGAGTAATTTCACATACAGACCATCCCACAGCACATATTAAAATGGATATTATGTACTTAAGTAATTTTAAGGAAAAATTGTGGTTCAAAATACTTATATTACAAGGAAAAGAAGTATGAAATTTTGATATATGTCTCTGAATCAAGAAATCAGAAAATTACCCAATGTTACATTGGCTTGCTCTGTCTGTGAAAGGCAGAATGAAGAGAGGTATAGGCATTCCATCATATAACCCATCTCATCTGTAGGATTGTCTCTAAATCCTTTCTACCTTTTTACTATAACACCTAAACTTGGAAAGTCATCTTTAATAATATAATTTTAATAGAGGCTTGGCTTCAGGTCAAGCAGCAAGGATCTTTTGATCCCCCAAATACCGCTATCTCCCAACATCATGTACCCCTCCTTTTAATAGCCTACAAAGTTCAATTGGGGGTGCTTATATGTGTATGTCTGTCTGTCTGTCTACCAGAGCATGGGTAATCTGCCAGTGGCTACACTCTAAAAGATTAATGATTATTTTACCCCAAATTATATCAATTGTCAGTAACTCCTCAGTAAGTAGCAGGGCTTCATAAGATCCTCCCCAGTCTTTGACGAGATTTTGTCTGGCTTAACCCTGAGCAGGTAGCCATGTTAACTGTGAAGTCTTGAGTGGAATAGCCATGTCATATTCAAAAGACGGTCCTTCACAGCACTTCTCCCTGTCCTCTGACACTTGCATTCATTTTGCCTCATTTTCCATTATATTCAACGTTCCCCGAGCTTTGGAGCTGGGACAATAGTGCTGAGAAAGGTTTTTCCTTTTAGTGCTGAGCCCTAAACAGACACTTACTCTCAGGACACTGCCCAGTTATGAGTTTCTGAATTTACTGCTGCCCACTGCAAAAAAGAAGCTTCTCTGACCATGGTTGGGTGTAGCTTAAACTAGGAGCCCAAGCACAACTGTGTGTAAAGTAATTTGATAACATAACCATTAAGACAAGTAACCATAGTAAGCTCAACACTTGTGCCTATGATCCCTTTAGAAATGGATTTTTGAATAGTTCTATAAATCCTCATGTGAAATTGTCTCCTGTGAAGCAGGCCTCAAATCTAATCAGAAAGTAATTGGTTATCCCTGCAACCATTATATCACCAATTTCACTAGTGGGCATATATTGCTTAGCAGGACTTTGCTGTCACATCCAGGGTTCATTGCTCTGTAAGAGCATTTAATATCTTGCAATTAGCTTCATGTTAATCTGATTTGCTTTGTTTCGTATAATTTTTTCTTCCACTGGGAATTCTTCAATCCCTTCATGATCCTTAATATTCTAAAAATTTCCTCACAATCAATCTCTGCATTTTCTCCTTGAGTGAAAGAAAACTTGGAGAAACATTTCTCTCTTCAATTGTATAGTACTAATGTGAATATTTTTATAGTCTACTTTCTTCCCTTGAAATTGATTTTACTAGCTGTGTGTTTTCTACATAGCATTACTCCACATTGCTTATATTTCATTCATTTTTTATTCTCATCTTTATGTTACAATTTTTGTTTGTTTTGTTTTGTTTTAATATTGGTTTTTAATTTTTTTTTAAATTTTTGAGATATTAGCATAATTGCAACATTCTTCCCTTCATGTCCTCCCCCTCAACTCTTCCATGTACCTCTGTCTGCTCTCCTTCATTTGCATGGCCCTTTTTTTCACTAGTTGTTATAGATGTAAATATATGCATATATATATTCTGAAATGTATCCTGCTCATTCTATACAATGTTCCTTGTATCTATGTCATCTGAGATAACCATTTGGTTCTGAACATAGAAAAACAGTGGATTCTTTCCTGGGGAAGGCCCCTCTCCCATCCGTGACTTTTCTCATTTACCTGTTGTTCTTCCTCTGGGGTTGAGGTCTCCTGGGCTTTCCCCTGTCCCCGCTGGCATGTCCATTGGTGTCATTCTTGTTCAGCTCACATTTGGCAGTTGTGTTGCTGAAACTTTATGTATGTTGCCCAAGAGTTTTTTTTTCTTTCTCCCTATCTAATATCATGCCATCCTTTGCTCTATTTTAATAGTATAGTATCATGTATTATTTGCATAAGACTAGTAGGTAAGGTTTAATTTGAAGTGGGGAGTCATCTCTATTTACCCTTAAATCAGATTCTGTATTTTGGTGGCTTGAATTTTCTTTTATCCTGATACAGTTTTTTTTTTCAAATTTTCAGTGAGCCCCAGTTTCTCTCTTCTATTAGAACATAATAAAAAAAAAGGAGTCTTGCTTGTAGTTGTGTTAGGCATGTTAAATAATAAACAGTACTTTAAGGATCAAATAAGGGTCAGTTAGTATCTCGTTACTCTATCTGAAGTGATGGAATATTGAGGATTTTGTTTAGGACATGAGGACCCTTGTTAAGTTCTATGTATATTACTTCCCTTTACTATTTTAGTTTCTTGTCTACACCTCCAATCAGCCTGATGCAACAGCTGTTCCCCCAAATAACCACACAGAGACTTAATATTAATTATATGTGATTGGCCCATAGCTTAGGCTTATTTTCAGCTAGCTTTAGTAACTCAAATTAACCCATTTCTATTAGTCTATGTGCTACCCTGAGGCTTGTTTAGCTCATGTACGTACTTCCCATCCTGCTCGCTGCTTCCTTTGTGTCTCCTTGTGTCTGCTCTGACTTCGCTCTCTTTTTCCCCAATATTCTCTCTGCCCTGAAAATCCTGCCTAGCTATTGGCAAACCTGCATTTTATTAACAATGAGAGTAACACATCTTCACAGTGTACAGAAGGATTATTCCACAGCATGCTATGATTATTCTTCTTAAAATTTTTAACTTCCTTTAATTAGTTAATTCCTATATCATAACCTGCCAGACTCCCACTCTGGATGAGGGCAGGGCCTGGACCAGGTGGGTGCAATGGCAGCAATGAAGAAATCAGAAGCAGGGTGCTTTTTAGTTTCATTTTGTGAGAGATGGACAGAGAAGAAGCACATCTCAGTATGACTTGGCTTACTCTGACAATCTGCATCTCTCACAGGCTTTCTTTATATGTAAAATCATGTCCTCACTGCTGTGGGATGTCTCTCTGTATGCTGTGAATATGTGACCTCCCATTGGTTAATAAATAAAGCTGTTTGGTTAGTGGCGAGGGAGAATAAGGTTAGATAGTACATTCAAACTGAAGATGGAGATGAAATGGGGTGGAGTCAGGGAGACACTGTGAGCCTCTGCCAGGAGAAACACGATGTGAAAGAACAGGTAATGCCATGAAGCCACATGGCAAAACATAGATTAATAAAAATGGGTTTAATTAAGTTATAAGAGCTAGTTGATAATGAGCCTGGACCATAGGCAATGCAGTTTGTTATTAATATAAGCCTCTGTGGGTTTAATTGAGACTGAGTAGCAGTGGGACTGGGCAGGACACAGGAAAACCTCCAGCTACACCTAATAGATTTAAATCATTGATTACAAAGACTTTTATGGTAATATGTTTTCTAAAATCTTCCTTGATTATATAAGAATGTCAAAATAAAAGAAGCAAAATGAGCAAACAGCAAATTTCATGAGAACTAAAATCTAACATTATGATAAAATCAATTATTTTAACTCAATGTATTCTCCCTTAAAATCAGTGTTGTAAAGATTCGCAGTTACAGAAATACTAGAGAGGATGTCTCTATTTAAGTTTGACTAAGTTAATAGATCAGAAGTCATTTACCACTACCTGTTGTCCTGTATTATTTTATTAATCTACTATAATGAATATCTAATCTTTCTATGAAAACCTAGTCTCTCAATCCCTTGTTTAATTTTTTCTTTTTCTTTTTTGTCTGACATAAGACCACCACCTTTTTCTCTGCCTTTTGAAGTGCTGTGTTATGCTCTTTATTCCTTCTGTACTGTCAGAAATGTCCTGATCTGACACGTCTGCTCAGGAAGCCAGGCAGTTCATTGAGCCAGAATATTCCTTTTTATGCCTTTGTCATAAAGCCTTGTTTCAATATGTTCCCGATCTTCACTACAATCCTGCAAAAGTTAGAGGAACACCAACATTCCTAAAACTGCTTACTTTGCCTTCAGGAGGGTATCACGGCTTGTCATTACTTTTATCATCAGACTCCTTTCCTGTCCATGCTAGTTCCCTGTTTCTGAGGCAGAACATGAAAGCCGATTCAGTTATATATAACGATTCAGTTATGTTTTGTCTGGTTCTAATATTTCCCTAAGTTTTTCTTCAATGATTTCTTCCAGATCCTATGTCTCATGCTTACTAATATTTCTTAAGTAATAGGTGCTGTGGATACCACTCTATATAAATAAAACACTGATGGCCAGTGACCAGGCAGGAAGTATAGGCAGGACAAAGAGAGAGGAGAATTGGGGAAACAGGAAGAAGGAGGAAAGACACTGCAGCCACCGCCAGGACAAGCAGCATGTGAAGACGCTAGGAAGCCACCAGCCACGTGGCAAGGTATAGATTTATAAAAATGGGTTAATTTAAGATAAAAGAACAGTTAGCAAGAAGCCTGCCACGGCTATACATTTTATAAGTGATATAAGTGTCTGAGTGATTATTTTATAAGTGGATTGTGGGACTGCAGGGCTTGGGGAACCTGGAGAGAAGCCCTCTAGCAACAAATGGCGCCCAATGTGGGGCACGAACCCACGACCCTGAGATTAAGAGTCTCATGCTCTACCGACTAGATAGTTGTAATTTCCTCAGTCATGATAAAAGATAAGTTAGATATAAAACTTTAAACTCACAAATATAAGATAGATAGGACATTTTCTTTAATATTGTAACTGTAATTCTTGCTCAATAATTGTTTTATTATATGTAATATTACCATGTTAAAGTTAAACTTTCCTTTAAAAAAAAAAAAGAAAAGGGGAAGTGCTGTGGATACCACTCTATATAAATAAAACACTGATGGCCAGTGACCAGGCAGGAAGTATAGGCAGGACAAAGAGAGAGGAGAATTGGGGAAACAGGAAGAAGGAGGAGAGACACTGCAGCCACCACCAGGACAAGCAGCATGTAGAGACTCTGGTAAGCCACCAGCCACGTGGCAAGGTATAGACTTATAAAAATGGGTTAATTTAAGATAAAAGAACAGTTAGCAAGAAGCCTGCCACAGCCATACAGTTTATAAGTGATATAAGTGTCTGAGTGATTATTTTATAAGTGGATTGTGGGACTGTGGGGCTTAGGGAACCTGGAGAGAAGCCCTCTAGCAACAAATAGGTTCTACAGGAGACTCAATTTTTTGCATAGCTGATTCTCCTAGGGGACTACCATGTTTTATTCTTCTTAACATCAACTTTTATAAGAATTGTTATATTATCCCAGCTCTAGCCTTTGGTGAGGGACCCTTAACAGCAAGGAAATCAAATATTAAATATGTCAAAAACACAAGCAAAAGTTGTGCAGCAAATTCCACCAAGGTCAGTGAAGGTTCAACCCAGGCCATATAATTTGGTTTTTAGAGATGACTCAGCCATTAAAGGCTAGTAAACTAAACCAGAGGAAGAGTGCTCACTGCTTTAGGCATTTGTGTGTGTGTGTGTGTGTGTGTGTGTGTGTGTGTGTGAGAGAGAGAGAGAGAGAGAGAGAGAGAGAGAGAGAGAGAACATCTAAAAAGTATTTTCTCACTTTTATTTTAATTTGAGAAATTTCCTAAAATTTGCTGCTAGTAGTATGACATAACTTTCCCTGTCTTTTCCTTAATGCTTTGGAATATTATTTATTTATTCATGTATTCATTTATTAATTTATTCATTTTATTCAGCACTGCTGCTGATTAAACCCAGAAATACAATATATATGGAAGAATGAATCTCAGATATTCTAGACAAGACAGAAGAAATGGACACCTTGATAAAATAAATTGCTAAATCTAAAAAAATTCAGACATGAAACATACAGGAAATTGGGGACACTATGAAAAGACTAAATCTGTGAATACTTGGAATAGAGAAAAAAAAAGAGAAACCCAGGTCAAAGAAAAGAAAAATATTTCCAAGAAAATCATAAAGGAAAATTTCCCTAACCTAAAGAAGGAAGTGGCTATCGAGGTACAAGGAGCACACAGAACACCAAATATACTGGACCAGAAAAGAAATTCCCAATGGCACATAATAATCAAAATACTAAATATACAGAACAAAGAAAGAATATTAAAAGCTTGAAGGAAAAAAGACTGATTAGCATAAAAGACAGACTTCGTAGAACAAGAGCTGATATTTCAATAGAGATTCTCAAGGCTAGAAGGAACCAGGTAGATATTCTAAAAACTCTAAGATTCTTCAGATGCCAGCATAGAATATTTTACCAAGCAAAACTTTCACACAGAAGAGATGGAGAAAGAAAGGCATTTCATGACAAAACCAAACTTAAACATTCTCTATCTACAAATCAGCTCTATAGAAGGCAATAGATTGGAAAAATCTAACAGAAGTGGATAGTTTTCTTGATATACACCACCTATTAAAGTTAAATCAAGATCAGAAAAGCAATTTAAACTGATCTATAATCCTTAGAAATTCAGAAATAGAAGCAGACCTTAAAACAGCACCCCTCCCAAAAAGATACAAGGCCAGATGGTGTCAGCACAGAATTCAACTAGACTTTTAAAGAAGAGTTAATGTCAATACACTTCAAATTATTCTACAAAATAGAAAGAGAAGGAACATTGCCCAATTAATTTTAAGAGCCCGCAGTTACCCTAATACCCAAACCACATCAAGACCCAACAAAGAAAGAGAATTAAAGACTAATTTCCCTATGAACATAGATACAAAAATTCTCAATAAAATACTTGTAAAACAAATCTAAGAACACATCAAAAAGATCATTCACCATGACCAAGTAAGACTCATTCCAGAGACAGAGAGATGATTCAACATACATAAATAGATCGATGTAATCCACCATATAAACAAACAGAAAGGCAAAAGCATGTAATAATCTCATTAGACACAGAAAAAGTCTTTGACAAAATCCAGCACCCCTTCATGATAGAAGCCCTGGAAGAGTTAGGGATAAAAGGGACACACCTCAACATAGGAAAGAAGTTTACAACAAGCTCATAGCCAACAAGTTAAATGGAAAAAAAAAAAACTCAAAGCATTTCCACTAAAATCAGGGACAAATTTGTCCACTCTCTCCATGTCTGTTCAATATAGCACTTGAAGTCTAGCTAGAAAATAAGATAACTGAAGATCAAAGAGACACAAATAAGAAGGGAAAAAGTCAAAGTATCTTTATTTGATGATGGTGTGATATTATACATGTGATTTTAAGAATTCTACCAGGAAATTCCTACAGAAAAGTAGAAGGATACAAAATTTATACACAAAAATCAATATTCTTCTATACACAAATGACAAAAAGTCTGAGAATGAAATCAGGGAAACATCACCTTTCACGATAACCTCAAAAATGTAAAATATCTTGGGGTAACTCTAACAAAGAAAATGAAAGACTTGTGTGATAAAAACTTTAAGACACTGAAGAAGATATCAGAAGATGGAAAGGTTTTCCATGTTCATGAATCAGTAGGATTACTGTAGTAAAAATGACATCTTACCAAACACAATTTAAAATTTCACTATGATATCCATCAAAATCCCACCAAGATTCTTCTCAGAACTTGAGAGGACAGTTTTAAGCTTCATGTAGAAATAGAAAACCCTAGAAAGCTAAAGCAATCCTTTATAATAATGGAACTGCTAGAGGTATCACCAGCTCCAATTTCAAGTTGTACTACAGAGATATAGTAATAAAAACCTCAAGGTATTGGCATAAAAACAGACATGTTGACCAATGGAATTGAGTTGAAAACACAGATATAAATGAAGTGTTTGCTTATATTTTTCCATTGTTAAATAAAAATTGGGAGTCAGATATTTGGATAAAAACCTAATTGATAGGGAAGTGGTGGAGAAAAGACCAGTGATCTCCTCTCTCTTTCCTTCTTGGATCCAAAAGGACCTGCAAATCTTTCTAAGCCCCTCCCTACTCACAGGCCTTTCTATATGTCCTGGAATCTCTATGGCTAGTCATGAGCTCCACTCTATGATTCAAGGTGACTTTTATTGGCAGTCTCAGAAGTGTCAGAATGTGATCAAAATAGCCTACAACACATAAATTCATATACCTATGAACACCTGATTTTTGATAAAGAAGCCAGAAAGACACACGAGAACAAAAACAGATGTCCTCTTCAACAAATGATGTTGGTCAAACTGGATGTTTGAAAGTAGAATTCAAATATATCCATACTTATCACCCTGCACAAGACTGAACTCCAAATGGATCAAAGACCGCAATATAAAGCCAGATACACTGAAACTGATAGAAGAAAAAGTAGAGAACAGTCTTGAACTCATTGGCACAGGTAAATTCTTTCTGTACAGAACACCGCTATATTGCTATTACAGCCACTACGAACAGAAATTAATAAAAGGGACTTCATAAAACTGAAAAGCTTCTGTATAGCAAAGGACACCATCATTTGAAGAGATCGTTACCAATTATACTCCTGATACAGTACTAATATATAAAAAATATAAAGAACTAAAAAAATGTAGACATCAAGAAAACAAATATCCAATTTAAAATAAGGCATAGATCAAAACCGAGAATTATCAAAGGAGGAGCCACAAATGACTGAGAAACACTTAAAGAAATGTTAACATCCTTAGTCTTTAGGGAAATGCAAATCAAAACTAATTTGAGGTTTCATCTTACAATCTGAATAGCCAAGATCAATAAGAGAAATAACAACTCATGCTAGCAAGGATGTGGAGTAGGGGAAAACATGATCAAATTCTTGTGGCAGTGCAAATTTGCATAGTCACCATAGAAATCAGTGCGGTGTTCTCTCAAGAAGTTTTTAATAGATCTACCTCAAGATCTAGCTATAAAGCCCTTGTGCTGTACCCAAAGGACTCTATATCCTACTAAAGAGACACTTGCTCAACTATGTTCATTGTTGTTCTATTTATAACATCCAGAAATTGTAAATAGCCTAGGTGTACATCGTTAGATGAATGGATAAAGAAAATGTGGTACATTTACTCAATAGCATATTACTCAGCCTTTAAAACATGAAATCATGAAATTTGTAGATGAATGGAAGAAACAGAAAAAAATCATCCTGGCTGAGGTAACTCCATAAGACAAATACAGTATGTATTTGCTTATGTGTGGATATTAGCTTTTAAGTCTTTGATAAGCAAAGTTTTTGATAACCTCAGAAGTTAGATATAGAGTAATGGATTATGGGGAGGGATGAATCTCCCTAGGAAGAGAAATAGGGTAGAGAGTTACCAAACGCCAGGGGGGTAATAGAAGGTGAAATCAAGGGAGGGAGGGAAGAGAGGTTGAGGGAAGGATTATAGTAGGTACCACTAAAACTAAGGACCAATTTTGGGGCATGTGGAAACCTAATGCAGTAGAAGCTTTCTAAAATATATACATATCTGAAGGTGATCTAAATATAATTGGTAAACAATGTGGGGAGACAGAGCCCCAAATGGACATTTCTCACCACCAAATGAAGCCTCTACTTCTTGGAATGGGTTATGTATAATTAAGTTGTTGGTCAAAGAGGCTTCATGGGAACCCACAAAGAAGCCAGACTGTTGCCAAGGGTATTGGTTGATTTCCACAATCTGATGGTAAGGCCCTATTGCTGAAGACAACAGCAACACAATTCCTTGATAACAGAGAAATCAAGATGATGCACACCTACAGTCTTCACCCCCTCCCCCAGACTACTATTCATGGTAATGGAAGGTACTCTGCACAGTACCAAAGGAAAAAAGGTAAACAACAATCCAGCCTCAAACCCTTCAGTGTATAATGATGCCTTGCTTGCAAGACCTATAGTGCAACAGTGTTATATAAGTTGTGAGACTAGCCAACCTATATCTGATTTGAATTATAGCCCACTTTATGAGCTGTAATCCACCCGAAACACTGCTGTGGTGACCAAGAACCTGGGATCAGATAGGTCAGTGACATTTGGTAAAGCCAAATACTTCTGTTCCGGTCAAGGAACATAGTAATAAAGTGACTTCTAGTAATACTCAGCTCTACTCATATATCAGTGTCTTGCTCAGCTATCAACAGTGACACTTCCTCTTGCGGTAGATGGGAACAAATACAGAGACCCACAACTGGACTGTGATTTGTGTGTGTGTGTGTGTGTGAACATGTATATTTCTACATCCACGAATCCATCTTGTGCTTTTTGGGGATGTATGCTCTATTTCTTGTTTATATGTTTGTTTTGTCCTATACCAGTTTGTTTAATTTTGTTTTATCTATTTTAAAATTTTTATTATTATTCTTTAGATGCTTATTTGTCCTTAGGAGATACAGAAAGGGTGTGAATTCAGATGGAGGGGATGTTAGGAAGACATCAGAGGAGCTGGGGGAGGGGAAACTATAATCAGAAAATATTGTATGAAAAATATCTATTTTCAATCAAGGAAAAACAGAAAAAAAATCATATATTACTATAGCATCTTTGCATAGAAATTTTATCAAGTAAAAATCAAAAGATGTTTATAATTAATCACACCATAGTAAGAGAAAAAGGTTTGTTGAAGTATGCTCGGGTTGGGAACAGGCTCACAGGAAAATGGCTGCAGGTCAGAGACTCTGAGAAGGAGTGGGAACCACTACTGCCATCCTCTGAATCCTAAGGGACCTGGAGTGCTGATGTCCATCAGCAGAATGGACAGTGTTCTGCCTCCAGGAGAGAAATAAAGTCATTCCTTCCTTTTAAAATCTTCTGTCTGGGCTCTCAGACAATTAAATGGTGTCTGTATATTTGGAGAGTAGATCTTCCTCACACAGTCCACCATCTCACAAATCAATATGCTGTAGATATGATCACAAAGACGTAGAAACAGTGCTCCATCATTTCTTTAGGTATGCCTTATTCTAGTCAACTTTACCATACAAAAAAATATCCATCACTGACCACGATATGTCAGCGAAATAAACAAGGTATGATGCTAAGCTTTTGGCATTCCTCAGATTTCATTCTTTTTATGAAATTTATATCATTTTTGTGCTCTTTATATATATATATATATATATGTGTGTTTGTCAGTATGTGGGTATGTATATGTGAAAGATCAGTTGATGGTGGGATAAAATGAGGCTTTCTGATCTCCTGGATCTGGAGTTATAGGTGATTATGAGCTGTATATCATACATGCTCAGAAACAAACGTGAATCCTCCATAAGAGCAGTACATACCCGTACACCTTAGCCACCTTTCAGCCTCTGTAATTAAGATTTAAATTTAAATTATACGGAATTATCATCTTGAAGCATTCAAAACAATCAAATGTTATGTAATTTTAAATATAAGATATAATTAGAATATATGCAACTACATGTCGTATGTGGTTTCATAAGTTGAAATATAGTATATGAAATAGAAATTAAGACATACAATAAATACAGAGAAAGAATTCTAACACTGGCCATCTTCAGATAAAAGCCTACAGCTCATTATTATTTTAGGTAATCTTCTGGTAAGTGTTGAACTTGTAACTAGTGAAAAATAGATTACTCATGTTCTGGAATTCATATCATAAACAAATTGTGAATTTTAAAATGCCTTAGTTATTGAATGCTTATCTGAAATAAGCACCAGCAATGAAGGCAAAATATATTTTGCCTATTCATTGTATTATTGCTTTAATATGCATGAATTGTATCAACCTGCTTTGGAGATATTTACACTATTAGAACAAGGCGTAGAGAATGAATGCATTGCCTCAAGATAGGATATACCAGCTGAGTCCTTCTGTGTTCCAGACAAGAAGACAATTTGTGAGCTTCACATTTATTTGGCTTATTTTCTGCTGCTCTAGGCATTTTTCATCATCTGCACAGAAAGAACCTTTACTCAGTAAATCCCCAGCCATTCACAATTATACTGGCTTTTTAAAAGATTAGAAAGAAGGATAGGAGACTTTTAACTTGATAGAATAACAGCCAAATCTGAAGAGAGTCATCCTCTGGTATGTTTACTCAAGAAACTTAAATTGACCAAGTTTTTCTACTCACTCATTGTTTAAGAAAATGCACAAGTTTAGATGAATTATTTTATTTGTTTTTGAAGTCTATTTTTTGTTTGGTTGAGATGCAAGTACATTGGTTGATGTAAGTACATCACCTCTTCTTTATTAAAGAATATTCTTAAAACAGAGTCTGAGATAATTTAGTATTATCATAAAACTTTAAAATATGGAGTTCCTATAAGAAATTCCCTTGGTTTTAATCCCTCAGTTTTAAAGTTTTATGATAATGCTAAATTATCTCAGACCCTATTTTAAGAATATTCTTTAATAAAGAAAAGGTGATGTACTTACATACACCAACTAACCAAACCAAACTAGTGGGCACTCATGAAATTTAGATCAACATCTGTGGATCCTCCATGTGACTGGACTAAGCCCCCTGCATTAAGTGAGACAGTTGTGTAGCTTAATCTGTTCAAGGGACCCACTGGCAGTAGTGTCAGGATTTATCCCTGGTGCATAAGCTGGCTTTTTGGAGTCCACTACCTATGACTGGACACCTTGCACAGCCTTGAGGCAAGGGGAGGGTCTTGGACCTGCCTCAACTGAATGTATCAGGCTCTGCTGACTCAGCATGGAAAGCCTTACCTTCTTGTAGGAGGGAATGGGAGGTAGGTTGGGACAGGAGGCTGGAGGGGCAGGAGGAGAGAAGAGAGGTTTCTGTGATTGGTATGTAAAATGAATAAAAAATTTCTTAATAATAATAATAAAAGAAATTCCCAAGCACTCAGGAGGCAGAGGCAGGCAGATCTCTGTGAGTTCATGGTCAGCCTGATCTACATAATGAGTTCCAGGATAGCCATCTATGTAGAGAGATTCTACCCCCATGCTCCCTCTAAATTTTCCAGCTTACTATTACAGTGTTATGACACAGTACACGTCATAGGTCTCATGCACATTTAGGCATTTGTAGAAAACATTAAGAAAGAAATATGGTAAAGTACATAATGTTCTTCTTATAGAAATTTTTATTTGCTTAGTGATTAGGCCATTTCTTTGGCCTTCAATTTAGTATTGAATGCTAGTGAATAAGTTCATACAAATGCATATGTTTGCTAATATTGAAATTAAGTTGTATCAGGTTTTCTCTATAGAGTTCAGGTAATGTAGTGCATCATTTAAATTAGTGTAAAGTTTTGCAAAATTTCTCTTAAAAAGTAAACTTTAAAATAACGCACACTTCTCTGAATTTAACTGATGGATTGAGGTGAACACAAAGAGAATCACTCTTACTTGGCTAATATAAGAGGATTACTTCCCATGAAATATGCAAAACCCTAACTTGAAATAAAAAGTATTAAGGCAAGGATTTCTTTCACTAAAATTTGGAAATCTCTATTTCTAGTCATGTATGTTTAGAAACTTAGAAAAGCTTCAACTATATCAACTATATTGTGAAAGTAACAAATGTTCAGAGTGGGTGCCAAATGGGATAATTTCACACTGTTAATAATCTAACAAGACTTTCTGCTATGATATGTGGAACAGATTTCAGCTGAGGGTCACAAGTATCAGGGAGAGCTGTTCCTGCAGATAATGCTGTACAGTATTAATTCATACTGCCATCCAAGATCTAGTCAATATCAAAGAGGACATAAAACAAAGACGTGTGTGTGTGTGTGTGTGTGTGTGTGTGTGTGTGTGTGTGTGTAGTAACCTCAAAGGTTATCTTTAAATATAAATATGATGCTAATTAAAGAAAATAGAAGTTTAGTTGATGATATAACAAATACAACTTGATTAAAGGGTTATTTAAAATGAATAAGTATGGAAAGTTCTCCATTACAAAACAATTATAGTAACCAGATACATTAATCATATTCATTCTTATATTCAAGTTAAAAATAGTTTTCCCATAGGAGAAAATTTGAATGTCTGAGTAACATTATGAAGTAAAGCCTCATTTTCCTACCAGCTGCAGGTGTGAGTCTTCCCATTCTTTTTCACAGATGCTATCTCTAAATGAACCTCAAGAGAAAAATCTCTACCTCTAGACACAAATGATTATTCCCTTCTCCTATAATTTTCTTCTGAAGTTTTTGTAAATTTCTGTTCCCCTTTGCAGTTTTCTCTATTTATATCTTTCAGGTTATAAGGTAATTGTTTAAATAACTAGGCTCTACTATATTCAAGTCTGAGATTATTGTAGCTATTACTTTTAAACATTTTTAGGACATGATTGATATTATAAAATGTGATATTGCTAAACTTTTAATTGAAATGTTCAAATACTACTTGAGGAAATACTGTATCCAGATAGTCATAAAATAATACCAGATTACCAAAGTAGATAATGATCCAATAGACAATTGGAGGTATATTGCTGCTTGATATTATTGGTATTATATTCCAATAACAGATTTTTTATTTATAATGTCAACAATAAAATTGTGGGGAATTGTTTTTGTTTTGTTTTGTTTATTTTTTGCTTTTCACCACTTTTCTTATCTGTTATGAACATTAAGTTTAATCTGAGCAAACTTTGGAAGGATATAGACATATCTAGATTTTATATCTGCATATATCTGTAGCTTTTTTTGTTTTCTAGTCTATTGATATTTACATTCAAAGATGGCACTAACTTGATGCTCATCTTATAGGGTTATCTTAATGAGAATTCTTGGGACTAGATATATTTTAGAAATTTTATAATGTCTTTATGAACTATACTAATATATCGTTAGCTCGAAGTGTAGATGTTGATAAAGATAATCCCTTATAATGGTTTGAATGAGAATAGCCCCTATAGGCTCACAAATTTGAATGGCTCCTGTTGATGTAACTGTTTGGGAAAGAGTAGGAGGTGAGGCTTTGTTGGAGTATGTGTGTCACTGGGCTGGGGCTTTGATGTTTGAAAAAAGCCTACGCCATTCCCAGTTACCTCTTTCTGCTTCCTGTTTGTGGATCAGGATACAAACTCTACACTATTGGTCCAGTTCCATGTCTTCCTGCCTGCTGCCATGCTCTCCACCATGGTAGTTACAGACTCTATCTATGGAGAATCATTTGCCCCAAATTAAATATCTTTTATAAAATGCCTTGGTTGTGGCATTTTTGTCACAACCATAAAGGAGTAACTAAGGCAGAAGTTGACACCAGTTAATGGGCAATTGTTGTGACATGCCTGACCATGATATTTTTAGTAGGAATGTGGAAGATTTGGGGACTTTGGATTAGGAAAGCAGTTGAAATCTGTAAGTGGGGCTTAATAAGGATATTCTAGTAGGAACTTCGAAAGCAATAGTGCTGAGAGCAATGTGGACTACGGAGGCCCAGACTCAAGATGTTTCAGAGGAGAACACTATTAGCTGCTGCAGGTGGAAACTTCTCTGATGGCTGAGCAAGGTACTGATTCATGAATATAGCAGAATATCATGGGGAGTCGTTTTGTTGCTACCTTCCTTTAGCAGAACAGCAGCATTTGGCTTTCCCCTAGGTCTCTGGACTATCTAGTCTTGGGTTCTTGGTCAACCAAACAGGACTGGGTATGGGTCCCATCTCGGGAAGTGGTCCTTAAATCAAATCAGATATCGGTTGGTTACTCCCACAAGTTTGCGTCATCATTGCATCAGGGTATCCCATCTCCAGTTTTAAATGAGGGTGTCAGATTCTGATATTTACTGTCAACTCCTTGTCTACTTTTTCTTCCTTCTTTCAGTTATTAGACCAATTTCTACTATTTACATACCCTTCAAATGCTTTTCTTTTCTTATGCACTAAGGCCAAAGATATCAAACAACTCATAACAAAAAGGAAAGCATTTGATAAACACACGTTGAGAAGAATGGGAAGTATATAAAGAGAATTACAGCAAACAAGAAATAGGCTTCTCTTTTCTGGGCGTTACTTCAGAGTATTTCTGCTTTTCATTGCAAAGACACTAATTTATATTACAATCAACATTTGGTACTACTGATTGTTCCATCATGTTTTCAGTTTTAATACAAATTCTATCATGTTCCAAGAACCGCTGTCAGTAGGTTGTATGCATTTTCAAAATGATGCAATGTATTTTTTTAAGTGGCTGTTCATAGCTAAAGGAAAAAATTAAAAACAAAAATTATAAGTCACCTTCTATTATTAAAGTTCCCTACAAATGGAGCAAAAATGTGGTTCAGTTACATCAAGTGTTAGGCAACAAAAACTGGAACAGAGCAGCAATCCCCGAGAAATCCTCAGAAGAGATTTCACACTGACCCGAGGAAGACTGCTAATTTAATTTTTATCATTTCAGTGAAAGTGACTCTGAACCAAGAGAGAGTAATCTGAACAGTAAGCCTAATTGCAAGTGCTTCAGTACATTATGCAGATAATAACGGCTCCCATGTGGATAATAGAAGTTAGCAAGAGTACTAAAAATTGTACTTTCTTTTCCACGGTGAAAATGAACCGATATGCATCTTATCCCCTGATCCACACGCTAAAACGGAAATTGCTTTCCAGGTTTTGCCAATTTTACTGACAGGATTTTGAGTATTGTGGGAAACTTTTCTGTTCTTATGACTTTATTCTAATTAAATTTAAAATGAAGAAAATACATGTAGGAGAAGTTTCACTCATGTGCATGCCAATGATTCTGTGTGGCATTGCCATAAGTGTTTGTTAGGATGTCCAAGAGAAGCTGAGACAACGTATATCTCAAATGAGTCTGCAGTCATCCCAAGGTACTGCTGTTGATTTGACTCTGAAACTAGATATATCTGCAGCTGTTCTGAACTGTTAAGCCACACACATTATACCTAATAAAAGTTATTATGAATGGCTTGAGATATTTAATATTTTCATGTAAATGTAAAATATTTTAGTGAATTATACTTCAAGTAAAATATTAGAGGTGGCTTAGAGGTTAAGGGTACTGGCTGTTATTGCAGAGGACCCCAAGTTTGGCTCCTAGTACCAGATGGTTCACAACCATCTGTAACTCCAATTCCAAGGATCCAATTTTGTCATAGTTAGGGTTACAATTGTTGTGATGAAACACCATAACCAAAGTAACTTGGAAAGTAAATGGTTAATTTGGCTTATGCTTCCACATCACAGTTCATCTGTCAAAGGAAGTCGGGACAGGAACTCAAACAGGTCAGGAACCTAGAGGCAGGAGCTGATACAGAGGCCATGGTTGTTCCATGACTTTGCTCATCCTGCTTTCTTATAGAACCCAGGACCACCAGCCCAGGGATGGCACCGGCCATAAAGTGCTAGGCCCTCTCCCATAAATCACTAATAAAAAATGCTCTCCATACTTGCTTACAGCCCAATCATATGGAGACATTTTCTTAATTGAGGTTCCCTGCTCTCAAATGACTTTAGCTTGTGTCAAGTTGACATTAAGCAACTTGAATACAGTTCCTCTTCTGCCTATGTATGAACAAGGGAGACAAACGGTGTGTATACATGCACCCAAAACACTCATACACAAAAAAATAAATACATTTTTAAAAATGAGCTTTTCTTTTTTTCTGTATGAAAATTAAAAACCACATCATGTAGTGGAAAAGATTATACAAGTGCTCACCATAGAAGCTCAAGAAATACTCAGTGGACAAAACTTTTAATGGTACAACGGTAAGAATGGCGGGCCAAATTCAAAGTCAGAAAATGAATTCCTCTCCCATTTCTGGTTAATGCTGCTTGTGCTTTGTTTGGGCTTTAAACAGTTTATCGGCTACATTGACCCAGGTGATGTATCCAGTTTACTCAATGATAAGGTACACCTTTATATGGCTCACATACCACACAGCATGGCAGATGTCTATGGAAATTTTTTCTTTTGAAGCAGGGTTTTCATGTGTAGCCCTGGCTACCCTGGAACTCACTCTGTAGACCAGGCTGGGCTCAAACTCATAGAGATCTGCCTGTCTCTGCCTTCCAAGTGCTGGGATTAAAGGTGTGCAACACCATGCCCGGACTGGAAAATATTCTTTAGAGTAAACTGATTACTGCTCAAATCCAGTTAAAATTCAAGGCATGTATTTATAACCTAAATATTTTGATTTACAGCATGTTAATACTTGAAGTTACTCTTTTGTTCTTGTAACCAAGCTTTGAAAAATGTACTTGCTTTGAACAAATTAATGCTGCACAATACTTTGTTAGGAAACAGAGCAAGAGTAAAGGAACATTGTTCTGAAATTCAACTCTCATTTAGAAATGTTTTATTGAAATAGTGTGAATAATCCTTGGTGGTTCAAAGCATGTGCCTTGAATTAGTCAATATAACTGCATTCTGAGAATTCCTTCTTAGTTTCTTAACAGCCATCGCATTTGAAAATACAGTTCAGGAATTGATACAAGGCTCTGGCATATGGGGTATCTGGAATGATCTTGGATGAGGGATGGGCAAATATTTATTTAGCCAATGTATTTGGGCTTTACTCAAGATATCTATAGTTATAATATTTCATATTTTTAATTATAACATAAAACTTTCAGTAAATAAATTTTAATATTCATAGAGTATTTGGTGCAGTTTCTAAAGTCATTCTCAGGAAAAAAATACATGAAGTATTGTTACACCATTACTCCATTAAGTAAATTATGTAGGGTGTTTTGCAATAATTACATTATAACATTTTATACTTGAAAACTATCTTTGTCATGGTATTTTATTATAGTAATCAATACATTGTTATATTAGAAAGTTTTAAGATAATATTTAGAAATAAGATTTTTCTTCTTTACCAAAGAACTGTTTGCTTTTGTTACAAAAATATTTAGAAAAAGATATGTTGAAAAAAGCTGTTTGGCAAGAAGACACAGTTTTCAATAGGAAAGTAGATAGAGGAAGCAGAATTCTCATATTTATAGTCAGATTTGACTTTTAGTATGACTTTGGGATAATTTCAAAGTCCTGGTTCATTCATCAATAACAGAGGAATGGAAATGATTACTGAACTGTGGGACTCTTATAAGGATTACCAAACTCATGTATTTAAATTTTTGTAGTCTAAGATGAAAGGTTTAAGATGAGCGCAAATTATTACTCAGGACAAACACTGTAGCTAATCTTGCACTTAGGTTAATAAATGTCACTGTAAATGAAAGGCTCATTTTGTGCATTTCTGCAAAAATGTGAAGGAAATTATTAACTTCAATATTAGGCCAGCAATATTTTTTAAGCATCATGAGCAGTGGCTAGGCACTGAAGAAATGGTCTTTAACATTTTCCAACTATGTTTTATGACATTATCTACAGAAAATATCCTGGGACTAGCAACTTTCAAAATCAAAAGCACTCTGGATCAAAAGAAAAGAAAAAAGGTACCTAGCAAGATGAAACAATTAAGCAGAGAAGTGAAATTAGGGCATACAGATCAAAGACAGAAGAGAAGAGAATGGCATCACTGTGAATTATAATAAACAATTTTGCAAACACTGCATCCTTATCACAATTTACTTGAAATGAGTTAAGTCTAATGAAAGTTCCTTAATTTTTATTCCTTGTTAATAGAAATATTAATGAGAAGCACTCAAATTGATTTTAGTTATAAAATATTGTATCTTGCCTCAGTTTACACTGTATTGGGCTTTCAATAAAAGAAATAAAATTCAAATTTTATAGTTGAATGTTTAATTGTAGAATGCATGATTTGACCTTTTATCTTTTAATAAGAATTTAAACCCTTTAGACGTGGAGGTACAGTGTGCCTGGAACTATTGCACCTATATAACAAATGCAGAAATTACAAAATGATTCCGGGCCCAGTGACCTAGAACTATCATTCACGCTATTTAATATTTCCATTGGCTTTTGAAAGGCAATGGTTTCAGTGCTTCAATGCATAATTGAAAGGATCTATTTTCTCCGTGTACTCCTCTTTGCTCTGAATGACCAAACTCAAGCAACAAGTTCCCTGTGTATTTCTGTAATTTTGTTACCAAGGCAAACTGAAAAGCTTCAGCTATCATACTTCTTTAATCATCAACTATTATAAAAATACAGCTTGCTATAAATTATTATATTAAATATGACAAATATCTACAAGATTTTTTTCTTTTTTTAATTATTAAGAAATTTTCTATTCATTTTACATAGCTACCACAGGTCCCCCGCTCCTCTCTCCTCCTGCCCTCTTGCCTTCTTCCTCAATCCACTACCCATTCCCACCTCCTCCAAGGCAACGACTCCCATGGGGAGTGAGCAGAGCTTGGTATATTCAGTTGAGGTAGGTCCAAGCCTCTCCCCTGCATCAAGACACTGGGCTCCAAAAAGCCTGCTCATGAACCAGGGACAGGTCCTGATCCCACTGCCTGGGGCCCCCTAAACAGTTCAAGCTAAACAACTGTCTCGCTTATCCAGAGGGCCTAGTCTAGTGCCATGGGGACTCCACAGCTATTGGTCCACAATTCATGTGTTTCCACCAGTTTGGCTTACTGTCTCTGTACGCATTCCCATCATGATCTTGATGTCCCTTGCTCACAGAATCTTTCCTCTCTCTCATCGATTGGAGTCCCGGAGCTCGTCCTGGCATCCGGCCACGGATCTCTGCATCTGCTTCCATCAGTTACTGGATGAAGGCTCTATGATGACAGTTGGGGTATTCACTAATTTGATTACCAGAGTAGGCTATTTCAGGCACCCTCTTGACTATTGCTAGTAGTCTAAGGTGGGGTCATTCTTGTGGTTTCCTGGGAACCTCCCTAGCATCCTGTTTCTTTCTATTCCCATATCTTCTTTTATCATGGTATTCTTTTTTTGCTCTCCTACTCTGTCCCTGTTCCAGCTCGAACCTCTCATCCCCCATTCATTGCCCTCCATTACCCTCCCCCATGTCCAATTTGCTCGTGTAGATCTCATCTATTTCTTCATTTGGGCGATCTATGCATCCTTCTTAGGGTCCTTCTTATTAGTTAGCTTCTCTGGAGCTGTGGGTTGTAGTCTAGTTATCCTTTGGTTTACATCTAGAATCCACTGATGAGTGAGTACATACCATGTTTGTCCTTCTGAGTCTGGGTTACCTTACTCAGGATGATATTTTCTAGTTCCATCCATTTGCCTGCAAATTTCATGATGTCATTGTTTTTAACTGCTGAGTAGTACTCCATTGTGTATATGTGCCACATTTTTTTTTATCCATTCTTCAGTTAAGGGGCATCTTGGTTGTTTCTAGGTTCTGGCTATGATGAATAATGCTGCTATGAACATAGCTGAGCATGTGTCCTTGTGGTATGATTAAGCATTCCTTGGGTATATGTCCAAGAGTGGTATAACTGGGTCTTTAGGTAGACTGAGTCCCAATTTTCTGAGAAACTGCTATACTGATACTGATTTTCTTTCTTTCTTTTCCTTTTTTTTTTCTTGGTTTTGGTTTTGGTTTTTCGAGACAAGGTTTCTCTGTGTAGCTTTGTGCCTTTCCTGGAACTCACTCTGTAGCCCAGGCTGGCCTCAAACTCACACAGATCTGCCTGCCTCTGCTTCCCGAGTACTGGAATTAAAGACGTGTGCCACCACTGCCCAGTGCCAAATTGATTTTCAAAGTGGTTGTATAAGTTTGCACTCCCACCAACAGTGGAAGAGTGTTCCCCTTGCTCCACATCCTCCCCAACATAAGATGTCTTTTATTGTAATCTATAGATTAAGAGTTTGTTCTCATCTAAAAGACAGAAAGCAGTTGTTTTTAATGTCACAAAATGACAGAGATATATGCGCTCAAACTTTAAATCACTCTTCTTCTGTATTTAATCTTCAGTGACTGTGACCTTTACTTCTTGCCCACTTTGTGACAGCTGTGCTCACTATTTGTTTCTTTTAATAAGTCCAGAAATGCCTGCTTTGAGGAGTTTGCTGAAACAATTCACCCCATAATTTCTTATTTCTCTCATACTTTCTCCATATTTTTATTCAAATGTCATTTTGTGAGACCTTATAACATAATTATTTGGTTGAAAAATTGTCATTTTTTTGTATCATTGTCTTCATGGGACTATGTTTTAATATATGACATTGCAGCTGACCACATGACAGAGATCAAATGTTTCCATAATGCTGGGGAGTGACAGGCTTTATTTCTAAGCCTCAGCCTAAGGTGACTTGCATATTTATGTTGATGCTTTTGACATCTGACCATGGCAAAAGAAACAGATCTAGGGGACTGGGCTGAAAATGCATGTAAATAACAGCTGAATAATTTCAGTTGCTTGCCTATCTACCAAAGATTCTTGAGTGAGTCTGGTTGAGAACACCCATTCCTGGTCCATATCACTGTAAATGGTCTGGCAACACATAGACTCATGAAAATAATTAATGAATTAATGGCTATTGAAATCCATTAAAATTTGTGGCAAGTTTTTTTTTTTTTGACAGAGTATCTTTGTGTAGCTTTGGTGCCTGTCCTGGATCTCGCTCTGTAGACCATGCTGGCTGTGAATTCACAGAGATCCACCTGGCTCTGCTTCCGGAGTGCAAAAATGGCATAAGAAATCCACTAATTCTTGCTGTGGGACGGTCTGTATGTCAAATTGCTCTGATTGGTCAATAAATAAAACACTGATTGGCCAGTGGCCAGGCAGGAAGTAGGTGGGACAAGGAGAGAGGAGAATTCTGGGAAGCGGAAGGCTGAGGCGGAGAGACACTGCAGCCGCCGCCATGACCAGCAGCATGTGAAGACGCTGGTAAGCCACCAGCCACGTGGCAAGGTATAGATTTATGGAAATGGATTAATTTAAGATATAAGAACAGTTAGCAAGAAGCCTGCCATGGCCATACAGTTTGTAAGCAATATAAGTCTCTGTGTTTACTTGGTTGGGTCTGAGCGGCTGTGGGACTGACGGGTGACAAAGATTTGTCCTGACTGTGGGCAAGGCAGGAAAACTCTAGCTACAAATGGCGCCCAACGTGTTGGCAAGAGTTTCCACCTAAAACCTGAGAAAAGATTCTAAAACGGAACTAAAAACAGCTTCCTAATTGTCTCAAATGAGCGGCAGCCTGCCGGTTTGAGCTACTGGTGGGTTCCTAGCATGCAAGCTTGATCTGCAGTATGGCGGGAATGAGGCCTCTGCAAGTGGCACATTAAGCTGCATGGTGGATTTAGCCTTTGCTAGTACAAAAAAAGAGGTTTCTGGGCTACACGCTGTTTGGATAAAAGCACAGACCCACGATGGCTCCCAGAGCTGGCGGAAAACGTACCACCGCCATGTTGGGAAGCTGAAGTGGGCGGAGCCAGCAGCCACAGCGCCGTTTCAGGCTTAGAAGGCTGCAGTTTAAAGCAATAGGCTCAAGGTAATATAAAACATAAGCCACATAAAGATGGCTACCACACAGAGACTCTGGATTATGTTCTCTTTGATATTCGTAACTGAAGAGAAACATTTGATTGCAAAAGTTGTTGAGTTATGCCAAAATGTGTGTTTTAAAGGTACCTTAACTTCAAAATTTGGATGTAAGGATATGTTGCTTTGGAAAGGAGGCTCTGCTTTTGTTTCCACAGAAAGCCAGAGGCTATGGATTTGTTCCAGATTAAGATACATCAGGTTTGACCAGCCAAGACCACCTGAAAGGTCTCCGATGACACCATGGCCCAGATGATCCAACATCCAGAATTGTTTCAAGGCAACTGGCTCAGACGATACGGTCTCACGGACTACTCCATGATCCTAAAATTTTCTTTGTGTCCCCATAAGATACAGCGCCCCCCTCCAGCAGGAAGTAGTAAGAGAAGCTACGCCCAAATTCCCAAATATACCAAGCTGACTTTGGAGATGTGTAAAAGTTAAAACCTTCCTTTTAAAAAAAAGAAAGGGGAAGTGCTGTGGGACGGTCTGTATGTCAAATTGCTCTGATTGGTCAATAAATAAAACACTGATTGGCCAGTGGCCAGGCAGGAAGTAGGTGGGACAAGGAGAGAGGAGAATTCTGGGAAGCGGAAGGCTGAGGCGGAGAGACACTGCAGCCGCCGCCATGACCAGCAGCATGTGAAGACGCTGGTAAGCCACCAGCCACGTGGCAAGGTATAGATTTATGGAAATGGACTAATTTAAGATATAAGAACAGTTAGCAAGAAGCCTGCCATGGCCATACAGTTTGTAAGCAATATAAGTCTCTGTGTTTACTTGGTTGGGTCTGAGCGGCTGTGGGACTGACGGGTGACAAAGATTTGTCCTGACTGTGGGCAAGGCAGGAAAACTCTAGCTACAAATTCTTAGAACCAGTTCTCAGAGAAAGGACAAACAGGCCATCTAATCATCCTCTCATCCACTAGGATTATTTCTAGTGTATAAACTCTACAGCATTTCTACCTGAAGTGATTCAGTTTTCTGAGAAGTCATTGATGAAACCAGAGCTTTTCATGGTCAAAGCAGCTAGACCAGGGTCCTGGGGTTTAGGTGCTTGCACTGTGTTGGCTATGATGAGAACTATATTTAGTTTTTGTCTCAGTACTGGGAAAGATTAAGGGTTCCTATGTGTACTGAAAATCTCAGATGGTAGTGGAAAGAACTGGATCTTCATTACAATCCTGGCATATATGATAAACCATATTTAGGTTGCCTAAGTTCAAAGCTGAGCTCAGTGTAAGACAGATTCAATCTGACCACAGGCTTTGGTTACTGTATGCACTGGCTCCAGTGTATATATTTGGATACTTGCTGATTTGCATAATGACTTCTTTTCCTTCCCTTATTCTCTGTGTTGTTACTTCATCTGTAAAATAGCATGTCATTATACTTTAGTGGAATATTGTTTTATTTTAGTAGAATTTAAACTCTATGTGGAATGGAAGTGTTCATGGCTTGTGCACTCATGTTTTGCAGAACCCACCACAGTGCTGGGCTATATATAGTCAGAAGTTTTCCTGTGTCCCAGCCTGCCAGCAGCCAGGACAAATCTCTCCCACTCTCATCCCCCAAGTAAACACACAGAGGCTTATATTAATTATAACTGCTTGGCCATTAGCTCAGGCTTCTTACTGACTAGTTCTTACACTTAAATTAACCCATAATTTGTATCTATGTTTAGCGACGTGGCTTGGTACCTTTTCTCAGTCCTGTCTTGGCATCTTGTCTGTGTCTGGCTGACGACTCCTCACTCTGGCCTTCCCAGAATTCTCCTCATCTGTTTACCCCACTTATGCTTCCTGCCTGGCTACTGGCTAATCAGTGTTTTATTTATCAACCAATCGGAGAAACACATATTCACAACACACAGAAAGACATCCCACAACACTTCCCATTTTCTGTCTAATCAAAAAGGAAGATTTTAACTTTAACATAGTAAAATTACATATAATAGAACAGTTATCAAGAAAGAGTTACAGCTATAATGTCTAGTCTATTTGTATTTGGCAAAATAAAGAAAATATTTTATCTATCCTACATTTGTGAATCTAAAGTTTTATATCTAATTTATCTTTTATCATAGCCTAGGGAAATTATAACTGTTTAGTCTTCAACTACATCAAAGACCCCAGAAGGATATAATATTACCTATATAAACAGGAAATGCATTGTAAGCAACTTCCAATATTCTGGAAATGACAGAGACAGCTTCCTGGCTGGACAGTCACCCAAATTTACTCTGTAATGTTGTGGCAGCTATCTTCAGCCCATAGGCCTAGAGTTTCTCAGTTACTTTTCTCTGTAGAATGTCTGGCAATTTCTTCTGTGAAGCGGGAACCTGAAGGACCATCTTGCCTTGCAAAGTTCAATCGTCACCTTCCTATGAGTCCTGCATGTCCATTCGATACAACATTTTGTCAAACAGTCCAGGCAAGAACAGTTTCTTGCCCAAATGGCTATTTTTTGCCAAGAAGAACATAAACTCCATACGGAAGGTCTTTGACACCTAATTCTCTCTTTGAAGTAAATCAGTGCTATCAGAAGCAGATGTGTCTTACTGTCCAGAAAAATGTAAGTTTTTAAAATATTTTAAATGCCATATTCCGTAAGTCTTTGAAGTGGTTGAAGATTACCTACCTAATTGAATTATATCTATGTATACCTAGAAATCTAGAAATCTTAACATGACTATAAGTTTGACTATAACAGAAGACTAATTATTAATCTGTATTTCTTAATTATCCATTACAATTTAAATGAGTTACATAAACATAATACTTTAAATGAGAATATGTATATATAGTATAACAAAATTAACTCTAAATTTGAATCAATAAACTAAAATCCATAGCAATGTAAAACATTTTTAAACAAGTTGTTGCTCTTTAAAAGCAGGTTCATTAATCTACCTACTCACTTTCATCCTATCATCTCTATATTATTATTATTATTATTATTATTATTATTATTATTATACCCTTTTCTTCTTTATAAAGAGATTGCATTTATAATCAACCTGCTTTAAATAAAAATAAACAATCATAAACAATATTTTGGGAATTTGGGCATAGCTTCTTATACTACTTCCTGCTGGTCGAGGGCACTGGCAATCTTATGGGGATCCTGAGAAAATTAATAATTATGGTCAAGTCCTGACTGGAGTAGTTTGTGATGCTATATTCTCTGAGACAGTTGCCTTGAAGCTTTTTTTGGATGTTGAATCATCTGGACCTCTCAGGGGGTCTTCCTTGATCAAACCATATTAGACTGGAAGCAATCCATAGGTGATGGGGGGATATCTTTCTGTACACTGCAAATATGTTTTGCTCTGATTGGTTGATAAATAAAGCTATTTGGCCTATGGCAAGGAAGCTTAGAGGCAGGTGGGAATTCAAAGAGAGAGAGACAGGAAGAAGGCGGGGGCAGGGGATGCCAGTGAGCCACCCAAGGAGCAACATGTAATGGGATGCAGGTAAAGCCACAGAACATATGATAATACATAGATTAATAGTTATGGGGTAATTTAAGTTATAAGAGCTAGCTAGCAAAAGGCTTGAGCTATGGCCATGCAGTTATAATTAATATAAGCCTCTGTTTTTTTTTACTTGGGTCTGAGTGACTGTGGACAGGGCAGGACACAGAAAACTCCAGCTACACATTGGTTCTCATGTAGAAATAAAAGCAGAACCTCTTTTCCAAAGCAACATATTCTTAGACAAAAATATTGAAATCAAGATATCTTTAAAATATACATATTGATTTAACTCAGCAGTTTTTACAGTCAAATGTCTCTCTGTAGTTAAAAATCCCAAAGGCAATATAATCCAGACTCTGTGTGATTTCCATCTTTATGTGGCTTATTTTTTATATTACATTTACTCTCTCTTTAAATACATTAGTTTTTAAAACTATTTCTTTATATAACTGTCTATTTTCCTTTTCCTCTCACTTCTAAGCCTATGTATATTTTTATACACATTGTAAACCATTTAGAGTTTTATTTCATCTGAATCTGTTTTATTGTGATCTATTGCTTTAAACTGCAGAGTGGGTAGAACAGAAGTGACAGCCTTGGCTGCTGACTCTGCCCACTTCAGCTTTCCAACATAGCAGGAGTAATTCACTGCCAGCTCTGGGAGCCAAGCTGTCTGCTGACTCTGGGAGGCAGTGTTGGGTCCACGTCTCCATTCAGCAGTGTGTAGCCCAGAAACACCTCTTCTTCTTCCTCCTCTTTTTCTTATTTTTCTTCTTCTTCTTCTTCTTCTTCTTCTTCTTCTTCTTCTTCTTCTTCTTCTTCTTCTTCTTCTTCTTCTTCTTCTTCCTCCTTCTTCCTCCTTCTTCCTCCTTCTTCCTCCTTCTTCTTCCTTCTTCCTTCTTCTTCTTCTTCTTCTTCTTCTTCTTCTTCTTCTTCTTCTTCTTCTTCTTCTTCTTCTTCTTCTTCTTATTCTTCTTCTTCTTCCCCTTCCTCCTCCTCCCCCTCCTCCTTTTTTTTGTACTTGAAAAAGCTAAATCCACCACACGCAGCCTATTTTGCATCTTTGAGATGCCTCTGTGTACTGCAGTGGGAACCCGCCATGCTGCCGGTCAAGCCCACACACCATGAACCTGCCATAGATTAGCTCAAGCCTGCAGGCTGCAGCTGGCCTCGGAGCCACACTAGGAAGCTGTTTTAACTCCATTTTAGAATCTTTTTTCTTAAAAGCTTTCTCATGTTTTAGGTGGAAATTCTTGCTCCACATCAGGTAGTCATATATAGTCAGAAGTTTTCCTGTGTCCTGGCTGGTCAGCAGTCAGGACAAATCTCTCCCACTCATATGCCCCAAGTAAACACATAGAGGCTTATATTAATTATAGCTGCTTGGCTATTATTAGCTCAGGCTTCTTACTGACTAGCTCTTACATTTAAATTAATTCATAATTCCTACCAATGTTTAGCCACGTGGCTTGGTACCTTTTCTCAGTTCTGCCTTGCCATCCTTACTTCTTTTGTGTCTAGCTGGCAATACCCAACTCAGCCCTTTCTCTTCCCAGAATTCTCCTTGTCTGCTTACCCTGCCTGTACTTCCTGCCTGGTTACTGGCCAATTAGTGTTTTATTTATCAACCAATCAGAGCAACACATATTCACAGCATGAAGAAAATTATCCTATAGCACTGGTATACATTGAATTTTCAATAAATGATTGACTTTCAGGGAAAAAGGAATTATAAACCAATGTATGACTAACCAAATGTTCAATTACACTAAAGTATTTGCATGCTTACTGATTAAACGCTGCTTTAAAGCATTAATGTATCACTTTTAGGTTCATTTTGGAGCAGCAACCACATTTGTGTCACTAAGTTCTATTGGTAAGAATTACTTTTAAAGAAAACACCTGTCCTTTTTTTTTCATTAATATATGTGAATCTAATTAGAAAGAAGTCTTAAATGACTATTTTTAGACATAAGAAAATTTGGGTATCACCACCTAACAAGATTGGGTTTTTGATTATTATGTAATCAGTTACTCACTTAGCTCACAAATTTAAGCAAAAATCTTGATTAAAATTACCACTGTTATTTTAAAATAATGTAATTCCATTTCTTACTCTGAATCAGACACCCACTTTGTCGTACATATCTAGGGGACTTTCTTGATTAAAACATTGAGTTATCTAATCACTTTTTTTTTGCCACATAAATGGGTGGCATTTACTGAATAAACAACAGTGTGTGGCTCTTTAAAAACAGACTTTGTGCTTATTGATTTGCTTAAAATATTAACTCTTGTTATTTAATTGTCTTTATTCAAGCTTTATCAATGTTCTACAATTTACTATTTATGCTTTCTATATTATGCTCATTTCTATTTTGGCAAATATTATTAACCTTCAAAATGTAAGTTATTTATTGAAATTAATGCAAGTAATTAAAAGAAATACTAATTAAAAGAAATGCTAGGATAATTTTAGTTTTCTCCATTGTGTCTTGTTCTCTTAATTTTCCCCAATTATATCATGGTTGTATATAGTCTATATAATTTTAATTCATCAAACTGAACAATTAAAATCTATTAAAATGCATGTATATTATTCATCAAATAGTGGTAATCATTCACGTGAATCTTCATTGCTTAATTTACTTGTCATTTCTCTGGATGAATTTCTTAATAATTTTGTCTTTCCTTTTCCAGAACATGTAATTTAATTATTTAAAACAGTCTTATTAAAGGTTAGCATTTTTTATATGTCTCTCTTCTCTCTCTCTCTCACGCATGCGCACACACACACACACACACACACACACACACACACACACAATTTATTCATTTGACAGTTACTAGACAGATTTATACTGATTTTATGCCTAAGAGTAATCCCTTCAAATAGCTTTTGCTGGATCCAGGAATAAAATTAAGTCTCAATTGTCTTTTTGTCTCAGAACACAATGCATTTTGTTCTGCAGCAATATATTACAATACTTTATTACATAGATAATTTTTCATTGTCTAGATCACCAAAGCAGAGCCTAATGTCTTTTTGATTGGAGAACTTAGCAATTTTATTCAACATTGGGTGCAGCAAGTGACATACATAGGGAACATCTGGTAAGTAATTGTGAAGGTCTGTATGATCAGATGTTTGCCTTCAACATCAGCAGCTCCTCTGGCTTTACATTACATCTTTGGCTGCAGAAACTGGAACCTAAGGACAAAAAAAAAAAAAAAAAACCAGGAAATGTTACTTTGGTACCTTTAAAAGCAATAGTATTTGGAGTTGTTGGCAGAAGTAACAATCTCTCGGAAATGGAAAGTGGACAGCAGTGGTGAGTACTTGATCACAGACCAGACATATTCAGTGTTAAGTCATTGTAACTTTAAAGAGTTTCTGAGCCCAATGTCTTGCTTCCATATTCAAAGCAAGAGAGTTTGGAACAAAAGTTTTTAAGTTAAATGCCAAGACTGATCAACCTTGTCTACTTAAGAAACTAAATAGCATGAAGTTTAATAGGCAATGAGAGGAAATTCTTTCAGCATAGGACATATGTCACACAACAAATATTGTAGAAACACTGGTAACTGAAGAGGAAAGTAACTCCTGTATGAGAACAAACATTTTTAAAAGATTCTTGTTAAGTTGGGTTGGTGGAATTTCCCTGATATCTTAGAACTAAGAAGTTTGAGTCAGGAAGACTAAGTGTGAGACCAGTTGCAGCTATATAGAGAGACTGTCTGAAACAAACAAAAACAAACAAACAAGCATGTCAGTTAACACACCCTCAAACCAAACAAACAATGAAACACTTATCATTGGCACATGATAAATGGGTATCCTGGACACAATGGCAGCAATACTTCCTGCTTTGAATATATCTTGGAAGGCATTCTTTGGCTAGTTGATTGACAAAATTCTAAACAAAGCTTCCAATGCTTCATATGCATGTATTTTGTGGTCTTGGTTAATACAAATGTTAGAGCTATTTAGTCTTTACTGTCTTATCTAGAAGATATTATTATTTCATGCACTGAAGTAGTTCTTCTAAAAGAATTCATGAGATGATATATATATATGTATATATATATATATATATATATATATATGTCTAAGGACTTAACCACTCTTATGTATTCATCTGTGTAAACATACATCCTTATTTGTTTTTCATGTTTCTTACCATATATTAACTGTTATTTATATACTTATAGATGTAATATGCTGTTAATTATATCATTAGTATGCTACAAGCCAAAGTGCTAATTAATTTATCTTTTATAGCAACCAATTCAAACAAATATGATTACTCTTGTTTACTGACAAGCAACTTCAATTAATCAAGTCTCAGTAAGCTGCCAGGATGACACTTCAGGCATGTTCTCAAACTGAGCTTGGAACTCATGTCAAATTACAACAGTCTAGTTGTCTAAAGTACTTACCACCAAGTGAGACTTAGTGTTTCGACTGCTCCACCATACCAGACTAAGAAAATGAGATGCAGAGAGGATGATAATAGAAGAAGGAGGCAAATCATATATGCCCAATAGGATTTTCCAAATAATAAAAAAGAATAATATTGATTAGTTATGTCCACTCTATACAACCCAGAATCACTTGGGAAGAATGTCTCAATGAGGAATCATCTAGATCAGGTTGGCTTGTGGGCATGTCTATGAAATATATTTTCTTAAGTATATTAATTAAAGTGGGAAGACCCAGCTTACACATATAGTATCATTTCTTGGACTTAGGTCTTGGGTTGCACAGAAGGAGACAAAGTAAGCTGAGTGCTTAACATAATTACATTCACTTTTACCTGCTCTCCACTGTGGATGTGATATTACTTGCTCTCTTAAGCTCCTGTTGCTATGACCCGCCCACAAGAATGGACTGTAGCCTGGAACTGTGAGTGAAAATACCTTCTTTTCTCAGTTGTCTTTTTGTCAGGGTGTTTTTATCACACCAAATACAAATAAATCTAGGATAGAAGTGGTAGAAATGTTTTCCTCTGATGCAGTGAGGATGAAGGCAAATAAACAAGGCTGGTAATGACAAGCCTTGATATCTTGATTTTACAGAAGAAATTATATTTATGTATGTACCACTAGTTAATAACCACTGATTTCTGGGTGGCCCAGAATGCTTTCTTTCGGGTAGAATCATGAGAATGTTGATCACTGCCAGTTGGTCAATCAATGAATGCATTAACATTTTAGGGATGGGTTTTTGTTTTCATCTGTTTAAGGATGTTAGGCTTTCAATATACAAACTATTTTATGCAGAACGTGAAGACTTGACTTTTATTCTTCACCCTCAGGTACAATATGAGCCTAGCTGTGTGTACTTGTAATCCAAGTGTTGGGAAGGTAGAGATAAATCGGTTCCTTGGGTCTTCCTGTCCATTTAGTCTAGCCTAAGGGGCTAGCTTCAGGTCTCATTGATAGACCTTATATCATACAGTCAAGGTAGAATACTCCTCAGGAACGATGTCATAAACTGATCCTTTGTTTTCACATATATGAACATCAGGTACACATTTACCAGATACATATGTACCTAACACCTGAATACACACACAAAGGAAGTAGAAATAATAGTTCTTTTCCAACTTACAACTTAGTTATGATTGAATTGCCAAGTCTATTTTAAAATTTATTAATTACTATACCCTCCTTTGAATTTTTAAAATACCTGAAATATAAAAATTACAGATTAATGTGCAGAGTTATTTAATGTTTTGAAACATGAATACAAAGTTTGACATAGAAATCAAGTTAAACACATTTGTCTCCTCAAACTTAATTTATTCATTTAAAAATTTTTAAAATTCCTTTCTTCTAACTTTCAAAAACATTTGATAGATTATCATTATCTATGGTTCACCTACTTGACATTAGTAGTCCAGAATTCCTTTGCTTTTATCTAACTGAAACAAACTGAGCGAAAGAAAGCATGACAAACTGCCATGTCACAATTATTCTTCACTGAAGTATATGAGGATGACAATTATTTAAAGTTTCCATGTTGAAAATGATTTTACTTTAAAGGTAATTTTATGATAGTGATCATTTTTCATTTCCTTAGCATGATCAGTTTACAATGGCTAGCTATCTCAAAGTAATAAGTGCTGAAACTTTAGAGTAGTTTTGGAGTTAATTTTTGAACAGTACAATTTAAGATGAAGATGTATTTGAAAACATAATTGAATTACCTCTCTTTGAATTACCATAGACTTAATGCAACATCTAATATGTGCTGAATGTCTCCTTGTCTACTGTTTTTCTTGGAAAGTAAATGTGGCCTATTATTTGTTATTTCTTCATAGTTGTTAAACAATAATATTAAATTCCATGAAAATATTTTGGGGTAGTGATTGAATATCAATTGAATATATAGACATTTTTTGAAGAGATATTTCCTAATTATAGTTCCAGTTACAATAAACGCCATGATACACTTTTCAGATTAAACAGATATTCTCTAATTTATTAATGTAACTTTAAATTTTTTCTTTTATTGAAAATAGGTTTTTTTTCAGACAATATATTCTGCTTATGTTTTCCTCTTCCCTATCTCCTCCCAGATCCTCCCCTCTTCCCCTTGCCTCTGAATCCACACCCTTTCTGTCTCTCTTTAGGCAACAAACAGGCATCTATAGAATGATAATAAAGTAAAATAAAATAAAAATAAAACAAAAATAAACAGACTGGAATAGGACAAAACAAGCAAAAAAAAAAAAAAGAAAGATTGAAAAGAAAAGAAAAAGAACCAAAAAAAGAAGTACAAGGAACACATATAGACACATAGACACAAAGATTCACAAATACAATGATCCAACAAAAACAAAAATGGAAGCCCTAATATATATACACAAGAACTCTAAGGACAAAACTACAACAACAACCCAACAAAAGATTATGAGACAAAGAACCATCAAAAATACCACTGAGGTTTTTTTTTGTGTTGGCTGGACATGAGACATCCCCTTTTAAGAGTGATTTGTATCCCCATGGAAGGACTCTGGAAAAAACTAACATTTTCATTTGCAAGTGAGTAATTGATTGGAAATAGTTTCTGGTTAGGGATGGAGGCCTGTATCTAAGTCTCCTCTCAGCTCTGGGCCCCTATGGCCCCCATAGCCACATAGATTTTAATGATCTGTCACCAGGGAATGGCTTTATTTGGAAGGATTAGAAGGTAACCTTGTTATAAGAAATGTGTCCCCAGCACTCGGGAGGCAGAGGCAGGCAGATCTCTGCGAGTTCGAGGCCAGCCTGGTCTCCAAAGTGAGTTCCAGGAAAGGCGCAAAGCTACACAGAGAATCCCTGTCTCGAAAGACCAAAAAAAAAAAAAAAAAAAAAGAAGTGAACTCATTCATTCATTCATTCATTCACTTATGCTGGGCGGTGGTGGCACACCCCTTTAATCCCAGCACTGGGGAGGCAGAGGCAGGCGGATCTCTTTCAGTTCGAGGCCAGCCTGGTCTACAAAGCGAGTTCCAGGAAAAGCACAAAGCTACACAGAGAAACCCTGTCTCGAAAAACCAAAAAAAAAAAAAAAAAAAAGAAGTGAACTCATTCATTCATTCATTCATTCACTTATGCTGGGCGGTGGTGGCACACCCCTTTAATCCCAGCACTGGGGAGGCAGAGGCAGGCGGATCTCTTTCAGTTCGAGGCCAGCCTGGTCTACAAAGCGAGTTCCAGGAAAAGCACAAAGCTACACAGAGAAACCCTGTCTCGAAAAACCAAAAAAAAAAAAAAAGAAAAAAAAAAAGAAAGAAAAAGAAATGTGTCACTGAGGTGGACCTGAGTTTTCAAGAAGAACCCAAACTGGGACCAGTGACTTCCTCTCTTCCTATTGCCTACATATCCAGATGTAAAACTCTCAGCTCCTTCACAGGAATCATGTCTGTCTGCTTGCCTGTCACCCTACTCACTGCCATAATGACAATGGTCTAAACCTCTGAACTATAAGCCAATCTCAATTAAATTATTTCACTTAAAAGAGTTCTGTTGCCATAGTATCTCTTCACAGCAATAGAAATCCTAACTAATACAGAAGTTAGTACAAGGGGGTGAGGTATTGCTGTGATAATCATGACCATACTTCTTGTTGGCAGAATGTGGACTTTGGGATTTTGGATTAGGAAAACAATTGAATCTTTAAGTGGGGCTTAATGGCGTATACTAGAAGAGATGTGAAAAACAGTAGTACTGAGAGCAATGTAGGTTATGATAGCCCAGCTCAAGAGGGTTCAGAGATGAATATTGGTAAATGACCTACAGACTATTCTTGTGATATTTTGGTGAGGAATGTGGATGCTTTCTGCCCTTGTCCTAAAAGTCTGCCTGAGATTAAATCGAGTTTAGTAATGGAATGGCAAAGGAGATTTCAAGACTGTCTAGTAAGGAAAAATACAAAATGTACAGTTTGAGGAGAAAAGGATCACCAGGAAGTATAAGGGAACACCAGTCCAGTGTTCAAGGAAACAAAAAGTTTAAAGAAAGCCTGATGCTAAATGGAATAAAGGAAGTGGTAACCTCAGGGCAAGACCCTACCCAGCTAGGCATCCAACTTGTGAAAAGGAATTAAGGAAAAGCCCAAGCAGTAAATGAAACCATCAGAAACAGAAAGTAGGTAAAAATATATTTGAAAGAGAGGGCCATGTTCCAAGCCCAGCAAGCAGCAGAACTTGGCAGCTTTGGCCATGTGGTTCTGGCTTTAGAGTCAAGGATACAAGAAAGAAGTTGCAGAATCTCTCTCTATGGCTAAGGAAAGCCAATGAGACCAGGTGTAGAGCAGAGGTATCATTGGATGGAGATCCAGAAAGGCCATGGTGTGAAGTGTGAAGGTGAAGCCTAGATTTCAGTGGTGTTAGAGGTACCAGATTCATGGGATATCTCCCAAGCAGAGCTGCTAACATAGTGTGGAATCAACCCAGGAGAGAGAAGTGTGTTGAAGTCAACAAAGCTGAAAGGAGTTGGAGATTTGAAGAGCATTTTGACATCAGACATGGATATTCAGAGTCTGGTGTTTGCCCAGACGGTTTGTGTTCTTATTTTGATCCAGTATTTCCTCACTATGCTCCCTTTCCTCAATTTGGAATGAAAATACATATTCTGTGGCGTTGTATGTTGGAAATATGCTATCTACTTTTTGATTTTGAATTTTCAATGGGTTACAGATAAAAGATTGAGTCTGAATAGACTTTGAACTTTGAGCTTTTAAACAGTGTTGGGATTCTGGTATACTATCAGGACTTTTGAAGTTAGACTGAATGCATTTTTGCATTATGATATAGGTATAAATCTACAGGGTTCAGGGAGTGAAATGGGGTTGTTTGAATAAGAATGGTCCTGATAAGTTCATTTTTTGAATACTTAAGGAGTGGCACTGCTTGAAAGAATTAGTAGATGTGGCCTTGTTGGAGGAAGTGTGTCAAACGGGGTCGACTTTGAGGTTTCAAGATCCCAAGCTAAGCCCAGTGGCTCTTTCTTCCTGCTACCTAAGGATCCAGATACAGAACTTTCAGCTCCATCTCCAGGACCATGTCTGTCTGAGTGCCACCAGGTTTCACACCATGGTGACAATGGACTAAATCTCTCAAACTGCAAGCGAGCCCCATTTAAATTTGTAAGAGTTGCTGTAGTTGTGGTTTTTGCTTCACAGCAATTGAACACTAAGACATCATTGTTGATATTTAATATACTTAATGATAATATTTAAATTATTTGCCCTTCTGTCTGAATCATGAGCATCAGTACTTTGATTTTCTCAACATTATAATAAACATTCAATGCATTCCCACTGTTCCTGTGAAAATTCTGAGAAACTGATGGAACATTATGTAGCTATTTGTGCTTATGATGTGCTGAATAAATGACCTCTAACTTCTCAATTGTAGATTATTTGCCTAGGGTCTAGGACTGATCCCCAGAACAGAGAAAGAAATAAAAAAAAGAAAGAGAGAATGAGAGAAGAGTGATGGATGGAGGAATGAAAGAAAGGAAGGGAGGAAGAGAAGAATGATGTGAAGAAAAGAGGGAGGATGGAGGAGAGAAAATAAAATTATTCCCAATTGTCATACATGATTAACTTCATTTTTAGCAAGATTTTATATATAATAACAAACACACATAACTTCTTTGATTATGGTTAAATATTTACATGTTAGAAATACAGCTATCTAAACAAGTTACATACACAGTAAAAATATCTTTTATATATGGATTAAAAATTTCATTTTATTACTATAAATTATATATAATGTAAATGACAAATGGAATTTAAGTAAATTCCAATGAGAGCTATCTTTAAAAAAATTGTATGCTGGCAGACTTCCAAGGAAGAAACGTGATGCACAGAAAAACAGTCAAAATCGTGCTTCGTTTCACATTGCAATCACTGGTTTTTCCCTAATGGATCTATCTACTCTTCTTGATGATTTGCTGGTCTTGGAAGCATTCTGAAATTTTATTCATATGAACTTAGAAGCTCTAGCTCATAATTAACAGGTGCTAAATGACTGGATTGAAAGTGGGAACATTATGGTATGTAAACTTTAGAGTGCACTGCACTTGATGTGTTACTCCTTAATTATTTGAAGTATTGTCCCAGGCCACCTGTCAACTCCCAAATCATGGCACAGGAACTTCTTATTAGTTATGAATGCTCAGCTTTCCTTAGGCTTGTTTCTGGCTTCGTCTTTTAATTTAAATTAACCTGTTTCTTCTTTCTACCGTTTGCCTTGGGGCTTGTTACTTTTCTTTCATTGTGTATATTTTATTTTCACTGCTTCTTGCATCTGGTTGGCTGGTGGCTGCCTGGCTTCTTGTGCTGGGCATGTCCCTCTCTTTCTCCTCATTCTCTTCTCCTCCCTTTTCTTCTTCTCTCATTTTTCTCCTGAGCCTAGATTCTTCCTCCTATTTATTCTCTCTACCCACCAGTCCTGCCTATTTCTCCTTTGCCTAGGTGTTGGCCATTCAACTTTTTATTAGACCAATTAGGTGCCTTAGCCAGGCAAGGTGAAACAAAGGCAACACATCTTTACATAATTAAACACACATCCTTACGTTATTAAACAAATGCACCATGAACAAATGTAATGCACCTTTACACAGTTAAAGTAATATTTCACAGCATAAACAAATATAACACATCTTTACATAGTTATATATTCCACAATAATTTTTAGATTGGTAAAATATATTACACACATATATTGTATGTCTATGTCATATAACCAGGGAAGTTATACTAAAGCATATTGGTTTTTATCAAATGAACAAAAGGTTCAACATAGTTGTGAACATTGAATATTAGAGTTTATACTTTCTTTTGTTATATGTTTCTTGAGTAACAGGGTGCATTTCCCACTGTTGATGCTGGAACTTCATAATTTAGGACGTGTCATGTTATGATAAATTGTTCGGTGCTAAATCAATTGCATTTTGTTGTGATTTTCCACCAAACCAGTATAAAGTAGCTGATGAAATCTGGCATGACAAATTACAAAAGATGAGTCACCCAGGGTTGGCAAAAATCAGTATTCATTTGTTTACTTTGAAAGATAGAACATGTTAAATGAACAGCATGAAGTATTCAGCTGTGAAGTATTCTGAGGCAAGAGCACCCAGGAGGGAAAGTAAAGCCTAGGCCACACAGTAGCTGGCAGAATAATGCGGCTAAACATGAACACCACACATGGCTAAGAATAGTCACTGCATGTGAAACACATTTTTTTTCTCCCGGTAACTTAATGGTATGTGTACAAATCTCCATGTTAAGTGCTCATTTAGGGGCAGTTGGAGTGAGTTATGGCTCCAGGTCATGTTGGAAACATACACATTCTAAACCTGAAGACTCCCTCTGAATTCCGGGATGGTTGAAAGATTGAGATGAGAATTCTCAGATGTGTAAGCACAACCTCCAGACAGACTTGTGTGATAACAAGAGCATCTGCTTTTTCATTAGGCTGTGGAGTCTCATGTTATTGGGCAGAAAATTGTTCTAAAGAAAACCCCTGGCTTCACAGGTGGGTTCTCCATGGAGGCTGCTGTCTGTGACGTTTCTTGTCTTAGCTTCTTTGATTTTTCACCCCTGCTTTGTCTTTTTTTTATTATTTTTTAAGAAGAAGAAATGAAATACTGCTTTAAATGGCATCAATGATTTGGTTTCTTACTTTTTTCTTCTCTTATGAAGTGTGGAAGCGTGTTTTATGTGGCTTGCAGATTGCTATTTACTGTGACTATCAAGGGTATCGTCCGCAGCTTTGTTGTCCTTTAAACTTAGTAAGAACCAATAGCAGTAAGTTTTTTGAGGATTTATTGGTACTGCATGGTACATGTTTCTAGTTAATCTCTACAAGAGCCTTTGAGAGTCATAGCTTCTTATTTCAAAGATAAGGAAAACAGAGTTTGTGAGGTACAGGGAGCAACTGTGTTCTATTTTCCTTATCTTTTCATTAAAGTCTTCATGGTGGTTTTCACATTATAAACACCAATGCTGCATGCCACAGGTGCATAAAACAAGAAAGTACTATTAGCTAAGAACAAACCTACAAAATCTTGTGATAAACAGGAACTTTGAAACAACTTTAGGCCATTCTTTCCCTCCTACAGGAAACAGTGCTTTACAAACAGAGCAGCATGCTCTTTCTCTTCTTCCTTATACGCTCATAAGGGAAGGGAAAGAAACGCAAAATGTATGAAAGGAAAAAAAATCACTTGTGAATTTGTAGCATCTAAATATTGAATTTTTCCTTTCATACATTTTGTGTTTCTTTCCCTTCCCTTATGAGCGTATAAGGAAGAAGAAAAAGAGCGAGAGATGGCTCAGAGGTTAAGAGCACTGGCTGTTCTTCCAAAGGTCCTGAGTTCAATTCCCAGCAACCATATGGTGGCTGAAAACCATCTGTAATGAAATCTAGTTCCCTCTTTGGGCCTGCAGGGATGCATGCAAGCAGAACACTGTATACATAATAAATAAATCTTTAAAAAAAATAGTTATAAACATTTTTATGTGTGGTGAGCCAACTACTGATGAATCCTAGCTTGGATCTGTGTAGGCTGGTATTTTCCATCACGTGCTTCACACTAGAAGCAGGGTACCTGATGACTTGTTTTTCATCAAGTGGTATGTGTACCCAGGACAGGTGTTCCCACAGAGCATTGCCCGTGCATGATGTGTGTGTGTGTGTGTGTGTGTGTGTGTGTGTGTGTGTGTGTGTGTGTGAGAGAGAGAGAGAGAGAGAGAGAGAGAGAGAGAGAGAGAGAGAGAGAGAGAGAGAGAGAGAGAGAGAGAGAGAGATCCCATATTCACATTTCAACTCATGCTTGGTCATTTACTTCATGGTGTCTGTATGTTATTCTATCAGCTTTCTAAAAAAAAACCCTTCACTAGTTTATGATATAGACTTCCTAATGTCTGTTAACTACACTAGGAAGAAAAAAGAAAAATCATCAAAACGATGTCATCTTCAAGTGATTGAAATTAAAACCATCAAATGATTTAGTTGTTTGATCATTTTAAAAGCATTTCTGCATTTGAGATGAATAAATTAAATGAAAATAGAGTCAATTCATTGATAGCCTTTATGATTGAAATTTCTTGTGGAAAACATCATTAAAAATGAGTTCACAGTTAGTCACACTTTCTTGCAGAGCTGTTGGCACATCTAATCGATTTTAATAGGACCAGACACAAAAATCTTCCAGGCAAGAAGGACTTATATCTCTTTTTAGTTGCAGGGGTAAGAAGACAGAAGTAAAATAACTTTTCCAAAACCACTCAGAGATTTCATATATAACCAAATTGTTATTGCTATTATAGATTTGGTATTCTAAATTTAACTATTTGGTATTATCATAAAGACATTAAAAAGCAACATTTGATTGACACAAGAGATTTCAAATTTACCAGGCTAGTTCTTTGTTTTAATTATATGGAAGGAGATATGATTGTTTGAAAAAAGAAGTGTATAGAATACAGTAAATTAATTGATTGAAATTGTATCTGTGTGCATTCTGATTCCCCGTGGGTCTTAGTTATGGTTTCTAGGGGACAACTAGCCTTTTCTTTGCTCAGAGCCCATCTAGAGTTCCTGATTTCTGTTCTCATTGTCTGTCTGGATTTGTAATTTTTCCCCAAACTTTAAATGACTTCTGTAATTCTGCTTGTCTGCCTAGTTTGAATTCAATGAAAAGAGTAGTTTCTACTCAGTGATTTCTTTCATTTTCATTATCAGTCTAACTGGCATGTGACTGTAAATTGTTTTTTTGTATGACTTGTCACCTTCTGAACCTATTTTATACTGGAACTTGGAGATACTAAGGACTTCTACCATTACATTTTTAAAATTTTTATTAAAATATTTATTTGCTGCCCCTATAAATTTTCATTTTTTTCTCCAGTTTTTCTACATGTATATGAATCATTAGATACATTTTTAAATTTAACATAATGATCTTTAACTAGTCTGAGCTCTGAATTACTAAATCAAGTGTGCACATTTATTTCTATTCATCCTCAGCAAGCTATTGAGACTTTCACAACTTATTTGGTTTTTTAACTTATGGGGCAAAAATATTAATGCCAAAGCATACTGACCTAATTTCTCTAGCTGGGAACTTGCTTGGATTTTGAGTCATTATAAATGCTGTATGATAATTTATTGTAGCAAACACTTGTCCATAGTGCTGTTCAAATGTATTTTTTAAATCTTCCATTGGATGCCTATCAGAACTGTCAGTGAATGCTTAACCCATGAACACTTGAATGTGTTGTCTAAAAGAAAAAAACAAATATGCACCTAGGATTTTAACTGAAAGCTTTCTACAAACTGACTTTTAAAGACAGAACAGTAAGGGATCTGTTGAATTCACTTACTTTATGCAGGAGGCAAAAAGTCTTATTTTGAACATCTGCTATTATATTTGGCAAACGTTCATAGGCGTTTGTACATTCTCCAGATGGAGAACAATCTCTGTACCACTCCTTTACAACTTGAAAGGATTCCTGTTCTTTGTCTTTGATCTCATTCTTTTCCTTCCCTTGGTAAGGGGCTTCACATGGAATGGTTTTAATTATCACTTTAAATCAGTTAGTTTCCTTTCCCAAAAGACCATCATATATTTTCTGACCAACTTTATGTTCTAGATTAATTGTTCCTCCTTTTTTTTTAACCTCTAAGGAAACACAAAACACGATTGTGGTAGTTTGAGAAAGAATGGCCTTCATAGACACATAGATTTGAATACTTGATCACTAGGGATTGGCACTATTTGAAAGTATTAGGAGATGTAGCCTTGTTGGAAGAAATTTATTACTGGTGTGCTTTTGAAGATTTGGAATGCCCATCCCAAGCCCAATGTCTCAGTCTTCCTGTTGTCTGAGGATCTGGGTGTAAAAATTCAACTACTTCTCCAGCACAAGTCCGCCTGCATTCTACCATACTCCTGGCCATGAAGACAATGGACTAAACCTTTGAACTGTAACTAAGTCCCAATTCAATGTTTCCTTTTGTAAGAGTTAAGTAAACGGAGGCATTTCTGTCCCACCTGGTCCTGTAGCCACTTTGAAAATAATCACTCAGAATCTTAATATTAACTACAAACTGGCCTGTTACTCAGGCTTATTACTAACTAGCTCTTACAACTTAAATTAGCCTATTTCTTTTTTTTTTTTTTTTTTTTTGGTTTTTCGAGACAGGGTTTCTCTGTGTAGCTTTGCGCCTTTCCTGGAGCTCACTTGGTAGCCCAGGCTGGCCTCGAACTCACAGAGATCTGCCCGGCTCTGCCTCCCAAGTGCTGGGATTAAAGGTGTGCGCCACCACTGCCCGGCTAAATTAGCCTATTTCTACTAATCTGTATTTTGCCACTTGACTTCATGACTCTAATACAACTTGCTCCTCTGGCTGCTGGCTGGCATTTACTCCTGACTCCACCCTTCTTTCCCCTGTATCTCTGCTTAGATTTCTTGACTGGCTCTCTCCTGCCTGGCTATAAGCCAAAACAACTTCTTTATTAACCTATGGTAATCAAACATATTCATAGCATATAGAGGGGTTATTCCACAGCAGAATTACCTTAGTCATAGTGTCTCTTCACAGCAATAGAACACCGACTAAGACAACTATTTTCAAAGATATTTTATTTTGAGGATAACTATATTGAAAGTGAATGTCTGTTATGTAGAATATTATCACTAAGAGAAGGTCAAAGAGAAAAAAGTTTGGACCTACTGAATAATTGAAGGTAGCACAATTTCCTACAGGAGATACTTATAGGCAAAAACAAACTTTTGAACTTGGGGGAAAAATGGATTTTTCTAGCAAGTTAAAATGAATTTAGTGAGTTGATTACAAGATGAGCCTAAATTTGGATCCTAAATCCCAATCAGTACAGTGAATGGAATTCACTGGTTTACATGGCATATGGGTGAGAGACACTAACAGAGTAATTCCCTGGGCATGGGTTTCTAGAAAATGGTGAGGCAGGGGATTGTCCGTGTCTGCTCCAGATCAACACCAAAGGCAATGTCACAGAGTATGAGGTTTGCCTTACATAAAGAAGGGATCACAAACAAGGGTTTATAAGACATAAGACAAGAAATGAAGCCACTTGACAGATTTCAAAAGTGACCTGATACAAGCACTGAACTATGCTTTGATTTATACATATAAGTATTTCATGTTCAGCAGCACATTCAAGGAAGGAAAGAGCTATTAAACCCTTTTCTTAAAATTGCAAGGTGCCTTCCTTTCCAAAACATTTTAATCTCCCATGTCAGAACACTATATTACATTGAGTCTATCAGAATGAGACAATTTGCTGTGATTTTCCAGAAGACTGACATGATAGATAATTAGTCTCTAACATATATGAGAATTGTTTCTGGAAACATGTTATATGTCTTCATGCAATTTTCAGTGGCAGTGTTGAAGGAGAACAGACATTTTTTCCCCAAAATATAGTATTAAGGCAGTGGTAAGTGACTTGTAAGCAACAAGGTGATATGTATGTTTTCATGAAATACAGAATAGCCTGGAGATATTAAAAATACTCTATGGAATCTAACCACTAAAATATTGAAATATTGATATGACATTCTTAGATTATAAACTTTATTGGACAAATTTGACTTTCTTCTTTCCTAAGAAACTTTAATCAAATACTTTGTTGTGAGTATTCACAAATCTTGTACCATGGCATTAGTGGGAAAAAAAAGTGAAGAATGTAAGTAAATAAAAAAGGTACATATAGATCCATCTCACTTATGTTTTCAATTATTTGAATACTTTTTTTCACTCATTCTACCTCTTCAGACATTTTCTCTTCTGTAACTGACAGACACAGCATTAGACCAGTTGTAGGTGTTTATCAAGTTATGACGATTTTAACTTCTAAAATACTTTAGTCCTTTGATTTGTACAAAATTATTTTCTGCTTCACTTCGTTTGGATGTTTGGAAATCTTTTATGTATACTATGCCTAATTTAAGAAGCAGGGAATTTTTCTCACAAACTTTCTACTATCAGTAGTCACAACAAATTCAGACACATTTGGTGGCTAAGTTCCTGGTAAATGTCCAGAGCTGTGCACAATCCTTCCTTTCCAGCCATAGATAGGTTCATTTTATGAGCTTGCAATCGAAAAATTACCTTAATTTGCCTTGCTCTGATCATTCAGCAGGGTATTTTGTTGCTGGGATTTCTTAGCACACAGAAAATACTTATTAAAAGTATCATGACAATTCTTGGAATTCAACAGAAGTTGTGAATTTTATAGAGTCATTTAGTCAGAAGCTGTTATGATGTTTCTGACCCTTGTCAGCTGCTAAAGTTTAGAATTAGGGACCTCCTAAAACACTCTGCAGGGAGACTGCAAGGCATGTGCACATTCAAGGTGCTCCACAGAGAAAACGGGTTCCGTGGAAACCCTCATTCTACAGAGCTAATGTATTACAGATACATATTGTCAAGGAGTTGTTACAGAGACCAAATCTTAGGGAAATAGGATGAGACTTTCTGGGGATTCAGACTATGTATTATTTGCCCTTGTCCAGCCTCAGTATGAGGGCTTTTGCCTGTCTTACTATATCTTGCTTTGTTGTGTTTGATTATTGTCTTTTGGAGACCTGCTCTTTTCTGAAGTAAAGTGTAGGGGGAGTGGGTCTGGGAAAAAGGGAAGGTGAGGGGGAGCTGGGAGGAGTGGGGGGAGGGATACTGTGGTTGGGATGTATTGCATGAGAGAAGAATCTATTTTAATAAGAAAAAGAATCAATCGAATGTAAACTACAGATGTGCTTCAAAGTTCATTTTTCATACAAAATTGCGCATGTACGCTGGCTAATCATAGTCAAATTTTCTTTATAATTTACCCTTTCACTCATTGTAATATTAATTTGTGTTTCCCTTTGTTCATGCTTGAAATTGAGTTGGTGCTTGCAACTTGGTAGTCATATGAAATCAGCAATTGGCAATTCACCTAATAAGTAATCTAAGTGTGTGTTAGGAAATTAAAAACACATAACTTTACACAAGAACATAAAGATATTGTGCTTACAAAAAGACAGTCCAAAGCAATGGGCTTCTATATTATATTTCTTTGCTTTATCTAACTATTATATTCATCTGTCAGTTTATAAAAACCATATACACGTCCTGAATATGACTGAAGAGGTTAACCACTAAGTTTACCTTCCAGACTAAAGAAGTTCTTAATTAATTAATCACAGGCTTTCTAGAAGAAGCATCCTAGGAGCTGGGTGTGGTGACCCACACCTTTGATGCCAGCACTCAGAAGACAGAAATAGGAAGATCTTTGTGTGTTCAAGAACAGCCCGGTATGCATCGTTAGTTCCAAGCCAGCCAGTCACATTCCTTGACCATTACATGGCAAAGGCAAAAACAAAAAACAAACACAGACAAACAAAAACCAAAAACAGCAACAACAACAAAACTCTATAAAAACCCTATGCAGTCATTTTGTGTATATAATTAGCAGTAAATTTTAGATATTCATTACCAGGAGTATGGATATATTTGCTCCAGCTTTGTTTTGCTTTATAATAAAATTAATAACAGCATCTTTTATTTTTACTTCCAGAGTTGCAAGAAGCAATGAGGTGTTTTATGGTGTCTTGTGGATTTATCTTAATGTGAAAGTGCATACATATCAAATTCAGGAGAAAATTTGTGTACTTGAAGTCTGACTGCTGGACAAGTTTTTTTCTATTAATATTTGTTCCTTCAGGGTTTGAATGGCTGCCCACTCACTCTACTACAATATCTGTTCTTAAGTTTAAGTAGTATGTGTGTATCAGGAATGTCTATAGAAAATGTAGGACAAGGCAAAAAAATTAGGAATTGATTTCTGGTAGATTACTTATATAACCCAAGCACAACAACCATGACAAAATCTTTCCTTGGTATGGATATATATATATTCATATATAGAGAAAATTATAGAAAATATACACAATATAATTATGTTTAATTTTAATTATTTAAGACAATACTGGCTGTATACATTGCATCCTGCAGGGGATTTTTTTAACCTGGTTAGTATTGCAGGTGCACATTCTTTTCAGTGTAGTGTTTATACAACTGTGTTTATAACTATGTGTCTGTCATAACTGTGGATAGCATTTACAATTTAAAATAATATCTTAGCATTTAACTTAGATGAATGATGTCTTAATTTTATAATATCCTCAATTTACAAGAATAATTTTTCTCATTGTCCAGGGGAATAAAGAGGACAATGGAAGGGGGGGGTCATGTGAGAAAGGAAATGATGATGGAGTACAAGGAAAATGTGTTTAATGTATAATAAATATGTATATATAACTGCCTTTAGATAACACAGACCTGAGTAGAGTGAATACATACCATGGGAATTTTAAAATAATGTTTCTCAATTATATTTAAACTTATTTTTACCTTTGAACTCAGAAAATCCTTTAGTTTATTTTATGAAGTATTTTTAAAGGTCAAATATATGTGTGCTAAAATGTATTATTCCTTTCACTCACACAGTAATAATGTTCTTTGGTTAGAAAAATCAGTTCATATTTATTGTTTTCATTTCAGCCTTTCTGATTAGATCTTAACTGAAACACTTTGAGTTGCCCCAGGCTAGAGCACACAATGGAGACGAGGTCTCTGCCTATTGCTTTTTTCTTTGTACAACTAGAAAATGATCTTGTGCAAATCTTGTTTTGTATTCATAAGGAAAAAAAAATCAAGAACTTTTGTTGCCCAGGGGTTAGTTGACCAACATCAAGTATATAGACTATAATAGAGAAATGATATTGGTTTCTCATTTTTAGTTCTTACTACCTTTAAGTAAGAAAAGATAAGACGTACACATTCTGTTTTTCTCTGCTACTTCTCAGACTTTTATTCCGTCTTTACAGATCGAAAGGACCACTTGGCCAACACTCACTGGCTTAGTCCTGTCCCATATAGAAATCACCCAGACTGTAGGTCTGAAAAATTCAAGGAATAGTACAAAATTCAGAACATTGATATAAAATGATTTGTGCCAATGTCCTGTCTCCTTTCTGCCACAATGCTAACACTTTGCTTTCTCTTTTTTACATTGTTTGGCATACATTTTGATAACTGTCTATGTTTGCTCCTTCTGGAAAGCATTATTGGTTTGGTAAAAACATCTTTATTTACCTCTGGGACAATAACCTTCACTGTTACATACATACTTAGTCTACTTAACTTTTATATGAAATCCCTCAAAAAGCCCCACTGAACAAACATTTAAACTCTAAAGAGGATTATCCAACTTACCATGGTCTCTCACTGCATTATTTCAAAGGTCCCTAAGAGGGGCCCCCTGCTTCCCAAGCTCAGCTCTTAACAATCTTTTCTTAACACAGCAGCCAACATAATTCTCTTAAAAGTTAACTCACCACACCATTGCTCTACAGAACTCCCAATTCATTTCCTATCTTACAATTAAAAAGAAAAGTCAAAGTTCATGCAGAATCTTATCTATTCAGGCTCCCTGCTACACTTAGTTTACCTAATCTTAAATTACTCACACCCCACATTTTAGTCACATTGTGTGCTTGCCCATTCCATTCCTTTTGTCTGAAAATATTTTTGAGTGGATATCTGTATCAATAGCCCCTTTGCCATTTTAAGGTTTTCATCCAAATGGTTGACAGTGTTGTTGTGTACATTGTGGGTAATCGTTTTTTTGTTTAGGATCCAAGTGTCAGTGTCCTCTGCCCTTCTGTTGGGAAGAGTAGATACATTTAGTAGGAGTGCATTTATTAGTCTTTCGTAGCTGTATCTGTTTGTCTCTCCAAGATAATTGATTATAGTATGTAGTAGGTAAGTGTCAAATTGATTCTACTTTTAAAAAGTGCTTTCTCACAGACGCAAAGATCCAAGTCCTAAGTATAAGCCCTGGTCTTTTCTCTAATGCTAGCCGATTTTCTGATTCTGGTCTCTCGACCTTCGCTGTCCCTTCTCCACTTCCAGTGACACTACTGTGCGACCAATACCAGCACCAGATTACATTTCCACATTACATGGACTGCTCCCAGATAAACTGCTAAACTTTAAGAAGAGAGAGAAGCAAGCAGCTAGGATAGACGTGTCTTTAAAGATGCTTATCTCAGCCAAGCCATAAATCAGGACTTGAAAGGCTGATGGTACTACAGACAAGAGTTTAGGGCAAGCTTGAGGTACAGTGCAAGAAGTCTCAAAACAAAAACAAAAGCAAAAGTAAGATAATAATGCTATTCCAACTAGGACTGACGTGTTTTTATGGATTGTGTCATGGACTCCTGACAGAATGTAAGGGTTAGCTATGTAGAAGAATGTCACAGACTTGGTGAGAAAAATACCGAATTCTCCTAGTGTTTGCATACATAGGATTTTAAATCAAACATGAACTCTTGTGGGTGGAATTATTTCTAGAGTACCTGAAATGTAAAGTACTTACTTTTATATGTTAAGTGTGATACCATGTATCTGTACCTTCAGTGCTGTGTAGAGTCTGAGAGCTTCTTGGCCATTCAAAATGGTGAGTTACTAGTTCATTGAAAGATTCTGTATCATTATGCTGAGAATGAGGGTCCATGGAAGAATCAGCTGTGAACCAGATATTTTCATCAAATTCCTCCCATCAGGACACAAGGTTCCCTGGAGAAGAGGAGACAAAGAGATTGTAAGAGGCAGAAGGGATAGAGGACATCAAAACAGGGCTGCATAAATCAACACGATCAAAGATCACAGGAACCTCAGAGACTGAGGCAGCATGCACAGGGTCTGCACAGGTCCCTTGCACATACATTATGGCTTCTAGTTTAGTGTTCTTATGAGATTCCTGAGTGTGAACAAGCAGGTTTCTGATTCTTGTGCCTGCTCTTGGACTCTTTTCCTTATGTTTGTTTTGTCCATTTCTAATTTGTTATCTTTTATCTTATTATATTATACTACAAATAATATTATATATTATATTCCCTTATAATCCTGTTTTCTGATGAGAGACAGAAAAGAAGTGGATCTGAAGGAAGGGGACATGGACAGACCTGGAAGAAGTAGGACTATAGGGAAGGGAAACCACAATCAGAAACTATTATGTGAGAAAAAAAATCATTTCAAGAAAGGGAAAAAAGATACTATCTAAAAAAAATGAGATTGAGAGCAACAAAGGATTCGAGTGAACATTGACCACTGAGTTTTGCATATACATGTGCAAACATGTTAACGTGCACACACACATTAAAACACACACACACACACGCACACACACACACACACACACACACACACACACACACAGACATGCACAGAGGAGAGAGAAAGAAAGGAGAGAGAGAAATACGAGATGCTCTCTCTCTCAGTTTGCTCATTTTAATGATATAAGATTATGTAAGAAATCCACAAAATTCTGTCAACTGGAAACTAGGCAAAATTAAGAAGTGGTCCTATAACTCAATGAAGGAAAATGCCATTAAAACAGTCACTTGGGTAAAGAAAATACCTATTAAACAACTGCTACGTATCAGGTCTTTTTACATATGTTAGGTGTAATTGGTGATTGTGGGCTGCTATAGGAAACACTCTGTGTTGTCATTATTCTCACCATGCATTCACTATTTGGAAAGTATTCTACCATCTTCCACAGCAACAACCTTTGGGAAGGATTTTACATGATCGCTATTTGTGGTGATTTGAATGAGAATGGCCCCCATATGTTCATAGGGTTGATTGCTTGTTCACCAGTTAGTGGAACTATTTGGGAAGGATGAGGAGGTGTGGCATTGTTGGAGGCTGTGTGTTAATACAGGAGGACTCTGAGGTTTCAAAAGCCTAAACCATACACAGTCTCTCTCTTTCTGACTGTTGCCTTTGGATCAGGGTGTAGAATGCTCAGCATCTCCTCTAGCACCAAGCCTCTCTGCTTCCTGCCATAATGATCACAGACTAACCTTATCAATCTGTAAGCAATACTTTCTTTACCTTGGTTGTAGTGTCTCTTCACAGTTGCAGAAAAGTAACTGACTTGATTTTATCCATAAATTAAATATTGTTGTTTTTTATCTTTTATCACTATTTTTATATTTATAATAAAAATAAGTGACTGTATCCTGTTTAAAACTCTATTCTCCACATGATAGTGAGTTTCTTATGAATGTTGTTTTTTACTCTCAGGAAAAATATCTATAATTATTTAAAGAATATATTTAAGCATATATGTATTATTAAAAATAGGTGGACAATCTATTAAAGTATAATTAAATTGAAATACATATATCTTTAAAGACTTGTTTAATACAAATGCCATGATGGATTATTTCACCTTTCCAGCAAATATCTATTTATGTATTTATTATTAAAACTACTTCATAAAGTATGTAATAATATCTTAAATATTAATATTTTAATTGTCTACTAAATAATCATTACCACATTAAAAATCTTATGAATTATTCTACACAAAGACATTAATAAGTCTACAGTGGTTCTTTTCTCATAATGCTTTGGTACAGTATATTGCTTATTTGGCTCTGCTAAAATTAGCATGTTAATATATGTTTAATATTAGTAAATATAATTTGTTTTATTAACTCCTTTATTATTAAGACAATAGAAACTAATTTCTTCAGTTTGAGTGCACTCCTGGGTTATCATGGGTTACTAGCTTTTCAAATCTCTATAATGTAAGCATGGACTATAATGGTGCTTGGCTTCACTGAATAGGAAACTTAGAGCAGACATAAGTGTTACATGACCAACCTGCAATTTAAAAAGAATAGATTTTTCAAGAGATTGAAAATTGTGTATATTGATCTATTTTTTTTCATCTCAGAGAAAGTAACTACATTTACTTTTGAACATTTTCTTTAGAAATGTGTTTTTCAAGTGTGTCTTTAAGTGTCAAAAATTAAACTTTCTTTCTGTGGAAGAAAATTATTATCATCAGTGGATTAAAGAGAAAATAAGGAAGTTAATGTTAGTGTTTCCTGTGGAGGGTAGGTTGATGTCCAATTTCAATAATGTATTTGATGGACTTTGCTTGTCAAATTTTATGATAGTGTATTGATTTGGAATTTCCTTAAGCTTCCATCAAATCTATTAGTCTTTACTTTGTTAACATGGAAGTATGTTTATTTCCCAAATACTTAGCAATTCTGATATCTAAGTTTAAAATGATTCTAACCTCAAAGTTTTATTTTATTTTATTTTATTTTTGTACCCAGTGTGACAGTCAAAATCCTGTGGGAACATTCCAGTCATTTGATCCAATTTGTTAGACATCATTAGAGGCTGTAGTTTCTTATTAAAGACCTAAGCTAGGAGCATAGGTGTATTTCTGAGCAGCTAAAACACAGGGTCAAGATTAGCTCCATCAACATTTGTTTGTTGTGTTGCCATTGTGTGACTTTAACTGGGAAAACATGAGCAAATGTCTAATTACCTGAATACAGCACCACAGATGACAAAAAATAGCAGTAATATTCCATCCAAGTCTCACACCTAGGTTGGTGTAACAGTGTTTGAGGGGGCATTTAACAGGAACATGAATGAACCAACAGCATATAGCATAGCACTTTCCCCACACTCCAGCATGGTCAATGTCTCAGAGACCAATATTAGTAATTCATGAAGCTCCCTGTCCAACTTAACAGCTTTCCTGGAGAAGTTACATTTGCTTCTTAACCTCACTTAGGAACTCTTATGAAACTCACTTTCCAGTAAGTGGAATTTGTAAGTAAGAGATATTCAAATTTGGAGGACACAGTTACAGACAAAAGCTACATATAGCATGGGTCTCATTTGTGTTTCAATATAATTCTTTCATAGAATGTCATACAAGAAGAGTGTAAACAGAACCATTTTGTTTTGTTTTCTACTTGTATTATTTTGAACAGATTTTTCTTCCTTTCTTTTCTTTGCTTTTAATTTAGAATAATTAATTGCTGCTGTAAGGACCAGCCTTCAGCAGTTCAGGAATTAAGGGGGAGCCACAGAGTTGGCCGACTAATCATTCAATTGACTGTTATATCTGAGGGAGTAAAACTTAACTCTCTAGGGCCAGCATAAAAGGGAACACACACACACACACACACACACACACACACACACACACACACACACACACCTTCAACATGTCAGAGTCTCTGTTTTTTTTAAATTTCTCACTCCTATCTAGGTGTATCCTGTCTGTGCATTCTTATATAGCTTATATACCCCAGCAAAATCTTTCAAGCAGTATAAAAATTACAATGTGCTTACATTCTATTCTTAAGTGATGATTTCAATGAATACAAGTAAAAAGCATCATATTTTCGATACCCCTTACATGATTAAATATTTTACATATTACAGGTGAAAAACAAATTATTCCCAAGAACCACATACATTCATGTCCAAACAACATGTTACAGATTAACAGAACGTTAGCAAGCAAGGTTTTTCTCAGCCAGTTCTTTTACTGTCAGGCTGCATTTTGCAGTTACAAAGAAAGGATCAATCATTTCATTATTTAACTCAAAAGGTAATCTTATAAAAAAAAACATAAAAGAATCATAAATCTAAAGTGGTTTTTTTTTTTTTTTTTTTTTTTTTTTTTTTGGTTTTTCGAGACAGGGTTTCTCTGTGTAGCTTTGCACCTTTCCTGGATCTCGCTCTGTAGACCAGGCTGGCCTTGAACTCACAGAGATCCGCCTGCTTCTGCCTCCCTAGTGCTGGGATTAAAGGCGTGTGATATGAAAAATAATTAATCAGCTCTACATTAGAATCTCAGGGTGCATACCCACTCATTAACAGTTTTTATATGAGGAAGCTGAGGGCAGAAATGGGTACAAGGCATTAATCATCACCTTTGATTACCAACCCATCCTTGAAAAAAAAAAAAAAAGTATGCCAGCAGCAACAGTCAGGTTACATTGTTTTGTTTCCTGACTTCAGTGAGTCCCTCATTCAACTATTAAAGGTGTGTCTTCTTAAACTTTAAACTGTACCCCACATTTTCTACCTCAAAGCCATTAACAAAACTGCTTAACCTAACCTTAAGTCATCATTTCAAGCTTTGTTTTAGCTATAATGAACACTGAAAACCTGTGAACACATCTTCCAACATTAATATTAAAAGAACATGAGAAAGCCCAGCTTCTGGACTCAGTTGTTTTCTTTAATCGTTAACCTAAACCACGGTCTATATGACTCCTCAAGACAAACTCATAAGTCTGAGCTGTGTGACATCTTCTTGTTCTTATTTTTTATTCCTTTTTATCATGCTTCATCAGGGGTGGGGCAACGCTATATCTTGCCTTTACCTATATTAATTTTCCCATTAAACTTGCCTATATCTTAATCCCTTACTATATTTGTTAGAAACCTTTAATCATCAAAATTCTATTTAAGCTAACACTATTATTGTATAAAATCATTCTTTCAATTAAACAGTGCAGTTTAAGAGGAAGTCATCTTTATAATTGAAAGACCCTAGCCATTCAGGCTTACACCCCCAAACCTCAGGAAAGGAGAAACTTCAAGCACCAGGAAATGAGAAACTAAAAATATAGTTCCAAGGACAACCTGACTTAGCCATTGTTCAATCTCCCCTGCAACCATATAACAATGTAAAAAGATTTCTGTTAAGAGATGTGCTCAACTGTGACTGGGATAGTTGCAGGTGTTCCAGGAAGGACCACTGTGACTTTTGTGTAAATTCCACTCCTGACCTGATACCCCCCTTGAGGTTTCAGGGAAAAATGTACTTGTTGACGAAACTGTACCCCCTCTGTGATTACTCTGTACCCAGATCATGATCTTGTGAAATGAAATTGTATGGGAATTGTAATCTTATGGCTTTTGTGGGTTTTTCCTTTAAAAACCCCCATGTGGCTGCAGTAAGATGCGACTCTTGCTCTTAGGAGCAGAGGAGCCCTTCTATATAGAAGCTTAATAAACCCTCCTGCTGTTGCATCAACTGGACTGGAGTCTGGGTTCTTGGGGCACCCACTTGAGAACCTAAACTTTGGGGTCCAACAATAATAATCCACAGGTAAAAAAATGCCCAGTAGAATGGGGTATTTCCACCAGATAATCACACTATATTACAGGCAGTGGTGATCTCCCCACACTCATTCACACCATGCCAGATGCCAGAGAAAAATGGCAGCAGCAAACATGTAAAGGAACAGCAATAGGAAGAGACATTCTGAAGCCAAAGCACACGGGGGGGGGGGGGGGGGGCTTGCCTCTCTGAGATTTACTCACCAGTGCCTTGTGTCCTGGTGGGCCAGACTCCTGAAGTCAGTTGCCACCTGCTGTTCCTCTGATATGGCCACTGGCAGATAATTTAATGTTCCACATCTTGTTTCATTGAAATTCTTCCTCACTATACTTCAAAATAAGTCTTTGATATTTTCTGTTTTAATGCTACTCTGGAAATTATAATGCCCCTTTTAAAATTAGTAATATACATTTTTATGATTGGTTTGAAACCTGCTGATATCTATATTTCTCAACATTGTTGCAAAAGTTATGTCTCGCCATAGAAATACACTGAAAACTAAATGCACCATGGAAGATAAAATATTTGTGAAATATGTCAGTATCATGGGCTACATTAGTAGAAATTCGATGGTTTTAATTTTGCATTAGTTCATAGAGATTCAAGACTCTTAGAGCAATGAATATCCACCTATATCCATACCTATAGAGCCTCTGTGAAAATACCCATCATGAAACTACTCTTGACAGTTTGGACTGGGTGGACCACATTGCCTGGCACTTGTAGGGCTCCTGGATGAAGCACATGCAGAACTTAGATGGCACAAGTGTCCATCATCTGTCAAGCATCTTCTCTCACTCTTGATTTGGGTTCGTTTCACTTTATCTCTGAAATACAGGCATCAGGTCATCCATGACATCTGGCAGGAACCACAGCACACTGAGAAAATAAAATGGATTTTGATGTCTGAGCACTCATATCGTGTTTGTCTTTGGAACACTGTCCATTTGCTAGGGTACGTCTTTAACATGCTTCAGTTATGCTGGCTGACATTCTTAGAGGCAGTTGCCATTCAATTTTTGGTGAACAAATGAGCAAATTGTATTTCATTCACTGTTTTTTAAATCTAGTTGCTTTGCTCTGTCCATCTGCATTGAGAATCAACTTGGTGCCACCTACTGCCTTCCTGTACTTTTCACTTTTTATTCTAGCTCTGTGTCATGTGAGTACACCTGTAAGATACTACTTAGATAAACATCCTTTATAGTATTACTACATTTGTGGATAATTTATTTCTCTCTCAATATATAAAAAATTCCTACTGAATATGTACTTCTTACTGTGTCCATTTAGCTCTGTTCTTAAGTGCAGATGTTCAGAAATACCAATTAAGATTGGACAACTTCTGTGGGGAAGATTGATTCTCCCTCTCTCAGCAACCAATGACCTCGAATAGTTCTTCATCTAAGGGTGGATGATGTGGGATTTTTCCTGTCCTCATTGGTATGTTCAGTGGCATTGTCATTATTCTGTTTTGTTCAGACAGCCATATTGTTCCATGTGCTATCTAGTGTGGTGATTATATCCCCCAATATACTGTGTCTCCCAATAAAATTTGTCCGGGGATCAGAGGAAAAGGCCAGCCTAGTAAACAGAAGTCAGGCAACAGTAGCACAAGCCTTTAATCCTATCACTTGGCAGGCAGGGATCTGCCTGGATTTCTGTGAGTTCAAGGCCACAGTAGGAACAGAGCCAGGTGTGGTGGCACATGCCTTAAATTCCAACATTGGTTATCCATGGAGGTCTGTAGGTCTGTAGGTCTGTACAAACAGACAGGAAGTGACAGAGCTGGGCAGGAAAAGGAAGTGATTTAGCTGAACAGAGAGTGCAAATCAGATGGCAGAACAGCAAGGCATATAGGCCTAGGTAGACAGGAAGTAGCTCCCTTTTGGAAGCTGTGGAGTTGGTGAGGTAAGGTTAGCTGTGGCTTTCCCTAATTCCCTGATCTCTCAAGTTTTCACCCTTATATCTGACCCCATTTTTATTATTATTAATAATAAGACCCTTAAGATTCATGTTACAGTCTAGGAAACACAATTTATTCACAGGGTTTCTAGGCCTCTAGATTTGACTCCTTACCCATCCTTGCAATCTATATGCATAAATGGAACAGAAAAGGAAGTGGCAAAGGATCCAGTACAATAAGTCCATCAAACTGAAAGAGAAATAGAGAAATAAAATCTGGATTTACAGAAAGCTATCCTCATGAAAGTATTTAAAGGTAGGCATAGTGGGAGAGCACCAAGAGAAATGGTGTGTAATAGAGTTAATGTGCATTAAACGATGTGGAGTTTTATGTTGTCAGGGAGGAAGTGAAGGTAAGGAACTTGATCCTTAGGGGAGGGTAGTAAAGCTGGGAAGAAGACACAGAAGCCAGAAAGCAAATAGAACTAATAAAAAAAATTATAAATAAAATATTTTTGCTTTATTGAGTTTTTTTAATCTAATAGGTGGTAAAACCAGAAAAGCAGGTTTGATTCTGAGTCTGAGAGCATTAAATATTAGGCCAAGTAATTGTTAAGTAGGCAGTATGCATCCCATGTTACAAAAATATCATTTCTGTAAAAAAAAAAAAAAAGCACCATGTGCAAGTGCACCCCACTAATGAAGGAGGAAGGCAGGACAAGAAAAGGAGGCTGGGATGATGGATAATGTAGATTATGATGATCTCTCACTCTTCCAGAGGACCCAGATTTGGTTTGCAGTATGACTGTTCACAACTCTCTGTAACTCCAGTCTATAGAGAATCCGATGCTCTCTCTTGACCTCAGCAGGCTCCAGGTGCACAGAAATGGTACCCATATGTAAATGCAAGCAAACACTCAAACACATGAAACAAAATCCAATTAGTCTCTTTAAAGGAGTAAGAATGAACATCTTTTCTTTCCTCCTGTTTGTTTGTTTTGTGCTGTTCCAAAGTGTTAGATTTTGTTTTATTATTCATTTTATTATATCCCTTAGACACCTGTTTGTCTTCTAATGAGAGGCCAAAAGGGGATAGATCTGGATGGGAACTGATGTAGGGAGCAAGTGTGAGGAGTAGAAGGATAAGAAACTGTAGTTAGGATCTATTATGTGAGAGAAAAGCCTGCTTTCAATGGAAGAGGGAAACGGAAAAAATACAGAAAGAATAGCTGGGAAGGAACTCATATACAAATACGAAGCTTGGATGACTTCAGTAAGCCAAACATTAATTTTGTTAGGGACATTGTGGCTTCTGTTTTAGAAATGCTAGGTTTGGTGCATGAGTAACATCTTACTGTGTCTAATTAGTGCCTATAGACAGGAGATGGAAATTCAGGATGTAAAACACAGCACAAGGACAGGTTAATGCTGACTTTTTTCAGGTTTTCATGAAAATTGTAAGCAAATATCAGTTAACAATTACCAATTGGTTATCTATATTGTTGAATGCTTTTTGATGATTTTAATGAAGAGGATTTTTTTCTCACCAAAGGAAGTAATTGAAAATGGTTTCTTGATTATCATATCTCTCAACTCTCACTAGAGAAGTTCCTTACTGCAGTAGATGATGAGACCCACAACTGACCAACATATAGACAAAAGACTCTGCAGTGCTCAGCCCTCATTGGGACATCGAAATTCTCACCGTCTGAGGGCAAGGGGTTATTTAGGAAGAGATTACAAAAGGTTATAACAGTCAGATGTGACTACAGTAAAACTATTTTCTGGATATGACAGGGCACTTACACCTATGACCTCACAGCAGTTTTGACAGCATGAACAAGGTTATGCCAGACAAAACCTCAGTGAAGATTATGGAGGTTGTCATAAATCCACCCCTATATGAGGAACTATTGGCAATTAATGACTGTTGGGAGAAGGTAAATCAGTTTTCTTCAAGAATGCAACTTATGAGTCACTATCATGATCCAGCAGATGGCCCTACATCCATAAATCCACTGGTAGTACTAAGTGATCCAGTTTCTTTAAAGAATACATAAAATTGGGAGGGATAAGGCGGGTACTGGAGGGGAGGAAATGGCAGGTGAGTTTTGATCAAAACAATACTTATATTCTGATTCATAACCATTGTTGAAAATATCAAGAGTTCTGAGAATTTCCATTTGGAATACTATGTTCCCGTGCTACAGGAAAAAGTTTGGCTTTTCAGATGTCCTGCTCCCTTATTACATGGAGTTAACTATCTTTGGTATTATCACATTGATTTCTTTCATCCAACATTTTTTTAAATTCTGTTTTATTTTATTTACAGTTTTTGTTTTGTTTACGCATTTTGTTGTTGTTGATTTTGTAGCTGGGGCTTGAACCTGGAGTTCTGTGCATAGGAAGCAAGAGCAGTGCCATTAGGTCACATCTCCAACCTCTTTTCTGATAATTACTGTACAGAATTCCATTCCGTATCAATTCTTGATACATATCCTATAATTGTATACTTGTACTTTAGTGTTAAAGTAGGCATACACAATTTATATTGAAAGCTTTTATGAAATTCTAATAGTTAAAAATGTAAGAAGGTAAATTTCATTTGTATTTGGTTAAGAAATCTAAAATACTAATGAAAATTTTAGTATTTGACATTCCTAATGACACTAGATATATTCCAGAGCTGTAAATTTAAAAAAGAATGTAATTTTCTCAGAAGACTAAGTAAAATTAAACCTATTTTTATATCCTTTTGTAGACAAGGAAATTCCTTCCTAGGCTATCATCGTACTAAGATTAATAACTTCATTTCTCACTGTGTCCTAGAAAGACACAGCTCAGACCAGACCATCAGAGCAAAGGATTAAAACACAGACAGATCCTTTCTAGCTTTCACCATGGGAGATCTTCTGTTTCATTGCCATGCAAACAGGCAACTTTCTGGCTAGCCTGATTGAGGGAATGGCAAAAGAATGTTCTGCAGCTGTGGAGACTGAAGTGTTCCCTGAACCTTTCTGATGTTGAGAACACATTGCAAGACACAATGTTGAGAAGAGGTTAGAGACTTGCATCACTTAGCATGTCAATTTTAAATGGAAAAAACAATGACTTCTCTTCCCAAATGGCATTCCAAAAAGTCAAAATGAGTGTATGTTAAAGTGGTAACATTCATTTTAAGTGTATGATTCTGAGTTTACATGTTTTTATGATATATATGTTAAAGTAAAACATGCACTGAGAATTTATGATGTTTTTCCAAATATTAAAAATGAACTCCATTTATTTTCATTTTGAAAATGGAAATTAATGAATGAGTAATAAATGAAAAGTCAAAAGCAACACTTAACATTGCTGCTTACATATTTATTTAATGTTCTTCATGTGTTTGTACCTTTTTTATGTATAGCATATATAAAATGAGTAGAAATATTCTAGAGGGAAAAATTACAAACTTTTTTTTAACAGAAACCATATTCTGTATGATTTACTGTTGAAAATTTGCTCTTTATTTTTGTATTTCCTTGTTGATTCCTTCCTACATATCAAATGCCAGGGTCAGTGTACCCTTATTATTCTGTCAGTATATGTGTTACTTCTTACACATGTGTAGCAGGAATCTTAAAAGTTCTTATTAATAAAATCAAACCCGAGGCCAGTTATTGGGGTGAATACTGGAAGGTCAGAGAGACAGAACAAGCCACAGCTATCTCACCTTGCCAATTCCTCAGCTCTCCTGTTTCCTCAGCTTGGAAGCCTCTGAGTCCTCATCCAGAATGAATCTCAGCTGAACTGTATTGCTCCATAGCCTGAAAGCTTAACCAGTCAAATGCTTAACCAGCCAAAATGCCTCTAGTTTCTGGTCCTCATGCCTTATATATCTTTCTGCTTTCTACCACCACTCTCTGGGATTAAAGGCTGGCTTTCTGGGATTAAAGGCGTGTGTCACCATGCTTGGCTGTTTCCAATGTGGCCTTGAACTCACAGAGATCCAGATGGATTTCTGTCTCTGGAATGCTAGGATTAAAGTGTGTGCTATCACTGCCTAACTAGTGGCTTTTCTGTTCTCTGACCCCAGATAAGTTTATTAAGGTACCCAATATTTTGGGGAACACAATACCACCACACACATGTATGTGTTATTCATTCTCACAAATGTCATTGATTTGTGTATATGTAGTTTAGAGACTTTCAATTTAAAGAGCAATATTAATATTCAATAATGGAAAAAGACAAAAAGATAAGAACAATGATTAAAACTTGGATTCAAATGAGCCGGCACTATCTGGAGCACATCATATTGCGGCTACAAACTATTTCAGGACTTTGGTTCTACTGAGCCCTCAACAGCTGGATCTTCAATAGCTCAGAAATAAAGGTTAGAGTACTGCACTGTAGGGCAATGCAGTCATAATTCACTATGAATGAAGAGTTGGATTCAGGACTGCTTTGGAGACTAGAATCTGGGGATGCTCAAGTGCCTTATAGAAATGACAGAGTATTTGCCTATGACCAATATCCATTGACTTTAAATAAATAGGTTAGTTATTATTAGCTAATATAATGCAAATGCTATACAGATGATATTACAATGATGATTAAGGGATGATAGGGACAATATGTATCTATTTGAAACAAACATATGCTTTGTTTTTGTTTTCCAAATAGTTTGGATCTGTGGTTTGGGAATCTACAGGAATATAGAGGACTGACTGTGCATTCTTGACCCACTAAGTCAATGTGCTATGTAGTCACATTACCCCTCAGTAGAGCAGTGGTGTGGAAGTGGAACATGGTCTCTTGGGGCAGAGGAGGTCTTCATTGTAGTCCTTACTTATGACCTTCCAATAGGGTAACACATTTTACTCAGCTGTATAGCATTGAGTATTGCTCTTATGTCAAGATATATTTCTATAAAATATGAAGCATCCTGTTTATGAAAGTATCATAGCTCTAAGCCAGAGTATTTTTTTGGCATTAAACACATCACTAATAGCTTGACAACCTAATCTAGTACCTTGACTAGCAAGTCTTAGAACACCATTTTCTGGATTGGGATCAGCAATGCTAATTAATCTTTTCTCTCCTTATAACCTATGTACTTTTCACAACTGCAGAGAGATATCACCTAAATTTCTCTATGGATAAATAGTTGGAATTTAGGAGAACAATGAATTATAACAATTATTTCCTATAAGACAGAATCACGGAAGTTCCTGACATGAAGTTCATACATGTTAGTTTTTTCATAGATCCTGGAGTAAATACAATTGCCTCTGTTATTGCCCTTCACAATGCACATACCTGCCGCTTCTGTGTTTCAACAATATACTGGGTAATCTAGAAGGAGAGAATTTTCCATGACTATTGTTCAAAAGTAGTCCATTTCTGGTAAAGGCTATTGAACATAGCATTGGTTATATATCAGTATCTGGTAAACACAAACGTAAAACATAATCTATGCTTTAGAAAATTAAAGGATTTATTTTGATTATTTAAAATAAATGGAACAAAGTACAGCCACAACAAAGCAAATCCTAGGAAATGGATTCTAATTTATTAGAATCAGTGGGTCAGTTTACTGATTTTTGTGCTGTTTTCTATTGACCTTGGAATGGGAATCGTTTTCTATTCCTCTCACCACTATGACACATTGGAGTGAAAGATGTGGGCTTGTTAGAAATATATGCTTCTATAAGTAGGAATATACATAATATATATGTGCATATACCTACATGAATGTAATAACAATTAATGAAAAAAGAGCTATAAATTTGAGAGATCAATGAAGGATATATGGGAGAGTTTGGAGGGAGGAAAGAGGAGAAAATTGTGTAATTATAATCTCAAAAAAAAAGAAATAGTTTTAAAACTAACATGAAGTAACACTTTGGCTCAAACCAAAGTGGGTTTCCTGTTGGTAATGTTAGTAGAACACCCTGTAGCTAGTGCACCTTCAGGATCCCCTCGCCTCTTATGTCTTATAAATTCTTCCTTTATTATGAAGTTTCTATTCAGAAAAAAAGTAACCTATTTGGTTTCTAGCTGAATAAGCACGTAATTAAGCCATAACCTTGGGTTATTTTATTTACCTGCCTTATTATGAAATAAAGAAATGTCTCCTGGAGGAGAATTAAATAAAATGTTGGTACACAGCATATGATAGTTTCATTTTGCCTACAAGGGAAAAATCTTTTTTTTTTCTCAAAGTAAAGAAATTACTCGGAGAACTGTAGGAAATAATAATTAACTACCTAAGCACTATGAACATTGTAATGTATGATACATTTTAAAAATTAAGCGCATTTCAAAACAAACTTAATAGTCCTTTCCCTGTTCACTGTAACCAGCATTCTGCTTATTGGTGTTGTTTGAATTGAAGCCACACTTATACACTAGAAACTGACTAAATCTTTGGCAATTTTAAAGATTCTTTCTAAAATGTGTGTTATATATGCTGTTATTAAAGCAGAAAACAATCAAGGAAGTAACATATAAACCCAATGTGAAAGTTCTAAAAGAATGTTGGCATAAATACCGTATAAAAACTGTATTTTAATTTTCTTTTTCCTGGACTTTGCTCCTTTTCCATGAATTTGAAGGAACATCTGAAGTTTAGGAACAGTGTAGTAGACAAAACTACCTTTTAATATTTCATTATAAATATTTAGTTGGATATAAGAGACAAAACAAACAAAAAATTAAAAATCATCTTAAAATATTTAGTGAGCTGATGATCAATAAGCATTAACAGTTTTTTTATTTCTTGATAGTGTCATGTACATAAACACTGGGATGTGCATGTTGATTAAATTAGCTTTAACTTGTAAGCAGATTTGCGACATTAAGAAAATAGAAAACACAATATAAAGAAGTCACATCCAGACAAACAAAGGACATACACTTGGAAATATTTGGAATGTAAAGTAATTGTAAATAAGATGAAAACTGAGAATAACCTGGTTTTATTGATCACCTTATCCAACAGGTAAGTATTAATTAATTGTAAGGGAAATCCTTGTTTATTTATATAAGTCAATATATAAATTAATTGTATGAATGGGAAAATAATAATCTACTTTTGTGAGGAAAGGGAACAGATAACTTCTAATGTCAAGCTATCAAGCCACTCTTAATCACTGTTTACAAACCAGTGTCACTCTGCTAATTAGGTTTTATTAGGACATTACTGCAATTACAAAGATAAAATAAACAAATCCAAACAGTGCATTAGCTTTCCCTCTATTCATTGCACAGCATTTAAGGGCTTGTGAGCCAAGCGATCAGTCCAGGAAGGTAATCAAAGAAATGGAAAGCACACAGCATGTATGAATCACCATGAAGTAAAATGCACAGGCTGGATAAAAATATAAAAGGAACCAAACTAAAATGCTCCATCATTCTTTCAGGCCACGGTGCAGGCCAATGTGCTAATTAAAGAGATAGTCAGAGGCTGGCATGCCTCCTCTGTGCAGGAATCATAGCTGGCTTCCACTAGTGGGTTCTCAATTACAAGTAAGGGCAAACGAGTTAGGGAAGCAGTTTGGCGGTTGAATAAATAATAGGTGCTTTTAGCTAACTGAGATCGGAAGTTTGACTTGCGTGGAAGGATGCTAAAGACTTGGGGTCACTTCATATTTATGTATGATATGAAGGCGATCCGTTGGTGTATCTTAGTCCTTACTTGCACAGACTGAGTGGATGGATCTCTTTTTTGTAATAGTTGTTTTCCCTGGCAGAAGAACGAGCTCTCTTATCACTAGCAGAGCTCTAAGGTAGAAAAAGTAGAGCGAGGGTGTTGACAGTTCAGAGGGAGTTGCTTCAGGTATCTTTAGAGAAACTTTAGGAATACTTGGATAGCTCAACCCACAGAGGCTCTCCTCTAGACTTCTAACACAACTTTCTATCTCCAACACTCTTACTCCTAAGGCTTTCTGCTCTGGAAGATCTAAGGCAATCCATTTCTTTAGTCAAGTTGAGGTTTTATTCATCAGAGGATACCAAGGCCTTACTAATGTCTTAAAAATAATTTTATTTTAATTTTTGTACTGTCTGTTAAATAAATAGCCTGAAACTTAATTACTTATCTGCTAAACATTTATGTATTTTATTTTAACTGGGAAGCACTGCACACATTACTTTTTAAAAAATGCCCGTAATGAAAAGCATTTGAAAGGGTGGATTTTTTTTTTTTTAATAACCTTGTCTTAGTCTCTTTTCTATCTTAGTGATAAAGACCATGACTCAAAGCAACTTGGGAAGGAAAGGATTTACTTAACCTTACAAGCCACTGTGAAAAGAAGTTAGGGCAGGAACTCAAGCCAGGAATCAGGAGGCAAGAACTGAAGCAGAAGCCACAGAGGAGACCTCTTAGTGAATAGCTCCTCTTGACTGATTCAGTTTGCTTTCTCATACAACTGAGTAATACCAACCCGGAGGGTGGCATGGTCCCTAGGGAACTGGGTCCACTTCTTCAATCGTATTTCAAGAAAATGCCTACAGACTGGTCTACGGGAGGAGCACATGAAGACGTTTTTCTCAGTTGAGGTTCCTTCTTCCCAGAAGACTCCAGCTTGCGTCCAGTTGACACACACACACACACACACACAAAACTAACCAGCACATTTCTCCTAATTTTATTGTCAGCAGGCATCAAAAGAAGTATCTACGGAAACACAGCTAAGTTTACTTTAACATGTTTTAGTTATGCTTTTTACCTTTTAAAACCAACATCTAATTTTTTTTTGTATTTTATAATTTCATTCAATTTTACATATCAGCCACAGATTCCCTTGTTCTACCCGGCCCCCGCCTTCCCCCCAGCCCACCCCCCATTCCCATCTCCTCCAGGGTAAAGACTCCCCTGAGGATTGAGTTCAACCTGGTTGATTAAGTCCAGGCAGATCCAGTCCCCTCCTCCGAGGCTGAGCCAAGTGTCCCTGTATAAGCCCCAGGTTTCAAACAGCCAACTCATGCACTGAGTACAGGACCAGGTCCCACTGCCTGGATGCCTCCCAAAAAGATCAAGCTAATCAACTGTCTCACTTATCCAGAGGGCCTGATCCAGTTGGGGGCTTCTCAGCTATTGGTTCATAGTTCATGTGTTTCCATTCATCTGGCTATTTGTCCCTGTGCTTTATCCAACCTTGATCTCAACAATTCTCGCTCATACAAACCTTCCTCTTTCTCACTAATGGGAGATCCTAGCTGGATCAAGAACAGAGAGGGAGAACAAGGAATAAAAGACCATGATAAATGAAGACCACATGAGAACAGGAAGAAGCAAAGTGCTAGAGAGACCCACAGAAATCCACAAAGATACCCCTACAATAGACCACTGGCAATGGTTGAGAGACAGCTGGAACTGATCTACTCTGGTGATAGGATGGCCAAACACCCTAACTGTGCTAGAAACCGCAACCAGTGACCGAGGGAACCGGATGCAGAGATCCACCGCCAGGCCCCAGGTCCAACATCTAATTTTTACAGCCTCTTTTTGTAGGTGCCAAATTCCCAAGTGCCAGGTCAGCCAAGCGCGTCAACAGATTATGAGAAGTATTTCTGAAGCTGGGAGTCCCAGCTTTCTTAAGTTCAACCACAGATATCAGGATTTCGATCCACAAAGACCCACCACAGGCAGTGCCCACAGGAACGCGATGCTTCAGAATTAGACTGTACCATTTACCCCTTAATCATTCCCTGTGTCATTCCAGTCTTCCTCACACTTGATTGTCTTTGCTCCAACTTCTCTCTCTGGTATTCTTGGGCTTTGCAGGGATGATTTACTTAGAATAGTGACCCTTATCTCTCCCTCTGAGTTGCTCCTGTCAAGGTATTTTCACCATAATTTCCCGAATATTGACATTAAACTAGAAATCGTAGTATAGAAGGGTATTTTATTTCATCTTGGATTGTCAATAATAAACTCATATTTTCTAACAAAACCAAAGTGCTACCATGATTTATTTCTACTTACTGTTGTACAACCACACGACAATGGTGAGAAAAGCTTAGTCAAAAAATTCTGCAATTAATCAAATTTTAATAAAGCTGTAAATTTAAAAAAAAAAGGTGATCTTGTTGAATTTTTTACTTCATTTTTACAGAAAATATTTGAAGCAATTACTTATCAGTTTCTCTATATTTACAGTTTCATGAAATACAACCTGAAACAGCATATACATTTTAGAATAAATACTCCCTAAATTTATTAAAAAAAAGTGACAAAAACTGAAAAACTATAAACAGTTGCTTACTAATTGTAGGTTAGATGAATGGTATATGGGAATGCAAAACCCTTTAAAGGGACCAAAGTGTCTGAGAAATTTAAGATTAAATGCAGCAATTATATTTTGCTTCTATCCATTTTTAAAAAGTGAAACAGCTTTGAGGTATTGGCATAAATAAAGGTGAGATAAATTTACAAACATTTGCAAAATTATTTTTAAATATGTAAATTAATGTTTAAGTATTTTGTTGGTATTCTGGATATGTTCATGTACATAATTTCAGATTAGAAGCATGCTTCAATTTTCATGGCATCTATTTTGAGTGTGATGCAATTCAAATGCTCAGAATAATGTTTCCTATATACTTCTATGAATTGGTGAAATTTTGAAACTACCCTTAATAATATGATTAAAATATGATTATGATTCTCCTGTAATATCTCTCTCTCTCTCTCTCTCTCTCTCTCTCTCTCTCTCTCTCTCTCTCTCTCTCTCTCTCTGATTCTCTCCCTTCTCTTCTCTCTTTTTCTCCCTGGGAAGATATTCTTCCATTCTTTATATTCTACAAAAATATAGACTAAAATTATTTCAAAAAGTGCAGCAGAATGACCACTGGGTTGTTATTTTGGTTTATTCATCAACTCATCTATTATCTTTAATGGATTAAACACATGATAAAGAACACACATACTATGTAAATAACATTTTTAAGCCCTAAAATATATGAACATAGTACATTTTGTACAATTGATGTTGTAAAACAGGAACATGGCCAGACTTGTTATTAATAGTAGAAATCAAAGAAAATTTGTAAAATAAAAAATTTGGTAATACTTATTTTAAACACAATATATTTTAAAACTTAAATATCTTTGATTCTTTCTTTTCCATTCTTCCTTTTATTGAAAATAGATTCTTTTCTCATGTAATGAGATTAAAGTTTATATAGATCATAGATTATAGATCATGCAATCTGATTACAGTTTCCCAAAGCTGAGAAAGAGTATCAGGCATCACCATACTGTTACAGGCCCCGGACCTTAGCATGACTGACGCCATGATGGAAACACATTCAGACACTGAAACCCAGCATGTATGCAGGCAGTACCACCTGCCCAAACAAGAACAAAGACCTAATTCATCAAAGTTCATCGTTCCTGGAAAGTCCCTAAATGTACTGACCTTTCTTTTTGGCTCCTGTAGTTCTACTTTTGGCTAACTGTTCTTCTTAACTAAAGTATGTCAACCCAGGGTGTGGATTCGCACTTAAAGACCTCACCTGAGAAAGGCCTGGGACTGCACTGGGATTTCAAACACCCATTGTAGTCAACAGCTGATTAATAAAGACTTTTTATTTGCTTTTAAAAAAAATCTTGAATCAAAACAAATGTATGCTTCTTCTATGCTTTGGATTTAGAATTTAGAAATAAAAGTCTCAGTACGAATGCTGTCTCTAAAATTAATTAGAGAAATCTCTAAGAACATTTTACATAGCATATATGTCTGTTATGGCTACATAGTCTTATAAATTGTCACTATATACTAAACAGAAATTAGCTACCATATACCTTCTAAAAGTTTCTTTATATGTTTTTGTCATTCTCTTATTCTTTAATAATCACATTGTCAAAAAGTTATTTTCTTTTTCCTTTCTTTTTTTGATACCAACTTTTCAAGATCATCCTGAAACTGAATAATGAGAATGGAGAGAATACTAATATTTGTTGTTATGTTGTAAGTAGTACAATTATATTTTTAAAAGAATAAACAAAAATGTATTTTATAATGACATTAAAATGATAAAAATTAGCATTGTTATAAACACTTATAAAGATTTTTTAATCAATTTGACCAAGATATATTGTCTTCATTTTATTAAAGCACCAAAAATATCAGAGATTTATGATGTGTTTTACTAAACTTTTGGCCAACTTCCCGTTACTATGTCATATTCTCAGACTATCAATGTGTAAAGTGATAAGGATCATGCTGGCTCAAACTTTTATAGTTTGCAGATAACCCTATTTTTTCGGATCTAGTTCCCACATAGTAGCAGGAATGTATGGAAGTGTGTGGCTTACAAATCCATTCATTTCAAGATAAATGAAGAACCAGTTAAGAGGAAGTAGTTGACATCCTTCAAATTTCTTCACTGGAAGATGCTTATTGGTGAGAAATCCTTTCACAACCCCACATCTGAAAGATTCCTGCATCTCACTATAGTACCATGAGCTGTAGTCTTTTCATACACATAGCTTTGAGGGCCATTGCAGTCCCTAACAATAGCCTACCTTAACCTATGATTTCTTGAGAGCAGAAGAAAACCTAATACGTCTTTCATGATGTTTATGTCAATGACTTTAAATAAAGTACTTATATTTATACTTATTTATATTTATATTTATACTTATTTATGTGGTTATTTAACTTACCAACATGTAAGTAAAACAACACATTGTGACTAAAAAGGTTTCATGCCTGAAGAACATGGGTGATATGATTTTAAGAAAGCTACTAATATGGATAATAATATGGACAGATGCAATTTTGCTGTTGAGAATTCTTAGCATATTAAAGGGATTTTTGTAATTAATCAAAATGTCTACATAAAAGAAATAAAAGATACAACCCCCCCATCAATTTACATTTTTAATTTTGTATATTTTGATCATTCTAATTTTTAGCATAAGCCTTAGAGGCTAGGAACAATTTTATTAATCTGTATAGATTATCCAGAGCCATTTATTTGTTATAAATAAATGTGGAAGGATATTGTAAAGCATGAGGGGAGGAAACTCATCAATTGTAGATTACTAATTGCTTCTAATGTGGAGAGAGGAAATAAAAAGAAAAGCATAATAATTAGCATGGTAAGTGAGGTAGACTTTTGGATGTTTATTTTATTTATCTGCTGATGATACAGGATGTATTACCTTTTCAATTGTATCCTGAGATTTTATAAAGGACTGTCATTAGAAGAAAAACTACATCAATATATTTGATAAAAATATAATACTCTGATCAAACAGCAATAAAACTGGAAATTATCAATAAAATAAAACATAGGAAAATACCTACGTTCTCTCTGTTAAGAAATTAAATAACACTTTATTGAACAGTGTTTTCTGTATGAATAGAATTATAACTATAAAAGCCCTCATATAGGGCAATACAGGGTTCATCATTTCAAACCAGCTCTACACAGACTAAACTTTTTTTTTTTTTTTTGGTTTTTCGAGACAGGGTTTCTCTGTGTAGCTTTGTGCCTTTCCTGGATCTCGCTCTGTAGGCCAGGCTGGCCTCGAACTCACAAAGGTCCACCTGGCTCTGCCTCCCGAGTGCTGGGATTAAAGGTGTGTGCCACCACCGCCCGGCTCAGACTAAACTGTTAATACTCAACTGGAATATAAAAGTACTTCAGGCAAAAATAATTTTTGATTATTAATGGAAATATTCTAAATACAAAAATAAAAATTGATGAACAGATAATAGAAGAAAAATCTCATAACTAACATAGCCATATCCTCATGAACCCTTTTGTAGCATCGAACATCTATTTCTTAACAGAACTAGCACTCAATAAATGATGTGAAATATATCAAGTTTATTTCTCTTAATACTCAAAAATGTGCAAGGCATTCAAGACTATATGAAAAATAAATTAAATTGATTTTCAATCTATAGAATTAAGAGACAAAATCACCCTCTGTAGAAACTATATAACATGTTATCATAATCATGAAATTAAAGCAGGTGTGGTAGTTGCCTGTACAAGACTTGCATGATATCAATCTATGCAAAATTCATTCATAGATGGGGGACTCTCCAAACCCCACTCTTTGATAAGAAGCTACTGTAAGGATAATCTATCTATCTATCTATCTATCTATCTATCTATCTATCTATCTATCTATCTATCATCTACCTATGTTTTCATCATCATCTAATATTTACCTATCTATCATCTATTTTTATTTCTTTCTTTTTCTGCTTCATCCTTTTCTCTCTCCTTTCTCTCCTATTGAGGATGTGGACACTGAGAAACCTATTGCTGGCTATCACCACACCTATACACATATGGACAGCACTAATGAGACTAAGTGAGGAGGGGTTGTATTGTTGTTATTAAACACCAGGACCAAAGTCAACTTTGTGGAAAGGGCTTTACTTCATCTTACAGCACTCAGGTTACAATCCATCCTTTGAGGAAGTCATGTTAGGAAGCAGGAATTAAAGCAGAAGTCATGGAGGAATGATGCTTCTTTACTTGATCCCCTTGGCTTTGTTTTCTGATACACCCCATGATCTCCTCCCTAGTTGCAATACCATCCACAGTGGGTGGATCCTCCAACATCAATCATTGATCAAGAAAATGGCCTACAGACTTGCTTACAGTCTAATCTTACAGACAACAACTGGTCAATGAACAGAGAATAAGAAACTGTGGTGTGCTCAGATAAAAATGGGGTAATGCTCAAATAAAAATAAAAGAGCATCTGTATCACATGTGCTCTCCTTCCAGACTCCAGGATTGTATTGGAAGAAAGACAGAAAGTTTTTAAGAGCCAAAGGTAGTAAATGTCTGTAATGATACAGTATTTTCCACATATGACAGATTAGTTGCATAAATAATCTCACAACAGCTAGAAATTCATGAGAGTTGTATATGATCAAGCCTGCTGAAATCCCTACATACATAGGTAGGATCAGGAAGTCCCACTCCTATTATAGAAGCTATTGGACATTGATAGGTACTAGAAAAATGAGAGCCAGTTTTCTTCAGGGATATAGGAACTGCAAAGATACCCATGTTCCCACAGGTGGTCTCAGGCCCAAAAAGTGAAATCAGTGGGTTTTAAATTTATAAAACACACAGACACATACACCAGAGGGAGAGGGAGAGGGAGAGGGAGAGGGAGAGGGAGAGGGAGAGGGAGAGGGAGAGGGAGAGGGAGAGGGAGAGGGAGAGGGAGAGGGAGAGGGAGAGGGAGAGGGAGAGGGAGAGGGGAAGGGGGAGGGGGAGGGGGAGGGAGAGGGGAGAGGGAGAGGGAGAGGGGAGAGGGAGAGGGAGAGGGAGAGGGGAGAGGGAGAGGGAGAGGGAGAGGGAGAGGGAGAGGGAGAGGGAGAGGGAGAGGGAGAGGGAGAGAGATTGATGAATTTGGGGGTAGGGTGGGGAGAGAAAAGAAATTTGTTGGAGAGAAAGGATGAGCGATGAGTTAGATCCAAGCACATTACATGCATGTTTGAATGGCATATAAAATAATTTAAAAATGATACAATCTGTATCATCCAAGAATGACGGTATGTGATTGATTTTTCCATCATTATGCTAACTTTGTATTGACCACACACACACATACAAAAAATTAGTAAAAGTCATATGGACTTTTAAAATCATTTGTTGAAATAGAAGGAGTTCAATATGGCATCAAGAGTTCCATCTAAACTTGTCCAAGTTTCCCTAACATTTCTAAAGCTCACTTTATATCCATCTCCAAAATTGTTTTAAATAGAGACAAATAGTTTCTTTTTGGGTAATTACATATTTGAAAATTCAAGTTATGCAGTGAAATAACACAGGCTTTGTTGGATGCCATTATCTCCATACATAGCTTCCCCCCCTCCCTAAATACACAGACTAAAAAAAAATGTAAGAACTTAGAGGAATGACAATAAAACCTACAAATTTGCTAACCTGAAAGTGAAAATAACTGCACTTTCTCTTTGTGATCATTTTCTGAGCCAATCTTAAATACAAAAATGTTTCTGAATCTGTAACTGTCACTGCAGCGGACTTTTTCACTTATAATCACATAGTTTTTAAGCTTTTGCTTCAATATCCAGAGTAAAATGCTTTATTCACTCCTATAACTGCTTATTCTGCCTAACTCTGAGAAGTAACGCTCTCCATCATGCTAGAGTGAGCACAGTTTGGCAAATGCTTCCAACAAACTTCTCCTTACTCCTGAAGGAACCAGCATTCCCCAGGCAGGCTTAATGTAGTAAATCAACTGTAGTGTTAATCAATAAAAGTCATGAGCCTTCCAAGCAAAGCCTGTCCATTACAATACGTAACAAGTAGCTGTTGGGTGTACTTTAGACCCATTTTAAGAAGTAAACAAAGTTGGCTCGCTGCACTTTCTGCCACTTGACTGCAAGTCACATTAGAATTTAAGATGAGAGCTGATTTAAAGAGATTCTCCAAGAGCCTATGTGCTGTTAAGTGGGAAAAGAGCATGGGTATAGAGAAGCAGTTTCCATGTAACACACTGTATTAAAAGAAAGCTCCATTCATAATTCTGGATATGACTTTGGATGTAGAGTTCTTTTCTGATTTAAATGTCATTCAAAGATTGTTTGGTTCTTAGCTCTGTCTCTGTTGAGTAACTTTCTCACTCTATAATGAAATACAAACTTAATGATATATAAGTCTATTTCCTTAACACAATCGTGTGACTAAATTTTTCTTTATTGTATTCTGTGCTGACATGGGCTTTAAATTAATGAAGGAAACTTTAATAAGAATATATTAATTTTACCAATTTTTATTTTTTATAATAACACTAAGATTTAAACTAAATGAGTGTTCTAGCTAGTTTTATGTCAGCTCGACACAAGCTAGAGTCATGTGAAAGGTGGGAACCTCAATTAAGAAAATGCCATCAGCCATGATGAACAACTTGATACTTAGTACCATTCCATGGCCTCTGCATCAGCTCCTGCCTCCAGGTTCCTGCCTTACTTGAATTTCTGACTTGGCTTTCATTATGGACTGTGACTCGGGATATATTAAAGCCCTTGCCTTCCCAAGTTGCTTTTGGTCATGTGTTTCAACAAAGCAATAATAACCCTAATTAAAGCAATGAGTTCTTCAATTCTAATGAATATGGAAATGTTGAGCAGTAATTTATAAACTTTAAATTCTATTCACTTGATGCTATTTGTGGTTATTTTAAATATTTCTAATTACATTCATCTTTTAAACATATTAAATAATATTGAAAAATATACATCTGATATTACTGTCAGTAATACTAATAAAGAATTATTAATAGTTAATTATCATTATGATAGTAATTTATTAAATATAATAATATTATTGCAATAATAATATGAATTAATAACATTTACTCATTTGTTATGCAACAAATATAAGTTTTCTGGCATGTAGTCTTTTATTTTTATGTCAAATATGTCTATTTAGAAATTTTCTACATTTAGAAAACAAAATATAAAATTATAACTTAGAATATTTTGGTCAGTTTTCTCACATCTGAGTTTCATCTTAAGGATTTATAGCCCATGGATAATGCAAAATGTTTTTAAGAATGAAGTACCTAACTGCACAGTAGCTTGTTTGGGTAATAATAGATCTTAATTATGATGAGTTTGGCTGTGGGGCTCCACCTCTATTATTAGTTATTTAAGCACAGACAGAAGTAGCCCTGGGAAGGGACAGGGCTGAAGTTGACATGTGTGACTGGTGGGGCAATAGAGAGCCAAGATGAGGAAGCTTGTCTGCTGGGACCTGTCCTTGGCTTGTTTCGGATTTATTATCTACAGTCTTATCTCTACCCTAAACAGAAATAGGAATGTTAAGATCAATATAATGAATGTGGGCTTTCAGATTAAAATCTTATCATGGCCAAAGTTGAAGTGTAGATGTAACCAACCGTCTTATTAAATAAGAAACATAGAACCAATGTAAAGAAGAAAGCCAAGAGGTCAGAGCTCAGAGCTAAAACCTTACCCTTTCTCCTTCGGTGGTCCTACCTCTCTGAAAAAGACCTACTTCCTGTGCGTTTGTCTTTATATAGTCTTTCTGTTCTGCCTTCTCATTGGTTGTAAACCCAAACACATGACTGCCTCGTCACTGCCTGTATGTACAGCCCTCCAGGTCTTAAAGGTGTGTGTCTCCAATGCTGGCTGTATCCCTAAACACACACTTACCTAGCTCTGCCTACCAAGTACTAGGATTATAGCGTACGCCATCACCACCCTGCTTTCCTACGGCTTGTTAATAGCTCTGACCCCTGGGCAACTTTATTTATTAACATACAATTAAAATCACATTTCAGTATAAATAAAATACCACCATACTTTGGAGTTAATCATGTTATTACAGTATTAAGTAAAATTTCATTCCAAATCCTTACTTTTCTAATCGAAGGAAATATAATTAACTTCATGGGCAAGTTTTAGCCTGGATCTCTGTCGTGCATTTGCATTTCTCAAGCAGTCATTAAATCTCTAGGCTTATTTGTTGGTATTTGTCCACTACACGTGACTGGCTCCAGGCTTCTGTCAAACGCTCCTTGATGACCAATGTTTCTTTCGTCTTTTGTTTTTTTTTGGTGAGGCTTGCCTCTGGAGTTCCTGCTTGAGTGCCTATGTTTTTAATTTCCCATTTTTCCTCAGTTTGGGTTTTCTTTATTGATTCTATTTGCATATCTATATCTTGAACAGTTTTCTTGATTTCATCTTGCTGTTTTAATAAATTTCATTAATGGATTTACTCACATCCTCTTTAAAGTCATTGATGATATTAATAATAGCTACTTTGAAGTCTTCCTCTGTACTTCAGCTGTATTGTGTTTTTCAGAGCTTAGCGTAGTAAGGTTGCTGGGACCTAGTGGAGACATATTGTCCTGGTTGTTATTGATTATGTTTTTATGCTGATGTCTAGGCATCTGAGTGTGGGATGGTTGTAATTCTAGGCGTTGAATTCTGGTGTTGTCTTTATTGGCTGGATTTTCTGTTTCTTAGTTTCTGTTGCCCTTTTTGGAGCTTAGGGCCATGTGGGCACTGTGAGTTGCCTGATAGGGAGGCCTTTTGAGTCTCTGCCAGATGTGACCACTGGGATCCAGGTAGAACTTGTAGGTATTGGGAGCTGACATGCAGGAATAGGGTTGGGCTACATAGGATGGAGGAAAGATTGATCTGCCATGAGGATCTGACTTCTAGGATGCTAGCCGATGTGGACAGTAGGTTTCTAGGGAGACTGCCTGGGGTGTTGGCTGGTGAGACAAAGGGATGAGGTGAGGAAGGAAGACTGTAGAAGATCTGTTTTGTCTCTTTGGAATGGTGGCAGAGAGGGAAGAGAGGACACAACAGATGGTCTGCTGCTAAGCTAGACATCAGACCGGGGAATTGGAATTGGAGAATGGGAAAGAGAGTGAAAATTGCTGCCAAACTAGACCAGTGGGTTTCCAGGGAGAGACGGCCTTGGGTTTTGGCCTGTGATACAAAATGTGCCCCACTTTTCTAGGCATTCTGACCCATCTACCATTTTCTCATGGCTTGTGATGCCATCAACTGTATTTTTTATTCTCATCAAGGCACGAAGTGCTAAATGTTCAATGTCAACTTTACTGATTCTAGGACTCTGCTGTTACAACCACAACTTTTTGTGAGGCAAAGTGCTGCCAGGCCTACAGGCTTTGGGGACCTAAATCAACATAGGCTATATGTTAGTACCAGCAGCACCTGTACTTCCTGATTTCTATTAAATTGGGAGGCTAGATTCTAAACCGTGAGGTGGACAGGGATATAGATTTTTCACACTTGTCTCTGACCTCAGTCACTGAAGATGCTTTTTAGGTCATATTGTAGATTCACTTTTAACTTTTGATAGTTCTCCATAGTGGCTGCCCCAGTTTGCAATCACAGTATACAAGGGTTCCCTATTCACACCATCCCTGCCCCCAGCACTTTTTTGTTGTGTGCTGTTCCATTGATCTTCACCATTCTACCAGGTGTAAGATGAAATCTCAAAGTTGTTTTGATTTACCTTTTTCTAACTGCTGGGGATGATGAACATTTCTTGAGATATTTCTTAGCCATTCTTTTTTTTTTTTTTTTGAGAACTCTTTATTCATTTCACAGGCTCATTTTTTTTTTGAATGGGTCTATTTTTTTTGTGTGTGTGACTCTTTGTTTTCTGAGTTCTTTCTACATACTGAATATTAAACCTCTGTCAGTGGTATAGCAGACTAATGTTCTTTCCTGTTCTGTGGGCTTCCTCCTCACCCAGCTGATTGTTTCTCTAACAGTGAATAAGCTTTTTAGTTTCATGGGTCTCACTTGTAACCTGGTAGCCTTAATATGACAATGGATTTCTATTTAGGAAACCCTTTCCTACACCTATATCATGTAGGGTATTTTCTATTTTTCTCCTAGAAATTTCATATATATATATAAAGCTAGATTTTTTTGCAAGGTGAGAAATAAGGATCTAATTTCATTCTTCTGAATCTGGGCATCCAGTTTCCCTATCATTTTCGGTTGAGGATGCTTTCTTTTTTCTAGCTTATGGTTTTGAAGTCTTTGCCAAATACTAAGTATCTGAAGTTAATGTGTGTTTATGTTCGGTTCTTCAGTTTTGTTTTATTGGCCTACATTTCTGTCTCTGTGCCAATACCATGCTGTTTGTATTACTATGACTCTGTATTGTATCTTAAGATCTGGAATGGTAGAGGTTCTAGCATGGTTATTTTATTTTCTTTTTGATCAGGATTTATTTGGCTATCTGGGGTCTTTTGCAGTTTCATATAAATTTTAACATTTATTGTTCCACTATTGTTAAGAATGAAATGGGAATTTTGGTAAGATTGCTTTGAATCTATAAACAGCTTTTGGTAGAACAGTTATTCTTACAATATTCATTTTATTAAGCTATGAGCATAGGATGTCTTTCTATTTTCAAATTTATCTTTTTCTTCAAAGACTTAAAGTTCTTATTGTAGATTTATCCTTATATGTTTTATTTATTTATTTATTTAATTTATTTATTTATTGAGGCTAATGTGAATGGGAATGTGTCCATGATTGCTAATATATAGAAAAATTATTGATTTATGCAAGTTGATTCTATATCCTGCCACATTGCTAAATTCATATTTTTTAGAAGTTTACTAGTAGAACTCTGGGATCTCTAATGCATAGCATCATATCATCTGCGAATAAGGACAGTTTGATTTCTTATTTTCCTTATTGTATCCTGTAGGTAGAGTTTTCCTCTCCTGCAGCCACTCTCAAATAAACACAGCGAGTCTTATATTAATTATAAATGCTCAACCAATAGTTCAGGCATATTACTTACATTTTAAGTTAATCCATATTCTTAGTTTGCATTCTGCCTCTATGGTGATAACTTTATTAGCATGGCACATTCTTCTCCTGCTCCCTCTGTGTCTGGCTGGCAACTCCAGATTCTGCCCTTCTTCCTCCCAGCATTCTCCTATTCTGGCTCTCCTGCCTAACTATATTCTGTTCAGCTATTGGCTAGTCAGCTTCTTATTAAACCAATCACAGTGACATATATTTACACAGTGTAAAGGAATATTCCACAGCAGTATCCCTTTATTTTTTTCCCTTCTCTTGTCTTACCGCTTTAGCTAGTACTTGGAGCATGATGTTGAAAATGGGTGGAGATAGTGAACATCCCTGTCTAGTTCCTAACTTCAGTGGGGTCCCTTCAAGCTTTTTTGCCATTTTAGATGATGTTGGCTGTCAGTGTCTTATATGTAGCTTTTATTACATTGACGTATGTTCTTTCTAGCCATGCATACTATAAGACTTTAATCATGAAGGCATGTTGAATTTTTCCAAAGCTTTTTTTAAGCTTTTATTGAGATAAGCATGTGAATTTTGCCTTTAAGTCTATTTATGTAGTTTATTACACTTGTTGACTTGTGGATTTTGAACACTCCCTATATTTCAAAGAGAAAACCAAGTTGGTCATGGCTTATAATCTTTTCCATGTGTTTCTGTATTCTGTTTTCAAGTGTTTTATGGAGCATTTTTTTTGATACCCATTAAGAATATTGGCCTGTAGCTTTCTTTTTTTTGATTGTGTCATTACCTCATTTGAGTAGTAGAATGATGGTGACTTTATAGAATAAGTTTGGGAGTGTTCCTGTTGGTGGTAGTTTTTGACTCTTTTGGGGGGCCTGCCACCCAGCTCCCAATAAATCATATATGGAAGCTTATGCTAACTTATGAATTCCCGGCCTTAGCTTGGCTTAGTTTTTAGTCAGCGTTCCTTAACTTATCTCATCTACCTTTTGCCCCTGGGCCTTTTTGGTTCTCTTACCTTTATAAATCTTATTCTTACTCCATGGCTTGTTGTGTAGCTGGGTGGCTGGGTGGCTGGGTGGCTGGCCACTGGAGTCCTGTTCCTCTGGTTGCTAGCTCTTTTTGGGAGCTGGATGGCAGCCACCCCCCCCCCCAAAAAAAAGAGTCAAAACAAACAACAATATGTTCCTTCTGTTTTTATTTTTTGAATAGTTTAAGAAGGACTTGCTGTAGATATCTGAATGTCTTTTAGAGTTCTGCTGTGAATCCATCTGTGCCTTTTAGCTGGAGGTCTTTTCCCTACTCTTTCACCTCTTCACTTGGTTCTGTTTATGTTGTTGACTTCTTCATTTAATTTTGGTGGTTTGGCAGAATCTAGAAAAAAAATGATCACTTTAGATTTTCCAGCTTCATGGAGTACAGGTTTCTAAAATATTCCCTCATTATATTCTGAATTTCACTGGTGTCTGTTGTAATGTTTCAATGCTCTGTTCACTTCTGACTTTGCTAATTTTTGTCATCTCTTTTTCTCTTTCTGTTTTTTAAAATTTATTTAACATCCTGGCTACAATTTCCCCTCCCTCCTCTCCTCCCAATTCCTCTCCCCACCTCCCTCTGTTCGCACTCCCACCCCCCACCCCCACCATGTTTTTGTTCAGGAAAGGGCAGGTCTCCCATGAGTATCAACAATATAGAGCATATCAAGTTAAAGTAAGACTAAGCACTTCCCCATGTATTAAGGCTGGATAAGGGGACTCAATATGAGGAGTAGGGTCCCAAAAGCCAGTAAAAGAGTTGGGAACATTCACTCTTGTAGGAGTCCTACAAGAGAATCAAGCTACATAACTGTAACATATATACAGAGTACCTAGATCATTTCCATCTAGGGTCCCTGGTTGTCAGATTCGGTCCCTATGAACCTCTATATACAGACACTTTGGAAATCAGTATGACTATTTCTTAAAAAACTGGGAATCAGTCTACTACAAGACTCACTCTTGAGCATATATCCAAAGGATGCCCAATCATACCACAAGGACACTTGCTCAACTATGTTCATAGCAACTCTATTTGTAATGGCCAGAACCTAGAAACAGCCTAGATGTCCCTCAACTGATGGGATATCTAAGAAAATGTGGTATTTACACAATGGAGTATTACTCAGCTGTTAAAAACAAGGACACCAGAAAATTTGAAAGCAAATGGATGGAACTAAAAATAAATCTTTCTGAATGAGGTAATCCAGACCAAGAAAGACAAACATGATATGTACTCACTCATAAGTGGATATTAGATGTAAAATAAAGGATAATTATGGTACAATCCACAGACCCATAGAGGCTAGGTAACAAGAGAAGTTCACGAGGGGACACTCAGATCTCCCTGGGAAGGGGAAATAGAAGAGAATGTGTGAGTGGACTGAAGGCAAGTGAAGATGGGGACATGAGTGATGGGGGGGGGGCAGTCCTGAAAGAGACTGCTGGAAAGAGGGGGCATCTCTCTCTTTCTTTTGGTTAATTGAGCCAAAGATTAGTCAATTTTGTTTATCTTCTCAAAGAACCATCTCTTAGATTTGTTGATTCTTTGTGCTATTTTCTTTGATTCTATTTCATTTATTTCAACTCTGATTTTCTTATTTCTTTGCCATGTACTGGATTTAGAATTTTTTTCTTGTTTTTTGCAATATTTCAAGCTCCATCATTAAGCTCTTTATTTTCCTCTTTCTGAATTTTTAATATAGTCACTTAAAGCAATACAATGTCTGTCATAGAACTGTTTCTAATCTGTGTCAGAAGTTTGCTTGTGTTGTGTTTTAATTTTCACTTATTTCTAATAAGTTTTTTCTTTCTTGATTTTTACCTTTTACCCAGACATCATTTGGGGGGGGGGATTTTTTTAATTCTTTTTTTTTCTTTATTAAGAATTTTTCTACTTATTCAACATACCACCCACAAATTCTACCTCCTCCCACCCCACCCCTACCCCTCTCTCCCAAGCCACCTCATATCCCCACATCCCCCAAATCAAAGTCTCCCATGCGGAGTCAGCAGAACCCAGCACACTGAGCCTAGGCCGGTCCAAGCCCCTTCCCATTGCACCAAGGCTGCACAAGGCATCACACCATAGGCACTGGATTCCTAAAAGCCTGCCCAAGCACCAGGGACAGATCCCAATCCCCCTGCCTGGGTGCCCCCCAGTTTGAGTCAAATAACCATCTTCCATATCCAGAGGGCCTAGTCCAGTCCTATGGGGGCTCCACAGCCACTAGTCTACAATTCATGGGCTTCCACTAGTGTGGCTGGTCATCTCTGCACATCTTCCCATCATGATCTAGAGGCCCCCGCCTACAGAATCCCTCCTCTCTATCATCGATTGTATTCCCAGAGGTCAGCCTGGTGCCTGGCTATGGATCTCTGTATCTGCCTCCATTAGTCACTGGACAAAGGCTCTATGATGACAGTTAGGTTATTTGCTAGACCGGTTACCAGTGTAGACCAGTCCAGGCACCCTCTACACCACTGCCAGCAGTCCTTGTGGATTCCTGAGAGCCTCCCTAGCACCCTGCCTCTTCTTATTCCCATGACAGACATCATTTATTAATGAACTAGTTAACCTATATGACTTTATGTAGTTACTGGAGTTATTTGCTATCATTTCTATGTTTTATTGCATTGTGGTCAGATAAGATACAAAGAGTGATTTTAATCTATTTAGTTTCTAAAACTGTGTATATGTGTCCCAGGATGTGGTCTGTTATAGAAAAGCTTCCTTATGCTGCTAAGTAAAATGTGCATTCCTTGGTGTTTGACAAAACTACTAGGTAGATATTGTTAAGTTTTTTGATGTATGATATTAGTTAATACTTATATTTATCTGTTAAGTTTTCTTTTGTTTAGATTACTTGTCTATAGGAAAAGTGGGATATTGATATCACCTTCAATTAATGTACTAATGTTATTCTGTGTCTTTAATTCCAGTAAGAGATTTTTATGACATTGTATGCCCTGGCTTTGGTGTATCGATGTTGAGACTCATGTCTTCTTGGTTAACTGTTCTTTTGATCAGAATGGAATGTCTCTATCTATCTTTTCTGATAAGTTTTAGGTTGATGTCTTTTTTGTCAGGTATTAGGAAAGTGATGATTGCTTGCTTCCTAGTTTCATTTGACTGGAATACTTTTGTCCATTCTTTTACTCTGAGACAGTGACTATCCTTCAAAATGTGTTTCTTATGGGCAGCATAGAGGTAAGCTTTGTTTCTTGGTCTACTTAGTGAGTCTGTGTCTTTTGATTGGAGAATTGTGGCAGTTGATGTGTAAAGTTGTTGAAATGCATGTGTTAGCTGTGGTCATCATGTTGATTTTTGGTGTTATCATTTGTGTTTTCAGTGGCATTTTGTGTTTTAAAAGTTATGGGTTCATATTTCTTTTCATAATTTCTCTGCTATGATAATTCCTCTCTTCAGCCAGAAATAATGCTGATTGTTTATAATTTTTAGGCAGGTTTTTTTTTTTTTTTATCTTTCAACCATGGCAGAGTTTTGAAAGTTATATTATTTTAGGTTGGCTGTCACAATCTTTTATAACTTGGAATCCATTTCTCCAGGCTCTTCTGCCTTTCAAAGTTTCCATGGTGAAATCAACTGATTTTCTCTTGTATCTTTCAATACACTTTCTTTGTTATATATACTTAATATTTTAACTATGATATGCCTTGGGATTTTCTTTTCTGGTCTGAACTATTTGGTGTTCTGTGTGCTTCTTTTATCTGTATAAGTGTGTCTTATCTTAGTTTGGGGAAGTTTTCTTCTATGATTTTGTTGAAATCTTGTCTATGTTATTGACTTGGGATTCTTTTTTTTTTTTTTAAAGATTTATTTATTTATTTATTATTTTTACAGTGTTCTGCCTGCATGTGTCCCTGCAGGCCAGAAGAGGGCGCCAGATTTCATTACAGGTGGTTATGAGCCACCATGTGGTTGCTGGGAATTGAACTCATGTCCTCTGGAAGAACAGTCAGTGCTCTTAACCGCTGAGCCATCTCTCCAGCCCCGACTTGGGATTCTTCACTCTCACCTGTACCTATAGTTCAAAGATCCTCTCCACACCATGGTGTTCCACATTTCTTGTGTGTTTCTTTTCTGTGTTTTTTCTTTTTGTATTTCATATTTCTTTTTTATTTCTTCTAGATCTTCTATCTTATCTTCAATTCCTGATATTCTGTCTTCTGCTAGATTCATTTTCTTGTGAAGATTTCCTTTGAGTTTCTAGTTGGGCTTTGGGATTTTTCAATTCTCTCTTCATTTCATCTTGAGTCTTCTTCAATATTTCTATCTCATTATTGAATTCAGCATTCAAGAAATGGTTTGTGTTTATCACTTCCATCAGCCTTTTACTTGTGTGTTCTTGGGCATCACATGGCATTTATTTTCCTGTGGCTCTTTCTTTTGATCCTTGATCTATTTCTTGGTGTGTTCTTTAAATTCATTGAATTTTTAGAAGATTTATGATTATTCTTTTAATTTCGTTGTTCTGAAGTTCATCCAGGTAATTCTCATTAGCAAACATTTCTATAGTATTGGTAGATTCTGGAGAGCAGATACTTGCTTGACACAACTTTCATTTTGTTGGTATTTCTGTGAAAGGTCTGGGTACGTGAACCTCTTTTGTTAGTTTTAAATTTGACATGGACAGAGCAGGGTGGGGAAGAAGAGAATGTAGAGGGCAGGTTGTGCTTGGGATAGGAAGCAGCTTGAGTGGAATGCAGTCAACTAAGGGAAAGAGATTGTGCTTCCTGTTCTAAACTACGAGGGTTGGGAGAGATAGGTCTGATTGAAAATGTTATATATGATGTGGGATAGTTCAGTGCTTGGGTAGGTAAGGATATTGGTTCAAGCCTCCAGCTCCTCCGCAGTGTGGGCACAGAAGGCAATATTAGGCAGATGCACTGGTTGTGGAAAGCAGGCTAAGTCTTGTAGCATGTAGAAAAAGTACTGAAGAAGAGGTCAGGGTTACTCACCAGGCTAGACCCTACAGGAGGATGGGGGAAGTCTGGATATGGAGTTGGGTATGGAGATGGCACAAAAGATCCTATGGTTGGGAAAAGATCCTATGGTTGGGAAAAGATCAAAAATATTTATGTATATTTAAAGAGATATTCGAACTACTAAAATAAATTTCAAAATTTCAAACACAGAGATAAATTTAAAATTTTTGAAAAGTAGGATCATCAAAGAAGAAAAAATGGAGCATAATGGATTAAAACACTAGAAATACAACAACCACACTCACACACAGAGAGACAGACACAAAGAAAGACAGAGAGAGAGAGAGAGAGAGAGAGAGAGAGAGAGAGAGAGAGAGAGGAAATGTGTCAAGGAAGCAGTAATCATTTGCATTAAGCCATACAAATCATGGGGTATGAAACGAGAGACAATACATTCATAACATTTACTAAAGCTTTTTCATAGTGCTATTTTGCTTTGAGCCAGAGCTCAGACCTATCAGAGGAAATAAATATAGAAAATATGGTGATAATGATAAATTACAGATATAAAGGTATTAAATAATTGTAGGCATTGGGACATAAAGTGAGTACTAACTAGGGCAAGGAATCTAATGACTGTGAAATTTAGGATGCATGAGTTCAAATAGAGAATATGATAAAGATATTTAATATATAGGATTGTTGAAGTAAGTGTCTGTGGTGGTTTGAATGAGAATGACCCCCATAGGCTCATATATTTGATTCCTTGGTCATTAGTTGGTGGCACTCTTTGCAAAGGATTAAAAGGTCCAGCCTGTTGTAGGAAGTATGTTACTGGTTGTATGCTCTAAGGTTTCCAAAATCCATGCCATTCCCAGTTAGATTGATTTGCCTCATGGTTGCTGTCTTGAGATGTGAGCTCTCAGCTACTGATCCAGTGCTATCTATCCTTCTGCTACCACGATGGTCACTGATTCTAACCCTCTGAAACTATAAGGCATAAAAAAGTCTTTTTTTCTAGAAGTTGCTTTTGTCATGTTGTTTTATCACTTCTAAATTAACTAACACAGTGATTCAAGGAGAGAAATGAACAAAATAACCAGAGGAATGGCATTCAAGGAGTGGATTGGCTACTCCTTGAGTTGGAGGACTCATTTCTGTACACATGGAAATTTCTAAGCCCAACAACTGGATAATTTGTCATAATAACTGTGCCATAGTAGCTAAAACCATAAGGAAATGAATAATGATACCCTGAAGGTAATCAGATGACTTAATTAAGTTGGTATAACTGTTGATTTGAGATTTAGTCATGAGGATTTAGGGAAGATATTTGTATTATTTATACTTTGCAGAAAACCAACTAATATGAGGGTTAACAATTGTCTATATTTATTACCTCAGTTTCCACTGGTCAGAACGTGAGAGTAATTCTACTTTGTGCTTAAACCTTGACACCTCCTGTCTCAGGACACACTCTGTAAGTATACTGAGCTGTATGAGTTCTTCAGAAATTTTAGAGAACCCAGTGGAAATGTGTTTTCTAGAAAATGATTTTTATTCACAGATGTAAGCAGAGACTGAGGTTTAGTAATATTGATAGTGTAACAGCAACAGTACTATCATGCCACTGTTGTGGACTTCCTGAATCACTATATAAATCACTTTTGGACATGTTCTGCAGAGCTGATAATAAAATTAAAAATAACTCAGTGGAACTGTGAAAAGAGGAGTCATATTTCTATTTTATTCTAGAATGTAAAAGTCATAAACAATGTTTAATATTATTCTAGGAGTTTGTAATTAACTTCATCAACTAGAAACATAGTTTTCTTGTATTTGAGAAACTGATATTTCCCCAAGAGATGATATTTTAACATTTTAGAACAAAAGATAGCAGTATCCATTAATAACAGAGATATAAAATCCTCTATTTCAGCAAGTTACACGTAAAATATTCATTGCTCTGTATAGTTCCTATAGAGAAAAAGAAGAGACATAGTCATTTGGAAATTCTGCACCCTAGAACACAATTCTAAAATAAAAGGGAATGACATTACAAGAATTCAAGTCGTATTTGACAGAGAGCGGTAAAAGAGAGGAAATATCTAAGTAACAGGAAGCAGTTAAAATCTCCCTTAGAGAACTATAACTTCCATGGCTGGCACTTAAAAGAGAGATAATAATTTGTGTAGAAAGTGAGTTTGGCAGAGCTGTGGGAATAATATATCTTTTCTATCTCAAATATTATCTCCTTTTTGATGCTGAGTCTTTCCTATAATATTAACTATTCATATTATTTTTCCTCCATGACCTTGACTACCCTGTGGGAAATTATGAGCCTCATCTTCCTTTGACTTGAATGGTAGTGCAATTTATCTTGTAGGGATGTCATTGTAAAAATGTCCTCTTTATTACTTAAAAGCTAAATCATTGAGAAAAACCCTAATATCACATTAGGCAGATGCAAAATCAATTGAGAGCATGAATAATTTTAGGAAGCGGAATACTTTAGAATACAGTAAGGTAGTCTATTGTCTGTCTCCTTCCAGTGAGTTCTTGAGAGAAAGTACATAGAGATCTATAAGGTAAGGTTGTCATAGACTGGACATTGATTTCTCCTCATGCAACACATTTACTTTACAATTACATGCAGATGCAATCCACAGCCTCATCACATTAAGCTTACCCTGTGGCCAGTCACCACTTACTGACCCATTAGGTTTTGATAACTGACTTTCTCACTGCATACTCTTTAGGCGTGTATTTTTCTTGGCAATAACTTCTGGAAGTTCTCGTTTCCCTAGTGTGCTGGTTGACTGTCAAGTAACTTCTTAAATAAAAATAAGTAAGTTCTTGATATCTCAGGTTTTTGTCTTTATAAATAAAATATCTTGGAGCTTGCCTCTCTGTATGAAATGAATCAATCTTACCCCTATAGTGCACTGTTCAAGATGTCTTTTAAACCTTCTCCGAGAGTCAAAAATCATTTTCTTCCTACTGTCTCCAAGAAAGCAGGGCATGTAATTTCTCCCTCCCACCTAAGAATTTCAGAAAGAGAGATCCCAGCTATAGATAACAGTGGTAACTTAATCTGCTTCCCTCTTTACCATCCAACTCAGAAAGAACGACACAAACCCTTTTCTTAGTGGCATAACCAGGGGTAGGGTTATTTGAAAGGTAGTGAATCTTAAATGCTAGTGCTTCTTCTTTGCTAACATTGATTCTAAGATGCTGGGATGGAGGTCACCACAGGTGTCCATATTGACACATGATCTTTAAAATTTTTTAGCAATGGAATTTTGTTTTCTTATTCTGACACTTTAAAATGATTTCTCAGATTGTGTACATTTAGACTGTGTACAACTCTTTTTTGACCATGACAAATTGAATACAGCAATGAAGACCTGAATAGTAGCCACAAAACCTTAAACAAATTAGGTATTTGGATGTCTATGATTTACATTTCTTTCTAAAGACAAGAAAATTCAAGCCAGTAGAAGTTGTTTCACTTACCAGAAGTTCTAACCTGGTTAGTTGCAAAATTAGGAATAGAATTCAGTTGTCTTAACCTCAAACTAAGATTTTTGAGTATGCAACTGTAGTTGTTCATCTTGATCTTTTGTCATTGTAAGATTTTATTATTATGGCATATTTTTATTATAGATAGGAGAATCCTAAAGACAATTTAATACATGTGTGTGAAGCAATTTACCATGTTCCTGTGGCATGCCTCTACTTTAGTGTTTTTGACCCATCCTTCACATGAACCCTTTTAGTTCTTCCATACAGTTTTGCTTCTACTCTCATGACATACATGCACATGTGAATTTCTGTGTCTATCTAAAATCTAGGGTCAGCAAAAGAAAACATGTTTATTGACCATTTGTTCTCCATCTTCTAAAAACTATATGTTCATCTCGTGTGCCCATTTATTGATCGAGTTGTTTGATTCCTTGGCACTTAGTGTTTATAGTTTAGGATATATTCTAGATGCTAATCTGTTAGCTATGCAGTTAGTGAAGATTGTTTCCCAAAGTGAAAGCATCTCTTCTCTTAGTCCGTTACTATACAGAAGCTTTCAAACATCATGCCATCTCACTTTCCCCATTTGACGTTAATTTCTGAGCTCCTGGAGAATTGTCACCACGTCCCTGCTTATGCCTTTTTTTGTGAAATGTTTTCCTTTTTTATTAAATAGTTTCAGAATTTTACATCTTACATTAAGGTCTGGGATTGATATGGCATTCTTTTTGTACAGGGTGAGAGGCTGAGGGACCCTAATCCATCTTATCCATTTTCTTCCTTCTGTATCTTTATAAAATATAATCAACTAAAAGTTCTCATTCAGAGTATGTTGTAAATTATATTCTGGACATAACCAATGGTTGTTGGTTGTATGAGAGACTCCGGGGGAGACATCATACACACACACACACGGACACACGGACACACATGGACACACATGGACACCACACACTACTAACACCAGAGATAGGACCCATAAGAAACCAAAGTAATTGTACCAAATTCCAACTTTGTGACTCAGTGGGTTTTATTGGAGTTGGTAACTGGAGGATGGATGGGGGATTATTTGTAGCTGTAGTGTTGACTCAAAAGTATATGCATCACTAAAAAGCCAATGCCATTACGGGTGACAAGGGTGATGACTCCTGAAAACGTGGCTCTGAAGCTCTTTCACAAATTGCAGATAGTTGTATGGGTCCAAGAGTCTCCTCCTTCAGCAGCTGTTTCCTGCTTCTGTAACTCTGGAGAGAGTGCCCCTGGAATCTTGCAAGTTTCAGCTTTCCAGAGTATGTGAAGGTTTTCTTTTTATTTGTTTGTTTGGTGTTTTGTTTGTTTGTTTTTATACACACACACACACACACAGAGAGAGAGAGAGAGAGAGAGAGAGAGAGAGAGAGAGAGAGAGAGAGAGAGAGAGAGAGAGAGAGAGAGAGAGAGAGAGACTCATGAACCTCCTATTCCCTCTAGGAAGGAAGTTTCAATTTGGAGGAAACTATTATATCACACCAACAAATGTGAAATGAAAAATAGTAAGATGTATATTAAGTAATGGGATGGCCTTCTAAATTTTGTTATCTCAAAGTTTTATCTTTTCTCATTTGTTACAATCCTTTGTCATAATAACAATTTTATTCCTGTAGATAATTCCTCCACCTCCAATGATGGTAATTTTTTTGTCATAATTACAATTTTATTTCTATGGCTAATCCCCCACTTCTAACAACGTTCCTTTGTGCTTGTCACGAAAGTCTAGAAATAAAAATATTTCAAGTTAATACTATAAAATACTAATTTGATTTTAATTAAAAAGATAAATTGTCACATCAAAAGTTATTTTAAGCATTTGCTTGTTTAATTGACCAAATATTTATTTAAAATGCAGACAGGGAAAAGACTGCAGCAATAAACTTCTGCTGGTTCTGCAGTTGGTCTTTTGAAATTTTGTAACCCTATTTGACAAAATTATTATAGCATTTCTGTTCAAGTGAATAACTTTAAAGTGGTATTGGGTTTTGAGCTTAAATTTTAGGTTTGGTAAGGCGTTTAAGAGTCCTGTGGTTTCAATTAGCGTAATGGTCTCAACTCAGTTTTTAATAATTGGAGCATAATTCAGTAAATTGTAGCATTAAACGATCCAACTGAATGTAGGAAAATTTCAAATAAGTGGTCTTACTTAGAATTCATCCAAATGGGCACATGTCTTGATAGCAGAAAAATATTGGGTCTTGGATATGAGAAGTATTATAAGTTTTAGAGATACTTAACAATATGTAGAATAAGAGAAATATGAAAATTATTTTGAGTAGAATAACAGAAATAGGAGAATTAGTCCAAGTTTCTAGAGATATTTATAAAAATATCTTCATAAAAAATTTTTGTTAAAGTTCTTAAGTTGTTAGTTCTTGGAAAATGGGCCTTTTCTAGCTTTATTTACCTTTTTATCCATTGTATATCACATTGTAATGTGACATTGTAGGCAGAGTTTTTCTGTCCTGTCTGCCTGCTTCCAAATAACTGGCAGCTCCTTCCAAAATAACTGACTTGGAGACTTAGTATAAATTATAAATGCTCAGGTTTGCTACTAACTACTCTTACAACCTAATCCATTTCTATTAATCTATGTGCTGCCCTGAGCCTCACGGCTCTATCCCATTTTGTATGTCCAATTCATTCTCTGCCTGGCTCATGACTCCTCTGGGCTCTGTCCTTCCTCATCCCATCATTCTCAGTTTGGCTTTCCCACTTAACTTTAACCTGTTCAGCTATTGGTTAGTCAGCTTGTTTGTTAAACCAATCTTAGAGACATATATTCACATGGTATACATACAGATTTTTCCACAGCATGACATAATATTTAAATAAATAAATGAAAAAATAGTAAAACAAAGAATTTCAAGTTACATTTTATTCATGAGATATTTATAACTGTTTGGTTCAATGGTGTATCTAACTATCTGGAAAAATGAACTAGGCAGGAACCTTAATAAAATAATAGCACAATTCATCAAATCAGCCAAAGAACTTCACTGACTTACATACACATTTTTGTTTTATAAATATATATGATACTGATGAACTCTTACTTGCTAATGAAACAAATATATAATTCACTAATATTTTAAAATGGGTGATATAAACAATGTATGTTAGCACATATGTAGAGATATAGAGATGAAACAGTTATCTAAAATTGTAAGTGAATTGTAAGGATTTTGTTGTTTTTGAGTGGGCATAGGTGACAGGCATAAAAAATGTCTTTTGAAAAAGGCTGTATCTTTAAAAAGATTCTGTGCAAGCTGACACATTATTTAAAAGGTTTCAAAGAAATAAGATGAAATGTGATAAAAGGAAGCCTAATGGACCATATTAAGTAATTGCTGTTAATATCAGATATCACACCCATTATAGTGACTTTGAAAATCTGTCTCTGCACATGACAGGCTGTGTAAAATATGACTTAGTAATGTTTATCTGTAATTAGATTGGTAGCCTTACATAATAGGGTTAGAAATCTCTCTTGTATCTATGAACATGACTTGTCATTTCATATCAACTATTTTTCAACCAAATTACTTTTGAAATTGACAGCTCATTTTGAGATTATGGCCCATCAAATCATTGATTAAGTTGGTGACATTGAAACTTTGTTCCAATATTCTATAAGGTTGTATTGAATGCAGATTCTTTCATTGTAAACATAAGATGTCATACTTCTAAAAATAAAATTCTAACTCTTTGAAACAATTTCTAAGTAAAAGTCTAAAAGAAACATGGATGACAAGATGTCTTCTATTAGATTCTACTAAAGTAATGGAGCAAATGGAGCTATTAAAACATGAAAGCTAATATAAATATCATCTCCCTTAAATTCCATGTTAGGAAAATGCTCCATCTAATTAGTATGCTGTGGGATAATGCTTTTGTACACTGGTTTAATAAAATGCTGATTGGCCAGTAGCCAAGCAGGAAGTATAGGTGGGATAGGCAGACAAGGAGAATTCTGGGAAGAGGAAGGCTGAGTCAAGAGACGTCATCCATCCATCCAGGGAGCAGCATGTAATGGCACACAGGTAAATCCATGGAACACATGGCAACATATAGATTAACAGAAGGCTGAGTTTGAGTGTAGGAGCTAGTCAGTGGTAGGCCTGAGCTAATGGCCAAGCAGTTTTATTTAATATAAGCCTCTGTGTGTTTACTTGGGTCTGAGCGGCTACCAACCAGGTAGGACACAGGAAAACTTGTTACATTAGCAGCATGACTGGTCTAAAATTGTACTAATTACCTAACAAAATCTGTTTTGTCCTAAAAGACACATAAAGCTCTACCTAGAAATGAGCCTGAAATCTCTCATAATAAAATATCTGATATTGCCATTCACTGTTGCCACTGTTACCTTCCATGATTTATATTCTGAAGGCATGACGGAAGATTGGAAAAGAAAATACCTAATTTAAAGTGATTTCTCTGAGATATTTTTTGACATGCTATTTACAAAAATATGGGATTTTTTTTTTCTGAACACTTGGGATTGTTTTTTAGATGGCTTTGTTATTACTGAGGGTGAGTTTTACTTTACCATGGTCCAAGAACATACTTTGTATTACTTGTAATTTTAAATTTGCTAAGCACTGTACATCTTCAGACATATTTTGTGTGCTTTTTAGAAAAATGTGTTCTGCTGTCCCCAGTTTTCAGGCCCTATAATTCCCAGATCCTGAAAGTGTTTTTCCTGGTTATGTTTTATCAGTTTTCACATCTGTAAATTGCTAATGAGTCATACAAATTTCTCTAAATACAATTCCAGATTTATTTCTCCATGTAATTATAAGGTCAGTTATTATACACTTATTAGAATGTTACATTTATTCTTTTACCTTAACTTATGGATTGGTTTTCTCATAGACAAAATACCATTGGGTCATTATGTTATGTTTAATATAAAATTCTCTTTTAATTAATCCCTATTATACCTTTCACACCTAAGAAAGGTATTGAAGTATTTACACTAAATTCTACAATCATTTGCTCTTTCCTGTTTCTGTCTACACATTATTGCTTCCATTTTCACTTTCATTGCCTTTTTTTAAATTTATTAATTTTCCTTTATTGTTTTATTGGTTATTTTATCACTAATGTAACTTTTGTAGATGCTCACTCCAATACTTGATATATATATATATATATATATATATATATATATATATATATATATATTTAAAACAATCTGACATCACCCAACACATTAAACTAGGCAATGAATAGTGTATGAGATGTTATAACATATAGATAACTCTCCTCTACTATCCCTTGAATTGTTGTTGCATGCATCTTATGTAATATTCACCGAATATATTGTTTGGCATGCAGGTTCAGTTGTCTTTGTATTAAAATTAAAAGTATTACCTTGCACACATATATTATTCTGGCAATTTACAAATCATTTTTAGCTTACTATTCTTATCAATCTATATAATGGCATACCAGATCATCCACATCAGGTAGGCATCAAGTCCTTTTTATCTTTTCAGGGAAATTCCTGTTTCTTTTACTATTGAAGGATAGAGTTTTGTTCCAAAAATGTGTTTTTATAATAGGTTAAAGATACATAGCTTTATATATTGTCTATATTCCTTGGTTTGCTGTAAGTATGAAGATGATAATCTTTTCATATCTTCAAGTTTTCTCCCCAAAATAAGAAGTATAATTAAGTTGAAGCAAACAAAATAAAGACAGAAAAAATATGAGAAAACTTTTCCATTTATGAGAAAAATTACATGATAATTGTTCCTGGCTACTCCAAAGCACTATTATTTTGAGGACAGATACTCTTGGTGGACAATTTCTCTACTTACCAATAATGTTGAGTCTATGGACAGTTGTGTACACACATACACAACTCACACACACACATTTCACATGTACATGAACACAAATAAACAGGCTTCAAACATACTTGCATACACACATGCACATATTCATGCTTAACATATACATATGCAAGTTCTTCAAACATATGCACACATACACACACAGAGGTTTCACATTCGTATGTACACACACAGGATTCAGATATACATGTATATGTGCGTGCACACACACATACTTGATGTGCATTTCTATAATGTCTACCAGCATCCTGAGAGGTGAAAATTACTGTTGAGAAGAGATGAAGCCCCTTTGGTCAATAACTGAAAACTGGTTTCTGAGAAGTGCTGGACTTTTTTTTTTTTTTGGTGACTATTAATTGGTATGTTGCCCACTCAGTTCAGCCTCAAATTTGCCCTTCTGCAATCTCAGTCTGCGACTTGAGTGCATGACATCACACCCAGAAAATTCCTGACAGATTATTTAAGGAAACCTCTGCTCTTGATAAGAAGTGAATTATAAAAAGCTGTTTGACGCCTAAAGAAACCTAGGTTCTGTTTTCATGAATGACAAATGAAGTAACCTTGCCTTTTTATATCTGTGAGGTTGTATTTAGCAAGAACTTCTCAATAGAGTGCATAGTTGAGCTTAACAAGAATCCAGAATCCGAGAAGTGTTTACTACAGAGACCACAGAGGCTGGCTTAGACAAACAAAGGCACTATATGAAATCTAGACCTAAGCCTTATAACACATCTTGACTTAAAGGCCTTGGTTTTCTATTTCAAGTCTTAGTACCTCACACCTTACAAAAGAAAAGGTGTCTTTTCATCATTTTGATTTTAAACATAGAGAGAGGAGCCTTTACAGAAATCATCAAACCTCTCCAAAGTCTTAGTTGAGAATAACATTTTTCTTCTGTTTGCTCATTGTAATGAAGAAGAGGAGAATGAGGTCAGAAAAGTATAGGTCATGAGATTTGGAGTCAAACATCAGAGATACTGAAGAGATCACCTGGGTAGACTGGGGGTGGGTGGGAATGGGAACATGAGGGATCAGGTTGGGGAGTGGATGGAGGGGGAGAGTACTAAAAGAGATGTCTTGATATGGGGGCATTTGAGGGTTAGGTAGAAACCTGATGCAAAGGAAATCACAAATCTACAAGTATGACCCCAGCTAAGACTCCTAGCAATTGTGGAGAGGGTGCCTGAACTGGCCATCTACTGTAATCAGATTGGTGACTACCTCAATTGTCATGAGAGAGCATTTATCCAGTAATTGATGGAAACAGATGCAGAGATCCACAGCCCACCACTGGGCCAAGCTCAGGGAATCCTGTTGAAGACAAGGAGGAAGGATTGTGTGAACCAACAGGGTCAAGGTCATCACAAAGGAACCCACAGAAACAACTAACCTGGACTCACAGGAGCTCACAGAGCCTCAATTGACAGATAGGGAGCCTGTACTAGGCCCTCTACACATGAGTTACAGTTATATAGCTTAGTCTACTTGTAGGACTCCTAATCATGGGAGCAGGAGCTATCCCTAATACTTTGGCTGGCTTTTGGTAACTATTCCTCACATTGGGTTGCTTTGCCACGCCTTAATAAAAAGGGAGGAGCTTAATCTCACCTCAACTTGATATGCCATGCTTTGTTGACACCCATGGGAGGCCTGTCCCTTTCTGAACAAAGACAGAAGAGTAGTGGATTGTGTAGCAGGCAGAGGGGAAGTGGGAAGGAAGGGATGGGAGGAGTGATAGGAATTTCAACCATGCCCCACGGTCATTAATACCCTGCAGGACACTTAGTGATCTCCACCTAGTCATTTCCGGGTCATATGTCCTGTGTAACCCATGCCGCATGGTTACACAGTCTCATAGTCTGGAGGAGGTGACTGCATGGGCCTGTGTGCACAGGTGTGTCCTGGCATTTATAAGGCGGCATCATGTTCCCCTGGTCTCTTTTTCTCGCAGGTGTCCTTCCACAGGCCTGATCAGATCTATCCCTTTTTCTTTGTCTCGATAAAACTCTTGTTTAGTGGATTCTGTCATGTGACATGACTTTACCTTTGGGGCAAGAGCACTGAAAAAAAAAAAAAAAACCCATCAAAGAAAGGAGGTATGGAAAACCACAGTCAGAATGTAAAATAAATGAATAAATTTAATTAAAAAAAGAAAAAGAGCCGGGCAGTGGTGGCGCACACCTTTAATCCCAGCACTCGGGAGGCAGAGCCAGACGGATCTTTGTGAGTTTGAGGCCAGCCTGGTCTACAGAGCAAGATCCAGGAAAGGCGCAAAGCTACACAGAGAACACCTGTCTCAAAAAACCAAAAAAAAAAAAAAAAGAGAAAAAAAAAGAAAAAAAAAAACAAAAAACAAAAAAACACCGCCAACAACAACAACAACAAGCCACTTCGCTCCAAAATCATTTTTAATGGAAGAGCTTTAAAGTCCACAGTGATTATTGTTAAGCTACAATATCAAGGGAAGGAAAATGTCCCGAATTACTTGTAATATAAGCCTACTACCTCAGAGACATGCCACTGATGTTCCCCATCATAACAGACACAATTGCTGCTCACAGCACCATCATTCTCTTCTCTCACAGCCTCTCCTTGGTGTGCAGTTCAAGAACTAGGACTTTATCTTTTTTCTAGATTTTCACATAATATAGAGTGCATCGGGGTTGAGATAGTTTGAATTAGTCTGCATTATATGCCCTACTAACAAGAATAAACAGAACCTGGTAAGCAGATATAAATGGTTGAATGTTTGTTAAATGTATTGATGAAGAGTTACCACAGAAACAAAAACCTGACAAAACTTTATTTTAAAAATAAATAGTTATCATTTAAGTCTCTTTTGCTAAAACATAAAAACATTATATATATATGTATATATGTGTGTGTGTATATATATATACATATATACATATATATATATATATATATATATATATATATATATATATAAATTTAAGTGCAGCATGAGATAAAAAGTATCTTCAGAAGTAGTGAATTGAGAGTGCCGCAGTTGCCGCCAGCTCGGGGATTTCTGGCTCTTTTCTCTTCGCCTTAAATTCGGGTGTCTTTTACGAATAATCAAAAGCAGCAAAAACCTACGCTATCAGGCCAGCGTTTTAAAACCGGAAAAAGAGATAAAAAGAGAGTTTTGACCCTACTCGGTTTCAAGACTGTATTATTCAAGGCTTAACTGAAACTGGTACTGATTTGGGAGCAGTGGCTAAGTTTCTTGATGCTTCTGGAGCAAAACTTGACTACCGCCGCTATGCAGAGACAATCTTTGACATCCTGGTGGCTGGCGGAATGCTGGCCCCAGGTGGTACACTCGCAGATGACATGAGGCTCACAGATGTCTGTATGTTTGCAGCACAAGAAGACCTAGAGACCATGCAAGCATTTGCTCAGGTTTTTAACAAGTTAATAAGGCGCTACAAATAGCTGGAGAAAGATTTTGAAGATGAAGTTAAAAAGTTATTGTTCTTCCTTCCTAAAGGGGTTTTCAGAGTCGGAGAGGAACAAGCTCGCCATATTGACCGGGGTTCTTCTGGCTAATGGAACACTCAATGCGTCCATCCTTAACAGCCTTTACAATGAGAACTTGGTTAAAGAAGGGGCTTCAGCAGCATTTGCTGTAAAGCTCTTTAAATCATGGATAAATGAGAAAGACATCAATGTAGGTGCTGCAAGTCTCCGGAAAGTCAGCATGGACAACAGACTGATGGAGCTGTTCCCTGCCAATAAGCAAAGCGTCGAGCACTTTACCAAGTATTTCACTGAGGCAGGCTTGAAGGAGCTTTTGGAGTACGTCCGCAACCAGCAGACAGACCATCGGGACTCGGAAGGAGCTCCAGAAAGAGCTTCAGGAGCACATGTCCCGTGGGGATCCATTCAAGGACATAATTTTGTATGTCAAGGAAGAGATGAAAAAAATAACATGCCCGAACCGGTGGTCATTGGGATAGTCTGGTCAAGTGTGATGAGCACCGTGGAGTGGAACAAAAAGGAGGAGCTTGTAGCAGAACAAGCCATCAAGTTCTTGAAGCAATACAGCCCCCTGCTCGCTGCCTTCACCACTCAGGGTCAGTCTGAGCTGACCCTGTTACTGAAGATTCAGGAGTACTGCAATGACAACATTCACTTCATGAAAGCCTTCCAGAAAATTGTGGTGCTTTTTTTTTTAATAAAGCTGAAGTCCTTTTTTATAAAGTGAAGAGCCCATTCTGAAGTGGTATAAAGATGCACACGTTGCAAAGGGGAAAAGTGTCTTCCTGGGGCAGATGAAGAAATTTGCAGAATGGCTCAAAAATGCTGAAGAGGAATCTGAGTCTGAAGTTGAAGAAGGTGACTGAATTTTGAAACAACATCCTCAGTAAAGCAAACAGGAGTTGTAGATAAAATGTCATGTCTCATTGTGTCCTGGTTCTTACATCTCCCTGTGGGCGCCATGGGCCCTGGCCCCCGACTGGGAGTGGCTGCGGCCTTGCTTGCTTGACCTTGATCAGATGTCCTCCCTATTCAGATTCCCTGCCGGTGTCCACCCTTCTGAATGCTAAGGGAAGTTCCTTGTGTCCTCCCTATTCAGATTCCCTGCCGGTATCCACCCTTCTGAATGCTTAAGGGAAGTTCCTTGTTGTGTATCCTGCATTTTGGGCGTTAACTACTTAGATGCAAGAATATAGAACATTGGGTCTGGAATGTAGACCATTGACAGCGAACTTCTGCCCTCCGGGGGTTCCTCCATTTGTGCTGTAAGCCTGTACGTATTTAAGGTTTCTTCCCTCTTTCAATAAACGGCATTCGACATCCAATCGTAAGGATGACCCGCTGTCTCTTGTTTCTATTTTTTAATCCGCAGCCCTTCGCTTGGACATGGTGAATGGTTATCGGTAATGCGGGCATTACCGCTACATCTCCCTACCTCCCTATATCAAGCATGATATAAGGGCTTTCATGGCAGTTTTTATTTTCACTTTTTATGGTTCCTGGAAACGGTGGGTTGGTTTCAGAAGCCATGTGTCAGGAGCTGCAGGGGCTGTAGAACTGGTGTGGCATTGTCTGTCAGTTCCCTTCTACCTCCTCTATTTTCTACTGTAATAATGTGATGCAAGGCCTTCGCAGTGAGCACTTCACTTTATCCAACCTGGGTTTTCTATATAACAGTTTTCAAGATAGGATTTGGTTAAAAATAATTTGTTACCAAAAATTCTGTTTGCAAATTAAACTGTAAAAGTATTCAAAGTCTCAAAAGGCATTGATTTGTGTGATAATTTAGTATGTCCAGAGCCCTGTCCCATCAGCGAAAATCCTGTAGACAACTGAATCCATAACATGAATCCTAAGTGTTTGGACCATTGGTTATATGTTAGCATTTTATTGTATTTTTAACCCCAGGTGTTGTTTGTTCTCTGGTTTCATCCTTAGTAAATCCATGGAGAGCAAACTTGAGTTTGAGAGCTCATACATGGCAGAGGTAGGAAGAGAACTGAGTTTTTCCCTGGAAACTTGTATGTCCATCTGTATCTTTGGATAATGTAGATTCTCTGCATAAACATTCTACTCAGGACACAGCTAGACTGTGAGGAAGGGGCTCCCAAAGGATTGGGAGTCAAGGAAATAGCTTGTTACTAACCCCTGAGATAGTAGGGAGTGTTCGGGGTGAACGTGTTCTCCCAGGATCTATCAGGACTCCATTTCCTGTTAGGAAGGTGAATGCAGTCATAGCCACCTCCTACTAGGCCTGGCTTCATTTTTCTATGTTCCAACACCTAGTAACATACCCTAGTTGCCATTTTTTAAATTGCCATGAGCCAAATACTTCTTTAAATGATTAATCCATTGATTTTAATGGCTACCTTTTTCATTGCTTTTCTTTTTGCTATCCATTTGTAGTTGGTAGGGGGAAATGTAGCCACCTTTTTGGGAAAGGCTAAAAGTGAGTTTTTTAATTGGTAAAAGAAAATAGAATAATGCCACCAGAGACTGAGTGGAAATAGCTCGTTTTTGAAGGTGCCATTCTTAGAAGCCAATAATTTGGTATTTAAAGCCTGTCTTGAGAGAATAACACGTAATATAATTTGAAATAAAAATATAGTAACCTTGAGAGCATTACAGCAAAAATGGATGGGTGGGGTGACTTTGTAAAATGAACGACTTTGATAAAGTTTTATGCACAGGCCAATGTATTCATTAGATTCTGTGTAGTGATCTGCTTTTTCTTTGTAATTTGTAGTCCTAAAATAATAAAAAACAATCCATCCTTACATTAAAAAAAAGAAGTAGTGAATTGAAAGCAAAAGGAATTTGAACAAATAATGAATTTACAAGGAATAAGGAAAAGAACATGTATGTCTAGAAAACTAACTAGTGACATATAGACACAAGTATTGACAACAGCTTGAGATAATTATGCTTGTGAAAGGGGAAAAAGAACAGTAGTGGTTTACAACACATAAGTGAGACTCAACATGAAAAGGATTACTAATTATGAAACAGATAATCCGGTCATTAAACACAACAAAATGGCACATCTCTTTTTCAAAATTTAGAGACCATCCAACCACTCCACAAAGCCAATCTCACACATCCTTCCCCACAGTCTAGATCAATGAGTCTTCCTGACCCTCCCACCTGGGCACATTTCCCAACTGTCCAGATCTAGCCCAAGTCCCACATCCAGCGTCCAGTCATAGTTTGGTTACACCTGCCTTTTTTGTAACCAACTCCATAGGTTTCCAGCCAGAATCCTCCCTACAGAACCCCTAACCCTAGATCTCTCCCATGTTATATCCAACCTTGCAACCAAATTTAAGCAGTATCTATCTGCCAATCAAGCTCTATAGTAGGCAGTAGAAGGAAAACTTCAGTCTGAAAAGGTTAACCACATCCAAGAAAACATAATAATACATAAATCCAGACAAGTAAATTCAAGGAGTGGGATCCTCACCATAACACAGGCATTAGAGAAATCGGTAAACACTGCTCATTGATAATTATTAACATTAATTGTCACAACTCTCCAATAAGAAGTCATAGACTAACAGATAGCTTTCAAAACCAGGATTCATCCATCTGTTGCATCCAAGAAACACACATTATCATCAAAATAGGCATTACCTCAGGTAAAGAGATGAAAAAGGGTATTCCAAACAAATAATCTCAAAGCAAGCAGGTGTTTGCTCAAAGCATTTTAACATATGATCAAATAGACTTTAAATAAAAACTAACCAGAAGAGATAAGAAAAGGAGATTATATACTCATCAAAGGAAAATTCACCAAAAGGATGTTTCCATCCTAAATATTTATGTACCAAAACAAGCAGGCCAAAGTTCATAAAAGAATCACTCTTGATAAAATCTCATACTGATGGACATTGGGTGACTTCAAAATTCTACTCTTGACAATAGACAGATCAATCAGACAAAACTAAACAGAGAAATGCTGGAGTAAAATAACATCTAAATCAAATGGACCCAGAAAAATCAAACAGAATTTAAAAAAAAGAAAAGAGTTAATGCCAGCATTATTGAAATTATTTTTGGGAAATAGTAACTGAAGGAACATTTCCTAATTCTCTTTAGGAAGTCATAAGCATCATGATATCTAAAGCCCAGTAAGACCTAATCAAGAATGAAAATTACAGAAAAATATTCCATATGAACATAAGTGCTAAAATTCTCAATACTTCCAAACCTATTCCAGATAATATAAAAAAAGATTATATACCATGATGTAGCAGGAATCTTAAAAGTTCTTGCCAATTCCTCAGCTGGTCCTGTTTCCTCAGACTGGAAGCTTCTGTGTCCTCATCCCAATGGCTCTCAGCTGAACTGCTGCTCAAAAGCCTGAATGCTTAACCAGCCAAATGCTTAACCAGGCCAAATGCTTCTAGGTTCTGGTCCTCACGCCTTATATATCTTTCTGCTTTCTACCACCACTCTCTGGGATTAAAGGCTGGCTTTCTGGGATTAAAGGCGTGTGTCACCATGCTTGGCTTTTTCCAATGTGGCCTTGAACTCACAGAGATCCAGAGGGATTTCTATCTCTGGAATGCTAGGACTAAAGGTGTGTGCTATCACTGCCTAACTAGTGGCTTTTCTGTTCTCTGACCCCAGGTAAGTTTATTAAGGTACACAATATTTTGGGGAACACAATATCACCACACCATGATCAAGGAGGCTTCATCCCAGAGATGAAAGGATTCTTTAACACTCATAAACTGTTAAAAGAAATTCACCAAATAAACAGATTCAAAGACAAAAACACATGATTGTCTCATTAAATACAGAAACAGATAAAATTCAACATCCTTTCATGATAAAAGTCCTGAAGAGACTAGATTTGCAATGGACATACCTCAGTATAACAAAGACAGTACAGTTTACAACAAGCCCCTAGCCAATGTCAATGCAAATGGAGAGAAACTCAAAGCATTTCAAAGAAAACAAAGAATAATAGGATGAGGTATGCTCTCTCGTTACCTATTCAATACAGTACTTGAAGTCTTAGCTAGAGAAATAAGACAACTCAGGGATATTTAAGGGATACAAGGAGGAAAGGAAAAAGTCAAAGTATCTTTCTTGGCAGATGTTTGATTTTATACATAAAAGGTCCTAAAACTCCACCAGGAAACTTCTACAGCTGATAAACACTTTCGGCAAAGTAGTAGGATACAAAATTAACACATCAAAGTCAGTAGCATTCTTATATATAAATGAAAACAAACTGAGAATGGACTCATGGATATAATATCTTCTACAATAGCCTCAAATATGTATGTGTATATGTATGTATGTATGTATGTTTATATGTATATATACTAGGTAAACTCTAACCGAGTAAGTGAAAGACTTGTTTAATAAGAAAATTAAGACATTGAACAAAAAAAAATGAAGAATACATCAGGAAATAGAATATTTCCCATGATCAAGGCTTGGTATAATTAATAGAGTGAAAATGGTCATCCTACCAAAACAATATTCAGATTTAATCTAATCCCCATCAAAATTACTACATAATTCTTCACAGAAATTGAAAGTACAATTTTAAACATCATATGGAAACACAAAGAACTTTGGAGAGGTAAGACAATCCTGAATAATAAAAGAAGTACTGGACAAATCATCATGTTCAATCTCAAATTGTACTATAGAGCTACTGTAATAAAAACAGCATGGCATTGGCATAAAAAACAGACACATTAACCAATGGAATCAAAGTGATGACCCCGACATAAATCCATACATCTTTGGACACCTGATTTTTGGCAAAGAAGACGGAAATACCCAGTGGAGAAAAAATAGCATATTCAACAAATGGTGCTGGCCAAACTGGGTGACTCGAAGTAGAAGAATACTATCTATACTGACTACCCTGCACAAAACTCAACTCCAAATGGATTAAGGATCTTAACATATAGCCAGATACACTGAATCTGATAGAAGAGAAGTAGGGAATAGTATTGACCTCATTGTCACAGGAAAAGACTTTCTGAACAGAACACTGATACCCTAGGAATTAAGACAAATAATGAAAGGGACCTCATGAAACTGAAAATGTTATGTATGACAAAGGATAGCATCAGTCAGACAAAGGTGCAAGCTCCGGAATGGAAAAGATATTTACCAACTACACATCTAATAGAGGGTTATTATCTAAAAATATATAAAAAGCTAGAATAACTTGTTATGATGAAAACAAATAACCCTAATTTTAAAAATGAGGTACAGATCAAAAGAGAGCTCTCAAAAATGGAAGACAAATTACTTAGAACCACTTAAATGTTCAACATCCTTAGTCATCAAGAAAATGAAAATCAAAACTATTTTGAGATTTCATCTTACTCCAGTCAAAATGACCAAATGAATCATGCAAATGACAGTTCATCCTGGCAAGGATGTGGGAAAAGGGAGACACTTAGCATTTCTGTTAAGAGTATTTCATCTTGTACAGCCAATATGAAAATAGTGTAGCAATACCTCAAGATGTAATAGATTTACCTTAAGATCCAGCTTGCCAATCTTAGGCATATAAACAAAGGACTCTACCCCCTCCTACAGAGATACTTGCTAATCCATGTTCATTGCTGCTCTATTCATGATAACTGGAAATTGAGAACAGACTAGATAGCTGTTAGTGGATGAACAGATAATGAAAATGGGGTGCTTTTGCCAATGAATTATGATTCAGCTGTTAAAATAAGACTATGATAGTCATGGGTAAAGTATTGGAGCTAATAGTAAAACCATCCCGAGTGAAGAAGACTAGACCCCAAAGGATAAATATTCTGTTTTTTATTTATGTGTAGATACTTGTTTTAAGCTTTTAAAGGGTGTGCTACAATCTATATAACTACAGCGGCAAGGTATAGTGTAAAGGACTGGGGTCAGGGAGTGTCTGAATCACTGCAAGAAAAAGAACACAAGTCTTATTTAACAGAAACAAACATAAGAATAGAAACTAATATCACAATGGATACTCTAAAAATAGTGGAGCCTCGAGAAAAGCATTCCAAATTGTTCAAAGACTACAATAGACAACCCAGACTAATATATCCCGTAAAACAGAAGGTACCACTGAAAACATAATGAACTCAAAAATCAAAGCAATGACTGCAATTAACACACACAAATTCCAATAATAATTTTACATATCAATAGCCACAATTCTCCAGTCAAGTACCACAGGCTGACTGAGTGGATCAAGAAATTGTTGTGCCCAGATCGTGACCCCCAGAGATGAGCATGACGGAATGCAAAAGCAAGGTTTAATTCTGGATATACAAGCCTAGGCAGGGACTTTGTCCAATACATCCAACGCAGTGGAGGCTGGAGGAAGTGCCCACCTATCTGCAAGCTCAGCTTTTAAAGGGAAAAATCACAAGGCTACATCATTTAGGGGTGCTAGTAGGGGTACAATTCTGATTGGCTCGCTTCTAGGGACTTCTAGAAATTACTTCTAAGGGAGTGGTTGCCCGCCACCATTTCTCATTGGCTGCCCTCAGGTGGGGGCATTTCTGTGGTCAGTTACCCTGAAAACCAGGGAGAGGACATTCCATAGTCAGGCAGGCATTACCTCCTGACTATCTTGTGACTCTGTGCTTTTACACTTCCTGGTTTCTGGAATCTGAACTGACTGGTTTCAGTAACTAATGGCCTATTCCCATAAGGAGAAATCTTAGGCCTTAATTTTAGGGTGAAAGCATTTTGGTCTTATTTCTAAGATGGCTCATTTTGGTCTCACAGAAATAAAATTCATCTGTATGTTGTCTACAAGGAAGATGTCTTTGCTTTAAAGATAGATACTGCCATAGAATGAAAAGATGTACTAAAAAGTACTGTAGCCAAATGGATCCAGGAATCAAGGTGGCATCACAATCCTAATATGTGACCAAATAGACTTAAAATTTAAACTAATCAGATGAGATCAAAGGAGCACTTCATTCTAACCAAGGTAACGTTACTTCCCTATACAAATGTGCAACAAACTCTGGTTCTGCTCCCAATTTCATATATATATATATATATATATATATATATATATATATATATATACACATATATACTGCTGGATTTAATGACACAGATTAACATCAACCCATTAATAGTAGATGATTGCAATGTTCCACTTTTCCCACTAGACAGGCCATCTTGAAAAAAATTAAACAGACAATCTTCAAAAACAATCGACATAATACATCAAATACACTTAATAAATGTCTACAGATTATTACATTCAAATATCAAAGAATACAGGTAAACTCGCATAAGAAAAAGAAAACCATAGCCCATCTTGCTGATGAACATAGATTCAAAATGCTCAATAAAATGTTTGCAAACAGAACACAGACATGCGTGTAAAAGATTTCCCACCCTACTAAGTTGGCTTTATCACAGAAATGCAGACATTGTCCAACAAATAAAAGTCAATAAATATAATAAACCACATAAATGGACTTAAAAACAAAAAAACCCACAGAATTATCTCAACAGATCCAGAAAAGAGCCTTTGAAAAAAATCAACACGTTCTCAGATAAAAGTCCTAGAGTATGTAGAGTGTAGGGATAGAAAGATCATACCTCAACATGATAACAGCTAAGTATGAGAAATCCATAGCCAATATTGTCCTAAATGAAGTAAAACTTGAAGCAATCTCATTGAAGTCAGGGATGAAGTGAGGCTGTCATCTATTCCCACACCCTTTTCAATATTTTGCTGGATGTACTAGCTGGACCAATAGGCAAGAGAAAGAAATTAAAGGGATACAAATAGGGAAAGGAATCTGAATGTCTGTTTGCAGCTGACATGCTATTATGTGTCTTACTTGGGGATTCTATTGCTGTGATTAAACATCAAGAGTGAAAGCAACTTGGGAGAAGGAAGAAAGGGTTTACTTGCTGCAAGCCGCAGGAATACGTAGTGGGAATTCAGCTACTATGACAAAAACTACTACCTGGAGGGTCAGGGACTTTTGCAGAGGTCAAGCCAAAGCTTAAGGAGTCTTGGAGATAGTTAGCTTCTGTATGTGCATTAGCCGGTTCCTGCAATGACTTTCTTTTGTGTGCTATGTGTACTTCCAAGAACTTCTATAGTGTATTTTATCTGAAATACCTCTCAAACATCCAAGGTCAAATGACAGACAGGATAAGCTTTTCAGACCAACCTCTGATTTTCTGAATTAAGGTAAATATCCATACAGGAGACACCTCCTAGATCAGGCACATAACTTTGTTTCTTGTGCAAATGAAGCTCAGACCCACCTTTCTCTTAAAGTCCAAGTGGCATTCCAGAGCAATTGATTCAGAACAAAAGGGTTTTTTTTTTTTTTTTTTTTTTTTTTTTTTGCATACCAGGTTCAGTGTAGCTCCAGGCAGAGCTCCCCCACACTGCCAGAAAACAGTGACATAAGAAAATAGAGGCAGTTTTATTTTAGGGACTCATAGACTCTCTTACCTAACTGCCTGTAAGATTGTAGTTTGAGCACATTTGTGATAAACCTGTAACGCTTCACCTAACCACTTATAAGAATATATTTTGAGCATATAAATTCCCTTTCTGACTTATTCCAGGCCTTATCTGACCCCACCTCCTCTATTCACTCCCCTTTTGGGTTGCAAATGAAGCTGGCTCTCACTGTTCTTGTGGGGACCTTGGAAGCTTTGCATTATATTGTAAGAGGCTGGTTGCTGGTAGGGCTGGGACTGGTTCTGGGAGAGGGAGGGGAAGGAACCAAGATGGAGAAGAATGAGGATGAAGACGGAAAAGATCTTAGAGTTATCAGAGGACAGGAGGAGAAGGGACAGAGAGGAGCTAAGTATAAGAATAGAACTGAAGCTGTGTAGATAGAATTTATCTCAGAGGAACTAAATTGGAGGACGAAAACTAGAAGAACAAGATAGAAGATGAAGAGCCAGATGGGGAAGAACTAGATGAGTAAGAACAAGGGGAGAAAGACCTGAATGGGGCAGAACTAAGATGAAGGAATTAAGATAGCACTTAGAGGGGAAGGAGCTAACTAAGAGAGCAGAATAGAAGCAGTGTAGAGAGAGAACTGACTCAGAAAAATAAAGTGAATGAACTATAGAGTTTCTTGTACATAGATTCATTGCCATCCTTAAGATTAGATTTCTCATCTGGTTGACAGATTCTTTCATGGACCCTGGGAAAGGGCTATTGAGGGGCTGGACCCCAATAGTCCTGCTTCCACTTCCAAGTTATATGCCATCACTGAGGCAAGTCAGGGCAGCACCTCAATTACAGTTAGAACCTAGAGACAGGAACTGATGCAGAGGTCACAGAAGAGTGCTGCTTATCGGTACTCTTTATGGCTTGCTCGGCTTGCTTTCTTACAGAATCCAGGACAACCAACCCAGTGGTGGCATCACCCACAATGGGTTGGGCCCTCCTACATCAATCACTAATTAATCAAATGCCCTACATGCTTCCCTTATCTTATGGAGGCATTTTCTAAATTGCATTTTTTTCCTCCTCTAAAATGACTCTAGCTTTTCAAGTTGACTTACAATAAGCCAGCATTAAAAATATTAGACATCCCAAAAGAACTACCAGAAATCTTTTAGAAATGATAAACTCAGAAATATTTCAGGATACAGAATAAACTTGCACTAGTCAATAGCTTTTCTACACAACCACAACTAACATACAGAAAAAGAGATCATGAACACATCTCATTCTTAATGGCATCAAAGAAAATAAAATATTTAAGAATAACACTAACCAATTAAGTGAAGGACCTCTTTAAAGAAAACTTTAAACTTCCAAAGACACAGAAAACAGCATTAGAATATGGAAGGGCATCCCATAATCATGGATTGGTAGAATTAACATTGTGAAAAATGACCATTTTTACAAAAAGTTATTTACAGATTCTGCAATCCCAATAAAAATTCTGATCACAGTCTTCACAAAAATAGAAAAGAAATTATCCTAAAATTCATATAGAATTAAAATAATTTCCAGTTAGCCAAAACAATGCTCAATGCTATAGGGATTAGTTTTGCAGGCTTAAGCTTTAAAAGCTACAGTAATAATAACAATATGGTACAGGAACACAAATAGATATGTAGACCAATGGAACAAAAATTGAAAACCTAAACATGAATACATGCAACTTTAACCACTTAGTTGACAAAGACAAAGACATCAAAAATAAAAATAAAAACATGAAGGAGAAAAACTTCAACAGATGGTGCTGGGGAAAATGAATATTCCTATGCAGAAGAATGAAGTTAGATATGCATCTATCACTTTGTAGAAAACTATCTCCAGCTGAGGAATGGTGGTGCATACCTTTAATCCCAGCACTTGGGAGGCAGAGGCAGGAAAATCTCTGTGAGTTCGAGGCCAGTCTGGTCTACAAAGCAAGTTCCAGGAAAGGTGCAAAGCTACACAGAGAAACCTGTCTCAAAAAAAAAAAAAAAAAAAAAAAAAAAAAAAAAAACCAAACCAAAACTATCTCCAACTAGATCAAACCACAAATCTAATACCTGAAACACTGAAAGTGTTGAAAGAAAATGTAGGCCATACCAACATGATGCAGGTGTAAGAAAAGATTTCTTGAGTAGGACTCAATTTCTTTTAGAATTGAAGCCAATGATTGACAAGTGAATTCATAAAGTAAAATGTTTCTGCATACCTAAGGAAATATTCACTTGGGAGATCAAGAAATCCTCAGAACAGGAGAGAATCTCCTGTTGGCCTGCTACACATCTGACAGAGTATAAATATCCTTAATATATAAAGATTTCAAAAACAGAGTTAAAAAGCAAAACAAACAAACAAAAAAATCCAACCCATTCAAAAACTGGGTGTAAGACCTAAACAGGGAATTCTCCAAAGAAGAAAAAATGGCTAAGGAATATGTCAAAAAATGTTCATCATTCTTAACAATAGGGAGATGTAAATAAACATGACGTTGAGATTTCATCTTACTCCAGTCAGAAAAAATATATTCACTTAATTTTTGATGTACTCTTTCCTCATCAATTCCTTCCATGTATATCCCAACTCCTTATCAAATAAATGACTTCTTTTTCTCTAATTGAATACAACCTGATGAATCCATTTAGTATTGCTCGGTTACGCATTTATTCAGGTCTGAACACTTGGGATTAGATAACCTATCAGGAAGCTCATCCCTGGAGAAGACTGACCCTCCCTTTCTCTGCAGCCATTGGCTATATGTAGTTCTTCATCAAGGGATGGAATCTGAGAGATTTCCCCATTCACTTTGGCAAGCAGTCTGTGCTTGAACATCACCTGCCCTTAGTTTTTACTTCGGCACAAGTTTCTAGTTCATTTTGATAAACTTTTGGCAATTAAAAAACCATTCATTAACATTGTACAATTTTTAATGTAACATTTTCCAACTTCTATAATGGTAGAATTAAAGTCAGCTATCATGATATTCATTTTTTTCCAATGTTTTTTTCTTCCTGCCAAAATGGATTCTTTTCTGTGGACCTATCTAGTTGATTTTTTCATCTCTGTTATGCTACTGGGCTTTAAATGATGAAGTTTTAGTTTGGGGTTTTATTTTAGTGGTGGTTTAATTACAGTTTTCAGTTTAAAAGTTTCCATTTGGTTTACAAGGAATACTTTGATTCTTTATACAGTTTGTTATTTTTCTGAGAATTTCCATTTCATTCTTTTCCATAATATTAGTCATTGGTTGGAAGATTTTACAAAATGCTGGTTTAAACTCCTCTCAAATAAATTAAACATTCTTGCTATTTTAAATTTTGATAATGATTTCTTTTACAGTTTGAGTTATTTTTTTCTGATTCTTTTTATGTCATCAAATTTTGGAGGCTTGCAATCCAGCTTTCAAATATGAGATTCTGAGTGTTTTAAAATTTCCATGGAGCATGTTGTAAGGTTTATTATTTTGGCATAAAATCATTCAGTTGGCTGAAACATAGAGCTCTGAAGTGTATAACATCATTGTGAATGCTGTCTTTAAATATTTATTGTACTACTCTGTGCTGATGTATATGACTCGCCTTATCTGTGTTTTCAGCAGTGATTTATATCGTGGCTCACTTTTCAATGTCTCTGAGACACCATTTACATAAGATTCACACATGCACATCTTAGGACCAAGTTCTGGAGTTCATGCACAATTTTATGTGTTTGCTGCACGTTTCCCTCTGTCCATGATCATCTGTGTGTGTAGACCCATTTCATAACATTTTCCCCATTCTTTGGGGGGAAAATGAGTTTTCATTTAACTGGAACTCTAATTAATTGGCTACGAGTGTGTGAGGATGACTTAAAGGGATGAGGAAAGAGAAAGAGATTCAACATCTAGAGCTTTCCATCCTCTTAGTACCATGGTCTCTGAGAGAAACAATTTCTCGCCTCTCACATTTTATGGACTTCAGCTGCCTGTGTAAACCGCAGCTGCTCCTGTTACATTTCTCAGTCTGGGTGGTAAGGTAAACAATAATGGTTTTGCCCATACTATCTTTTTTTTTCTCCCCTTTCTCTACCTAACTTACTCATGACCTCATTTTGCCGAAACCTACATATACTCTCAGGTTCCAGAATCACTGTGTCCAGCCAAATGTATTAACAGGGAAATTGTGACAAACTCATGTCTACTGTGTTGATAATTCCTCAGAGATCTCCAGTAGCTGTCATATTCATCCTGTGCTGGTGTGGTAGCTGCATTCAGTGGCACACAGACGCCAACGTGTTCAACTCTACCTTACATGGAACCAGATCTATTCACGTTGTTTATTACTCAGAAATACACACACTTTTTACAATCACCCTAATATGTGATGTGCGCAATATTAATTCATTTATTTCAATATCTTATTTTTCCCTGTCCTTGGATGGAAGACTAGTCACAGTTGAAACTTCCAAGAATCTAGACTTTCAATTCTGAAAAAATGCCTGTGAAGCTTGAAACTTTATTTCTTCAGGAACAAACTGTAAAACAAGCCAAAATGTTCTAATACATTACTTCAAACACAAATGATTTTATTTAAAATGAGTGTGAATCATATTTTAAAGTTCAGTAACTTCTCTATGGTATGTTAAACTTCCATCATTTTATTTTTTCTTCATAAAAACCACATTCTGTTTCATAAAAAAAGAAAACTTGTTATATGTGCTGAAGCCAAACGCATTTGGTTTATTGATGCAAAACTGTGTCATTACTATTCTTAACTCCACATTTACTGAGAAATAGTTATATAGTAAGTAGTTCAGCCATGTGGTTAGCATTTGCCTTGTGATCACATGCTACAAATCAGAATTCTCTGTCTGGTTCCTTTATTTCTTCTATCCCCCCTCTTCCCTCTTTTCTCTTTCTCACCCTCTCTCTCTCATTTGAGATGATCATTAAACATTTACTAGATCAATACTGTTTACACTTCATACGTAAGAAAGAGTAGAAAAAATTTATATTGTGCAAAGATCACCAAAATAAATATTAGGACACAGGTACATCATACACACACACACACACACACACACACACACACACACACACACACATTTTAATTTTGGAACTGAAATTTTCTTTCATAAAATTTGGGAGCAATTTTGAAACAATGCCTTTATTTTCAGAAATTCTATCAGATTTCTATTGAAAATTAATTGCTAGTTTACAAATTGGTTATGGCTTTCAATATAACACCTTGAATTCCTTTCCCAAGCCTCTTGCAGTCACTTTCTTTCCAAAGTTGTTTATTTAATCTGAAGACACAACTTATTTGCTATTTATGTTCCAGGATAAAACCAGATGAAATATGAAAAAGTATCACAACAGCTGTAGTAAATTTGTTTCCACATAAGGTTCTGCTCTAAAAGCTTGGGAACACAGTTTATGGGAATTACCTTGAGGGCGTTGCAATAATTTCTCAGTATTGTTATCGGGCATATCTTCACTTGAATGTGGAGAGAATTTGGAGGAAGGCAAAGTAAGGTCTGGGCATTCACTTTTCATGAGATGTTGGCCATGTTCTCCACTTCTTGTTCATCTATTTAGATTATAGGCATCAAAATAAGGGTTTCACCAACTCTGTATCAGAGGGATAAACCAAGGTAAATTTGTTTGAAATTTGAAAAAGAATTTCAGTATATTAAGTAGGCATATTGGCCATGCTTTGTCATGAAACATAAGCCAGGCTATAGAGGTAGGCAGATCTACATGGTGTCATATAATCTAAAGACTTCTGATAAATCAAGTTAATGCATAGTGACATAAGTTATATGACAGACTGAGTTTTTCTTATATCTCTACACCAAAATATATTTAATATTGAATCCCTCTTGTTTTTAAAGTTATTAAATGAGATAACTGTTACTGGCTTCAGAGTGTTGAGAGGCTTACATTGGGAGGGGTGGGGGACACTGCAAAAGGCCTTTTGTCTAAGACTCTTACTGTGACCCAGCCAATCTGCAACTGTATCCAATACTTAGACTGAAGAATTCTTGAAAATAACAAACCACTCATGTAAGAATATTGCTTTTGCATTATATTACATTATATTATGGGTTAAACTTGTTTAAGCAGAGTACGGTTGTGTCTACCAATAATATTCGGAAGAAGTCCCAATAATGCTGACTTCTGTCTCTTTCTCTCTCCCTGCCACCTCTAAAAGCACTTGGTGCAGTTAGTAGGTAGCAATAAAAAAAAAAGGTTCAATAGAAACAAAACGGTCTTCTTGGCACTGTACCGGTGACAGCCATGAGTGACTGTGACAGCGGGATACACTCAGCATGAGCACATTTCTGCTCCTAAAAATAAAATATAAAACAGAGATTAAGCCTGCCATGCATGTATTCCTTCTACTCCTTATGAAAGGGGAAGCAAAGGAATCTGCCTTCTTCATGATGAAGTGAAACATTCGCATTTCCTAGATGCAAAGAAAGCCTAGACAGCTGGTGGTTCCACTTTGGGTTGAAGGCTGTCTGCATAAGAAACTAATTCCTCCTTTTTGGATTACAGGTTCACTCAGGAATTTTTTTTATATTTTATAGAATTTTTGTGGAAACACAAGAAATAGCTGGCATATGTGTAAAAACCACTTGCCCCTGTTCTATAGCAGTTCTTGGATCTGCCTCTGAGGGAGGCTGAGAATGAAGTTGACAACAGAAGTTTTCATGTAGGGTCACTTCGTTCTTGCCCCCATCACCTCAGTGAAGAACTGACAATAAGTCAAGGAAACAATTCAAGAAACTGTTTTGCTCCGAGGACCATAGTGGGTATGAGACTCGAAGATGAGCCATTCTCTTGGCTTTGTTTCCTGCCTCAGTTGAGACAGTTTCACCTTTCGGGTCCTTCACTTGAAAGATGAATCCTAAGATGACAGACACTATGACTTATACCAGAATGAAACCACTTTAACCAAGAAATTAGAATGTAATGTTGAGTGTTGCTGCTAACCTGGGAGTGGATCCTTTCTACTGGGGTTGGTGGTGGATGGACCCAAGAAGCTCAAACTGTCTCTTAACATCTGACTCCTTGTTTCTTACCTCTACTTGTCTTCACTATTTCTTACTCTTCATGGTTGACTTCACTACTTATTGAGTATTGTATCAACTCCTCTCATACAAACCCTCTCAGTTTAACATTCCTCTTACAAAAATAAGATTGTCTTGGCATAAACCTTCTAGAAATGCATTAGTGTACATGAATGTCTCATGTGAGATGATTTACAAAGAATAAAATTCCACCCAAGGTTCTGGAGACTGTGGGGATCAAGGTGTAGCTGTAATATATGGAGAGGGTCTTCTTGCTAATGAGACCTCTATGGAGAGTTCTGGGTTGGTACAGGGCCACCCATGGTGAGCCATCAATAAACATGATGCTGAAGTATTTCTGTGTTCAGACTTGGAGTCCTTTGGTAACATACTCAGTACAGCTGAATCACGTGGTAACCACACAACTCTAGGTTTAGTTTAGTTTAGGATAGTTTTTAAAATGTGTTTTAAAAATTACATTTATTTATTTATGTGAGTGCATTAGTCAGTGTTCTGTTGCTGTGAAGAGACAGCATGATCATGGCAACTCGTAAAAAGGAAAGCATTTAGTTGGGACTTGCTTACATTTTCAGAGGTTTAGTCCATTGTCATCGTGGTAAGGTGTGGTGGTAATCTAATTGTATTGAAATATTATTTTGATTTGTACTGAAATATTAATTTGATTGTATGTTAATAAATAAAGTTGTCTGGGGGTCAGAGCTATTAGAGCCATAGCAAGAGTGTGGCGGTGGTGGCACACGCCTTTAATCCCATAGATATCTGTGTGTTCAGGGTCAGAGCTATTAGAGCCATAGCAAGAGTGTGGCGGTGGTGGCACACGCCTTTAATCCCATAAGATCTCTGTGTGTTCAGGGATACAGCCAGCATTGGAGACATATGCCTTTAAGACCTAGGGGGCTGTACATTCAGACAGTGACGAGGCAGTCATGTGTTTGGGTTTACAACCAATGAGAAGGCAGAACAACATACTTTAAAAATACGAACGGACAGGAAGTAGGTCTCTTTTCGCGAAGCTGGGACAGCAGGAGGAAGGGTGAGATTTTAGCTCTGAGCTCTGACCTCTCGGCTTTCTCTTTTACATTGTTTCTGTGTTTCTTATTTAATAAGACGGTTGGTTACATCAACATCTGGCGCCCAACGTGACAAGAATCCATTAAAAACTGCTTGGCTTGGCGGCAGGTCCGCTTTCCCTCAAGGGCGGCAGGCGGCCCGCGGCGGCGGCGGCGGCAGCGGCGGCACACGGCGGCCGGCGGCGATCGGCTTCTTAGTCCGAGCTGCTGGCGTCCTAGTCCGGGTAGCAACTTCTAGCCCGGGCCTAGGTCTGTGAGCAGCTTGCCTAAAGCCGGTGCTACAAACAACTCAGACCTGCCCTGCCGAACAGGGTCCTGCCTGTAAAGCCAACGCACGTGGTCAGAGCTTAAGGAAGCCAGACCCAAGCCTTGATTCGGCACAAGAGGGAACACGTGGCTGCATTTAAGCTTTAGCCGGCTACGCTTTCTTGTGCGTTCTCTCTTTCCTCTCTCTCTCTCTCTCTCTCTCTCTCTCTCTCTCTCTCTCTCTCTCTGGATTTACACCTGGGACACTAGGTGGCTGCTTTGAAAATCCCCTCGGATTTCTACTGTTCTACGCAGATTTGGTAAGTCATAATATATCAGATATTTTAAAGGAAACTATCTAAAAGAGAATTTTTTTCCACATTAAAAAACAAATGGGTTTTATGTGTACATTGGAAGAAAATTGGTTTTTGTTCGAAATTTTAGGCAGTCTGGCAATGGAACAACTATATAATATTAGTATTGGTGGAATTATGCACCTCATCACTATAATAATCCACATTTTAATATTTAAAAAGATAGTCAATTTAAGTGCCAGGATAACAGCATTAGAAGAACTTGTTAAACCTGTAAAAATTCAGACAGAAGAAATTAACAGTGAAGTTGTTTCAAGTCGGGATCATAAGGTTGCAGAAAGAAAGCCTGTTTTCACACAGTCACCCTTAATTTATCCTGTAACAGTACAGCAGATGCCTGATCAAATGGCTACACAAAATACTTGGGCTCCAATTGAAATGTTGGATTTAAAAAGGTTTAAGGAGGCAATAGTATCTTATGGCATGCATTCCCCATATGTAAAGCAAATGTTAAACACTTGGTCAACATATAATAGGATAGTACCACAGGACTGGCGGGACCTCGCACAAGGTGTTCTGGAACCCAGCCAGAGACTTCAATTTCTGACTTGGTTTAAGGAGGAGGCTAAAAACATAGAAAAACAATGGAGGGATAAAGGAGTACAAGTTTGCCAGGATCAGCTTATGGGCGAAGGCCAATATGCTTCAGCACAAGCACAATGTTTATATGATGTCCAAACCCTAATTTTATGTCGAACGGCAGCCTTGAATGCATGGGACAAAGTTGAGGAACCAGGAAAAAAATCTGAGTCATTTACAAAGGTGAAGCAAGGCCCAAAAGAGTCTTTTACAGATTTTTTACAAAGACTGGCTTCAGCAGTAAAGAGAACGGTCTCGGATTCAGAAGCTGGTAAGGCAATAATTGAATCTTTGGCCTTTGAGAATGCGAATGCAGCATGCAAAAGAATAATCAGGCCATTAAGGGCAAGATCTGCACCTATGGAAGATTGGATTAGAGAAACAATTAATGTTGAAGCTGATGAGCATGATGATACATGGGTAGGAGAAGTAATTTCAAAAGGTTTGAGGAGTGTTAGATGTTTTGGATGTGGAAAGCAAGGACATTTGAAAAGGGACTGTAGACAGGTCATTTCCAGAAACAATGTTTCTTCAAGGAACAATGGCAACAGAATGCCCCTTCCTTCTGGAGTATGCAGAAGGTGTGGTAAGGGAAAACACTGGACCAACGAATGTAGATCAACAAAGGACAGACAGGGTAATCCTTTGCCTCAGTCTTCGGGAAACTCCCAGAGGGGCCTCAGGCAGGCCCCCAGTGCAAATCCAGTTCAAACCTTTCCGGCAGCCATAGAGGAAATGCCTGCTCTGGAGAGCGATTAAATAACCAAATGCCTATTGGAATAAATCATGCTGGTCAGAATGATGAAACAGAGAGAATAGAAAATTCAGGAGAAAACATAAAGAAAATTTTTTGGCAAACTTCTATTAATGAACAAAGACCAAAATTAACGATAAAAATAAATGGTGTTTTGTTGTCTGGTCTGGTAGACACAGGTGCGGACGTTACCATAATTGCACCAGAATTTTGGCATCCAACTTGGCCTCTTCAGGAGGTAAACGTTCAACTGTTAGGAATTGGAACATTATCTCAGGTGAAACAGAGTGCAAGATGGCTCGAATGTATAGGTCCAGAAGGACAGAGAGGAAAATTAAAACCATATGTGGCTAACATAACTATGAACCTGTGGGGTCGAGACTTGTTGCAACAATGGAATACTCAGATTAACATCCCTCCAATCTCAGAAACAAATCATAAACTAGCACATGTTACTGAGAGAAATATTAGAAGATATTGTTCTAATGAGTGGTCACCAGCCATCCATATTATACAAGAACAGGGCACAATAACTGATGATCTTCCAAAGACACCAACAGCTCTACCTTTAAAATGGTTAACAGACAAGCCTGTATGGGTCCAGCAATGGCCTTTAACAACAGAGAAACTCCAGGCTTTAGAAGAGCTGGTAGAAGAACAGTTAAATGCTCAGCATATTGAAGAATCAACCAGCCCTTGGAATTCTCCTGTATTTGTTATTAAAAAGAAATCTGGTAAATGGAGAATGGTAACAGACCTTAGAGCAATTAACAAAGTAATTCAGCCAATGGGTTCTCTACAATCTGGGATGCCTTTGCCTACTCTGTTACCAAAAGGATGGCCTCTCATAGTTATTGATTTAAAAGACTGTTTCTTTTCAATACCCTTACAAGAAAAAGACAGAGAAAGATTTGCTTTCACAGTGCCTACTTATAATAATTCTCAACCGGTTAAAAGATTTCAATGGAGGGTCCTCCCACAGGGAATGTTGAATAGCCCAACTCTGTGCCAATATTTTGTACAACAGCCATTGGAAGTGATACGTAAAAAATTTCCTAAATCTATAATTTATCATTATATGGACGATATTTTACTAGCTGACTCAAATGCAGATACTTTAGAAATAATGTTTGAAGAAGTAAAGAAAATTTTGCCTCGCTGGGGATTACAAATTGCTCCTGAAAAGATACAAAGAGGAGATTCTATTAATTATTTAGGATATAAAATAGAGCTACAAAAAATTAGACCCCAAAAGGTGCAAATTCGGAGAGATAGACTACAGACTCTTAATGACTTTCAAAGATTATTTGGAGATATTTCTCATCTACGAACTATTGTTGGGGTAAAAAATGATGAACTGACTAATTTGTTCAAAACCTTAGAAGGTGACAAGGACTTAAATAGTCCAAGAGAATTATCACCTGAAGCTGAGAAAGAATTAGCATTGGTAGAAAAGAAAGTGCATGAAGGACACGTGAATCGTATTGATCCAAAGCTGGATTGCATTTTGGTTATCTTACCTTCTAGGCGTTCTCCTACTGGAATATTAATGCAGAGGGAAGATATTATATTGGAATGGATATTTTTACCAAATAAACCAAATAAAAAATTAAAAACTTATGTGGAAAAAATCTCTGACTTGATTTACAAAGGAAAATTGAGACTTCGTCAATTAGCAGGCATAGACCCAGCAGAAATTGTCGTACCATTAACTAAGGAGGACATTGAAAAATTATGGACAGAAAGTGAACCTTGGCAAAGAGCTTGCAGTAATTTTTTGGGAGAAATTAACAGCAAATATCCCAAAAGCAATAGAATTGATCTTATAAAGAGAGCTGAATGGATCTTGCCTCGAATTGTACGGCAAAAACCCATATCTGGAGTTCGTACATTTTATACAGATGCCAACAAAGAAGGAAAGGCAGGTTACAAATCAGAAAATTTAAGTAAAGTGGTTCAAAGTCCGTATAATTCAGTGCAAAAATCAGAATTGTATGCTATTCTGTTGGTATTAATGGATTTTTCAGAACCTCTCAACATAGTAACTGACTCTCAGTATGCTGAAAGAGTGGTGTTACATATTGAGACTGCAGAATTTATCCCTGATGCTTCAGAATTAACTTCACTATTTATTCAATTACAAGATACAATCAGGAAAAGGAATCATCCTTTATATATAACTCACATTCGATCCCATACTGGTCTGCCAGGCCCTCTAGCACAAGGCAATGAAGAGATTGATAAATTATTGATAGGAAATGTGCTGGAGGCCTCAGAATTTCATAAAAAACATCACGTTAATAGTAAAGGTTTAAAAAAGGATTTTTCCATAACCTGGCAACAAGCCAAAGAAATAATAAAGAAATGTCCTACTTGTTCCTTCTACAATCAGACGCCATTACCAGCAGGATGTAACCCAAAGGGTACTCAGAGAAATGAAATCTGGCAGATGGACGTGTTTCACTTTGCAGAATTTGGAAAATTGAAATATGTACACCACACCATTGATACTTATTCAGGATTTCAATGGGCAACTGCTTTGAGTTCTGAAAAAGCTGATTCTGTAATCACTCATTTGCTAGAAGTTATGGCCATCATGGGTATACCTGCACAAATCAAAACTGACAATGCTCCATCATATGTCTCTGTTAAAATGAAACAGTTTTTTGCTTATTACAATATAAAGCATATTACAGGCATACCACATAATCCTACAGGTCAAGCAGTTATAGAAAGATCAAACAGAACTCTAAAGGATATGCTAAATAAACAGAAATGGGTAACAAAAACCCCCAGAAATAGACTGCATAATGCTCTTCTAACTTTGAATTTTCTGAATGCCAATGAGAAAGGAACAACAGCTGCAGAGAGACATTGGATAATAGAAAAAACTACAGAATTAAATCAGCCTATATACTTTAAGGATGTGCTGACCTCAGAATGGAAACCAGGGTATGTATTACATTGGGGACGTGGTTTTGCTTTTGTTTCTACAGGAGAAGATAAGCTGTGGGTACCATCAAAATTGATAAAGGTTCGATTTGAACAAGAGAGACCTCTTAATTAGAGGAGGTGATAGTTCATCAACCAGCATGAACATCCAATTTAAACTAACTTGTATCAATAAAACATGCCTTTTCATTTCATCAGATAATAACTTGCCAAAAAGGAACATCCCCAAAATTAGTCTTGGGGAAAGGTTTTTGTTTTTGTCTTTTAGGAGAATGAAGGTTAAGGAATCTGAAGAACACTGGACAAATGAGACAACTGAAGAAAAGGGACAAATCATCTATCCCAAGAAACAGAGTGAAACGGTGTATGGGTATATATTATCTAAAAAAATTTTATGTCTTCCTAAATGTTTGTTTCTGCTTTTCTCTAAAGATTTAACACTCTTGGTTTTCTAATAGTCCCAGTTCAATTAAAATTTAAAGCTGACTTTGGAGTTGGAGAATGGCTCTCTCCTTCTTTAAAATCAAGCATGTTGTTAAAAGGAAAATGCAAACTCCCTGTATCATGCCAGAATAAGAGCCATCTTCTGCTATGGTATAGGACAAAAGCAAAATTAATTAAGGGACTATTCTATTACTAATCTCAACTCTTTGATTCTATTCTGATTCTTTAAACTTTTCTCAAAGTATAAATTTTATATCAAAATTTACAAGATTAATATATATATATATATATACATTTTAAACTTTGTTAAGATATGAATGGTCACATAGAGTACTAACTAATTCTAGAAAAAAGGCTAGCTGCATATATATGTTTTTGTGTTCGAGTCTCTTATCAGTTTTCTGCAGGAAATCACGGCCAGGCCTAACATCAACTGAAGTTTCCAGAAAGAAGATGGGGCCCCACAACAACAACAATTCCACGTGGACAATAATAATATCATTAAGCTGACAAACATCATCCATAGATCAGCTTTGAACTACAAGGTGCTCAGAGCAAATTTGAGATGACTAGCTGAGATGATCCAGTCTCAAAGACTACTTGAATAAGGACTTGAGATAAACCCTCAACTTTGGCATTATACACAGACTGGATAATGAAGGATATAGTTACCTCTCCTAGAATTTGACAATTAACCTAAAATTTTTCTTTCAGGATAAAGAAAACTTCGCCCATACCCAGCAGGAAGCAATTTTAAGAATACGACGCCCACATTCCCGAAGAGGTGGTGTGGGGCGGGTGGTTTTTTGGTCTTTTTAATGGGTTTTGGGTCTGGGATAATTTTCAGTATTTAGGGGGGTTGGTTACAAGTTATTGTCAAGGGTTAGGAAAAAGGCTAAGCAAAGGAGATTAGATTTAAGGTTCTTGTTTAAAAAAAAAAAAAAAGAGAAAGAAAGAAAAGAAAAAGACAATTACTAGTTTTAAATACTTTACATTGGATTGAATTGTTTTATATTGTACACAAATTTGAAACTGATATTGTTAGAAAATGCTATATGTATATTTCTAATTGTATTTATTCCATCCATTTAACAATGTAATGCAAATTTCTGATCCTTGAATGTTATTATTATCAACTATTAGGATATAAAGAAATGAAAGCTAGTAGTTAGACATTATCATAGAACTTGTAGTCATATTGGATATGTTTTAAAAATTGAGCAGAGATGTTTTAGACAGGTCATCTTCAAACCCTTCAGAGATCTACAGAATATGGCATTTAAAATGTTTTAATAACTTAGAAAATTTTTCTTTTTTGAGACATGTCGGCTCCTGGCAGTACCAATCTACTTTAGAGAAAATATGGGCATTGAAGAAACTGCATATGGAGTCAACTTTCATGCTGGCAAAAGTTAGCCACTGGACAACAAAGTATCCTTGAATCTACAGGACAAAATGGACAGACAGATCACGAAACAAGGGACTACTGATTCTTGCCAAAACAAGTGTGGTTATGGCTTTATCAAAAGGCATCTTCTGAGGCCAGGACAATATGGCCCCATCCCTGAAGTGGCCTTCGCATCCGGAAAAGGTACGGTGCCCTTTTCTTCGAAGGCAGCTTAACAGGCAGAGGGCCAATGGATTCTGTTGTACAATGGAACAGCAGCTGAAAGCTCATGCCTCTCAAAAGTAGACTGGCATTTAATAGAGGGATGTGGAGAAGAAGGGGATGCTGAGATGAAGCCATATATACACAGCCAAGAAGAATGGACAGCTGAATTAAAAAACTGTCAACAATTTCCAGAATTTAAAATCCTGAATCATGACAGGACACTAGTGGAATTCAGGTGTTTCTGGTACCTGGACTGCTCTCACCCAATGTGAGGGTGAACTGTTGACCTTGTGTACATCCTACTTCACAAATGAGTCTGTCAGATACACTAAGCCTATAGGCTGAAGATGATGCCCCAACACTGCGGAGAAACCTCAGGTGACTGCCCAGGCAGCTGGCTGTTTCTGTCAACTCACAAAATTTTTTTGGAAGTTGCTTGCATGCACTTCCTGTTTTTATTTTTGTTAGCTACTATTATTCCCTTCTTGGGTCTCTGAGGGAGTTGAAGATTAGTTAGTTATGGTTGAAGATTAGTTAGTTATAGTTGAAAATTAATTAGGATAGAAAGTGCATTAGATACATCTTGGATTTACCAAAATAGGATAGATAATGGAATTATTTTCTCTGATTTGTCAAATACCTGTTTAGGTATTTATTACTTGTATATATTGTATATAGTTATTGTACTTTTGTATATAGTTTTTCTTTTGTTAGTCATAACCTTTTGCTTTTTTTCTTTTTATTAAAATAGAAAAGGGGAAATGTGGTGGTAATCTAATTGTATTGAAATATTATTTTGATTTGTACTGAAATATTAATTTGATTGTATGTTAATAAATAAAGTTGTCTGGGGGTCAGAGCTATTAGAGCCATAGCAAGAGTGTGGCGGTGGTGGCACACGCCTTTAATCCCATAGATATCTGTGTGTTCAGGGTCAGAGCTATTAGAGCCATAGCAAGAGTGTGGCGGTGGTGGCACACGCCTTTAATCCCATAAGATCTCTGTGTGTTCAGGGATACAGCCAGCATTGGAGACATATGCCTTTAAGACCTAGGGGGCTGTACATTCAGACAGTGACGAGGCAGTCATGTGTTTGGGTTTACAACCAATGAGAAGGCAGAACAACATACTTTAAAAATACGAACGGACAGGAAGTAGGTCTCTTTTCGCGAAGCTGGGACAGCAGGAGGAAGGGTGAGATTTTAGCTCTGAGCTCTGACCTCTCGGCTTTCTCTTTTACATTGTTTCTGTGTTTCTTATTTAATAAGACGGTTGGTTACATCAACAGTAAGGAGCATGATGACATGCAGGTAGACATGGTACTGGAGAGGTAGCTGAGAATTCTACATCCAGATCCGCAGGCAGCAGAAAGAGAGAACGACTGGGTCTGGCTTGGGCTTTTGAAACCTCAAAGCCAGCACCCTACATGTCCTCCAACAAGGCCACACCTACCCCAGCAAGGCTACACCTCCTAATCCTTTCAAATAGCACCATTCCCTAGTGAGCAAGGGTTTAAATCTATGAGCCTGTGGGGGTCATTCTACTCCAGTTCCCACAGTGTATGTGTGTCACCCCATACACGGTTGTCAGAGGGCAACTTGTGGGGCTTAGCTGCCTCCTTCCACAGTGTCAATATAAAGCATCAAAATCATGTCTTTAGGCCCGACACTGGTGCCTTTGCCCACTGAGCCGTCATTTCAGACCTATTTTTACTGTTTTAAGAAACTTCCATATGGATTTTCACAGTGGCTGCACAGTTATCCTCTCAGTCAGCCATGAATAATGGTTCCTTTTCCCTCAGGTCCTCGCTAGCTTTGGGTTATTTTTTGTTTGTTTGTTTGTTTTCTTTTTTTATGTTAGCCATTTTGACTCGATTAAGATGAAAACACAAATTAATATTTTTGAATTTCAAATTGGTTCTAATTTGTATTTAATATGTATTCTCTAATGGCTAAGAACCTTAGATATTTTTTACAATGTTTATTTGCCATTTGTGATTGTTATTTTCAGAATCATATGTTCAGTTTGTTAGTAGTTCATTTACTGATTTGAATAATTGGGAATTTTTATGTTTGCTTTTTCCTTCCTGATCTTTATACAGTTCTAGATACTAGTACTCTCAATTACAGCTAGAAAAAAAATCTTTTTCATTTTGTAGCTTGACTATTTTTTCTCTTAGTTTTAATTGCTGTGCCTTCAGGTAATCCTTTCTCAAATCTTGGGAATTATTTCCTATGCTATTGGAGTCCTATGAATTTACAGTTTTACCAGAATTGTTTTTTGAAGATCCTGTCTTTTTTGAGAGCCTTTTCAAAATTAGGTACTTTTAGCTCTGTGAGTTAATTTATTCATCTTATATTTTTATCCTTTTTGGAAGATTTATTTTTATTATTTTTAACTATGCATATATGTCTATGTCTGTATATAGGCATGGGTATGTGCAAGTGAGTACTGGTACCCTCAGAGACTGGAGTCATCAGATTTCCTGACACTGGAGTTACGGTTAATTGTGAGCTTCCCAATCTGGGTGCTGGGAACCAAAGTCAGGTCCCCTATGACAGGGCAAGCCATTGTAGAGGTTCTTCCATCTTGTATTCTTACTGAGGTCATTTTAGGTTTAACTAGAATTTGATCTCCTTAATGAAGACTCCCGTGTAAAATTAGCCAACTCTTCTAGGAACCTGAGGTCAAAATGCCCCAGCCAACTTATCCTAGCTACTGTTAAACTGCTTGCTTGCTTAATGCTTTCCCAGCAGCGGCCATGTGAGATGATCGGATGTGGTTATGTCCTTCAAAAGCCCCATGCTCTAGACACTCAGTGCTATACTTAGGTCCTGAATACTTGAGTATAGTTCAAGCTGGCTGAAATAAAGAGTTTCTTTCTTTTTTTTTTTTATTAAGAATTTTTTTATTCATTCTACATACTAAGCACAGATCCCTCCCTTATCTCTCCCCCCACTCTCCCCAACCTTATCCTCATTCCATCCCACATCCCCTGCTCCAAAAAAGTATGGCTTCCCATGGGGAGTCAGCAAAGCCCAGCACACTCAGCTGAGGCAGGTCCAAGACCCTTTCCCTGCATCAAGGCTGTGCAAGGTGTCCCACCTTAGGCAGTGGGCTCCAAAGAGCCAGTTCCTGCACCAGGGATGGATCCTAATCCCACTGTCAGGGGCCCCTCAAACAGACCAAGCTACACAACTGTCTTGCCCAGCCTTCATCCAGTAATTGATGGAAACAGATGCAGAGAGCCATGGCCAAGCACCAGGCAGAGCTCCGGAAATCCAGTCAAAGAGAGGAAAGAAATAAACATTTTTCAATTGGCTATAAACTGTGTCTGAGTAGTGATATCTGGTGGGATCCCATAATAACCCTAGGAGAGCAGTAAGGAATATTAACTGGTGAGCTATTTTTCCAGCTCCCATCTATTTTCTGTGTCTGGTATACATGTTTGTGTTCCTGTTCTAGTATGTCATTAGAATTTAGGCACATACATATACTACTTTCAGTCATACAACCATCTACATGTTATTACTTCTACCAATCTACACACATGGAAGGTCATTCTAGCAGCTAATGTCTTCTTCATTTCACTTCTTAAATGTCTTAACGTTTTCATTATAGAGATATTTCACCTTCTTTGACTTATTACTAAGTATCAGTGTCTGTGGGTTCTTTTTAAATACACCATCATTTTGTTTGTAAGTTTAGGGTGATTTGATATTTTCATTTCCACATACATATCTTTTATTACTTTCTATTGTCCTTTTACTGTGACACTGTAACACATCATATTGAATAAGAATAGAGATAATATGTATATAATTTTCTTATTCTATTCTTTAGAAGAAATGGTGTTTTTTTTTCACCACTTATTAGGCTAGCTATGTTCTTATGTTTGCTTTTGTCATATTGAAATATATGCCTTACATTCCTACTTTGTTTAGAACTTGTGTCAAAAAGAAATGGTCCACTTTCCGAAAAGCCATTTGAGAATTCTTTGAGATTGCCATATGATTCCTGTCCTTAAATATTACATTTATTGGCTCACTTTGCGTTCCTGGTATGAAATCTACATGGCAGTTACATGTAATTTTCTTAATGTTTTCTTTAATTCAGTTTGTAAGGATGTTATTGAGAGTCTTTGCCTCTGTGTTCTTTGTTTTACAGTTAATGATTTTAGCTCGTTTTGGTGTTATGGTAACACTGATTTAGTAGACTGAGTTTGGTAATATGTCTCTCTTTACTACTTTGTGGAACATTTCAAGAAATATTACTGCTTGGTCTTTGAATATTTGATAGAATTTGATAGTGAATCCAGTAAATGGTTTCACTCCTGTGGTTACTTTTAATTTATGTTTCAACTTCATTGTTTGTTATAGATTTGCTTTAGCTGCTTATATAACATTGATTTAACAGTGGTACATCCTGTATATTTGGGGATTTATTTATTTGTTCTATTTTTCAACATTTTGAAATGTACATTTTTAAAGTATCCTGTGCTGACTAATTATATGTCAACTTGACACAGGCTAGAGTCTTTTGAGAGAAGGAAACCCCAGTTGAGAAAATACTTCAATAACAGTGGCCTGTAGGCAAGCCTATAGAATATTTTCTTACTTAGTGATTGATGGGGGAAGAAACGCCCCATGTGGATGGGGTCCTAAGTTCTGTAAGAAAGCAGGCTGAGAAAGCCATAAGAAACAAGCCTGTAAATAGCACTCCTCTCATCCCTTTGTATCTGCTCCAGTCTACAAGTTTCAACCCTGTTTGAGTTCCTGCCCATGACTTCCCTCATTGGTGGACTATGATGTGGATGTGTAAACTGAAATAAACCCTTTATTCCCAAATTGCTTTGGTCATGGTGCTTCATCACAGCAGTAGTAACCATAATTAAGGCATATACTGTAGTGATGCTTTGCTATTTCACTAGATTCTCTTGAAACAACTCCCTTTTTATCTCTAATTTTATAAATTTTTGTTCCTTTCTTTCTTTACCTTACTTTGACTATGGATTATTCAGTCTTTTTATGTTTTCAAAGAATAAAGTATTTGTTTTATTGATTGTATATTATTTCAGTTAGTCTGTACTTCATTATTTCTGTTGTAACATTTATTATTTCTCGTCACCTACTGAATTTATATTTGGCTCATTGTTTTTGTGTTTTGACTTTGTTTTTAGAATCTGGGTATGTGCCATTATGGTATTTACTTTAGCTCTCTCGTTATTAAATACAAGCTCCTATACTCATAAACCTTCCCCTCAGAAATGCCTTGGCTGTATCTAAGAGGTTTTAGAAAGTTATATTGTTGTTTTAATTTGGTTCTGAGAATTTCTTTGCTAACCCCTCCTTTCAGCTGTTGAATTACTTCTTGTTACTAGCCATTTATCCACTCTGGTAACTTTCCTGTCTTCAATTTCTTGATTTCCTTCCTCCATCTTTCTGCTTAAGTCCTCTAGAGCCATTAATCCTCTTCAAATCAGCACTTTAATTTTGTTTTTTCACTGTTAAGGAGCTTTTAGAAGTGTCAAGTAGATTGTTGTCTTCTATTTTTTGGGGGGGTTAGTTTTTCTGTGTGTGTGTGTGTGTGTGTGTGTGTGTGTGTGTGTAGTGTAGTGTACATATGCATTTATTGACATCAAGTGTTTTTCACTATTACTCTCTAAATTTTCTTCTAGAAAAAGGTCTTTCATTGAACCAAGAGCTTACCAATTAGCTAGTCTCCCTGACTAGTGACCTTTCTTCTCTGTGGTTCTTGATTGCAATTTAGGGAGGAAGTTGACCGAAAAGAGGGAAATAAGGAAGGAAAATAAGAATGAGAAGTGATGTATATGTGCTAGATGTATATGCAGTAGATTAGGTGAGGCAAAAGAAAAAGTAGCAGCAAGATGCATGTTAAAAAAGTAACAACTGGGCTGGGCGGTGGTGGTGCACACCTTTAATGCCAGCACTCGGGAGGCAAAGCCAGGCGGATCTCTGTGAGTTCAAGGCCAGCTACATAGCGAGATCCAGGACAGATACCAAAACTACACAGAGAAACCCTGTCTTGAAAAACCACACACACACACACACACACACACACACACACACACACACACACACACACACACAAACCTAACAACTCAACAATAAAGTACATAGGTTAAATATTAAAAAACTGATGAATATTAAAGTTCAGCCCTAAAGTGAAATCAGTGTATTCTGATTTCAATTATTATCTCTTCTTAGATGGAAAGATATTCTTTTTCCTCCCCCTTAGATTTTTGTTTTGTATTGGTCTCCACAGACTGGGCATGGGGCTGCTAGTACCAACCATTCCAGCTACTTTGTATGTCCTTCCTAAAGAGAAGGACTTCCCTGGCTGACTCCCACTTTGTACTTAGATGGGAGACAGTGAGTTTATTGCTGATGTTTTAGAGATCAGGGTTTTCTGAGGCTTGGAGGGACCATGTACCTGCATTAAGCCATTTTTTACCTATGATGCTACTGACCCAAGTGCTCTACCATTGTGTAGCTCATCCAGTTGGGAAGGGTGTGTGAATCTCTCAGTGGCAGGTTTCTGAACCACTCTTCTGCCGTAGTTGTCAAATCCTGATCTGCTTTGGGGTCTTTGTCGTACCCATTGAACCCGGTCAAAGTTCCACCACACATGCCTAATAAAACTTGTTCAGGAAAAGCTGGGGTATGAATGACACTTCTGCTTTCCCAAAGCCTGCTACGTTTTTGGTCTCCTAGTCACACAAACCATACCCAGTTTCTGGTTGGGCTTCTAGAGTACATACTGTTTCTTTATGCTTCTTCCATCCATGAATACATTACTCTGGTTCAAGCATCATAACATGTTCAAGAGTGCTAGCTTGGCTTCTTGGCAGTACAAAAAGAATCCAACCTACACTTATTTTTATTTTCTTTAGCTCTTTTTCTTTTAGGATTAGGACCTATCAATATTTTGTGTTAGCTTTATTGCAATCAGATCTCACAAATGTGGCTTCTAGTTTGCACCTTTATGATAAGATTTCTCCCTTAGAATTTACACTCTTTTATTACTCAATCCTGGTAGAGCTATCTGTTTCCTCTTGGGTAATTTATTTATTGGTTTACCTTGCTGTCATGATTTTCTTTCAAGTTTTATTGATTTCATCATTATCCTTTTCAATTTTGGTTATCTTTACTTTTAATGTCTTAATTGATTAGCTGAATGATTTCTTTTTTATTACATTTGTGCTGCTATCACAAATACTACAGGCCATGAAATTTATAAATAGAACTCTCACAGTTATAGAAGGTAGAAATACAACATCAAGGTAGTGGAACATAGTTTGTCTTCCGATATAGCACATTTTCAAATATCATCAAACAGAAGAGAAAAAAAAATGACAATTTTTTATGTTTTTGCCATTTTAGAAGAAGATTAATCAACTTAGAAGGGAGGAAGTAATTAAGCACTAACTTCTTAATATTGTTGAGATTAAGTTTCAAGACCAATTTTGTAGGGGATGAAGGTATTTAGATCATAGAAGTTATTTACTTTGCCTTTCTGTACATATGAATTCTGTTTTCTATACTCAGATCACAATTGCCATTATACTGTTTGGATAATGATTCCCTTGAGAGACAAAAACAGTCATTCAAAAATTTTTGGTTTTATCTGTTAAAATTCCTGTTTCAATATTTACAGAAGAGATATGTAAAATAACTTTGCAAAGACAGTTTAAGTTAAATTTTTGAATATAATAAACTTCTAGACTCTATTAAAATCTTTATAAACTATTACAATGTTCATCTTTAGAAAGCTCCCATTCACTTGTGTTTCAAGTCATTATTTCTGTTACTTATTCAGTTTAGTTATTCCTCTTCTACTAGTCTAAGCCAGTGAAATAAATGAACATAATTCACAATTTTCTTACTGTGGAAAAGCTTTCCTATTGCTAGTGTCATATTATTCTCTTTACTATTGAAAGGCATGCTCATTTATCACTTACAGAACTATATAGCAATATTTAATTATTTTTCTAAGTTTATTCTATGTAATGTCCACTTTAAAATATTCAGGAATGCCACACACCTTATTAAAGAATGATGTTTTTGCATTGAAGCCCTAGCTAGAGAAAGTTGCCAATTATGAGCAGCTCAGGAAGTCCCATCTCACGTTTATTGAACTGACATTTCCAAATCTCCTATGCGTTCACTATCTTAATGGATGTAGGGCCAGATTCTAGGAACCTGAGAACAAGCCCTGTTGCCTCGGGGCATAGAGAAAATTATTCAAATTATCCAATTAAATGTTGAAGGTAAGAAAATACTGGCCTCTAATAGATCCCTCTATAATAGTTGAGTATCAACTGCAAAATTACCAATGCTCATTTATGAAAAACCTATATGCACTTAGGCTCACTTAAGCTTCACTTACCATGTACCTGCTGCCCCTTGATTGCTCTCATTCCATCTCTGGGTCCAACTCCTTGTATGAAGATATTTGCTACTTTTCTCTTATTCAAAATTATAAGGGACAAATATTTATTTATTTCTGGGGGTTGGGGACGATAAATGCTGAAAGATCAGAGAGACAAAGGAACAAGCCACTAGATGTTCTTACCTCTCCAGCTCCTCAGCTAAAATGGCCGAGTTTCTGTCTCCTCCAAACTTATATGCCTTTCTCTGCCTAGCCATATCACTTTCTGTCTCAACCTCCCTAGTGCTAAGATTAAAGGCAAGTGTGCCTCCCAGGTACTGGGATCAAAGGCGTGAGATACCAAGTGCTGGGGTTAAAGGTGTGTGCCACCACTGCATGGCCTCTATGGCTAACTAGTGGTCTGGTTCTACCCTCTGATCTTCAGGCAAGTTTTATTTGTTAGAGCATACACAAAATATTACCATGTTTCCCCTTTTATTGTCTAAAATAAAAGAAGGTTATAACTAATATAAGAAAACTATATACAATAAGTACAATAAACTATATACAATAAAGGCAATAAATTCATTAACAATGTCTACTCCATTAGCATTTGACAAGTTCAAAGAAAATACTCTATTATTTATCCTATGTTTGTGAGTCCAAAGGATTGTACATAGTTCACCTTCTATCTTAATTTGCATTATCAAAATTGTCTTTTAATGTCTCAACCCCATGGACTTAACACTTCTTAGTGAATTGTTTTTATGAATCTGTAACTAGAAAAACTACAAGTATAACTATCTAGTCTTCAACTCCCTCAGAGACCTGAGAAGGAAATATTACCTAAGTAAACAGGAAGTGCAAGCAAGCGAATTTCAAAACATGTGAGAAATGACAGAAACAGCTGGCTGCTTGGACAGTCATCCAAAGTTCCTCTGCAAAGTTGGGACATCCATCTTTGGCCTACAGGCCTAGCATATCTGACAGACTCATCTGTGAAGCAGGATTTTTCTGAAGGGCATTCCTACCTTGTCTTGGTAAAGTTCAGCAGTCCTTTCTTTTGTGTCCTGCTTGTTCAATTTGGACAGCATATTGTCAGCAGTCAAGGTAATAGTACTTTCTAGCCCAGTGGCTAACTTTTGCCACAAAGAAAGTAAACTCCATATAGAGTTTCTTCAGTGCTCATCATCTTCTCTGAAGTAGATTTGTGCTGCCAGGAATAGGTATGTCTCATTTAAAAAAGAAAAAAAAAAAGAATTTTACGTTATTAAAACATCTTAAATGCTGTATTTTATAGATCTCTGAAATGTTTGAAGATGACATGTCTATCTAGAATATATCCCTGTTTGACCTTGAAAACATACTTAACATGACTACAATTTCTATTTTAATAAGTGACTAACTAGTAAGCTGCATTTCTTTTTATCTTAATTAGTTGGTAATAATAAATATCAAGTACTAAAATTTTGCATTACATTGTTAAATGAGATGTGTAGGTAAAGTACCTTGTATATATATGTATATTATATACAAAAGTTTAATCCAATGTAAAATAGTTAAAACTAGCTGCTTTTTAAAAGTATATTCAATAATCTACCTTTATATCCTGTCATGTCTATATTTTTTCTCAGGGTAGATTCAACAATCTACTCTTTCATCGTATCATATTTGTATCTTTTTTTTTTTTCAGAGTAGATGCAGTAATCTACCCTTTTGTCCTACCATAGCTGTATCTCCTTTTGTCTTTTCCTTTTTTTTTTTCAAACAAGAACCCTGAATCTAATCTTCTTTGTTCATATTTTTTCCTGACCATTACCAAAACAACTAGTAATCAACTACCCTAAACAATGACAAATATGCATAAACCACTGAAAGACCAGTAACTATCCACTCCAACTCCTAGGAATGTGGGCATCATGTTCTTAAATGTTCTTCCTGCTTTCTGGGAGCAATGGCATCTCTAAGGGATCCTGGAAAGAAAAATTTGGGTTAAATGTGAAGTCCTGGAAGAGGTAGCTGTATCATTTGTTGTCTAGTCTCTATGTAATTGGAAAGTGCAGGGCTTGTCTCAAGTCCTGTCTAGAGTAGTCCGTGAGGCTAGATCACATCATTTAGCTACCTCAAAATTATCCTGAGCAGTATGTACTCCAAAGTCAATCTTTAGGTGATATTTTTCAGCTTAGTGGTGCTATCATAGTCCTGATAAAATCATCATTGTGGGGACCTATCTTCCTTTTGGAGACTTCAAAGGTCACTGTTAGGCATAGTCATGATTCACTGCAGCAAACTGAGAGACTCAAACACAAAATCATGTACAGGAGCTAGGTGAAGCCTTTTTTCTAGAATTAGTTAGTACTCTATATGACCAATCATATCATGACAAAAGGTTATATATACATACACACACACACACACACACACACACACACACACACACACACACACACACATCTTATAAATTTTGAGATAAAATTCATTCCTTAAGAAAAGCTTTAAGGAATCAAAATAAAACCAAAGTGTCATGAAATTAGTAGCAATCAAATAGACCCTTAATTTTGGTTTTTCTTCCGTCCCATATCAGGTGGATTTTCTGACACAAGATAGAAATTTTGGATTTTCCTTTAACAAGCATGCTTGTGTTTAGAGAAGGAAAAAACCACACTTCAACTCCAAAGCCAGCTTCAATTTTTCTTTCTTGCTTTCTTCTTCTTCTTCTTCTTCTTCTTCTTCTTCTTCTTCTTCTTCTTCTTCTTCTTCTTCTTCTTCTTCTTCTTCTTCTTCTTCTTTTCAATAACCCCTAAGGAAATAGTAATGGTGCTGTGGAATGTTCTGTATGCTGAGAATGATTTGTTTTGATTGGTTGATAAATAAAAAGCTGATTGACCAGTAGCCAGGTAGGAAGTATAGGTGAGATAAACAGACAAGGAGAATTCTGGGAAAAGGAAGGCTGAGTCAGGAGATGCCAGCCCACCATCCAGGAAGCAGCATGTAATGGCACACAGGTAAAGCCACGGAAAATGTGGCAACATATAGATTAACATAAATGGGCTGAGTTTAAGTGTAAGAGATAGTCAGTAGTAGTAGGCCTGAGCTAATGGCTGAGCAGTTTTAATTAATATAAGTCTCTGTGTGTTTACTTGGGTCTGAGCACCTGCAGACCAGGTGGGACACAGGAAAACTTTCAGTTACAAAACATTAAAAGACTCCCAACCAAAAAAAGCCCAGGACTGGATAGTTTCAGCACAGAATTCTACCATATTTTCAAAGAAGAGCTAATACTAATACTGCTCAAATTGTTACACACAATAGAAACAGAAGGGACATTTAAAAACACTTTTCATGAGGCTACAGTTACCTGACTCCCCAAGCCAGGTTTAATTTTCAATTGAACTGGGACTAGAAAAAGACCCTTTGCATTATGTGTCTGTACAGAATTGCAGAAACCAACATTTAGGAAGATTTATAAAATTTTATCTTGTTGGAGATGTGATATGCTAATTAGCCAATATACTCTTTTTTTTTAATTAAGAAATTTTTTATGCATTTTACATGCCAAACATAGATTCCCCCTCTCTTCCCTCCTCCAACCCTCACAAGGTCCCCCCAACCCAACCTCCACATGCCCCATTCCCTCCTCCAATAAGGTAAGGCCTCCCATGGAGAGTCAGCAGAGCCTGGTACATTCAGTTGAGGCAGGTCCAAGCCCTCCCCCCTGCTGTACAAGGTGTCCCACCATAGGTAGTGGGCTCTAAAAAGTCTGCTCATGCACCACAGATGGATCCTAATCCTACTGCCAGGGGGCCCCTTAAGCAGATCAAGCTATACAACTGTCTCACTTATGCAGAGGGCCTAGTCCAGTCCCATGGAGGCTCTGAAGCTGTTGGTCTAAAGTCCCCATTAGTTTGGTTTGGTTGTCTCTGTAAGTTTCCTCATCTTGATCTTGATGCCCCTTGCTTATAGAATCCCTCTTCCCTCTCTTTGACTGGACTCCTGAGGCTCGGCCTGGTGCTTGGCTGTCGATCTCTGCATCTACCTCCATCAGTTACTAGAAGAAGGCTCTATGATGATAGTTAGGTTATTCACCGATCTGATTACTGGGGTAAGCCAGTTTAGTCACCCTTTCCACTATTGCTAGTAGTCTAAGCTATGATCATCCTTCTGGATTCCTGGGAACTTCTCTAGCACCAGGTTTCTCCCTAACCCCATGATGTCTCCCTCTATCTTGTCATAAAAATCTTTCACTTGTTTGTCTAGAGTTACCCCCAAGGTAGTTTATGTTATTTGTGGCTATTGTAAAGGATGATGTTTCTCTGACTTCTTTCTCAGCCCATTTGTCATTTGTTTATAGAAGAGCTACTGATTTTTTTGAGTTAATCTTGTATCCTGCAACATTACTGAAGGTGTTTACCAGCTGTAGGAGTTCCCTGGAAGGGTTTTTGTGGTCATTTATGTGTACTATCATATCATCTGCAAATAGCGAAAGTTTGCCGTCTTCCTTTCCAATTTGTATCTCCTTGATCTCCTTTTGTTGCCCAATTGCTCTATCCAGAACTTAGATTATTATATTGAATAGGTATGGGGAGATTGAGCAGTCTTGTCCTGTCCCTGATTTTAGTGGAATCGCTGAGTTTCTCTCCATTTAATTTGATGTTGGCTGTCAGCTTGCTGTAAATTGTCTCTACTATGTTTAGGTATGTTCCTTGTATTCCTGATCTCTCCAAGACCTTTATCATGAAGGGGTGTTGGATTTTGTCAAAGGCTTTTTCAACATCTAATGAAATGATCATGTGGTTTTTTTCTTTCAGTTTGTTTATATGGTGTATTACATTGACAGTATGTTGAACCATCTTTGTATCTCTGTGATGAACCTACTTGATCATTGTAGATAAATTTTTTGATTTGTTCTTGAATTTGGTTTGCCTGTATTTTATTAAGTATTTTTTGCATCAGTGTTCATAAGGGAGACTGGTCTGTAATACTCTTTCTTTGTTGCATCTTTGTGTGGTTTAGGAATCAGAGTAACTATAGCCTCATAATAAGAGTCTGGAAATGTTCCTTCTGTTTCCATTGTGTGGAAAATTTGAAGAGTATTGGCATTAGTTCTTCTTTGAAATTCTGTTATAATTCTGTGGTGAAACCTTCTGTTCATGGGCTTTTTTTTTTTGGTCTGGGAGACTTTTAATAACTATTTCTGTTTCATTGGGGGTTGTAATTTTATTTAAACTGCTTATCTTGTCTTGATTTAATTTTAGTATGTGGTATTTATCCAGAAAATTGTCCATTTCTTTTAGATTTTCCAATTTAGTGGAGTACAGGTTATTGAAGTATGACCTGATGATTCTCTGGATTTTCTCATTGTTTGTTATTATATCTCCCTTTTCATTTCTGATTTTGTTAATTTGGGTGTTCTTTCTCTACCTTTTCATTAGTTTGGATAATGATTTGTCTATCTTGCTGATTTTCTCAAAGAATCAACTCCTTTTTTCATTGATTCTTTGTATTATTCTCTTTGTTTCTATTTCATTGATTTTGGTCCCCAATTTGATTATTTCGTGGTATATATTCCTCCTGGGTGAGTTTGCTTCTTTTTGTCCTAGAGCTTTCTGGTATACTGTTAAGTTGCTAGTGTGAGATTTCTCAATCTTCTTTATGTGTACATTTAGTGCTATGATATTTTCTCTTAGCACTGCTTTCATAGTGTCCCATAAGCTTAGCTATGCTGTACATTCATTTTCTTTGAATTCTAGGAAGTCTTTCATTTCTTTCTTTATTTCTTCCTTAGCCTTAGTGATTCGATTGAGCATTGTTCAGTTTCAATGAGATTGTAGGCTTTTTATAATTTTTGTTGTTGTTGAAATCTAACTTTAAGCCATGGTGGTCTGATAAAAAACAAGAAGTTATTCCATTTTTTTTATATCTGTTGAGATTTGCTTTATGACCAAGTATGTGGTCAATTTTAGAGAAGGTTCCATGGGGTGCTGAGAAGAAGGAATATTCTTTTTTGTTAGGATGGAATGTTCTTTAGATAGTGATTAAGTCCATTTGAGTCATAACATTAGTTAAGTCCCTTATTTCTCTGTTAAGTTTCGATTTTGCAGATCTGTCTGGTGGTGAGAGTGGGGTGTTGAGATCTCCCACTACTAGTGTGTGGGGTTTTATGTATGATTTAAACTTTAATAATGTTTCTTTTACATATGTAGGTGCCCTTGTATTTGGGGCATAAATGTTCAGAATTGAGCCTTCATCTTGGTGGATTTTTCCTGTGATGAATATGTAATGCCCTTCACAATCTCTTTTGATTGATTTTAGTTTAAAGTCTATTTTGTTAAATATTAGGATAGCTACACCAGCTTGCTTCTTTGTGGTAGCCCACAAAAGCTTCCTAGTGAGATACAAGTTTGCTTTTTACAGCAGGGCTGCATTAGAGGATGGTTTGATCACATTCATGGTCACCAGGTATTTGGGATGGTCTGCACTTGGTTGTGCTGGGGGAGGTCTTTTGCTCCACCCCTTGGCATTCCTTTAAAAGCCCTCTAGTAGAGACTTAAGGGGACAGTAGATAAGGTTCCAGGCCCTCCTGAGTTATCTTGTGTTTCTAACTGTCTCTCTTGACTATACATCTATCTACATACTTCTCACTTCTCCCTCCTCAAGAGTGCCCTTAGGGGAAAAGATGGAACAGGTCTCCCTCACTTCTTGGGTCCATTTCATTGGAAAGTCTTTTCCCAGCCTTTTAATCTGAGGTAGTATCTGTCTTTGAAGTTGAGGTGTGTTTCTTTTATGCAGCAGAAGGATGGATCCTGTTTTCATATCCATTCTGTTAGCCTGTGTCTTTTTATAGATGAATTGAGTTCATTGATATTAAGGGATATTAATGACCAGTTATTGTTAATTCTTTTTATATTTTGGTGGTAGTGTGTGTGTGTTTCCCTTCTTTGGGATTTGCTGCTGTGAGGTTATCTATTATCTGTGTTTTTGTGGGAACATCTAATTTCCTTAGGTTGGAATTTTCTTTCTAGTGCTTTCTGTCTGTCTGAATTGTGGATAGGTATTGTTCACATCTGGTTTTGTCCTGGAATGTCTTGTTCACTCCATCTATGGTGATTGAATGTTTTGCTGGGTACAGTAGTCTGGGGTGGCATCTATGGTTCTCTTAGTGTCTGTGTTATGTCTGTCCAAGACCTTCTGGCTCTAAAAGTCTCCATTGAGAAATCGGGTGTTACTCTGATGGGTCTGCCTTTATAAGTCACTTGGCCTTTTTCCTTTGCTTCTCTTAATAGTCTTTCTTCATTCTATATGTTTAGTGTTTTTTTTTTTTTACTACATGAGAGGGGACTTCTTTTGGGGGTCTAGTCTATTTGGTGTTCTATAAGCTTCTTGTATCTTCATAGGTATTTTCTTCTCTATGTTGGGAAAGTTTTCTTCGATTTTCTTGAATATATATTCTGTGTCTTTGAGTTGGTATTCTTCTTCCTCTATCCCTATTATCCTTAAGTTTGGCCTTTTCATGGTGTCCCAGATTTCCTGAATATTTTGTGTTATGATTTTTTTGGCTTTAGTGTTTTCTTTGACTGATGAATCTATTTCCTCTATTGTATCCTCTATGCCAGAGATTCTCTCTTCCATCTCTTGCATTCTGTTGGTTATGCTTGCATCTGTAGTTCCTGTTCATTTACTCAGATTTTCTATTTCTAGCATTCTCTGGGTTTGTGTCTTCTTCATTGTTTCTAATTCAATTTTCAGGTGTTGAACTGTTTCCTTCACCCGTTTAATTGTTTTTTCATGGTTTTCTAGGCTTTCTTTAAGTTTATTGATTTATTTCAATTTTTTGTTTGTCTTTTCCTCAATTTCTTTAAGGGAAATTTTCATTTCCTCCTTAAAGGCCTCTATCATCTTCATAAAGTTATTTTTAAGGTCACTGTTTTCTGCTTCTATTTCATTGTGGTGTTTAGGTCTTGCTGCTGTAGAACCACTAGATTCTGGTGGTGCCATATTGACCTTTATTTTGTTGTATGTATTTTTGTACTGGCATCTACCCATCTCTTCCTTTAGTAGGTGCAAGAGGTATCTGTGTCTGAGACAGCTGCTCTCGGTCCAATCTGTGCTTGATGTGTCTATGCCTCAGGGGACCACTCTTGGTCCAATTGGTGCTCTTGGTGTATTTGGTGCTCTTGGTGTAATTGGAGCTGGCGGATTCTGTCTCAGGGAGCTACTAATCAGAGTTGGCAGATTCTGTGTCTCAGGGGATTGCTGAATTTGCAGGGAATTGGCTGGGTTTGGTGTAGGGAGTGGGTCTCGTAGACTGAAGGGTCCGATAGGGTGTATTGGTGGGGAGAGCTGATGGCAGGGATCTTTCTTCCTGGCCTACAACTCGGGCAGTGGAGATGAGGGAAGCACAGGTTGTGCCTCAGAGCCTAGGTCCTAGAGGCAGGACTCCATGGGTGGGAGAAGAGTCACTTACCTCTTGGTCCAATCAGAGCTGGAAGATTCTGTGTCTCAGGAAGCTGTTGAGGTCACAGGGGAGTAGGTGGGTTTGGGGTCAGAAGTGGGTCTTGTAGATTGTAGGGTTGGATGGGAGGTGTTGGTGGGAAAGCTTGCCCACAGGAGTCTTCCTTGCTGGCCTGCAACTGGGCAGCAATGGGTGACAGGAGAAATATTTATATCTTTCATCTCTGAATATCAGTATGCTATGCCCTTTAATCAATTTTTAAAATATTAATATATTTGCTTTATTTTTCATTCACATATTCATTTCTCTACATATTTAACTATTTAAAATTCCTTTACCCTATAGTACTTCATACTGGTATTTAAGGCTATCTCTAATTATATGGATATATACAAAAAGTTATTTATAAGAGAACAATAATGGTTTCCCATACACTATCTTTCACCCATTTATTTTCTCACTGTTTATAAGATATTACATTAGGAATCAAATTTCTTCTATAGGAAATAATTATTCTTGTATTGGTGAGATGGCAGTCACCTGTAATCTAAGCACTTGAGACCTAGAGGCTCAAGTTTAGTATAATTCAAGGATGGCTTCAACTGTATAGGTGTTGAAGTCCAAATCTGGATACATGCGATGCTATGTACACACATGTATATGAATACACACAGACACGAACACACACACATACACTGTAGTCATTAGATTCATGTTACCTGTGTTCCTTCAAGTGGTGCCTGGTTCAGTGCTTGCCTAAGGATAATGAGAGACAGATGAAACTAGTGTATCCATTGCCCTCTGTTCTCATAATAAATTACCACCACACATTTAATCACTTAAATACAATTTTTTTTTCAATACAAATTTATAAGTGTATCTGGCTACAGATCAATCTGACCAATGCTGCTTGGCTCAATTTAAGTGCTGACAGGCTTTAAATTTTTTCTGATCATCTGTGAGGATCCTGTCTTCAAAGCATTTCTTTAAATATCTGTGTCTCAGATCTTTAAGTTTACTTCATGACCTCCTTTTTTTAATGCCGTATACTAGCTCTAACTTTTAAAGTTACTCCCTTTTTTTTTTTTCAAATTTTTAGTGTGTGTGTGTAATATGTTTATGTAGGCTTTTATGCCATGGTGTACATGTAGAGTTTAAGCATTAAAGTATAACTAATGGAGTCAGAAACCAAAACTCATGTTTCATGGGGATGGCTTTTACATGCTAAGCCACCCCATTGACTCTATGACTTATATTTCTTATATTTTTTTCCTCCTCCATCTTCTGTCAATAATAATAATAATAATAATAATAATAATAATAATAGTTTTTGTAACATTGGCTCCATTGAGCATTGTTTTTAGTTCCATCAATCTAAGTCAACCATGAAAGTTCTCACGACTTAAATAGCCTCAGGCAAGTGAGTTAATCTTATATCCTCTCTACCGCAAGAATATAACCTTAATCACATTTCAGAGTCTCTTTTGCCACATTGGATAATGTAGTCACAGATCTGGAGATTAAGATGTGAATATCTTTGATGAAGTGATGCTTTGCCTACTACAGTAACCTAAAGTCAGTTAGCTTCCTGCAGCTAAGCCCATGAAACATCTAATATCTCCCAATAAAATACATGTGAAGCCTTGGAAAACAAAGTGAACTCTATTACCTGGAGCCTATTTTACAGACTCTGAAAATTATGGAGAATTTCTGAACTATGAAATATTAAACCAAGATCATAAAACCACACAATTACAATTAAACTCCATTAATAATTTTCTTAGTACCTCATGGTACCTATTCCAGATAAACCCTCCTCTCTTTAACTCATACATAGCTGCTTGAGAAGTTTCTGACAATTAGCAGACTAAATTAAAAAAATAGTTGGATCTTATTTACAAATGATTGACTGGCATCACCTATTTACTAGAAAATATTTTTTATCACAATTCCAATAAGGAAGTTCCTGACTGCTCCTAGTGAAGGTAAATCTCATTAAACAGAAGTCCAAATAGCAAATCTGCCTTTTTACTTCACCCGATAATATGGGCAGCTGAAGTCATAGCTGTCCAGTACTTTATGAGCCATGATTCCTATGTTGGCTGCAACTCCCGGAAGAGAAGGAAGATCATTCATGAACTGATATTGATATTTGAGGAAGAGATGGCAAAATATCTATGGTCATCTCAATATGGACAGCAAGTGTAACTGTACCAGAGGAATCTCTTCATATCAAAGCTGGAAACACAATTAGTTATGTGAAAATCTGAGACTGAGAACAGACTCTTTTCTCATTAAAGCCGTTTCTCAGTGGCATGCTGATAAAGGTGACCATGGTGTCAGCTTTTAAGATACAATTTCATGCAAGTTCTCATTTATTCCACTTGCCAATAGCAGTAATCAGCCAAGAATCTCTTCCCAAGGCAAATCTGCAACCAGATAACAATGTTTTTATCTTGCATTTATCCATGTTGTAATTGAAGGGCCTGGTGTTTTTAATTGGCATTTCTTCTGAATGTATAACTACTTTATGTGTTTTGCTATATCCTATACTTAATCATGTGTACAACTTATCATAAAGCTATCACATATCACTGTTAAAATATTTCATAAAGTAGAGAAATAATAAGGAATGGCTAACAAAATCGAGGGAAACACTTTGTATGGCGGGATAAATTCCAAAAATGAGCTTCACTACTGATTCTATTGTTTGATGATAAAGTACTCTTATACCAAGCATTCATGATGGGCCCTGAAACTATAGAGTGGATAATAGAATAGTTGTGTATACAATAAATCTTTGCCAACAATGTAAGTCGTGTTTGTACTTCACATCGGGATGTGGAGATTTGGAGACTTTAATGTTTTCCCCATGGGACCTAAGATCACTCTGCTCAGAGTGGAAGCAAAGCATTCTGTGCTCTTTCCACTGTAGCATAATTAGACAAAAAGACAGGGTAGAGTGGACTAGCTGGGTAATTATTCTTGACTATTTTTCTACCACCAATAAAATTAGAGAGAAGTATACTGGAGTCTAGAAGTTTCTTGTGCTCCTTTTGTGTTTTATAGTTAAGAAGTTCTGAAAAAAAATAGAACATTCATACAGAGATGACCAGTTAGGACACAGAGGTCAAAACGGCATTACTTACACCTACATTTCCACAGTATCCTTCAACAAAAAGTGCTGGAATACAGTTTCTCCATGAGAGAATTTCAGAATAATTGGACTAACACATAAAAAGAAACCTACTATTATTTGCATGACAGAAAATGGCCAGTTATATCCAGGCAAGCTGATGAGGAACAACCTTTATTTTTCCACAATTTTGTGGTTTTCAGATATCTTCAAGGGATGTGCCTGCTTGGGGGACAAGACTTGATGACTTCTGGTTATGTTGTTTCAAAGAGAGACTGCAATTCGACTTCTCTGGACTCGGTAGCACCTTCCCAGACAGTTTGTGGGAGCTATCCTTCTGTTTCATGTTCCAACTGGTTATAAAGTCATGGAAACCTCTAATTCTAAATTCACTTGTGAGTGGAGTCTATTTTCTTGACTAATTCGGAACTAACATTAGATTGCAGCTCCTTAAGGACTCTAAGCAAAGGGCATGTTTTCGGTGTCACCTGGTGTTTAAAGCTGAACAGTTTTCCAACCAGCTGTTCATTCAGGTTAGATATGCTCTTTAATTCATATGCCCAAAGGACTGAAGAAGAGATTTCAAAATACTAAAGAATTCTAAATGAACCATGTTTTCTACATCATACCTTTTTAAATCTGAATAATAATGAGCAGAATAATCTTTTGAATATTGAAAGTCTTCCAATATGTAGTTATTCTGTTAAAGCATGCTGTATTTCCTCCTTTTTAACATAGTGACATTTATTTGAGATCCTAGATCTAACGATTGAGAGCTTGGTCCTTAGTTTCTATATGTGAGTTACTTTAATACCCTTGATGAGGAGCAGGAAGGGCAGCAAGAATAAAAGTGAAACAATGAAACTCTTCTACTTATACAATTAAACAGTGTAATAGTAAACAGATTGCTTTACTATTGCACTAGTACCTTCATATTTGACTAGAGCTGTTTCTGAACACTGATGTTTTGTGGTAGTACAGAACTGAATCTACTTAAAATAAAGTTTCATCATGTAATTAAAGTAATTAAAATCCTGTCATTAAACACATGTAATGCCTTTAAATGTTTTCAAATTCAGTATTTCCCCCTGAAATATATTTCCTGTTGGAAATTTAAAATCACATTTCAATGGAAGCTTTTCTTCTAATGATAGATCAAAATTCCAAGATTAACAGAAGACTACACAGACAGGAACCCTCTGATGGCATGGCTCCCAAATTATGTCTGCCTGTGTGTTTTCTAGTGTATGACTTTTCTCTTAGGATTACTATGAATTTATGGAAACATTCAAGTTGGAAAAATTGAGGTCTTTGCTTATGTTAGATCATCAAACATAACAGTTACTAGGGTCAGACTCCAAGTATTATAATTTAATATCACTAACACTGGCTGAAGCCAAAAAGAAGTTGTAAAATTTCACTGACAACATTTTGGGAACAATGCTTTCAATACACTCAATATTGTTTACAACTAGTCATTTGAAGTAGCAAGAAAGACTTTCTTCTGGAAGAAATCCTTGCTATTTATTTCAAACTCTGCTTCAGCTAAAGCAAACTGACATTTATATGACTTAGCAAAGATGAAATTTTAAGAGGTCTGCTGCTGTACCCCAGTGGAGGGCGGGGTGCAACATATGAGAGTAAAAGCTGTGATCTGAATGCTAAAGCAGAAGGAAAAAATGCAGGTGAAAGAGAATATATTTTTGCATATTCCAATTTGGCTGCACAATGGATCACACAGTTTTTATTGGAGTGAATGCAGACGAAGGCCAATTTTACTGAATGTGTTTATAAATAGAGATCATATGGCTAGACTTACTTGCTAGTAAATGCAATGGAAAGACAGAATCATCATGCTAAGCACGATTAAACAAAAAATAAGCTATTTATGAGTGTAAAAGTTTTCTTTACAGCCTAGAATAGAGTAAAATTTCCTTGAATTCTGATGCTAAGAAGAGCATTACCTAGCTTGATTCACTATTATTTTCTCAATATTAATGCTGTTCACATGACTGAACTCAGATTGCCCATCTTCATTTCTATGTTGTACTGAACTGCTATTATATGGGCAGATAAATCCAATTCACTACTCAGTGTTGCTACAAACTTGTTTATAGACACGATACACAATCTACAATGCTGTTCTTTAACAGATGCAATTATTTCTTTTTATCTAATATTGATTGAATTAAATTATTGCCCCTTGCATTACTTCTTTCAGTGATACACTTTCAATTAGTTATATTGATTTAGTAATTTGACTATAGCTTCACACCTAGTCCTAGTCTATAACACATTTCTATTTTAACTTTCTTATTTAGTCTGATGGTTAGAAATCTATTTATGTTTCATTACATATTTTAATATTTTTAAAGTTCATTGGTTTTTATATACTATTATGCAAAGGTAAATAGTCTTCTATCAGATTGACAGTAATGTCAATAAATGATTCATATTTAAATTAATAAATCAGAAATATTTGCTGTTATTGACACTATTAAATTTAGAATGTCAAATTTACTAATTTCTGAAATGTTGGAATTTCGATTTAATTAATGTTACTTAGTTCCTTTTCTTTACAATGTCCACAGGGTTTTTCTCACAAGAAATACTTTGAGATAGTGGAGAAATTTCCATTTTTCATTGGCCTGTAAATATTCAAGTATCTTAACATAAACTTTACAATGTAGTCTAAAAGTTCTATCCTTTCAGATAAATATATTTTCAAGACATCACAGTGTAAACTATTACCAATAAGTGATACTGGATTGCATTATAGATAAAGCTCTTTCTTCATGAAGTCCACATATAATGTCTTATATGATGTAAGGCAGTAAAGATACATATCTGCTTAAGGAAAAGTCATGAGGTGTTGGCTTCTTTTGAAAAAGGAGAGTCATACCCATGCTTGAGTAGAAATCAAAATCACGAGGTTTTAAATAAACTTATAACACTCAATTTTTGCAAAAGAAAACTACAAGAATTTTCAAAACCAGAGTTTTAAAAAGCTTAGATATGAAATGATGAAACAAAACAAAACAACAACAAAAAAGAAATGATGAAGAGAGCAACAAGTTCTTTCACGTACATAGGTGTCCCTAAAAACACTACAGCCAGCAGAGGAATAATCTTTCTGGTGAAGAAAGAAATCTGGTTAGGCATGACTTAGTCGGCTGGTCTGGTTCAAACTTCTAGAGTCTGTGTTGGTGGAAGTTTCCTGTCCCACCAGCAGCTCCTAAATAAACACACTGAGGCTTATATTAATTACAAATGCTTGGCCAATAGCTCAGGCTTATTACTAGCTAACTCTTACATTTAAATTAACCCATATTTCTTATCTGTGCTCTGCCACATGGCTTGGTACCTTTTCTCAGAACAACATGCTCATCTCTCTTCTCTCTGTGTCTGCTGGTGACTTCTGACTCTGCCCTTCTTTCTCTCAGCATTATTCTGTTCAGCTATTGGCCAGGAGCTTCTTTATTAAACCAATCACAGTGACATATATTCACACAGTTAAAGGAATAGTTTATTTTTTTATTTTTTTTAAGCACAGTGAAACATTGGAAAAAAGTGTTCCCATAACAATTATCACAACCAAGCTTAAGGCATGATTACATAGAAACTCTTTTGCAAAGTACTTGTCTGTTACAAAGAATCTGTGACCTCTTCTATAAGAATGGGTTCTATTGAAACAACACTCAGGATAAGGGTTTAGGGAGGAAGGATCTGGAATAAGCCTAATAGTAGACTCTCTTGCAAAGTACAGTGCCTCAGTGAGTATAGACATGAACTATCTCTTTCCTTACTCTGAGTCCTTTGTTTAATTTCCCAGGAATTGTGTAACAGATCAGACAATAGTTAAACTTTTGTATTCTGAGGGAACTTCAAGATAAATCCCATAGTAATTGCAACATTTTGTATTCTAACAATATATAATGATTTCTTCCTGGCATTGTTTCCAGAACTAGTTATTCATTTTGTTTGTTTTTTAACTTTCTTTTTATTTATTCTTTGTCTTTCACATCATGCATCTCTATCCCATTCATTTCCCCCTCTTTTCATATTCACCCTCTGTGGTGGTATTGTGTCCCCTAAAATATTGTGTACCTTAATAAACTTATCTGGGGTCAGAGAACAGAAAAGCCACGAGATACTTAAGATAGGCAGTGATAGCACACACCTTTAATCCTAGCATTCCAGAGGCAGAAATCCATGTGTTTAAGGATACAGCCAAGCATGGTGACTCACACCTTTAATCTCAGAAAGCCAGTCTTTAATCCCAGGGAGTGGTGGTAGAAAGCAGAAAGGTATATAAGGCGTGAGGATCAGAAACTAGCTCAGGTTTGATTTTATTAATAAGAACTTTTAAGATTCATGCTACAAACCTCTGCCACTGCAATTCCCTCAAAATAAAATAAAATTTAAAAGAAAAAATAAAAAAGGAAAACAAAGAGATTTTATAAAAGGTAAAAAGGAAAAATCTTGTCACAGAGGCTGTAGTCTGACAAAGTGAGTCAATCAGTAAACCCTTTTGTCCATTTATCTTTACTTGCTAGTGGTGTTCATTGCAAACCGTCAATGGTCTGGTGTGAAAGCTCTGGTTTCTGCTGCACTGTCTATGCTGGGCCCTAACTGGAAATCCTCTTGGATCTCCTGTTATCCTGTTTTCTAAAGAGCCTGCAGCTTTGGGTGTGCAGGACCAGCCCTTTCATGTGCTCTCACAGATTGCTGGGGCCGATGTTGGGATGGGCCAACTCATAATCCTAGTTCTGAGCCTAGGTAGTTGCAGAATTCGTCAGCCTACCAGCTCTCCCCCATCCTCACCACCAGAGTGAACTCTGGCATTGCCCTGGCTTGTTCACCCACTGCAGCAATGAGCAAGTGGTGGAGCAAGTTCTCTTGCTTTCAGGCCCTTGGCGGCTGCACGCCTTCACCTGGGCCATCAGGACCAGCTAGCTCTACTTTTTGCCCAGGGGAGGTGCAAGGTCCACTCTCTCAGTGCTGCAGCTGGTCAGGAGCAGGGACCGCTCTCCCACTCTATGACCACAGGGCCAGTGCTCCCACCTGCCTCAGGCATATAGGGGTGGGGAGGAGGGCATCTCTTTCCCACCCATGCTGCCATTTGGCAGATGAGAGGCAGGGCGAGATAGCCCGTGCTCAGATTCTTGGCCGGTTCACCCAAACATTTGTCAACAGGGTAAGCTCCACGGTGCTGCCCAGATGAGGTGCAGGACAGTGGTGTTACAGCTGGTAAAGGGGAAGGTCAGCTCCCTCGACAGCTGGAGGTGATAGGGGTCAGGGGAGGGCATCTTTTCCCTCCCTCCCACCACTACACCACAGACAAAGGAGGTGGTACCATCTATGACTTCAGAACTGGCTCACCCGTGCCCCTCTCTTCAGGGTACTGTACTTTTCTCCTGAGTGATACATCTGGTGAGGTGTTAGGTTAGGTCCCCTTTCCCCTTCCTGCTTTAGATAGTGAAGGGTGAGGGGTGATGGGAAAAGGGTGTCTTTCCCTCAACCATGCCACCACATGGAATACAAGTACTCTCTCATCCTCTTGCCCTAAGGGGTATGTAGCTCGCCCATGCTTCTGTGAACAGGGTTACCTCTATTGTACTGCCTAGGTGAGGTGTAGAGCCCTCTCTTCTGAGTGCTTCAGCTGCTGAGGGGGTAGGACCAGTTCTCCCTAGTGTTGCAGCCAGTGAGGAAGGACAACTCTGTACAACCCTATCCTCTTGGCCTTTGGTGGTATCAAGAGCCACGGACATCAACAGACTGTGGATGCATCAGAGCCATGAACTCAGACATGGGTCTCAGCAGCAGCCAGGTCCAAAGATCACCATGGCCCTAAGTGGCAATCAAGGCATCCACCTCAGCTCAGTTCACTCCTCATCTTTTTTATCTCTTCAGATATGCCTCTGTCCATAGGAGATGGAACATTCTCTCTCTCTCTCTCTCTCTCTCTCTCTCTCTCTCTCTCTCTCTCTCTCTCTCTCTCTCTCTCTCTCTCTGTCTGTCTCTCCTTCTCTCCTTCTCCCTTTCCCCTTCTAACACAACATACATTTGCTCGCTATAATAGTGTCCAGATGGGCCTATGGTTTTTCCTCAGAGCCTGGAGCAGAACACCTCAGGCCTGCATGTGGATCTCCTTGTCCTGCTCAGTCTATCTTAGTACTAGGCAGGACTGTACTTCCTCACAAAGAGATCTTTTTGTTTGGTTTTTTTCAAGACAGGGTTTCTCTGTGTAGTTTTGGTGCCTGTCCTGGATCTCACTCTATAAACCAGGCTGGCTTTGAACTCACAGAGATCCGCCTGGCTCTGCCTCCCATGTGCTGGGATTAAAGTCCTGTGCCAATGATGCCTAGCTCTTTTGTGTTTTAGTGTGAATTTTGTGAATGTTTCCTGTAGTTATCTGAAGAATACCACTGCGGTTTTGATAGAAATTGTGCTGAATTAGTAGATCACAGAATAATGCAATAATTTCACATTTTAAATTCTGTGATCTGTGAGCATGGTTTATTTAATCATTTTGTATGTTCTTCAGCTTATTTGGTGCTTTAATGTTTTCACCCTCTTCTTTAGATTTATTCCCAATCATTGTTTTTCTGTATTTGCAGGTATTATAAATGGAATTTCCTCCCAATAGTTTCTGTCATAGAAATTTTAGTATTAGTACATGTAAAACTACTCTCATTTTTATATTCATTTTGTATCCCACTACTTTATTTAAAATGATTATGAGATGCAAGGGTGTAGCTGAAGTTTTCCTGGTCCTGCCTGCAGCTGTTTGGACCCAAGTAAATACACAGAGGCTTATATTAATTAAAACTGCTCGGCCATTAGCTCTGGCTAACTATTGACTAGCTCTTACACTTAAATTAACCCATAATTTTTATTTATGTTTAGCCATGTGGCTTGGTACCTTTTCTCAGTGCTGCCTTTACATTTTGTTTCCTCTGTGTCTGGCTGGCGACTCCTGACTTTTCCCAGATTTCTTCTCTCTGCTTATCCTGCCTATACTATACTTCCTGCCTGGCTACTGGCCAATCAGCATTATATTAATCAATCAGAGCAACACATTCATAGCATACAGAATGATATTCACAGCACAAGGGTTCTCTCTTGAAGTATTTAAGGTCTTTTAAAGAATAGAATCATATTACCTGCAAATAGGCGCATTTTGACTTAATCATTCCTCATTTCAACCTGTTTTATTTACTTCTCTCACCTTATTATTCTACTAAATGTATGTGGAGAGAGTGGACACTCTTGTCTCATTACTGATTTTAAAAGAATGCATTCAGCTTTTCTCTATTCAATAGTGTTGACTAGATTTGTCTTATGTAACCAGTATTATGTTGAGATATATACTGCTAATCTTAAAACCCACTGTTCTTCAAAGTTTTAATAAACAAGGGTTATTAAACTGTGTCAAAGATTTTTTTCTACATCTTTTGAGATGGTCATTTTATTTAGTCCTTGAGTCTATTTATGTACTGTATTATATTTAGTGATTTATATATTTTGAAACATCTATTCACTCTTCAATGAAATAATTTGATTATATTATATAATACCTTGATGTGTTTCTGAATTCATTTTATTGAGAAATTTGGTATCAATGCTCTACAGGAAAACTAGTCCATTGTTTTTTTGTTTTCATTATGTTCAGTGATTTGTGCATCAGGATAGTACTTCCTTGAAAGAATGGGTGTATTAGTATTCTTCTCCTTACTATTAAATGGAACAATTTTAATAAAATTATAGTTAGTTCTTTCTTAAAGAGCTGGCAGAATTTGACAATTCATTTGACAATGAATCACCTGTCTTCTGTACTTTGTTTTATTAATAATAATCTCTTTAATTGTCTGACAAGCTAGATCATTGAAAATACCATGTACTTCCATTAATATTTTTAAAACAAAACAATAAACAACCACTTTTAAATTGACTAATATCTCTTTAAAATAGAACAATAATGAGAAAATATGTAAATATAAAGTATATTTTCATTATCTATAGATACATGATAGGAAGCATCTATTAATCAGAAAATGCAATTTCAATAGATAGTTCCTGTAAATATCTCTCAAAGAAAAGGGAATGCTTTTTTAGGCAACAGAAGAGAAAAGAATAAACATTTACCTTTTGTTGATCATCTCTTGCTTTTTTATTTAAGCGAATCTGTTGCTTATCATTCACTGTACCTTGCCTTTTTTTCTGAAAAACAGAAGCTCTCAAAATATTGTAGAATCAAGGAAAATCCAAAGGGCAATTATGACTCAATCTAAAGGACAAAATGATGCAGAAAAATATTTTAGTATGAAATTCTACTTCTTTAATCCTCATTCATGAAATTTTGACTCACATGCATTGTCTATATTTTATTAATTACTTGATTTAAGATATTTGTTGTCCTATTGATATTCATAGTATTATGAAGACACTAGCTTAGAAAAATATAGATTAAAAATATGAAATAATGAATGATTAAATAATCTGGAGTGGTAGATCACCATCCTCATTTTAAGAAAAGATTTATTTTCTTTTAAATTGTGTGTGTGTGTGTGTGTGTGTGTGTGTGTGTGTGTGTGTGTGTGTATGTGTGTGTACATACAGAGACATATTTGCATTCAGGGGCCAATGGAGTCCAAAAATGCATCAGCTTTCCTGGAACTGCAGTTATAAATGGTGTGAGCCAGCCAGTGTGGATCCTAGGAATGGAGTCTGGATCCTCAGCAGAGTAGCAAGCTCTGTAGGTGCTGAGCTGTTCTTCAGGTCCTAACATTATATAACATAGTATAATTAGAAAAAGAATGCTGATCAGATTATTATTTGCAAAATTGTTTAGATACTAAAAGAAATGAATGTTAAATGTTGTGATGGTTTCGATGGGACAATGAACAGAAGCACCTGTAATTTAGTTGACAGTAACACACAAACATTAGTCTCTTATTGTCAGGTCAAAAATCTCTACTTCCCTCAAAATAGCAATGCTGGTGTTCTAAACAGAAGGACTTTGGCTGAGTAAAGAGGAGGACTGTTATTGGGTAAACAAGACTGAAGTTTTCTGTTTACCAGAAAATCAGCTCTCTTCAGGTAGTTTCCATTCACCAGGAACATCCTTAATTTTCTAGGAACCTCCTGTAACCTTCCTACAAAGGTCCACTACCTCTGACAAGGGCATCTAGTTCCAGGACAGCTGCATCAGCTCAGATCCCTGCTCTACTGACTGTCACATAAAATCTACTGGCTTTTCCACCATTTTGTCCTTCTCACTGTTCCCTAAGAGATGGACTAGGCAGTTAGAGCCCCAATAAATCTTTCTTTCTTCCTATAGAGCAGTCTAGTTCAGTAGTTTGTCTGCACAATCATTTATACTTTTTTTTTTTGACAAATTTGCCATGTTTTGATAAAATGTTAACACTGACACAATCCAGATGGAGGACATAATGGGATGCCATGTACAATCATTTTAGTTTTTCTGTACTCATTTCAAAATAAAATTCAAAGAAGCAAATTAATACTGATATAAAATAATTATCATATTTTTCTTTATTACCTGTACCTCTACCAAGATAGATTTAGTGAGATTCTGAATGAGAGTCCTGTGTCTTGCTGTGTTCAAGGGAGGATTTGATTGGCACATAGGGTGTGACAGAATACCCTCAAAGCACAAGAGCACAAGTCCCTAAACATCTCTGCTGTAAGGTAAAATTGTGTGATTATCATCCCTATGTTGATTACAATTCTGTTCAAGGTTAACTGAGGCCACCCTCATATTTGTATTATGATTTGGTTCTAAAGAAGACACTTCTCCATAAATATATCTGAATCTGAAAGACATGCACTGACTTTTATGGCTAGGAGCAATAGCTTCATTATCGCCATTGCCTACTTGCATCCTGTATTTAGTCATTTCTATGATCTTTTGTGATAAACACTGCAGCCTCGGGATAATAAGTTCTTTCTTTGCAGGCCTTTAGGTCAAATTAAAAGAGGTTTGCCTCGCATGTATTCGGCTAATGGCCATATAAGATTTAGATGTGATAGGAAGGCTCATAAAACAGCTGAATATCCATTCATAGTATTGTCTGATTCATAGACCATGAAAATTCCTGTTATTTATGTTCTCTCTGACTTCCTTAAGTGCTGGTTGTGGAAGACTTTGAAGGGGGAGGAGACATCTAGTGAAATTAATTTCTTGAAGGTGGAAGAAAGATAGCATGTAAAGAGCCATTAAAAATTCATAGATATACAAAGTGCTTCTGGATTTGTTAATTGTTTACAAAGATTTACATAGTATCCAGAGAACTATAAAGATACAAAGAATAGTAAATTTTTATGTAATTTAAAAAAATTGATTTGGGTCAGTGGCAACTTATTCACTAGTATGGATGTTATTGACTTTATGTAAGAGCAATAAATATTTTACATTTAAATTAAACTGGTGCATTATATTACTTGCATCTGCACTTATACACAAGCCTACTAATGCATGACTCCATGCTTACAAGTAAACAGAAAGGAAAGCAGATAATGAGGAAAGCCATTATTTTCCACCCAAGCTTGGGAAAAAATTATTCCAAGCATTACTAGTTCTCCTCAAAATTCAGCTAAAAAATGGTAAATAAAGGAAAATGGTAACCACTTATATTTTGGGGAATGCAGAATATGTTATTACATATGTACTTTCCTTTTTTCTTCATACTCATCCCAGTTGCATTTATTGAGATGTGATGTGCTTAATGAGAGGAAGAAATGCAGTGTTGTCTTAGAATACAAATGATGAATTATTATGTATTTTATGTAAACATTTCATAACTATTACAGATTGCAAATAATGCATCCATTGTTTTCCTTATTCTTTATTGAACAATAACCATCACTAAGGAGGACAAAATTATGATACCTTTTTACTCATTTATAGTTGAAATATCTGGAAAGTTGGAAGGATTATATCAATTTCCACTGAGCATAGTGATTTTCTGACAAGAGAGATAAACTTTTGCATTGAAAGGGTGGTAAATCCTTTATGCCTTTAGTCAGTCTTAATTGATCATTTCTCTTCCATGAATTCATCTAACAGTTGATTCTTTAAATATTTATTCCCTGGTCCTCTACATAACAACCAAGACAATGACCAAAGTTCTTATCAGCACTTGTAACATCTTAGAGTTGTTTGCTTAGCTACAGTGAAGATGGGAGCTTTAGAGAAAGAATAAAGCTTGAAGTTTGCAAAGCATGCTAAAAACACAGACAGGAGGAAAGGAGAAGATAGGCTTTTCTGAACAGTTCAGAAAAATGGGTAGACTTGCAAAGCTCTATGACTCCAGCTCTATGAGTGCGTCCACTGAGATGAAGGAATTCTGGAAGGAATAGATCATCATATTAAAGGAATAATTACTTCTATCTCTTTAGCGTGGCTTAAAGTATTTACCTTTCTTAGGAGTTGCATTGTCTTCTTGAGTAGTTCCCTTGCTAGATGACTGACTTGCCCAGCTGGAATCTTAGAATATTTTTGCCCAGGCCAGATATTCCATTCTCTTGACAAAAAGAAAACTTTTTTCCCCTTAAGGCATCTTAAACTGAGTAACATTTCTTTTTCTGGAGAGGCAACCCTAAATCTTTTAAGGAGATGAGATGAACTTGAAGAATAACCCATTTCTAACATGAAAAATCTGAAGATCTCCTTCCAGTGTATTCACTGGAAGGGATTAATGTCTGGAACAGAATGAGAGTCCCCACCCTCATGTGCAGACTCCAGGCAAGGGTGCTCATTAAGGAGGAGATAAGCTATCAGAGTTCTGTTCTTGTTGGTCAGTGAACCATGGGCATTTTTAGAATCGCTGCCTTTGGTGTCCCTTTCTCTAATCCTACCTGAACTCTTTCTATCTCTGGCACTTACCACTACTTACTCTGAGAGGTAACCCCAATGGCCACTTAAAGAACTGGGAAAATGATTTCTCTGATTTGTAGAGCTGAGTAGGGTGGTGGGGTGGGACACCTCTCTAGTACAACTATTTGAGGACCATTAATGTGCACCCATAGTTTCAGGTATATAAAAACCAGGTGTAGAGAGAAAAGGCAGTCTCTGACTGACACCTAGACAGGGAGCTAGGTAAGAATGAAAGGAAACAGTTAATTTAGAATCTTTGTTTTATGGGACCTAGGAAGAGAACCAAGAGAAGCCAGAACAGAGAACATTTTAAAAATGTCTGAATTAAAGGTTTTTAGACCCTCTTAACAGAATCAAAGGAGCATCTATTTTGTTTCAGGAAATTTAACATTTTTTTGAGGATTAGAATCACTTTAAAAGGCTTCTAAAGAGGAAGAGAAAGAAATTTAATTATAATATGGGTTTTTAGATTAAACTAAAGCGACTCTATCCAGGAAGCAGAAAGAAAAGGGCCAGGGATACACACACACACACACACACACACACACACACACACACACACACACAAAATTGTATCCTTCAACTAGGTACCACATAGGATTAGAATGTTCAGTAGTGCAGCAAATGTTTGTGTTCCCTTCAATTTATTCTAGCATAATAATGATCACACCAGTATTAGTTGGATCAGTTCCCAACTTGATTCACTTTACTTGACCATCATCAATAATGATTGAATATATTGTAGCTTTGTCAGGAAATAAGATGGAGAAAAGCACCTGAATTATTGACATATAGCTACCCTGATACACAGCAATGTACTATACAATCCATAGATAGCTCAAGAATAAGAAAAAATAAAATGTAGTATCAGAAGTCAGTATAGTTACTTCAAAAGGAAAAGAGATTGATTACTGGGAAGTATCTTTGTTACTTTTCTTTTGCCATGATAAAACAACCTGATCAAGGCAACTTATTAAAGAAAGCATTTAATTTGGCAATCTTAGCTCTAGAGGGTGAGAGTTCATGACCATCATGGTAGGTAGCATGGCAGCAGGCTACCAGGCATGGTGCTGGAGCAGTAGCAGGGAGCTTACATCTGATCACAGGCAGTAGGTAGGAGAGAGAGAGGGAGTGAGAGGGGGGGAAGGGGGGCTATCTTGGAATGCATGGACTTTTGAAACTTCAAATCTCACCCCTAGTGACAGACTTCTTTCAACAGGGCCATACCTCCTAATCCTTCCCAAATATTTCCAGAACTAGTGACCAGTCATTCAATTATATGAGCCTACAGGGAATATTATCATTCAAATCACCACAGAAGAAATTTAAAATCTGATATGTAGGCAGTTTTATATTTCTTGTTCAGTTTGCAATAATCACTGGTTCCCTATAGTTTTTAATAAGTTCATACACACTAAAATGTTCTCAACAGTATAGATGAAATCTACTTAAGAAAAAAATATTAGAAGCAAACAACAACAACAACAACAACAAAAATACCCTGGGTATTACCATAAAATGTGAAAATAAACAATAAAATATGCAAAATCAGGACATTTGGGATAATAATTTTGCTTATAAAACTACACAGAAAATGTTTATATTTTATTAATTCACTATATCATTAGTAATGAAAACAAGTTAAAGTACAAACTTAAACAATGCATGATGAAAACTACAGAAAAAACAGAAAAAAAAATGTCTTCCCAGTAAAGAGCATACCAACTGGCTATCTCCTACCAAATGGGCAGTCCTGAAAACGTATACATACAAAAGACAATATGGATCAAGCAGGTTGTATTCATATATTCAGAAGAAAAAATATACATATATATGTAACAAGAATTAAGGAAGAAAAGAAGGCCATCAATTTGAATGAAAGAAAGTTGAGGGTGTTATTGGAGCAGTCGGAGGGAGGGCAGGGAAAGTGGGACATATTATGATTATATTATGATTTCAAGAACTGCATAACGAAATGTATATTATACTGAAAATTGGAAAATATTTTTCAATATACAGAAATAATGTTAAACTCACTACCTAGAAGATTAACGTCTACATTTGATTAATTTGGAAATAGAGAAGCAGTATGAGTATATACTTCCTGTGCACAAAACTTTTTGAGTTAGGTAGTGACTACTAAAGCAAAAAGGGTGTCTTTGTGTGATGATAATTGCACTCTAAAAGAAATATCAGAATGATAGTCACCCCAGTCTGAATACACTAAAAACTATGGAAGTGTTTGTACACTTCAATTAAAGAGTGACTCCAAGCACAGAAGTTGTATGCTAATAAAGCTATTTTAAAGTGAAAAACAAATAAACATTTCAGGTATCTTTAAGGTTTTTTCCTCTATCTGTATTGATATTAACATAAAATAATATAAATGTATCTATAGTCACCATACATATTAAATAATAAAGATACAGCCAAGTATGGTGGTAGATGACTATAAACACAGAAGTCAGGAGGTGGAGATTAAGGGATCAGGATCATGTTGTGTAGAAAGTTGAGCCCAACCTGAGTTATATGCAATCATGTCTCAAAAAAAAAATAAACAATAGAAGAGTAAAAATATACTTCTAAATAATGCAAAATAAATAAACTAAATTTACAAGCAAAACATTTTAAATGAAAATCCATTTACATAATAAAAAACTAAACTTACTTGAGCAGTATGTATATACCTGAGGCATGAAATGATATAACAGAAAGGTTTACATTTATTGATTATGCCTATTCACTTTTAAAAGTTACAGAAGACCAAAAGAGTACTTCCTAGGGTATAGATTGTGATACATTCCTATTAAAGAGTATGTTTGCAATGAACCAGTCTGTGGATAAATTGCTACACCTGAATATCACTTTCTAGAAAGTATTAAGAAAAAAAAAAATCTGTCACGTGCTAGTTTGAATAAGAATGGGCTCCATAGGCTCATATATTTGAATGCTTAGTCACAGGTAGTGACACTATTTGAGAAGATTAGGAGGTGTGGCCTTGTTAGAGGAACTGTGTCACTGAGGGTAGGCTTTAAACTTTCCAAAGCCTTTGCCAGGACCTCTGCTTATGGATCAGGATGTATCTCTGAACTGTTTCTCCAGCACCAATCCTGCCTGCATGCTCCATGTTCTTCGCTGTGATGACAAAGGACTAAACCATTGAAACTGAAAACAAAGTTTTTTCTTTTATGAGAGTTGCCTTGGCCATGATTTTTCTTCACAGCAATAGAGCAGTGACTAACATATCACTTAATAATGTAAACATTGTGAGTTCAGTGATACGATTATAAATGAACAGAGGTAAATGTCTTGTGGTGTCTAACATGGATATACTTACAGGTATAATGACAAGGGGCTAATAAATTCTTGATTACAATTGCTTATCTGTTAGAAGAGCAAGAAGAATGGAGTATAAAGTGAGATTATGTGATTCTAAAATGCATTAATGCCCCTTCTGATTAATTTTGCCAACTACTCAAATATGATATGAATGCATAACTTTTAGAAACTGATTCAAACAACATATTGACAAACAGGAGGGCTGAATCTTTCCATTTATTAGATATAAAATAAAATCCCCCAAACATGTAGTTTTTATTATAATTCAATTTTTATGAATGACAAAGAACTAAATACTGTTTCCCATACCTCTTTGTACATATTTCTGAGCCTTTCCTAATGGGTGCCCTACCAATGAACTATTGGTCTAATAACAACTAACCTTGGCATCAGATGAAGAAAGTTTATTGCTATACCTATGGAGCTAATATTGAACTTCTCACTAGTATTCATGACTCCTCAAAAATGTAACTATTTGTTATTACTAAAATTCATTATCACAGAATATTCCCTAAGGTAGTCACCATATATTTACTCTTTCCTTCTTCTGTCTTAGCTCTAATCACATCTTCTAATATAATTTGAAAAAAAAAGTTATAGAATCTTCGTCAATTCTAGGTTCTAAAGAATACATGCATACACAGGACAGCCAGCCTATCCTACTACGATCCTAGTGCCTACAATATTGCTTTACCAGAGGCAGTGTCCCTAGATGTTGTAAGTTAATGTCGGTGAGTGAGACAAAAGAAAAACAGGAAGACCCATTATCGATTGTGATTGCTTTCCTGTTCATGTTATTCCAACTTATTTTATTTTAATAAAAAATCAGAACATTTTAACAGCATAAAGGCTGTTAGATACACACTTTGAGCAAGCTGTATTTTAGTAAATTTTCTTTCTCGTATCTTCCTTACCCACTACTATTCCTGGTCCATTGTTATAACCTTGCTAAGTCTCTTTTCTTTTTCATGTCCCATGTGTCCTTATCTCCATGAGCATCCTGTCTTTAGCCACAATTATAAGTGTTCACACACACACACACACACACACACACACACACACACACACACACACATGTTAAAAGGTAACATCTTTGCATGAAGGAGAAGATGTAATTTTTTCTTTCTGCGTTCAAGTCACCTTGCTTAGTTTTACACTTTTCAGATCTTAGTGTTAGGAACCATATGTTCCAATAGTTACTATTGGTCAGGGAGGCCATAAAGGCATTCAAACAGTATAGGCTATTTATTGCCTTTGCTCCTGGTTGCTCACTGTTAACTGAAGGCACCAAACCCTTTGGTTAAAGTACATAGAAAAATAAATCTTGAACAGACAAGGAAATCCTCCTCCTGCTGTTTGGCTTTCTTAGTGTTGGAAGGTGCTATGTTGTGAAATTGATGTGACTGTGTTAGACTCAAGTGTTGTCATCGCTAGGTGCAATAGCAACCTTATCATGAACTGCTACTCGTAAACAAAGATCACTGTGATTTTTTTCTCACTTGGATTTATTGAACATTGAATCAACACTGAATCTTGAACTTGATATTTACATTTAATTTTACTGATTTGAAAAATTATCACTAAATCTGCTATAATACAGGATTTTAAATTTTCCTTTTATCTCAAGTATTCTCATAATTGACTCTTTACTTTGAAGCTCACCTCTGTTCACAGATAGTGACACAAAAGATAGGTTAAACTTTAAACAGCTCCTTCTTCAAGAAGCCACACACATTGACAACATTGTAATGGTGATTTTACTTAAGCCTTTTTTTTGAAACACAATTCTACCTGTAACTAAAAATATGAAGTTTAACAAACCTTGTTATTTTTTAACAATAACCATTCCACCTGACAAATAGAAATTAGTAAATTAATCATTTTATGTATTCTAGATATTAGCATTAAAGTTATTGTGAATAATAGCCAATCTATTCATTGTAATAATCTCAATCCTTCTTGATTGTCATTTTAAGAGCCCATTTAAAATAATAGCTATTGAAAATAATTTTGGGTGTAAAATTATGCTAGACACAGGAAAGACTGTCTTGAGAAAGGAATACACAGCTCAAGAGCTCAGCAATCCATCACCATCATACTAATGCTATATTAATGTAATTTTATGTGTTTCATGGCCATTATGATTACTTACCCTATTTTTCTAAATTTATCATTTAATGAAGTAGATTGTCCAAATTCTTATCATGAAGAGCAGTGTCATATTTAATTTAGTTTACTTTAATGTTTAACTTGCATATATATATACAAAAAATTATGTTTTATTTTGCTTATGGGCATTAGCTCCCTCTGAGAAAGGCTGCTAAATATAGAATCCCAACTACCAATATAAAGAAATGGAATGACAGACTTATGTCTTATAGGGATATTGGAAAACTATCATCAGGATTTATCAAATATGCTTAAAATTTACCTTAGAAAACCATATATTTTGTTGTTCATTAGTATAGGTTTAATTACTAAAAGATTTGTAAATGACTTTCATTATTCTCAACTATTTTCTACTCAGAAACTTATTTGACTTACCGCCAAAAATTGTATGAAAATACTACTTATGTATTTAGAATCTTTTGAACACTTAGAAGTATTATGATCTTTTTATGCCAATATAAAAATATTTGATTTTTATGCAAGTGGATACTTTTAATTTTCTAACATTTGATCCTGCAAAAAGAAATAAAATTAGTGTTTGAGCTCTTCTTGATGTAAACTGCGCCACCCATTTAAAATTTAAGTTGCCATTGTTTTGTTACTTAATGAGTGTTTATGAATACAATCTCAAGAGTGTATAAGAGCAAATAATGAAAGCCTACACACGACTGATCATGTAGTCTTTTGTGTATAGTTTACAATTGGATAAATATATTAAAATGTGTATAATGACTTATTTCTTTAAATGTATGGTAATTGTGATTAGGAACCAAGCATGGTTTGTAGCACAAACTTAAATAATAGCATTCATTGTGTTTTTTGTACCAAAGTAAATCATCATTGTTAAATTTAACCAGTCTATTCTACCCAAAGGATTCTTGAAGATGTTTCTGACTCTTATTTACTACATTTGGTCATAATTATTTTGGTTCATCATACTCTTGAAAATCGCAGCTGGCCTTTAAGTTGTCTTCTATCATCCCCATCCTATATTGAAGATACATAAAAGCTCCATCCACCAGTTGAAGCACCACTCTAAAATACAATTACAGTGATACAGATTCACGGGTGGACTGACTTACGTGAAGCTGAGAAGGAGGGGTAAAGGAACAATTCAGTGCTGTGTTTTTTAATTGCTGGAGCCTATGTACAAACTACCCTAAGAGTCGGAAACTCCGGAGACTGCAGACGTTGGGCAGTCAGTAGGACCCAACACTTCTGTGAATTTTACATCTAGGAAGTAGTCATCTCAAGTTAAATACATGTAGCAGATGTCCTTACCAGGGAAGAGGAAGTAATCTGCATTTCCAGAGCATTTCCCCCAAGAGAATCCTATTTCCTATTGAAAACATGAGTAGAAACTTATTCTGCCTGGAGGAAGGGAAGTTGAACAATTTTCTATATAACTATTTGTTGTTTTATATGTTCTTTTAGGAAATTTATATTAGGTCTTTTGCTATTTTCTTATGCTGTTTAGCTTTATTTGGGGGTTTTCTTTTGTTATGCATTGTATAAGCTCCTTATCTTCTGCAAAAATTAATTCTTTATTTGTTATGCTTTACAAATACATTCTCCCATACAGTAGGCTTTGTTTTCATTGTACTAATTGATTTGCTGTGTAGAAAACTTTCTCTTGGGTATAATCATATGTGCGCACTTATATTTTTGTCATCTGTGGTTTTGATATCATGCCCAATAATCTGTCAAGCCCAGTGCCAAGAACATTTCACACTGATTAGGATTTTTGCTATTTCATGTCTTATATTGAATCCAATTTTAGTTAGTTTATGAGTGTGGTATAGGTTTATCAGTTCAGTTTCAATCTCTTGAATGTGGATATCCTGTTTTTTCCAACATGTTTAAAGAGACTATTATTTAGTAACATACTATAGGTACCATTCCTGAAGGAGCAGATGACCACATGGCAAGGATCATTTCTTGACTTCTTATTCTGCTCCCCTAATGTACAAGTGCTACACCCATTTAACTTGTGCAACTTTGTCATATTATGAAAACATAAAATTCCAGATATTTTAGTCTTCCTTGAGGTTGCTCTGTCTGTTGTGAGACTTTTGTAGATTCATATGAATTTGAGGATTATTTTTCTAAGTATTTAAGCATGCTGTCAGGTTATTGTTGGAGAAACCACTGATTAATTGAATAATTTTGAGTAGTACATATACTTTGAACAACATTCAGTCTTTAATTCTTGATCACTAGATCCTGATCTACTTTTGGGTGTCTTCTTTAATTATTTTAATCAACATTATGTGGGTTTCCATACATGAGATTTTTATCTCTTTTATTAAATTCATTCTCAAGTGTGATATGATGAACTAAATGGAATTTTTCTCTTAAATTCTTGTTTACTAGTAATCTAGAGAAATGGAATTTAATATGTCAAAGTATTCTATAAATTATTGAAGTAATCTATTTGTTCTGAAATGTTTTATGATTGCCTTTAGTGTTTGTTACATGTAGCGTCATGATATTTTCAAAGAGATATACTTTTTATTATTAAGGAACTTTTTATTCATTTTACATACCAATCACAGATCCCCCTCTCTTCCTTTCTCCTGCCCCTCCAGCCTTCTCCACCAACCCATCCCCCATTCCCTCTTCCAACAAGGTAAGGCTTCCCATGAGGAGTCAGCAGAGCCTGGTACATTTAGTAGAGGCAGGTCCAAGCTGCCCTCCCTGTGCATCAAGGCTGCACAAGATGTCCCACTATAGGTAGTGGTCTCCAAAAAGCCAGCTCATGCACCAGGGATGGATTTTGACTTTATCATTATATTTGGATTATTTTTTTATCAGCCTTGTGAATTTAATAGTGCATTCTAATGATGTATAGAATCAAAATAAAGTCCCAAGTATAAATTTGAGTGTTTAACAATTTATTTTAGTATTCTTTTGGAAACACTAGTTTGAAATATATTGTGGTAGAGTTGGATGCCTCTCGACATTTTACTTTTACCTGTTGTTTCTAGTGTTTTGTTCAATAAATATGCAATAACACTTTGTTTATAATATTATATCATCTTCTTAAAAATTGAATTTATCCATGGTGTGTGTGTGTGTGTGTGTGTGTATCCTTCATTAGGGTTCTATTTTCTTCCCTGTGTTTAAATGTGTACTTACATTTCTTATGTCTTTGGTAGATCTGAATACAATGTGCTTTCACTTTTCAGCTGATTTTCCTTGATAATTTGGGAGAATAGAAGCTTCCTAGGAGCTAGTCAGTCAGTTTTCTGCTGTTGTATTTCAGTCTCACTCTTTTGAATAGTAGATAAATATATTCTAGGTCACTTTGAATGACTAAATAATTTCTAAACTAAAATTTTCAAGTTATTGTAATATATATATATAATGTGTTTGTACATGTGTGGGGGCCCTTGGCAAGTCAGTCAAACCTGAATGTGGGCCACTCAGTTTCACAGAATTTTTGGAGGCCTGATCTTCCTTAATTACAGGAGGGTAAAGTTTGTCAAAATTCTTTAGAACAGTTGGCTCTTTGGCTTGTTACCCATATCGTGTGGCTGTTCAGTTGCCCCAAGTCCAAAATAAACCAATTAACGCAGAACTCAGAAAGCACAAGAGATGGAGATAATAAAAATGAAACAAAACAAGGTGTACAAAGACATTATGAACAAGACAAGAAAACAGACCAAGACCCTCAGGTGAGTTGTGCAACATCTGGCTTTTTGCTCTGGATAGGAGAGTATTGGGTCTCACCAGATCCCTCCTCTTCCCAGACCTCCATCCCAACAAAACCAGATGTCACAAGGGAAGCCTCTGTAGACACTTGTTGCTTTTCTTAGCATGGCAGTTCACTGTAATAGTTCCAGAAACCAAGGGCATGCCTCAGAGTCTTGCAACCTTTCAAGGTGCATACATCATGAGTTGGCCTTTCAGTTCCAGAGTCCCAGAGTGAAGGTCTGTATTTAGAATATAGGTGGGTTGTCTTATTTTGCTGGGATCTCCAGAAAATGTTAATCCCACTGGGCAAGAATAAGATCATTACCACAATTATTGAGCCAAATTATTTGAAGCAAGCCTTATTTTATTTGGGGGTACCAGAGAGCTGGCCCACAACTATCTCCTAAGTCAGGTTAGAGAGAGCAGTGATGATCCGTTGCTGGGGGCCCTTTTCCAGAGTAAAATCAGGAGCATTTGCAAAGCAGGTTTAAGGAAGTGAGGCAATGAGGCAGTAGAAGTTACAGAAAAATCTCCAAAACAAACAAACAAAAAGAGTCATCATGCGTTCACTAATTAGGTCACACAGACTCAAAAACAAGTCGAGATCATGGATTGTCAGGTTCCAGGAGACAGAAACCTAAAATCAGAAACTAAGCTCTAATAGTAAAACATTTTTTTAAGTAAAATACAAAGAAACAAAAAAAAAAAACAAAACAATACAACAAAATGGCTCCTGATGTCAAGATGAAGTTAGGCAGGTTATTCATTGACTTGCTAAAAGTTTGAGAATATTGAGAACCCATTATGGCTATTTGAATGACATGAAGTTGTAATTACAATGGAGAAAATTATATAATACACATGAAAATCCTAGAGATACAATGTTAACTATTACTATTGCACCCACTAAAAAAGTAAAACTGGAGAATTTATAATCTATTTTCCAAACTTTTTACTAATATGCTCCTTTTTAATTCATATGTTTTATATGAATTATTTCACATTTGACATATATATATATATATATATATATATATATATATAAACTGTTACATATTTCTACTTTCCTTATAGTCACAAAATGATAAAAAACTGAAAACCTGAACATGTTTCTCTAAAAGCAGTCCCTTTGCCCTTTGCCTACTTTCGTGTGTGTGTGTGTGTGTGTGTGTGTGTGTGTGTGTGTGTGTGTGTCTGTCTGTCTGTCTGTGAGTGGTGCTGGCTGTGTATGCACTTGCATGTAGGGGTGTGATCACCTGTGTGTGCATGTATAGATGCCATGAGCTGACTTCGGTGGTCTTCTTGTCTCTTTCATCTTATTTTTAAAGGCAGAGACTCTAACTGAACCTAGACTGGCTCACTAGGGAGTGCCCAAGACCACCTGTCTCTGCCCCCAATTCCTTTGCCCAATACTGGGAGATCGTCTCTCCTGTCCTGCTTTGACACTGATGCTCACATACAGGTCCTCAGCATGGCTAGTCATCAATTTTCCCACCGAGCCATCTCCCTAGCTCTACCTTTTTTTTTTGTGGCCTTATTATTTGTGTCTTAGGTCTTCTGCTGCTCCTTTGCTCTATCTTATTTTTCCTTAGACAACTTTCAAGAAAAATCCTGAATTTGATAATAAAAGCTAGATGCTAACATCATGTTCCTTTTAAACTCTTGATTTTTGAAAGATACTACAATGCGAGAATAATCCACATTAGCTCATTAAAGTAACAGAAGTACATCCTCTTCAATGACATTATTCTGGTTTGGAATTAAGTGCTTCTGAAATGTAATCCTGTAATTGGGAACATTCATCAAATCTGACTCTTCTTTTTTTACTTCTTTTTTCTCTCATTGTAGCTTTAAAAATTATGGTGCAGTTGCTTTCTCTAGGTGTTATTTGTGCTACTGTTTTCAGTAGGATATAACCTTTTTAAGTGAGGAAAATTTAACTAGACAATACATAAACTTTCCCATTGGCTGAAAGGATTCTGGGATTTCTGAAATACAGCAAGACACAATCAGGTTGAGAGTCTTCATCTGCCATGACAAATTATTCCTTTTTAAAGAGTTAAAGTTGACTTTTACAAAACACATCTGGCTGTATTTTAAAGATTTTCTTCCTTGGTAATTGAATTCAATCGGGTTTTCAAGTTGGCAATTCTCATTCAGTGCTATTCCATAACTCAACTGATCTGAACTCTCCTTGCCCTCCTGGAGGCAGGTCCTGATGCAGCATAATCAGGTAAGCACATTTAAAATGATAGAAGTCTTGGCCAGGATAAATGCTCCTTATCATAACTATTCATCTATAGGTGGTACTCCACCTTTCAATTTTATTGCTGTGAACTTATCCTGAGGGATAAGTGCATCGAAATTTCCTGTTAAGGATTAAATACTAGCCTCCCAAGAGGAACATGTCTATTCAACTATTTACAACAAGGTTGTAAGTCAACACAAGCAGCACTCTGTGTATTTTCTCTCTCCAGCATTCTTAACGTCATCCTCTAATGAATCAACTTAAGGCTGATTTAGCCTGAATTCAGGCTGAAATATACACAGTTTATTTTAACTTCGTGATTTAAGAAGATCTTTGGCATCTTTTCATAATATAACCAGTAAATCAATCATAGGACAAAGTTGGGAGAGTTGACTCAACAGATTTGAGAATGTCTCTGTGAAGATGTATTACCTTTCTTTTAAAAGTAATGTGAATCATTTTCTAAATTGTTTATGGATGAAAGCAAAATAAATCAAGCCATGCCCTTTCTCAGCAGGGTTACAAGGTAAAGGAAAACTCAGAGAAGCGGACTGGTTTTAGGTGGTGATTGTGTGTAGAAGGGTAGGCACAAGTATAGGAAAACAGAAGATTGCATTAGCTAAGAGAAAGATGACACTCTTATTTGGAAGAAACATTTATTTAGCCGTGGTTCATCATGTGACTATGGGTCCTAACTATCCATCATGACTGGTGTCAGACCCAGAAACACATAAGTTTTGTTGAAACATAACACTCTGTGATACTATGTATTATACATCTGGGATGAGGAAAATAAGGAACAGAAGATAAACATAAGATGTAGGTGCATTAGGGCTGCATCCTCAAGTCATTCTCGAATTATCCTGGCCTTGTCATTAACACATGCCACATGAAAGTGATATGAACTGATAAAGAAAGAGGGAAACATTCATTTTTGTTTCCAAAAGGGATCTGCTCAGTGCAGTGAGAAATCACTTAATGGCTCTGTCACACACAACTCAATGGCTTCAAAGAGAGCAGTGAGAAAAAGTTCTGATAGGCCAGATGCTTTTATGCCTGATTATGCAACCTGTCTATTGTTAAAACATCTGAAAGTCATGGACAATATTATTATGGCCATAATTATACCCCTCCCAATACCTGTGTGAAAGTACTAAGCCATGGTACCTTGGAATGTAACCTTATTTGGATGGTTTCTAAAGGAAATTTAGGTAAATGAGACTTGAGTGAGACAAAAATATAGCAGAATGGATTCCCTTTTAAGAGGAAGGGACACTAGGAGTCTGGGCACATGGAAAGGTCAAATGATGTAACAGCAGGAGGAAATAATCTGCAAACCAAAGAAAGACCTCAGGGGGAGCTAACTCTTTGGATGCCTAGATTCTTTATTTGTAGCTTCAGGAATAGAAACAAAAAATTTTTTTTTTGTTTCATAAAGCAGCAAATCTGGGTTAGCATCCCTAACAAAACAGGACAAATGATGACGTGAGCTGTTGGGAAGCAAGGGCTCAAAGAAGCTTGGAGCCAATTCTTGGTCTTCATCTTCCTGCTTTTTAGGGGTTTATGTTCAAATGAACATTTCTTTTCTTGTATAAATTACTCCTCTCCCTCTCCATCCACCCCCCTCCCGTGCCATCAAAGAAAATTCCTTGAAAGAATCTGTGTCTGCAAAGACTGATTGACAGATTGAAACTCCAGTGATGTGAAGAGTTTGGAATATTGCAAGTCCAAAGATTTGGTTAATTGTTTTCATGTTTTTTTATATTAAAGTCCATGCTCTTTAAAAATATTATATAATTATTTATATATATGTAATTAAATATATATAATTATAATTATATATATTTTTTAAGAGCGTGGACTTTAATATATAATTTTTAAGAGCATGGACTTTAATATATATATTATATATAATAGTTATTATTGTTCATATATTCAGGATAGGTCACATCGGAAGTTTAGCTTGGATATTGAGACAGTTGGCTGTATATATTGCCCAGAAGGCACTGAAAAGTTTTCACCTTTATAAAGATTTTACCCCTTGTGAAGAACAGGGTAACTCTTAGATAAGTCCAACAAATATTTAGTAGAGTTGGAAAAAATATTGGCTTGGGAGATTGAAGTTCTGTTATATGGGATGAGACTGAGGTGAAGAATCTTACAATTTTACATTTCTCCATGATTTGAATGAGGCTTAATGATGAAGATAAAAAAAAAAAACTTGCATGTTCATAGTCTTAACTGAGTATGTATGGTATAGTGGTTTGAATAAGGGTGGACCCCATAGGATCATTTAATCAAAGCTTAGTTATCAGGGAATGATACTACTTAGAAGGGTCTTTTTGGATCAGGTGTGACATTTTTGGAAGAAGTGTGTCACTGGAGGTGAGCTTTGAGTTTTCAAAAGCCTAAGCCAGGCCAATGGTACTCTCTATCTCTGTCTCTGTCTCTCTGTCTCTGTCTCTGTCTCTGTCTCTCTCTGTCTCTCTCTCTCTCTCTCTCACTCTCTCTCTCCTTGCCACTCATGAATCTGAATGTAGAACTCTAAACTACTTCTCCAGCATCATGTCTACCTTCATGCTGATGATGGACTAAACTTCTGAAAGTGTAAGCAAGCCCAATGAAATGCTTTCTTTTATAAGAGTTGCTATGGTCATGGTATCTTTTCATAGTAATAGAACACTAAGACATGTGATATGGTACTTCTTTACCCTTATCTATTAGAGAAATGTGTGACAAACTAGGGCTAATATAAAGTCTATAAATTTTGCCTTTTCTGAATCAAATATTTTACTGATGAATGATTACACCTTATCATCTTCAACTGCATTATTTTCAGTAAAGAAAATACGATTAATATGTAAGATTAAATTATGCAATAAAGTATCATCTCCTCTTGTTCCTTTGGCTCATTCTCATTCAGAATTTCTCTTTTCTTTTGTCTGAAAGTTCTCTGCTCTGCTACTCCCAATGTCTACTTTGTTAGCCATGCAATGGTCACATGATCATCTTCATTTTACTCTAGTCCCAGCAATTATTATGACAATTTTTTATCATTACATCACTGGATGGGATAGACCAACACTTTCTTCCTCTTTTACACTTTGTCCAAAGATCTGCCTGAGGATAAATTGAAGAGTTTTGGGGAAATTTATTTGTTAGATGAAACAATCTAATATTGACCCTGTTTCTTGGATTTAGCAATCACTCTTACAAAGATCTACATTGAAAAAGAGCAAGTGGAACAAAAAGAAATACAAAATGTGCAGTTTTGAGAAGAAAAATAGCACCAGGAAATTCAATATTGGAGCACAGGCTTGTGCTGAAAGATATTAGGAGAGGCTTGATTCCAAAAGGAATAAAGGGAGTGGTGCCCTGGGGAAAGACCCTACCTAGCTAAGCTTCCACTATGTTAAAAGGAAAGACCTAAAGATTATCTGTTCTTAAAAAGCTACAACAAATCAAAGCTTATGCAAGTCTCATTAAAGGAAGGGGCCATTTTCCATCCCAAGCTAGCAGCCTAACATGGCAGCATCAGTCATGTAGTTCTGGCTTCAGAGCCCTGAAGGATAAAATGGTAAAGGGGTTGTAGAGTCTTCATCCAAGATTAAGGAAAACTGCTGAGGTCAGGCATACAGCAAGAGTCTCGTTGCGTGGAGACCCAGAGACGCCATTCATGAAATTGTGAAAGTGAAACCTGAATTGTGTCAGAGACCTCAGAATGTTGTGGGTACCAGAGCCATGGGATGCTGAGCAGGGAGAGCTACATCCAAGAAGCATTACCAGTTCAGAAGTGAGAAGTGTGTTACAGTCAGCAATGCTGTAAGGGCAGAGCGATCTAATCCGTTTGACAACAGACATAGTACTACAGGATTTGAAGCTTGCCCTGCTGGATTTCATTGTTACTTTGCCCAGTATTTCCTTATTATGTTCTTATTGGTGTCTTTAGGAATTGTAATGTATCCCAGGTTCCACTGTACATTGGAATTCTCTAGTTTGTTCTCTGCTTTTTAACAGGGGTTACAATTATGACACTATCTTGCAACTGCAAAGAGACTTTGAAATTTTAAACTTGTTTGTGACTGTGAAAAGCTATGGGGACTTTTGCAGTTGGACTAAATGCATGTTTCTTTAAGATATGGCCGTTAGTGTATCGGAGCTAGTGAGTAGAAGGTGGTGGTTTTAATGAGAATGGTGGCCATGAAATCATTTATTTGAAAGTTTGGCCTCCAGTTGTGGTACTGTTTGGGAAAGACTAAGAAGTGAGGCCTTGTTGGCTGAGGTGTGGCACTGGGGGTAAGTTCATGCCACCCCCAGTCTTTACTGCTCTAGTGTCATGCCTGTCTGGCTGCTGTCATGCTCCAGGCTATGATGGTCAAGGACTCTAACCCTCTGGAATCAATGAACCACGAATGAAACATTTTTCCTTTATATCATGATGTTTTGTCATGGAAATAGAAAGTAACTAAGACACTGTGTAATTACTGTTTTTATCCAGTCCTTTTCTCTCTAGCTGTGAAATGTGGACTGCCTGAGCATCTTACTGTATCTCTGTCTACTACTTTCAGTTTTTATAGACAATTTTATCCTTTTCTTTGCTTAAATATATTCAATATGCTGATGCTTTACTATCAGAATAGAAAAAAAATGACAAAGAAGGAAAACAAAACAAAAACTCCTGGTCAAGAATGGATTCGCTGGGCTTGGTGGAGCCCTGACATTGCAGTTGGACTGGGTCATTCACTTGACCAAGGAGGGTGTCCTTCCTTAATCCATTCCAAAGAGGTAGACAAAATAATTTTTTCTTTAATAAGATTTTGTACTCTTTCTTATCCAGGATCCCAGTCTCTAATACAGTGGCCTAAGTGGCTGTAGTCATGTAGCCTTGTAAGGATGCCCACTTTCTTTTATTATTTTCCTTTCTATTATCTCAACATAGTTTTTTGTTGTTGTTGTTTGATTTTTGTTTGTTTGTTTGTTTATTTCCCTCTCCAACACTGTTGGCTTCACCAATACTCCTTCTCAAAACTTTCATTCCCAGCGTGTGTCTCCTCAGTTCCCATGAGTCTGATTACCATATTAGCTCACACGATGTTTTTTTTTTTTTTTTCTTTCTCTGCCCCATTCTCTTTTAGACAGCTGATGAAATTTTACAGCTTGCCTGCTCTGGATTTTTCTTTAAACTCTAATAAAAATTTTCTTCAGGTTCTTCCTTGAGTCTATTTTAAAATTCTTTATTTAATGAGGCTAAGAATCCCAAGAGGGGCCCCTGATTTCTCCTGTAACTTCTGACAACCATGAAAAGACCCCAAAATTTCAGTAACATTACACTATTAACCACAGTTTTTATATATTATGATAATGCTCATAGTTATTTCACAAAAATGTGGCATTCACTTACTTGTGATATATTGGGAATGAAAATAGCCAATTTGATTGGAAATGATGATGGAATAACTGTAAGTAAAAATAAACTTTTTCTAGTAGATTAAACATTGCTAATATAACTGTGGCTTATCTCTGAGTTTGGAGTGATGTCCAGTGAGAAATCCTATGTTGGCTGTTTCAAGCAATCCCACAGAGTTGTTGAAAGAATACAAATGCCATAATTTCATGAACAATAGGTAATATTTTTCTTATTAAAACAGAATTTAAGCATTTAAAACAAAAGTTTGGGGAGTGCTGCGGCATAATTAAATTCGTGCCATATTAAAATTTTGCCTGATTAGTTCAATTGAATAAATGAGATTAATAATTACAGATAGATTTTTGTTCTACAAAATTTCACAAAGAAATTAAGCAGTGTCTTTCTCTTATTATTACTATCTTATCATGTATCATTAGTTTTTATTTGTGAATTTTTGAATACTAATTTTTTGAACATTGCATTAATGAGCTAGTTCTTCCATGAAAATTAGAGTATTTGAGTCTCATCATATTCCCTTTGCTTTATACCAAAATTTTATCATCTTTGATATTACCAGGAAGTTTAGAAATTTGAGGATATATATTTAGAATAACTAGAATCATTTTTTTAATTATAGGAAGTCAGAAACATTTTTCCTCTTTCATTAAGTATTTTAATATTGGGTTAATATGAAAAACAAGATAATTCCAAATAGTTTTAAACACTTTGTGAATGTCCTTATCATTGTGGAATTTGTTTTATTAGGAATCACATTTCCTAAATTCTCAGTTTTTTCCTTTCCTTATTACAATGAACATTGGTTAATATGTTTTCAGTTTTATTGTTTGGTTGATTGGCTGGGTTTGTTCTGTTTTCGATGCTTGAGGTGGAACCCAGTGCTTTTTATGCTAGGCAAGCATTTTGCTGCTGAACTTCACCCAAGTGAGAAAATGCTTTTCTGTAAAATCATTCCAAGGAATAGTATACACAGTAGTCTATGAAGATGGCCTTAGTCTCAGGTCCTGTATAGTGACAAACACTATCACAGTATTTGTCAAATTACTACTCACAATGAAAAACAAATATTCCAAGCCGGGCGTTGGTGGCGCACGCCTTTAATCCCAGCACTTGGGAGGCAGAGCCAGGCGGATCTCTGTGAGTTCGAGGCCAGCCTGGGCTACCAAGTGAGCTCCAGGAAAGGCGCAAAGCTACACAGAGAAACCCTGTCTCGAAAAACCAAAAAAAAAAAAAAAAAAAAAAAAAAAAAAAAAAAAAGAAAAACAAATATTCCTAATACACATACAATGAAAGAACTCCCGGAAGAAGAGACATTTCCAACATGGGAACATATTTACTGAAGTTCTTTCTTTAAACACAGACAGACAGACAGACAGACAGACAGACAGACACACACACACACACACGCACACATACACACACACACACACACACACACACACTCACCATACCTGCATCCTATCTACACACATATACAAACATGTACACTGAGGAATCTGTATTTCTCAAGTCTTGAAGAGTTTAGCAGTACAGTCCTTTTTAAACTCATAAACTATTGCTCACCTCTATGCTACCGCCTTCAACTCTCCAAGCAGATTCTCAGGCCAGTCAAGTTTGCTCTGTAGAATTGTTCACCTGCACTTTGCATAATTGAATGAAGCTGTTGTTTTCTCTTTGTTCTGCCTGTGGGCTTAGACAGATGTTTCTCCAACCGGCATTAAATTGGTAAACAAACAAAAAAAGTTTCTTCTGGAAAGCTGTGTTAACAGCACAGAAAAGAGTTTATTCTGCTGTTACTGTCAATAAGATAATAGCTTGATCTGTTTTTGTTTTCTGTTTTTGTTTGATTCTCTTCAGTAGCGTTTTTATGGATAATGGTTTCAATTCATTTCCACAACAAAAATCTCTTAGTGGACATGATCATAATGATGAAAATAAATTTATGAAACAGCCCCATTGTCATCATCATGCTATCATTTATATAACTCAATGGTAATGAAATAATTAGAGGAAGCAGGTGTACTTGAATAAGGTTATGCATAATAACACTAAACTCTTACTCTGTGCCAATTTGAACTTTCCAAAAGGGCCACTTAAAGCATCCATATGTTCCTACCATCAGCTCTGAGAAGCACAGCACTGATAGTGACGAGGTACAATCAGTAGTACAAGGCAAACCACAAATGAGGTACAAACTTTTACTGAACTATAAACAAACAAGACCATTCTTTCTCAATACCAGCTTGCTAGAAAGAAATGCAGCTCATGATCCTGTGCTGGGATCTAAGAGGTCAATGAAGGCTGTTTAGGATGTTGTTTCTGTTCACACAATATCCAAGGTCGTAATCTCTGCCATGTAAGTTTGTGTTAGTTCAAACTCCCAACCTCTGCTTCTGGCTAGGCCACACTAGGAACACACTGTTTCTGAACCTAGAGTTCTTTATTGTGAAATTGTGGTAAATAGCAGTCTTTCAAAAAATTATTGCTTAGATTAAGTGAAAAGCTTCTTGCATTTTGTAAACATTCATCTTGCTTATTGAAAGTCACAGTGCACTTAGTAATACATGAAAGGTGAGTCTACAATCTGGTTTTGCAGAACACATCAAAGTGCTTCTCTTGTTCCTCTGTGCTGTGCATGCTTATATTTGTTCAATGATTTAGGAACATAGATTTTTTTCTGTACCTCTATAGTTTTGGACAAACTGTGCTCTGTAAGAATAAATTTAATTCATTATGTATAATTCTATACTCATTTGTTTGTTTTGTCATGATGGGACTAGGACCAAGGACCTTTTGCATGCTAAGCATGTGCTATGTGGTCAAATTAGGATGCCAATCTCATCTGGTCCTATAATTTATGTTTAGTGATTACTTCACTGTACATCTCATTTTCTCTTATTAATTATGCTATAAAGAATTCGGGTAAAAATAATAGGCTGGGTGTTCTTTGTAAACAGATAAATTACACAGTCATATATTATCTGAACATGATACAAGAAATTAGCAGGGTATGGTGGTACACTCCTTGGCTTAACCTTGCAAGGCTAACCTTGACTGTGTGAGAGTTTGTGTCAAACCTAAAAACAAACAAACAGATACCAAACAAATATGTATTGATATTTTTAGAGCCTTATATTCAAAAAATATTTTATATGTGCCAATAAAATGTAACCGTCATTCATAAGAAGTAGTTTAGGATATATAAAAAGCAATCAAGATGCTAGATTTGAAAAAAATCATATCACCAGGTAATATTTTATAACTAGTGTTTACTTTCCTGTAGAAAACATTTGTACATGACTTACTATTTTGTTTATTTTATTCTTTTTCCTAAGTAAAATAGAGTACAATAAGTAAGGCAAATATTAACATAACAAAGACAATCCTTGCCACTTAAAGACAGAATATATATATATATATATTTGGTACATACAGACACATACATATTTACATATATATGGAATATATAATATATACACATATATGGAATATTTGTGTATGTGAAGAGGTCAACAACTGAAACAATAATTCTCTTCCTTCTTCAATGTAGATTCTCTTCACATGCCTAAGCCATATATAGACCATACTATACTATCTAATAGAGCTATAGCATGGTCTATATATATTTAGCTTTTCTACTAATCTTCGGGTTTTCAAAGGTTAGTTAATTTAAAAAATCTATTCTTTATATATATTTTATAAATAAAATATTTTTCATTCAATGTTTTATGCTTTATGTTTATTAATAGGTCCTTAAAAATCAGAATTATATTTTATCATAGGTTACATATTACACAGAAACTTGAATACATTTTCACTGGGAAATTGATTTACCTGCTCAACTTTTCTTAGACATGAACTGATTTGCACACTAGATATTCATATTGTTTAAATTTAAACTGAATTAGAAATACTATTTATATTTGTTACTTATCTATTGATATGACAAAAAACCATGACCAAGATACCTTCTAAAAGAAATTTACATTTTCAGGTCTTTAGAGTCCATGATGAAAGAGTTGAGATATGGTGGTAGGAACTCATATCCCGACACAGAAGCAGGAGGCAGAGAAAGGAGTGGGGCAAGTCATTTGTGTATCCGTCTCCAACTTACATAATGTTATTTAATCATAAATGTCATGAATTCACCAAAGTAACAGAGAAGAATCCAAGGTATAAATCAAGGTTGAATCTCTTTGAAGATTTCTCTGGTTCTCATCTTTGTTTAACCATCATATTGATCAAATATCTTAAAGTGTTTTAAAAGAAAGTATGCTTTCCTATAGGGTCATATTTCCTAATTTCCTGCTCTTCTCCTTTTATTTATTTTTTAAAAATGCTTCTATGCTAACATTGCTTTAAAAATGCATTTAAGGAATATTATATGTCAATAGTAATTTCAATTTTCTATGTACTTTTTCCATTTAAAAATTATGTTAGAGGATTTAGAGGTGGCTCAGTTTAAGATCCCTCACTACTCCTCCAGATGTCCCTAGTTCAGTTCCCCGCTCTCACATGAGTTAGCTCACAATCACACATAGCTCCAGCTGCAGAGGATCCAACACATTTTTCTTGCCTACACAGGCACCTGCACACATATTCACTACACACACACATAAACAAACACACCCATACACACACCCCACATTTTTACAATATTCATATGTGAAAATTAAAAACTAAATCTTTAAAGAAATTAAAAATAAATTAAAATATAAAACAAAATATATTTATAAAACTATGCATTATTAAATGTCCACTAAAGCACCATATTTGATTTTCAGCAAATAATTTCTTTTGTTGTAAAGAGAAATGTTGCAGGATATTTGATCACATTGAGAGCCCTGAGATTGCATTATTTACTGGAAGATTATTTGCAACCTGTTTCTAGTTGTGGTGTGATTCAGCCCTAGTATGCACCTTTAATTCAAGAGCTTTCTGTTTATTGGAAACTGGATTAAATAAAATCAATCATAGGTCAAGAGGTGGAACAAGCAACCAAGTGACAGGAAGTGAACAAGAAAAAACCATAGAGAGTAAGAGGGAGTCAGGAGGGTGGATGGAGAGACACACAAGAAGTAGAAGGGAAGGACATTCAGTTTGAGAAGGTTGGTTGGAGATGGAGGTTTCTGGGACATCAGCTGAGGAGGAAGGTCAGCCGGGTACTTTTTCTGTCTCTCTAACATAGCAGGCTTTCCCCCCAGCATCTGGCTCCAGAGTCTCTATTGATAAAATAGAATGATTGACATTTTGTTAAAAGCAACATTTGGCACTCCTATGTGTGGCACAAGCACATGGAGAGAGAAATCACACCAGCTGTGGACAAACTGAAAAGCCATCAGATTTGGTAAGGCACCTGGGACGTCCTCAAGGAGAGAGTTAAGTAATATTAAAAGGGAAAACCTTTCCCTTGTTGAAGATGGGAAACATCATAATGTAGGGTGTTAGAACCCTGTATTGTGGTACTTTAGATGTCTTGAACATAGAAGCAGAAAGTGAAAAGATAAATGACTTAACCGAGATTGACATAATACTGATTATAATTACTATCATTCTGGTCGTTTATATTTTATCCTCAATAGCCATTGTGGTGATATATTGTGTACCCTAATAAACTTGCCTGAGGATCAGAGGACAGGGACAATCATTAAATTAGACATAGAGGTCAGGCAGTGGTGACACACACCTTTAATCCTAGCACTGGAGATCTCATGCCTTTGCATGGGAAGCACACATGCCCTTAATCCCAGGAAGTAATATGGCAAGGCAGAGAAAGGTAAATAAGGAATGAGGAAACAGGAACTCACTCTCTTGAGGCTGAGGATTTCATAGAGTTGAGAGCTAGTGGCTGGCTGTTCTGCTTCTCTGATCTTTCAGCTTTCATCCTGATAACTGGCTCTGAGTGTTTTTTTTTTTTTTTTTTTTTTTTGTTTGTTTGTTTTTATTAAAAGACCAACTAAGGTTTGAACAACAGCCATAGTGGCTTTTTGAGCCAAATATGAAAAATGGATTGATAAGATATAAGCCTTAGAAAGACTTATAAATGAAAGTGAAAAAAAAAAAAAAACCAAAACTCAGACATAGAGGAATTTAAACAAGAACCTAACACACAACTGCCTGATGAAACTGAAGAGGAATGGCCCAAGGTTGTTAGGAAACCAACCTTAGTTTATCCAGCTACTGTATAAGAACTTGTAAGATTTGGATAAGGCCCATCTCAAGTATTATATAAGCATGAATAATATCTGGGGAAAGGAGACTCTTTGACATTTAAGTCCTCCAGGCAGCTCTAGTGATACATTCATGTCATGAATTCACACCCATTCTGGGCTGGCCTTTTCAGTCATGGAAGTACTTTTGATTCACTTGTTCTGACAATGATCTCCAGAAGCTAATTGGTGGATCTCTTTGAGTTTGAGGTTGGCCTGGCCTACAGGTGAGTTCCAGAAAAGGTGCAAAGCTACACAGAGAAACCTTGTCTCAAAAAACAAAAACCCCAAAACAAAAAAAGGATGAACATTTCATACCTTCTCAAAATGGGAAGTGCTATTTACAGGGAAATGCTTACAAAGAGTCAGGGTTCTGTGACATTTCTCTTCTTTAAAGGAAAGAAAGATTTGGAGAAAAAAAGAAGGAAAGAAAGCATTTAAGATATTTTACATTACTGAATGATGTGGACTGGAAAAAGAACATACAGTATTGAGGTAAGTGAGTGCAGGGACTGAACACAGAAGCACATGCTGAGTCTGGAGTCCAGCGTGTCACACTTAAGCTTTGAGATCACTTTACCAGACTCACTGAATGTTCACACATGCTTTCATGTTCACATTCTACATTTACCAAACCATCAGTGAAGATTTAAATAACCAGAGGATACTGGAGTGCACAAGGGAAATGAAGCTGCCCGTGAGGGGTAAAAGAGTCTATCTTCCTCATTTTAAAAATTTTTATTTTACCTCGTTACTTTATTTTATTTTGAATTTCTTGAGCTGGGGTCACACCTGATAGCCCAGGTTGATCCAGAACTCACTGTTTAGCTAAGGCTGGTCTCACATTATCCCCCCTGTTTCTTTCGTCTCCTGAGTGCTGGGTTATCTGGTGCCTACTACCACTTCCAGCTCATTTTCAATTGAAAACAAAACAGAAAGAAAAATCTATCTTTCATTTATTGTGAAAGCAGCTTCTGTCGTGTGTGTTCATTTTTGTAAAACCACTCATTGTTCACATTCATCATTTTTAAAATACATATGAAGGTATCTGTTTCCATGGCATGCCATAGTGTAAGTAGCTCAGTGTGAACATGAAACAATTAAATTCAGATGTTTCCAATTAAGTTAGCATTTGTAACATTAAAAATGAGAGCCAGAAACTGAACATGTCAATTCTGAATGTATCTTCTAAACTAAAGTGGAAATCAAATATATGTATAAATTAGAATATGAATTTCTGGTTTTACTACATATAAAACATGAAATAATTACAGGGTTTTAGATGTTTTTCTATGAATGATAATTTAATGCACTTGAATTTCTTAAGTTTTAACAGTATTTTTAAAGTAAAATATATGGAACTTTTAAATTTTACAGTAGAACATAAGGTATTTTTATGTACTGGAAAGCAAAATAAAGCAAGGTAGGGGGGACACACATTGATAAAGTTGGCCATGTTAATGTCAGTGTTTATGGAGTTCTGTTTAGATGCCAGAATGGCAGAGAGGGAAGCATGTATGTATCTGGGACAATCCTTTCAAGGAAAGGTAGTCTCATTTGCCAAACCAGGAAAACATCTTCACTGATGTCATGGGGACTCTATATTATGATGACAGCATCTTCACTGATGTCATGGGGACTCTACATTATGATGATGGCATCTTCACTGATGTCTTAGGGACTCTACATTATGATGTCAGCATCTTCACTGATGTCATAGAGACTCTACATTATGATGACAACATTTTCACTGATGTTGTAGGTACTCTATATTATGAGACTCAACTGAGTCAATAGACATTATCTGCTATTACATGTCATAATTACAGCTACACATTTGCATCTTAGATATAGGATTAAATTTTAAAGCAATACTGTCCTACCAAATAGGAAAGCAAGGGAAAAATATACTGCATTAAAAGTAATCAATATTAGTTGATTAATGACATTTATTATTAAACAATAGATATAGGTATAATATACCATATTACACATTTTATCTAATATTTACATATTTTGTGTATATGTACATATTTTATTTTATGAGAATTTTTTTAATTTTGAGTTTATAATATGTACATACATGTGCATCTCTTGCTTTACACTTATAGGCCATTTTGTAATGAATGTTAGCATAATAGAGGAGGGTGACATGGCCTAATAATGGCAAGTAATTATCTTCTCCCTCTTTCTGATAATAATGAGAAGGGACCTCACTTATTTCGTGCTACTCAGATCCTTGAGGGCAATGATGAAGTTACTATAAGGGTCACTGTATACTAATTTTCAAATTAAATTTATAATGAAAATTGCTTTTTCAACCAATCAACTGTGCAAGGTAGAAAACATTTTTACATGTAGACATGTGGTTTAATTTTTTCTTTCTACTTAATCTTATTTGCAAAGCCACTGCTGTCATTAGAAAAAAGCAGCAGCCTTAGAATTGTGCCAAATTATATTAATTTCTTTCTATAACATTTAGCCCTAGGAATAAATTTAATTTATATTAATATGAAAGTAACAGAACTTTTTTAGAAATTGTAAAATAATTCCGTATGTAGGTTATGGACCATAGAGTTTAAGGAAGAGAAGTCCAGGCAAGCAGAATTTATTTCGTGAGTTTCCCAGAAAACAGTTGATTTCTTTCACAGCACTTAAATTTTCCCATCACTTGTCTGAAGTTTACTAGGAAAATTTTTGCTTTATTCTCAGTATATATTGTCTTCTCATGGAAGACTACAATTTACTCTGATTTGTAAGACTGATGCTGACTTGCCAGGTGGCGGTGGCTGTCGCTAGAGTTTTCCGCCTTGCCCACAGTCAGGACAAATCTCTGTCACCCGCCAGTCCCACAGCCGCTCAGACCCAACCAAGTAAACACAGAGACTTATATTGCTTACAAACTGTATGGCCGTGGCAGGCTTCTTGCTAACTGTGCTTATAGCTTAAATTAATCCATTTCCATAAATCTATACCTTGCCACGTGGCTGGTGGCTTACCGGCATCTTCACATGCTGCTGGTCATGGCGGAGGCTGCAGTCAGTCCTTCTGCCTTCCTGTCCTTTTATTTCTCCTCTCTGTTAGTCCCGCCTATCCTTCCTGCCTAGCCACAGCCGATCAGGTTTTATTTATTGATCAATCAGAACAACTTGACATACAGACCATCCCCCAGCACAGCCAAGTGCAGACCATCTCAGACACCTGCACTCAGGCCCATGGTCATAATCATCCTCTATGCGGACCTGCTGGGTAACGCCACAAAGAACCCAAGAAGGGCTCCCACAGGACATACAGAACATCCCACAGCAGGTGGCACATGCCTTTAATCCCAGTACTTGGGAGGCAGAGGCAGGCAGACCAGAGGAGGCAGAGTTCGAGACCAGCTTAGTCTACAGAGCAAGGTCCAGGACAGGCACCAAAACTACACAGAAAAACCCTGTCTCAAAAAAAAAAAAAAAAACTATACTGACTTACTGTTATGCACAATAAATAACATTTTCTCTAGTCATATAATTAATCATATTCTGAATTTCAACTTCTAAAGGATGAAGTATGCTTCTTTGCTCACTTTGACATTTTAGTTCTTTATCATTTCATATACAGTAACAAAACAGTTTGCATTTTAACAAATAAATGTGAGAAACTTTCAAAATCTTCTGTTATGTGAACCTTGAAAATGAAATTTTCTCTGAGTGGCTGGAATTACAGATGTGTATAATCACACCAGGTAAATTAATAGTTTTACTTTAAAATAGTATTCTGTTATAAGTCATCTATTGTTTATAGCATAGTCATACATCTTTTAACAATGTGCATATATCATAAGAAATATGAATTAAGGAATATCATATACTGTACACACAGGATCTAAATGGTATTGTTGATTATACAATTGGAATACACTGTAGTCCCCATTTTAAATGACTTTTAAGCATTTTTAAAATTAAAACTATAGTTATTTTTATACATTATAGCTATTTTTTACATGTAGGATATATATGTACACACATATTTTATTTCAGGTATTATAATTACATCATTTTCTCCTCCATCTCATCTCTCTAAAACCTTCCATATACTCTTCCTTTCTCTTCTTCAAATTCATAGGCTCTGTTTTCATGAACTGTTGCTATATATAATATAATATATAATATATATATATATAATCTTTTCAGTCTGTGTCCACTGTTGGGAAGAAACACCAAGGCCTAGGGAACTTATAAGAGAAAGTATTTAATTGGGGGCTTGGTTACAGTTTCAGAGGCTAAGTCCATAACCATCGTGCAGAGGAGATTAGTAGCAGGTAGGTAGGCATGGTGCTGGAACAGCAGCTGAGAGCTTACATCTATGAGCAACTTAGGGACAGAGAGGAGGGCTGGGTTTTTGAAACCTCAAAAATATTTAGATTCACCTTTTCACACTCCTGTAGTTTGTGTACTACATCATCACAAGTTTCTGATGAAAAAACTATTTAGTATTTATGATCAAATATACAAGAAAATATCAAATTATTTTTTGAATGTTTTGAGTTACTTTTCAGTTAAAAAAATTTATTGTTAAATCAATTAATCAGGGAATTTAATTAATAACTGAATACACTGAATAATTGATCATACTCTTATAAATATGTTCACATTTACCTTTTGCTACAAAGTTATTCTAAAGATGAAAAAATAAACAAATGCATATTAAAAAATAAAATATATTTAATCTTACAACAACAAATACTTATAATCAGTATCATTTTATAATTTTAAATTTAAAAAATTGATCTATTCAGACATTCAGCTTTGGTCAAATGGGAGAAAATAATCATTTTAAAAGTTTAGTGTTATAAATGTAAATTATTCTGTCATTTCTGAAGGACAATTTAATAACATTGTATTTAAGTCTTGAATGTCATTTAATTTAGCTATCCCTTAAGTATAAATTTATGTTAAGTGGATGGCTGTATTTCAGCTATTAATTATATGCCTTTATGTACCTTTATTGCACTGTCACCTTTTTTTTACATTTTATTACTTATTTTTATTATTTTGTATGTGTCATATGTGAAAGTTGCACAAGTGCCATGATCACCTTTGTGAGATGGGTTCCTATTTCATCCATGTGATCCCAGAGAAGAAGCTCAGATCATCAGGCTTAGTGGTAGGTATCTTTGCTTACTGAGTCATCTTGTCATTCCCCCACATTTTTTAAAAGTCAAGATTTGTCTGGACTTCAACTACCTATAGAACTGAGAAGATTGCTAAAATCCTGAACCTCCTGCCTCCACCTCCCGAATGCTAGGATTATAAACATGAATGCCAAACTCCAATAATGCAGTGCTGTAGATTTCCCCAAGACTTGTGTATGCTAGATGAAACTCTACCAACTGAGTTATAACCCCAGGCTTAATTCCTGGGACTAATAAGATGGAAAAGCAAAATTTGCCTAAAATACCTAATTAAGGCAGCATATAAACAAATTAGGGAACATTTATATAAAAATGTCCTGGTATTTACATGATAATACACTTAAATTCTTAACATGAATTGCAATACATCAAACATTCATTGAATAACATATAGCCCATAATTTCAAGAACTTATTGAATTAATAGAAAAATATTGCATTTGCAAGATTATATTTGCATAACTTAACATTTGAGATATTTACTAAAATATTAGCATCTTCTTCGGAATGTCGGAATTCCAGTGAACATTTTATTTTATCATGTTTTGACTTCCTGGCTTATTTAGCTGCTTTGCTCTCCAAAGCTACAGTCCTCCGTTGTTTTTGTGTTATCTGAAGAGAATGGAATCATTCTGCTACTGATGGGTTTCCATGATTTTCACATCTTTGCTGTCTCTTGGCCCCCTTTAGCCAGACAACATTCCTTCCTCAAAAATTTGAGTTGCATTTTCTCAGTTTTAAATTCTAATAACTGTAAACTATCACTGTTTCCCAGCAGTTATAGGATTGTTGTTACTTCAAACATTGCTATAATTCTATTGAGTTTTTTTCCCCAACTATTTTGGTTGCTTAATGTCTGTCTATGGAATCCATTTCATTTTTATTTTCCTCTTCTTTTTCTTGAAAAGATTTCATGAGACAAGGTTTCTCTGTATATCTTCAGCTCTGGCTGTCCTGGAACTTGCTTTGTAGACTAGGCTGGCCTTGGTCTCAGAGATCTGTTTGACTCTTCCTCCAGAATGCTGGGATTAAAGGAATGCACCATAAGCCAGGCAAGAATCAATTTTCTTAACGTATGTTTACTACAGTGTTGTTGATATTTCTTATTTTTTTTGTCTTGGCTCTAAAAGATAAAATCATTATTCTCATCTACTCTTAGCAGTTACAAACCACATATTTGAAAAATCACCAATAAAGTGCTTCAAATTAAACATCCTAAGCAAATGTGTCTTGAAATTCAGCTTACTGCTATATAATTAAGAATAAAGCCTAGCTCAGCCTGGTGCCCAGCTGTGGATCTCTGTATCTGCTTTTGTCAGTCACTGGATGAAGGCTCTATGATGACAGTTAGGGTATTTGCTAATCTGGTTACCAGAGTAGAACAGTTCAGGCACCCTCTGGACTTTTGCTAGTAGTCTAGGGTGGGGTCATCCTTGTGCAGCCTTGGTACAATGGGGAGGGTGTTGGACCTGCCTCAACTGAATGTACCAGGCTCTGCTGACTCCCCATGGGAGACATTGACTTAGAGGTGGGAATGGGGGGTGGGATAAAGGGGAAAGCTGGGGGGTGGGAAGAGGGAAGAGGGGGGGATATGTGGTTGGTATATAAAATGAATAGAAAATTTCTTAATAATTTTTTTTAAATAATAAAGACTAGCAGTGTTAACCAAGTATTGTGCCCATGACTGTCTTCCAATTTTATGTACACTGAAACTTGTGTGATAGCATCTCCTCTGTTTCTGTCCTCATTGCTCCCCACTGATAAACTATCATTGACACACATTGCTTGCTATGTGTTGTGCTTTAGTGATAGCTTTTAGCTTGTTTGCCATCCATTTTGGAGACCAATGTGGTGGCCTGAATAAGAAATGTTATCCATAGATTTAAGTGTTTGGACACTTGGTCCCCAGTTGCTGGAGTTGTTTGTGGAGATTTCTGTGCTGCAGGCTTACAAGAGTATGTCACTGTGCTGCAGGCTTGCAGGAGTATGTCACTGGAATAGGGCATGTGACTATATAGACGTGCTATGGTCTGCTTCATGTCTAGAATTGAGGTTATTAACTCCCGTCTTCCTGCTCTGGCCAGCATACCTGCCTGCTGCCATACTTCCTTGCTATGGTGGAATATTGGCCTTTGCCCTGCTGTGTTCTGATCTTGCTTTGTTCCAGTATTTTCTCACTATCTGGATTCCTTTTGGAATGGTATGTTCTATGCTAGTTTATGTTGTAAATACGTAATATAGTGTTTTTTGTTTTTTTTTTTTTGTTTTTTTTTTTAAATTGGGGATGACAATGGAAGGGATCATCTTGAGTCTCAAAAGAGACTTTGGAATTTGAAATTTAAAACACCACTAAAAATATTACAGATTTTTAAAGTTAGATTAAATGCGTTTTACAATGTAATGTGGATGTGAGCTTGTGGGAGGCAGGAGAGGAATGGGAGGTTTGACTGAGAAATGACCCCCACCGATGAATATTTTAACAGTTGGTCCCAACTGGTGGCATTGTATTTGGGGATGTCTAAGTTGGAGGTAATATGGCATTGGAGTATGCTTTGAGATCATGAAGCTTCACTCTATTCCCAGTTTACTCTTTCTGCTTCATGCTTATAGTTTATGCTGTGATCGCTTAGGTTCATTTTCTAACAATCACAAGTCCAAATAAATTATTTTTTCTATTAGTTGTTTTGGTTGATAATCTTATCACATCAATGGAAATGTAACTAATACTAGCAATTATTTGGAACAGAAAAAGGTAAGAGATTCAGAAGTAAAATGTATGTGATGGATTGTGGTGATATATTGTGTACCCTAATAAATTTGCCTGAAGGTCACAGGACAGAGCTACTCACTAGATTAGACATAGAGGTCAGGCAGTGGTGGCACACACACTTAATCCTATCAGTTGGGAGGCAGAGATCTGTGTGGATCTCTGTGAGTTCAAGGCCACACTGTAAACAGAGCCAGGTAGTGGTGACACACACCTTTAATCCCAGTACTGGGAAGCTCACATGCCTTTAATTTCAGGAAGTGATGTCTGGGCAGAGAAAGGTATATAAGGTGTGTATAATGGGAACTCACTCTCTTTAGGCTGAGGATTTTGTAGAAGTAAGAACTAGTGGCTGGCTGTTCTGCTTCTCTGATCTTTCAGCTTTCACCCTGATATTTGGCTTTGGGTTTTTTTTTTTATTAAAAAACCATCTGAGATTCGAATAACAGTGGATAATAAGTTGATGTGACTGAAAGACACTTTCAAATTGAATCATCAAATGCCAACAAGAAGCTGAAAGCTTACTTTGGAAGATATGAAGTGATACAGGCATCTAAACCAAGTTTTAAGATAAAAGTAGCCTTAATGTCTATTAGAATGTAAACATACAACAGGTAAGAAAAGTAAAACATATACAGAAATCCATTACAAAATTATTCATACTGTGTAACTATGCCAGGACTTGTGTATTTGTCATGTTATATGCTAATGTATTCTACTGGAAAACTTTTCAGTGTTCAATAACTCAGAATTCTTTTCCTGTCTACTATGTGTCAGACCCTGTGTTAGTCAGTGTTCTATTCCTGTGAAGAGTCACTGTGACCATGGCACCTCTTATAGAGGAAGCATTTAATCGAGGCTTGCTTACAGTTTCAGAGGCTTAGACTATTATCATCATGGTTGGGATTATGGTGGCATGCAGGAAGGTACTGGAGCAGTTGCTGAGACCTTTACATCCTGATCCACAGGCAGAGAAGGAGAGACTGGCCTTATCCCACCTCCAGTCATACACTTCCAACATAGCCACATCTAGCCCCACAAGGCCACATCTTAATCATTCTAATCATTTCAAGCAATTTCATTTCCTGGTGACTAAGCATTCAAATATATAGGCCTATGGGGGCCATTCTCATTCAAACCAACAGAGAGCCTATGCTAAGCTCTAAGTAAGTATTAAAGAGTAGGGAGGAAACTATCTACCTCATGGAACTACAGAATAGATAGTGAAAACATATTTTGTTGTGTTGTATTAATTTTGCTCAGGCTCAAAAAGCTAGCTCGTGTTTTATTCCCCAAAGATTTTCTGTTGAATGAGGCACTGGAAAAATACTGTCTGAGTCTAGGAATAAAATAAAAAATTATTTAGTGTAACAGTGAGTGTTTTGAAATTTTAAAATAAATAAAAGAAAATGTAGTGGAATGTTGATGCCTAAGTCACGGAGTAAGAGAAGGATGTCTACTACTAATATGTTTTTTCTTCAAGGTGTTCTAATATTACTTACATTAAATGTTACCACTATGTACAAAAATGAAAATAGTGTATAGATAAGTTATTAAAATAATTGAATGAAAGTTACAAAGTGAATGAATATAAGGGAAATATTTAAAAGTTGATCAAATTTCTGTAAACCTGCAGTAAAAATAAAAAAAATAAATTTGTGATTCAAAATAGTTTAATATTTAACAATTAGATACATGATTAATTTCAACAATATATCAAAATACAACATAAGATTTTCAACAATTGAGATAAACTAGTAAATATCTAAATAAATGGAAATTTATGTCATGTTCAAAGATTAGTGGAAAATATTTTAAGCTCTCCATTTTCTTAATGATGATTTTAAAGTATGGAAAAATGATGAAGATACAAAGAATTTTAGTTAAGGATAACAACCAGTATCTAAATTTGTATAGAACATGAAACTAAAAAGATGAAGGAGAGCAAGGAAAATCAAAGGAGGATGAAGGGTGAAGGCACACACATTGAGTCCTGTAAAACAGAAAGATGTCCAATGGTAGATAGACACAGATATACAAACATGTTTTTTTAGGACTTAACACAAGTGCAAGGAGATTCTGCATCTTTTTCAAGAAAGTGACAATATATATTTATCAATAAGGCCACTGTGCTAACTGGGATAGTCAGGGAAACTCCACCCTAAAGCGTAGAATGTTTAATGCTGACAAATGATCCTTCTTGTCATGTGATCAATAGTCATTTTGTTTGAAATATTTGCTCTGAGACAAACTACTATTGAAATATAACCACATATTCTTTTTAACTCACAGATACTCTTTCCAAATTTAACTCATTTTCTTTGCCTTCAGGCCAGAATTCTCATTTTCTCTCCAAAATAAAGTGAGAATAAAACAAATTCCTGTAAGCACATTTTTCTGTATTTCAGATTGCTTTATGAAATATCACTGTTTCTCCCCCATTGAAACAAATTTGTTCATTATATGGTTTATTTTGACCTTTAGTTATTTGTGAGTATTGTACTGCCACTATTTTTAGAATAATTCTGAATGATTTATATAGATTTTTAAATAAATTCTAGCCCAGGAATTTCTCAATAAAGTCAGCAGGTAAATTCCTCTGTGATCTATGTAGAGATGCAAAATTCCAATGCCGTACAATAAATATCACTACAGGAGACCAATACATTCTTCTTAAATGTAGAGAAAAAAATATTTTCTTTCCAAAGACACTGACTACTCATCTTTATTTCACTGTTTTAATAGCATTCTCAGTGCCTATGAACAGCAGCCATCATGTAATGACTTGTACAGTTCTTATATGATTTCTTATACTTCTTCAAATAAATTGCTTTTTCTTTATAATGCTTAATATATGTACAACATAAAATATGATCATAATACAGAAGCCTACAATTTAAGGAAAGAGTGATAATTCTTGTTGCTAGAGGTGTTTGGAGGCATAGTAATATCTTAAAGTTCTATTTAATCCATTTCTTATGTACAAGCTGAACTGATCATCAAATCTGATAACCAGATCAAAACTAAGTTCATGACCAAAATATTTAATTTTTATCCAGAGTCCCATGACAACTAGACTTGTATGTGTGTATTGATTTATCTATTTCTCTTACCTAGATATGTATAAAAAACAAATTATCTTCAAATTGGGTTTAGAGCCATGTTAAGATTAGTATGCTCCCCAAATATATAGGAACAGCTGACCTTTCAACACTTGTTGAAAAACCTGAAATTTTACTTTGAATGAAAAAGTATAGGAATTGTAGACCTGAAAATCAATAACATTGAGAAAAACATGTAATTTGAAGCAACTATTTCAATCCATTGCACACAAGATTGTTAATGCATTCAATTGATTTCTATTGCACTCCAACAAAATTACTATTCTGTTTTCCCACCTACTAAAGACAGAAAATAAGCTGAATATAAGAAATCTGAAGGAACATTAATTCTAACTATAATTAGTATAGTGAATACTCTGCTTAAATTTAGCCTTTGTATCAAGATTTCCTATTCATTTAAGTTTTTGTCCTGGTATAACAAATAAGGTTATTGTTTTTCAGAACTATATGGTTCACAAACAACTGCATTTTTTATTTGTACCTGCCATTTTCTAGAAATAATAAGAGGAAAACAATATGTTTTCCTATAATATTCATATATACATGTATATACATGCATATATTTATAGTTTTAAAAGTCAATAGGTAGTGACTTTTAAGACAAATCACCCTTTAATATGAACATAGCAGTTTCGTGGTAAAAAACAGGTAGGAATGAAATAATATGAACTTCTCTTACCCTGCTTTACTTGGCTAATTTCTTTGGCCACTAGATTTCAGATGTGCAGAGCTGTTCCCTAATTTAAATACAAATATTGCTGCATTTTGAAAGGTAAGGTAACTTGAAGTCTTCAATTTCATTAGTGCATTTCTTTTCTTTTTTCTTTTTCTTTTTTCTTTTTTTTTTTGTTTTTTTTTTGTTTTTTTGAGACAGGGTTTCTCTGTGTAGCTTTGCACCTTTCCTGGATCTAGCTCTGTAGACCAGGCTGGCCTCGAACTCACAGAGATCTGCCTGCCTCTGCCTCCCGAGTGCTGGGATTAAAGACGTGAGCCACCACCGCATTTCTTGATAAGACTGTTATTTTGCATTTCTCGATTTGCAATGTCAGTCTACCAATCCTTTGGGAGGGGAGTCTCACATCACCCCATAACGACAAGGTAACCAGTGCATTAGGGCATTAGGTCATAATTAACATTTGCTATCTCTATGCAGATCTTTCAGTATGAAATTTTAAAATCTGTGGTGTAGATGTTCCCCCAAATTGAACAGTCCCTCCTGTAGAGGGGAAGGAGTAAACAAACTGAAGAAGTAAACAAACTTAGAAGGTTCACAATGCTCCACTTTAAGGTTAAGCAAGCAGAAATGATGACTCAGCAGAGGGGTTGCTCTGCTACCTGCCTGTCCTGCAGAGAGATCCAGGAATACAGCATTGTAAGTTATCACCACTGCTAGAGTGGGCTTCTAGTTACGCAGTCACCCTTGAACCGACCATGTATGGTGATATTTTATTTGTACTAAAATGTGACTTGTATGTTAATAAATAAAGTTGCCTGGGGGTCAGAGCTAATAGCAAGCCTTAGCAGAAGCTGGGCGGTGGTGGTGCATGCCTTTAACCCCAGCTCTTGGGAGGCAGAGCTAAGCGGATCTCTTTGTGTTCAAGGATACAGCCAGCATGGAGACACACACCTTTAATCTCAATACCAACCACAGAAGACCTGGAGGTCTGTACAGACAGGCAGTGGACTAGGAGGTCAGGTGGTTGCGTTTACAACCAATGAGAAGGCAGAACAGAAAGTCTTTATAAAGACAAACACACAGGAAGTAGTTCTCTTGGCTGAAGAGGATAGCTGCAGAGTAGAAGGGTAAGTCTCTTAGCTCTGACCTCTTGGGCTTTCATCTTTGCATTGGTTCTGTGTTTCTTATTGAATAAGACAGTTACATCTACACCCATGTTTCTGCAAGCCAAGCCTTACCCTCATCCCTGTAAAGCCAATAAATTAATGGTTTATATAACTAGACTTGGGTGGAATCATTTCTTTCGTCTGTCTCCACTGCCTAATTTGGACACTTGTTCATGTCTCTCCATGAAAAAAAATCACACAACAATATCAAAGATCTTACACACACACACACACACACACACACACACACACACACACACACACACACACAATCCATTTGAACTTTATTTGCAAATTCCTGTTTAGACACTGTTATTTCCTGTTTCTGTAGAGCTTTACATTTTCTTGCTTCATGATTTTCTTTCTTTTATGATGCCTGTGATTTCATGGATCAGCTTGCTTATTTACATAGTGATTATAGTCACCTGGAAGGATACTGGCAAACCATGCCTCTGCGTGAATTTGTTGTACATACTTATAGATAGATTTTATTACACAAGAAATTGGAATTTTAGAGTTCAGTTAATTCTTTCCCTCAGTCATGTGATTTGAGTACTTTGCAATTCAGATTCAAGTGTCTGCTTAACCTGGCTGGTTTTCCCATGGACCAGTCCCTAGTACAATTCAAAATGTCTGTAATGGAGCAACATCTTCTAACATTTTTTTTCAGGTTGTACAGGTTTATTTTTCCAATACCAATGAGACATACAAGAGCAGTGCTTTTTTGAGCAGCCCCATGGACCAGACCACTGTCAAGTTTCACTTCTGAGACCCCAAAGGTCTTAGAAGACAACTGGATATGCTTGGCTCCTGCTCCTGGTCTTTGGTAAAGAGACTTTTGAGCACACAACATGAACTTGGCCAATACTGAATTTAAATCACATCACTATCAACTCCTCATTCACACTTGATTGCCCTCCCCCCCAAAAAGACAGCCACCTCAGATGAAATGGGGGAGTGGCAGCTTACAGAGAAAATGAGATTTGCTCAAGGCACACAAATTTTTATACTTCATACAGAAGCACTCACGCAAGGAGACAGCTAAATTAAACAAGGACTCCCAATTTTCAAGTAAAAATACAAGAAAGAGGGTAGGAACTGGGATGAGGTCAGACAAATACGAAGGGTGTCTACTTGATGGCAACGTGTTAGGAGAGAGGCAGGCAGCAGGCATGGCTTTGTTCCCCTGAAACCTACTGTCAGAAGTAAGTCAAAAGGAGCCTAGCAATCCCCAATATTGCTTTGACAGATGATGACCCTGGAGCCAGATCCAGAAGGCCTGTCTGGGGGCCGCCCAAGGAACTCACCCATGAATCCAGAAGCACTTAACACTGGTGATGGCCATTTGTCATATATGGCAGCAGAGCAGCCACTCAAGGCTGGAAGAGAATAGATAGAAGGAACAAGACATGTTTGCTGAGTGGTGTGTGAGCAGCTGTCTGTGGCGCTGTTGGCGGTGGCAGATTCTCTGGTGACAGGTGACAAGGCACAGGGCCAACCACAGGTCACAAGTCAGTAACTTCCTTCTCACATCGACAGCACAGCACTCAGTGGCTCTGACCATTGGTGCACAGAAGTATACAACACCATTTAATCAAGGGTGCTGAAGACGTAAATAAAGGAAGAGACGACGTTCATGTTCTCTGTACAATACATCCATTTACAGAATTGACCAGTACTGTGTACAACATATAAATACAGAATAAAACATTAGAGGTGCATAGAGCATACTTACAGAAGCCAAAAAGTTCACTTTATACATCCAAGAATAGAGTTAAAAATATAAAAATAAGAAACAGACTGCTTGGAAATGTAAAATGACTTTCACATACACAGGTGCATGGGTGCCCACTCCCACAGAGTCAAATGTGACGGGGTGGGTAGCAAGCAGTAGTCACCTGCAACATCTGTACAGTTAACTCTCAAGGTCTACAGATAGCATTTCCATAGCAGACAGCCCTATTTCCAGACTGTCACTTGACACCCTTCTAGTCTTGCTAGTAGGGTTTCCAGCGGGGGCGGGGTAGACCTGTGGTTGCCCACAACCAGCCAGCCTAAACCCTCTTGGAGTCAGGCAGCATAGTGTGGCAGGGCAAATGGACTTGAAATTGAAGCAAGAAGGTTGGGTTCTCCATGGCTGGAACTCAGCTGCCTAAATTGAGCAGGAATGTCAGTCTTCCACTGCCCCTCCCTGCAGTCTTCTACTTTGCTTGGGGAATTGATGATTGCAGAAGCCACACAGGGTTAAAGTAACTTCCATCATTGCCCACCAGGGGATCAAACACCTGCTGATCTTGATGTCATATTTCTGTCATTTGCCAGTTGATGGAGCCAAGTTGACCTTTGGTTCTGGTGCTTCACCCAGTTTGGAACTTGTATCTGTCTGTAACCCATGGATCCACAGATTCTTTTGGAAGCTAACATTTTTTTTAATTAAGAAATTTTTTTAATTTATTTTAAATACCAATCACAGATCCCCTTTTCTTTCCTCCTCCCACCCCCCTGCTTGCCCCAACCCACCCTCAAGTCCCTCCTCCAAAAATGTAAGGGAAGTCAGCAGAGCCTGGTACATTTAGTTGAGGCAGGTCCAAGCCCCTCCCCCTGCATCAAGGCTGTGTAAGATGTCCCCCATAGGTTATGGGCTCCTTCATAAAAAAAATAAAATTTATGTCTGTTGGTACTGCTTACTGCCTCATACCTTGCTAGAGAGAATGCTGTATGGCTCTCACATTCCCATTCAGGGTATAGAAACAATTACTGTAGGGCTACCTAAAATAGAGGTGTCCCGCTATTTTAGGTAGCTGTTGCCTTGCTTGCTGACCTTGACCAGATGTCCTCCCTATGCTAATCCCCTGCTGGTTTCCTTCCTTCTGAATGCTCACTGCTCACTGGAGGCTCCTTGTTTGTGTATCCTGCATATTGGGCGTAAACAGCTTAGATGCAAGAATGTAGAACAACTGTAGCAAACTTCTGCCCTCCGGGGTTCTCCCATTGTGCTGTAAGCCTGTATTTAAGGTTTCCTCCCTCTTTCAACAAACAGTGTTTGGCATTCTGCTGGGGTGAATGACCCTCTGTCTCTTGTCTCTGTTTTTTGATCCATAGCCCCTCGCTCAGACACCGTGAACGGTGAACAGGTGGTGGTAGTGCACGCATTATCGCTACAAATTACGACTTCTTTGTTGTTGTTGAAATATTAAATTAATGACTTTAATCTATCTTACTTAAATGGCATTGACTAAGATCAAATGTCATATACATATATACATATATACTCTACATGAATAGCTGTCTATAAATCTGTTATATGATAGTGAGTTTTGTTGGTGTCTTTGGCCAATGCCTTCTTTATGAATTCAGGCACACCATGTAACCACAAGAGTAGATGAGGAAATTAAATAGGCACACACCTATGCTAGCAATTAAATATTGAATGGACCTTAAGTATTGACAAATAAAGTTTATTCTCTGCTATGTTGGATGGAATATATATTGAGGAATGATACTGTGATCTATTTTTATGATACAGTAGAAAACTAAATTTGGTACAATTGATGCCACTAAGATGTACTTCACTCTGGCTTCCTTTGGATTAGTTTGGCAGGCAATGGCAGAATTTTAAGAACAAGATATCACAATGCAAGACAGCCCCAAGTGTCCTCCTCTACTTATGAATGTGCTGGGTGCTTTTTCAGTAGATTAATTAAACTGTTAGAAGAACCATCTTTACATAATTTCAGACTCTAAAGGCCACTGCAGCAGAGGGAGAATAAGGAGGCCTTCATCAAGGTAGAAAAGACAGAAGCAATTGAAGAATGTGAGAATTCTTACAAGTTGAGATGAAGGAGCTCCAGCTCTACAACTAATTGCTGCAGCTGCAGCTGATAAAATGTAACATATTTAACATCTCATTTAAGACAGTGAGACAGATGGCGAATTGGAGAGTCTGATGATGCCATTTAAGGTATGGATACTCTATTTAAAGCCGCTCCTGGTAAACTTTTACTTCCTAAGATTTTGAGAGTCCTGGAAAGTATAATCTAACCAGCTTAATTCATGTAGCAGCTTGACAAAAATCTTTAAAATCGAATTTTTCCACAAACAAATTTTGATAAGAACATGAACGTTAATTGAAATTAAAAAGTAAATTCCTTCAAACTTTTTACTCCCCTAACAATCACTCTGAAAGTAAATTATTGAGAGACAAGTGACATAAGGAAAATTATTTTAATAGATAAATGAAAATCACATTGATTGTGATAGATGGCCTTTCATTATGCTTAAAAATAATTATTTCAAGAATATTGTATGTCCATGTGTCCGTACTGTTGTAGTAGTGATCTCTGATTACTTCTGACAGTCCTGAACTCTGGACGCCTCATGAGGCTTTGTTTATGTTAGAACGGAATAAAATAACAGTGAAGCCACAGTATGTGTTCTCAATAACAACACTATTTTAATGGTTCTCTTCATCATTGTTTTAATTGTTGCTACACAATTTTATGTGTTGTTCATTGAAATCCTGTGAGATTTCTTTGCTCCGTTTTAGAAATGACAAGATTGTTATAAAGAGGTCAACTGATTGCACAGCTATTTCATGGATGCCAGATGATAGGATAGTTCAGATACAAAGAACAGTGGCCTTCCCTTTTCCATACATTTAGATCACTAATTTTTGTATCTATTGATTCTACAATCTTCTTTTCTTTAGATGAAGATAAAAGAAGGTCTGAATACATCCATGTAGATATGAGCTCACATATATATCTTTATATATGTGTACACAAAAGCATATATATATATATATATATATATATATATATATATATATACTATTTGCTGATTATTTTATAACTCATAAGAATGAAAAATTGCCGGGCGGTGGTGGCGCACGCCTTTAATCCCAGCACTCGGGAGGCAGAGGCAGGTGGATCTCTGTGAGTTCGAGGCCAGCCTGGGCTACCAAATGAGTTCCAGGAAAGGCGCAAAGCTACACAAGAAACCCTGTCTCGAAAAACCAAAAAAAAAAAAAAAAAAAAGAAAGAAAGAAAAATTATAGCCTTGAAGGCATTTTATATTTTTCATTGCTTAGCTATATTGTATATTTTAATCTATAGATTGTTTTAAAATTTTAAAGATTTTCTACTCCTACCCTAATTTAGATGTTATCAGAGAAGCTGAATAATAAGAGGTTGTAAATATGGAGACTTGTTCCAGCTTTCTGGTTTTGTTTTGTTTTATGTTTTCCTTTGAGATAAGGTGTTTCTGTAATCCTGGCTGTTTTGGATCTCATTATGTAGACAACTCTAGCCTTGAACTCAAAGAGATCCTCCCGCCTCTGCCTTCCTAATTCTGGGATTAAAGGCATGCACCACTATGCTTGAATTAAGCTTGCTTTATTTTTGTCTTTAACACTATAGCTTTTGTCTATCCCAAAGCTTTCTTTTCACCTATTACTTGGACAGTGAAATCCAGGTATGTGTCTTTCTCCCATTAAGTCAACTATATATACAAATATTCAGTTCAGTGAAGTCATTAGATATTTGAATTAGGAATCCTGGTCCAGCTTGGCTTCAGCATGTAGCACAGAAGTAATGCCATTGTATCAGAAGTAATGATGTTGTATCAGGTGTTTTGATATGAATAATACTCATTCAAACCAGTGCTTCATTCTCAAACAGGAATGCAGTTTAATTTCATTTATCAATAGTAATAAGTGTCTGGATTTGAAGTACATTAATGGAATCACTAGCTATATACTTTAGTGGACTCTTACCTGATAGTTTTGATTATAGTTATCCATTTGTAGTAATATAACACTTTAATTTTCATTGATGTACATGAACAATGTATGAGTAAGCCACAAACTAGTAGTGACTGTTTTGTTAATGGGAATTAAAATAATTTTGTGTTTTGACTGTTTTAAGATAAATACTACAAATATTCTTGTATATATGTATTTTTATGGACATCAAAGAACAATTTTACAATGTGGATAAGGTACTGGTTACAAGACAGTGTGAATATGTACTCTGTAGGAAGCCAGCTGAATATCAAGTCACACCTTTTCTAATTTCCAGTAAGTGATTGTAGAAATGCCATCTGAACTCTGCTAAGTTTTTCATCTGTGAAACCAAAATTAAAATAGTCTTTAATCTATAGAATAATTATTGGACAGAGCAGGTAAAATAATTATGTGCAGTGTTCAAAACACATATATTAAAAAAAAAACCTGAGGAGAACTGTGTGAGAAAAACATTTATCAAAAGTAGCTTATGTAGAGAGAATTTTTAATACCCACAGAAATATTATTTATTTAAAACTTTATTATACTAGAATTAGGCAGTTGAATGATTTTACTCTCTCCAATAGGCAACCCACTCATAGTATAATTGTAAACAACTAATATTAATTACAAATAACCTAAAACTGAAGCAGGCATTTGGGAAGATGTTGTGGTCATAGTGTTAAATTTGTATTTTTGCTACAGTCATTAACTATTTTATTAGTTGTAGGTAAAGAGACACTAAGAAACCAAGCTATGTGACTTCATATGTCTAGACTCTGGCAAATCACATTTTGGATGCCAGATGTATTTCAAATGCAAATATGTAGGCATTGCCCTCTCTCACTGACCTAAGACATAAAGAAGACTGATAATTTTTAGGGAGAGTAATTATGATTAGGGAGAGTAGATTATGATAGTCTTAACAATAGCATACATATTGAATGGCAAAGTCTGGATACTGTGCTAGATAACAGGACACAAAATGATATGCCTCACTGGTTATTATGTTGCAGAATTTTTCATTTTATCCTGTATAAAGAGAGTTTATAGCTAAAATACCAAGTACCAGTAAAATTTATCATCTGAAGTTATTAAATAAATTTTCTTATTTAAAAAAAGTAAATATTACATTCTTGCAGAAACAACAATTTACCCCAAAAAATCTAATATTATTTTGACATGTGGTTTGTGTGGTCTTTACTTTCCTAAATGAACTTTTAGTGTATCAATAAATGTGCATAGAACAAATATAAAATAACCATTTATTTTCTGGTTATAATAATTTAATTGAAATGGTTCCACATAGCCAGTATTAATATTTATCTGAATTTGGTTAAGGTATGCATTAGGAACCATTGCTGGCTTTATCAAGGGACTATGACTCAGAAAAATGGTTTCTTTGTTGTTATTCCTTTACTCTTGTTAGTTGAGAAAAATCTCATTATACAATGTCTAGAATCCTTTGTTTCACACAATTAACACAAAAATCAAAATGAGCACAATCAGTGTAAAAAAAACGTAGCTTTTAAAATTCCCTTTCTTCTCTCCAAACCTTTCCATATACCTATGCCTATATTCCTTAAAATTCGTGGTCTTTTTTTTCACTCATTGTTATTGCTAGAATACACAAACACACACACACACACACACACACACACACACACACACACACACACACACAAACACACACAAACACAAACACACACACACAAACACACATACACACACACACACACACACCACTCCTAAATATGACCTGTTGAGTCCATATAATGTTACCTATATGCATGTTTTTAGTCTAACCATTTGGCACTGGTGACCAATTGTGTTAATCCCTGGAAAAGGCAACCTCTCTTGCTCTTGTTTCTTTGCTTGCCTATAGTTCTTTGTGTAGGGATGAGGCCTGTCGAGCTTTTCTCTGTCCTGTTTGGTATGTTTATTAGTGCCATCTTTGTTCAGCTCAAGTTTGAGCAGTCATGTTGGTGAGAATTCATATGCTTAGCTTCTAATATTACTTAGAGACAATCTCCCAACAAACTCCCTGATCCTCTGACTACTAAAATATTTCTCCCCTCACCCCCTTCCATAATGTTTTCTGAGTCTTAGGTGAAGGTGTGTTTTATGGATGTATTCATTGGGATTGGGCTCCATAACTCTGCATTTGGATTGGTTATAGTTTTCTGTAGTGACCTCCCTATGCCACAAAGTGAAGTTTCCTTGAGGAGGGGTGAAAATTACACTTATCTGTGTGTATAATGGCAAATTTTTATAGATTGTTGTTATGGATTATATAGGTTAGTAAATTAGTAGCTGTAGATTCTTCTCCAATAACCAGGATTTCACTAACACCAGTGTTTAACTAGGTTTTCAGTACTAGGCATGGCCTCCATCATTTTGAGCTGTTCTTAAGTCCAATTAGAAAGCTGTTGCTTATCACCAAGTGTTCCACTACTTCACTCATAGGGTTATCATGCAATGCTGGTCATTGATGTGGTTCATAGGTGTTACAGCTGGGTAGAATCATTGGTTGCCTCCATTTTTAAGGCTTGATTGATGCCTTCTGGTACCATGACAGATAGTCCTCAGGAGACTGTTCTAGTCAGGAAGATAGTCCTTAGGTCAGTTCCAGCTTTGTATGGAACTTAATATTCTATTTTCAATTCCTCTGAAGATCTATGTGATGGCCAATCATAATTGTCAACCTGACTACGTCTAGAACTAACTAAAGCCCAACTAGGTGGTCATACCTATGAAAGACACTCTTGATTAAATCATTTGATATGAGAAGTTCAACACTATATCTTGGTCATTAGAGGTCAGAAGGCCCATCCTTAACCTGGGACATATCTTATGGTGACAGACTGTAAAAATGGACATAGAGGAACAAGCTTTGGCCTGTTGCATGTATGCCCTCATCTCATTGACAGCTTCATCTATCCTATGCTGCATTACTTTGCTTATATTAGAATCTTTGTCTCTGGATCATAATGAAGAGAAATCAAGCCGCATGCACTGAACAACTATTGAAATTTGACCTTTATGTGAGGAGAAAACCACTGTTGGACTAGCTGTACTACATCATGTATGCCAGTCTATGACAAATCCCCTTTGTATAAATTTTGTCAGTTCTGTTTCTCCAGAGAATTGTGAGAAACATAGAAACACAAATTTTATTGGAATGTTGGTGTAGATTGAACTGAATCTATAGACTGCTTATGTTAGAATAGCCATTTTCATAATATTAATCTTGACAATCCACAATTATATCATGGGAGGTCTTCTTATCTTCTGGTATCTTTTTTAATTTCTTCGTTTTTTTGTCTTGTTTTTTTAGTATCGTAAAGTTTCACTGTATAAGTCTTTCATTAGTTAGATATATGCAAATATATATTATTTGAAGTTATTGTGAATTGCAAAGTTTCCATAATTCCTTTCTTAGTGTCTTTGTTACTAATATATATAAAGGCTACTCATTTTTGTATCCTGCTACTTTCTTAAACATATCAGCTATAGGAGTTTTCTGGTGGTCTTTTGGGGTCCTTTAAGTGTAGAATGTTACCATTCACAACTAAAAATACTTTGAATTCTACCTTTTCTCTTTGTATCCACATCATTGCTTCCATTTGTCTATTGTGTTATCTAAGGTTTCAAGTAACATGTTTAACAGGAGTAGGGAGACTGAATAACCCTGTCTTATTCCCAATTATAGTCAAAATGCTTTGAGTTTTTGTCCGTTAAGGATGATGTTGGCTGTATGTTTCCATTATAGTTCCTTCATTATGTTGAGGAATTCTCCATGTATGTCTATTTTCTCCATGAATTTTTATCATAAATTATGCTAGATTTTGTCAAAAGCTTCATCTGAATTCAGTGTGCAAGTATTATTGACAGTTTTGGCTTGAACCTGACTTTTGAAAATAAAGTTCATAGGCTGCATTGAGAATCCACAGAAGAAGTGTGATTAATCCAGTTCCCTGTAATTCTTTGTCATTTTTCTATAAGACTACATTTGTCATGAAGTGTCTCAATTGTCTATAAGAAAAAACTCAGGATTGTGGTGTAAGTATAATGTGTGGCAGTTAAATGAGATGTAAAATAGAAATAATTGACACAGTAGAGCTATTGCAATTTGATGTATACTACCATTTGTATAAGTGTCTTTGAGTTTTCTTTATGTAGTCAAACCTAAAAATTATGTATCTGGCACTTCAATTGACTTAGTTATGTTGACTCTAAGTTGGGGTTGGATGTTTTATTAAAAACAGATATCACATGCCGGGCGGTGGTGGCGCACGCCTTTAATCCCAGCACTCGGGAGGCAGAGCCAGGCGGATCTCTGTGAGTTCGAGGCCAGCCTGGGCTACCAAGTGAGCTCCAGGAAAGGCGCAAAGCTACGCAGAGAAACCCTGTCTCGAAAAACCAAAAAAAAAAAAAAAAAAAAAAAAAAAAACCAGATATCACATACAAGTGATAACATAGGTCAGGGTGAAGGAATAGATATTTAATCATGGTTTTACCAATTCCTAGATACAGGATATAATGCAATTTGTTGGCTGTGTAATTTTTCTGGGGCTCATTTTCCTTCTATGAAAATGGAAACAATAATATTAACTACCTTATATGTTACTATATATTTGGATTTTGTATTTAGCAGTCAATAAACTTACAGCTATGTAGTATTCATCATATACAACACAATGGTATGTAATATATAAATTATAGATTTTATCATTTTTATTAATGTATATAGGATAAAATGATTTATTATCAAGGTTCAAAATAAAAGAGAAATTATAAATGATAATTAACCAAAAATAATTCGGTGAATGAGTGTTTACAAAAGAGAGAGGAAGACTAGACCTTAATTTTACAGAATTATGTATGAAGCAAAATTTTATGGAAATTAATAGATATTAAAATTATTTAGCCAGCCTTAAATTGCTCACCTAATTACAGGCTGATTGATTATGGAGTGATGATTCAAATCATGGTTAAAATGCAAAGGCAAAGTTTTTTTAAATAATTCTAAATAGTTATGAAGTAAGTGTTAGCATTACAATAAAACTGAAGATACAAGGTATGTTTCCTTAGACGGCATCAGATTCCTCTTTCTAGGACAAGAAAAAACATTGAAGAAACATAGGGAGTTTATTATACAAATGTTTCATCATCAACTTTGTGGAATGGATATTACATTCCTTTAAGTTATAATTTTATGGTGACAAAAGGAGGGAGATTAATAAGAATTAAATGATGTATAAAATGTGCAACTGTATCAATAAGATTACTTATGGATATTTATAACTGTGTCTTAACTGATAGAGGTTATAGGTAAAAGAAAATAAATATTAAAGAAGATGGAGAAAGGAAAATAAACAAGCCCATGTGTATACACTCTTTGCATAATTCTGAAGAAAGACAATGTTTTTTAATGGAAAAATTACTTAGACTAAATGAGAAGAATTACCTAATAGTGTAAAACAGAATGCATATGTGGCTTCTGTGTCACATGTCAAAGATCACTGAGACTGTGGTGACCTTGTGAGACCAAGGCAAGCTTACCTCAAAGCTGACTAAGCCACAGCATAATGGACTTTATAAATTGCTTTAGTGTTCTTCCTCATTTTTTTTGATAACTCAGTTTTGTAAACTTGGGGTTTTACAAAATATAGGCATATATCAAGTGCAAAATACACTAGATAATAAAAGTTATGTTTGTGGCATATCTAAGAAGTCTGACTCCCTTTATTGCTTGATTCACGTTAAAAATATTATGTCCACACATATTCAGACATTTAACAGATGGTTAATTAATGAATGACTATGAGCTCATTTAGTTTTTCCATCTTTAGAGCTCTATACATATAGATATCCATTAAATATTCATTGAATGGCTTTTTGGTGAATTATGGGTTTCTATTTCCTTGAGTCAGACACTTCATTGCTGAACCTCTGTCTTAGTTGTTATTCTCAGTGTGGTTTCTGTGAGTTTGGTTTGATTCATTATCACTCATTCTGAAAAATAAAATCATGAATTTCTATTAGTATCTAAGCTTTCACATTAACATAAAATCTGAAATCAGTAATATTTTGTTATGTAATTCAAGATAAGTTAAAGAACATCCTTTATAATAAAGAAAGTTTTGTTAGAAAAATATTTTGAGTAGTAATCATTTTAAACTTTATACTTAAGCATTTCTTTGAGTCTAAGGTAGAAATGAAATGAAAAGCTAAAAACATATTAGAAAGACCTATTTTCATTTCTTATGAGGATGTTTAGCCAAGAAAATTTTCTGCTTCATTTTTTCAAAGTCAAGAGTCCTAAAACCTCAGGTGAGTATATGGATCCAATCTCTGAAGTTTTTCAACTGCTAACCTAAGTGTTAACCTCACACTTAAGTGAGACTTACTTTTCTTTTGACATGGCGTAGAAAGGCCTCTGCATCTCCTCAATGTCTAATCTCTATTTGCTTTTTTGTTAGGAGAGAAAACTGGCAATGGATCAAACTACCACTGTATTGAAAAACACTGGAATTTGTAGAGAAATCATGACATAGACATGCACATGATTATGTCCAGAGATATAAACCTGTGGATAGTCATATCACAAAGAAATTATCATCAAACTATACCCACACAAATAAAAAGTAAATAAAATAAATATTATTATATTTGTGAAGCACATGCTTGTGTTCCCAGTACTAGAGAAAGGAAACAACATGAGAAGCTATTTTTTTGTTGTTATTGTTTTTTGAGACGGGCTTTTTCTGTGTAGTTTTGGTACCTGTCCTGGATCTCGGTCTGTAGACCAGGCTGGCCTCGAACTCACAGAGATTCACCTGCTCTGCCTCCCAAGTGCTGGGATTAAAGGCATGTGCCACCACTGTGGCCATGAGAAACTATCTTAAGAAAACCAAAAATAAACAAATACATTAATGAAAACAAAATAGAAAAACATGGAACAATGGTTTTTCAGTTATCCCCTTTTTCAGTTAGCCTCTGAAAAAATATGTGACAAACAGTAATGAAGTTATTATCAAATGTAATACACAGAAGATATATATGTGATTGCTAAATTTTGTGTTTTATATTAATAAGCATGGTAACACTGAGTAGTTTAAATTTCTCTCAAAAAACAAAAAACAAAATTCTTTTAGGATAAGTTTACTGTAGCATTGAAACCAAAGACCAGGATTATCATGGAACCTAAGAAATTCTATAGATTCCATGAAATTTAACACATTGAAGACATTTTCTAAGCTTTTATATGTGAAAAACAGTCATCTCTATTTTAAATCCTCAGTGTGCATACCAATTCATCAACAGTTCATATCAGGAAGTCAAGGACAGATATGGGTACAAGGAATTAATCATCATCTTTGATCACCAACCAATCCTAACAAGAAATGCGTGTCAGCTGATAATAGCCAGGCTGTCTTTGTTTCTGTTTCTTGACCTCAACGAGTCCCCTCTCAACTATGTGCCTCTCTAAAATTTTAATTGTTACCCAAGATTTTCTACCTCAAAGTTATTAACAAAAACATGTTAACCTGACCATAAGTCATTATTTGAAGCTTTGTTTTGTTATGATGCACACCAAAATCTGTAAACACATCTCTCAACAATAAGGTTAAAAGAACCAGAGCTAGCTTGGCTTCTGAGACACAGTTGTTTTTCTTAATCATTAACCTAAGCCACAGTCTATACAGCTCCTTAAGAGAAACTCATAAACTCATAAGTCCTAGCTGCATAACACTTTTGTTCCTATTTTCTCTCCCTTTTCTTTCTTTCTTTCTTTCTTTCTTTCTTTCTTTCTTTCTTTCTTTCTTTCTTTCTTTCTTTCTTTCTTTCTTTCTTTCTTTCTTTCTTTCTTTCTTCCTTCCTTCCTTCCTTCCTTCCTTCCTTCCTTCCTTCCTTCCTTTCTTTCTTTCTTTCTTTCTTTCTTTCTGAGACAGGGTTTCTCAGTGTAGTTTTGGTGCCTGTCCTGGATCTTGCTCTGTACACCAGGCTGGCCTCGAACTCACAGAGATCCACCTGGCTCTGCCTCCTGAGTGCTAGAATTAAAGGTGTGCGCCACCACTGCCCTGCTTGTTCTTATTTTCTATCCTCTGCAGCCCCTGCTTAATCAGGTGTGTGAGCAACACCATATCTTACTTTTATCTATATTAATTTTCCCACTAAACTAGCCTCTATCACAACCCCTTACTGTAATTATTAAAATCCCTCAATTATCAAAATTCTATTTAAGCTAACACTATTATTGTATGCAATCATTGCTTTAGCTGAAGAGTACAGATTAAGAGGAAATTGCTTTCATAATAATCCACAGGTAAAAATAGGCTCTCTAAAATTTAGAGGTAAAAATAGTCGAATAGGCTATTTCCATGATATAACCACACTACAAGAAAGGCAGTGGGGATCTCTCCACACCGATTCACACCATGCTGGATACCAGAGAAAAATGGCGGCAGCAAACATGCAAAGGCACAGCAGTAGCAGGAGACATTCTGGAGCCAAAGCCCTTGGCACCTTGCTGATCCTAGATTCACCCATCAGAGTTTTGCTTCCTGGTGGGCAGATCTCCCGAAGCTCAAGTGTCACCAGCTGCTCCTCTGACATGGCCACTGGAAGTTTCCAAATTATTTTTATATGAATGACAACTGGCATATAAACTACATGAGTAATTTAATAAGTTAGAGGAATTAGAATAATATGGTAATGCTTTGTCAGGGCTCCAGGTATAAAATACATTGAAACCTTGCTGATATAACACACACACACACACACACACACACACACACACACACACACACACATACACACATACACACATGCACACATACACACAAACACACACATATATGATTGAAAATAGATTTTTTTCATACATTATATTCTGATTATTGCTCTCCTCCCCCACCTCCTCATAAACCCTCCTCATCCACTCAAATCAATATCCATTTTTGGTCTTTCTCACTATAAAACAAACAGGCATCTAAAGGAAAAGAGAAAAAAATAATAAAGTAAGATAAAATAAAAACAAACCAACCTTTCTTTACTAGGTAGGTGATTTGTTCCTTGGTTCCTATTGCCCTCTCCAGTTCTTAGGAGAGTGTTGGCTGTATGTTGCCTGGTAGGGAATGCTTCTGGGATCCTGCCAGGTGTGGGTATTCCAGGTACAGTGTGGTTTTAGGTATTAGGAACTGACACTTAGCAATGAAGATGGGCCAGAGAGTTATGCTGAGTGATACCAATGAGGTAAGGAAAGCAGGGTATTCCACCAAGATCTTCTTAGTCCTGCTTGGCTCCTGTGGCCCTCCGGCCACTTGGACCCACGTAAACACACAGAGGCTCATATTAATTAAAACTGCTCGACCATTAGCTCAGGCTAACTATTGACTACCTCTTACACTTAAATTAACCCATAATTCTTATTTATGTTTAGCCACATGGCTTGGTGTCTTTTCTCAGTTCTGCCTTCACATTGTGCATCCTCTGTGTCTGACTCAGCCTTCCTGTTTCCAGAATTCTCCTCTCTGCTTATCCCGCCTATACTATACTTCCTGCCTGGCTACTGGCCAATCAGCACTTTATTAATTAACCATTCAGAGCAACACAATCACAGCATACAGAATGGTCCACTGGGAATTGGGGACAGAGAGTGAGGAGAGGCCACAGGAGGTAGTCTGCTGCAGAGATGGGGATGCTAGTAGGAGATTGGATTTGGAGAAGAAGAGCGAGAATGAATATCTGCAGTTAGCCCACCTGCATCTTTTGCTGGGATAGCCAGTAGGTTCCCAGGAAATGCCTATTGGAGATGGGGGCTGAGACAAAGTGTTGACTGAGGAAGAAAATTGGAGGGGGATGTATGTGTGATCTACTGGAGATGGGGGCAGAGAGGAAGGGAGGCCCCAGGAGGTGTTCTGCAACAGAGCTGAGGATGAGAGTGGGGGACTGGATTTGGAGGAGAGGGAGGACAATGAAGATCTATAGTGAGACTAACTACTTCCCTGGCCTGTGTGGCTGGCAGGTTCCTAGGAAATCAATTACTTCTTAGGATTTATTGCTTTTTCTCTCACAAAAATTTTATCTTTTAAATTTTTTGTTTTATCATTACTTTTTTTTAACTGTATAGTCCTTTGCATATATAGAAGGGGCTTTTCGCTTTATGTTTTTATGGGGTTTCTGAGTGTATGTACAAATGTGTCTCTGCGTCTATTTCTGTTTCTTGTGCTTTTTCTTGGGCCCATTTCCTTCTGTTTGTTTGTTTTTGTCTTTTCTGATTTGTTGGTTTGTATTATGTTATATTATATTATTTCCTTAGACCCTTCTTTATTTTCTAAGGAGAGACAGAAAAAGAGTGAATCTGAGTGAATGGGATTTGGGGAGAAACTGGAGGGGTCTAGAGAGGGTAGAGGGAGATTATGAAGCTATAATCAGGATATATTGCATGAAAAAAATATGGTAGTTTATTTTCTTTCAATAAGAGAAAACATACAAATGAAAACCAAAAAAAGGACCAGAAGATCTACGTGACTAGAAAAATAAATTTACTCTTCTAGCAGGTTCAGAGTAGCTAGATTTATGTTGAGGTCCTTGATCCACTTGGACTTAAGTTTTGTGCACGGTGACAGATATGGATCTATTTGCAGCCTTCTACATGTTGATATCCAGTTATGCCAGCACCGTTTGTTGAAGATGCTTTCTTTTTTCCATTGTACACTTTTGGCTTCTTTGTCAAAAATTATATGTTCATAGGTGTGCGGATTAATGTCAGGGTCTTCAATTCAATTCCATTGGTCCACATGTTGGTTTTTATGCCAATACCAAGCTGTTTTTATTACTGTAGCTCTATAGTAGAGCTTGAAGTCAGGGATTGTGATGCCTCCAGAGGTTGTTTTATTGTACAGGATTCTTTTGGCTATCCTGGGTTTTTTGATTTTCCATATGAAGTTGAGTATTATTGGAGCCCCGGGAGTCTAATTAGCGAGAAAGAGGAGGGTTTATATAAGCGATAATTGTTGAAACCAAGGTTGGATAAAGCACAGGGACAAATAGCCAAACGAATGGAAACACATTAACTATGAACAAACTGGAGCAGACCCTCTGAATAGGTGAGACAGTTGATTGGCTTGATCTGTTTGGGAGGCATCTAGGCAGTGGTACCAGGTCCTGTGCTCATTGTATGAGTTGGCTGTTTGAAACCTGGGACTTATGCAGGGACGCTTGGCTCAATCTGGGAGGAGGGGACTGGACCTGCCTGGACTGAGTCTACCAGGTTGATCTCAGTCCTCGGGGGAGGCTTTGCCCTGGAGGAGGTGGGAATGGGGAGTGTGCTGGGGGGAAGGGGAGGGGGGGCATGACGGGGGAGAACAAGGGAATCCGTGGCTAATATGTAGAACTGAAAGGTATTGTAAAATAAAATAAAAGGAAAAAAATTACAACAGAAATAAAATTTAAATAAAAAATATATTGGAGAAATGAAAAAAAAACCTGCATAGTACCAAACAAATAAATGAACAGAAAACAAAGAGCCAAAGAAAACTCACAGTAAGTCCACACAGACGTAGAGACACACACATGCACATAAATACAAAATTCCCCCCAAAACATAAATCAGAATCTATAACATATAAACAAAACACCTGCAGGGTTAGGAAAAATATAAAAAGAAAGAAAAAGAAAAATCCCCAGGCAAAGCATTATGAGTCCAAACAAACAAACAAATAAAAAAATAAACAATTTCTAAAATTACAAATGAGTTTATTTTATATTGATCATGTACTGCTAATCCTTACAAGTGGTTTGTACAGCCAGTGAGGCTCTGTTAGAGAAAACTGAGTTTTCATTTGCAAGCACTTTTCAGTTGCAAAGAGTTGCCGGGCTAAGGATGGGAGCTTGTGTCCACTCCCTCTCTCAGGTCTGGGACCCCATCAGGCTCAAACCTGCATAAGCACTGGGCATGCTGTCACAGCCTCCGTGAGCTCATATGGATGTGTATCTGGCTGTGTTTAGAAGGCCCTGTTTCCTTGCTCTTCTCCATCCCTTCTGCCTCTTACAATCTGCCCTTCTCCTCTTCCACAGGGTTCCCTGAGCCATGAGGGGATGGAATTGATGGAGACATCCTATTTAGGACTGAGTGATCCAAGTTCTCTCATTCTTCACATATTATCTAGTTGGGAATCTCTGGAAGGAGGAAGTCTATCTGATGATGGCTGAGCAAGGCACTGATCTATGAGTATGAAAGAATGCCCTTAGGAGTAGTTTTATACTCTGTTCCTTTAGCAGAACAGTAGTATATGATTTCCCTTAGTTCCTTGGCCTGTCTAGTCTGAGGTCCTTGGCTACCCAAGCGGTGTCTAAGATAGGTTCCATTTTAGAGAGTGGACCTTCAATCTAATCAGATGTTGGTTGGTCAGTTCCACAAGTGGTTTGAGCCACTATTGCTTTAGGGCACCTTGTATGCAAGACATAACAATAGTTCAAAGGTCTGTCGCTGGGTTGGTGTTTACCTTGCTTCTTTGGTAGAATACAGTGTATTTTCTAATACCATGAACAGTAGTCAGCCAGGGTGAGGGCTTTACATAGCCACCAAGTTGACTTCTCTATGCTCAATGAGTTTTATAGGTGTTGTGTTTAGCAACATGTTCTTGCCATCAGTTTGTGAAGAACTACCAATAGCTTTATCAATAGCCAGGGTGGTTTGGGGGTTCCCATGGAACCAAACATGGGAACCAAACTTTGGCCAGCAACTCAATTATATATAACCCACTCCCCATACTGGAAGCTTCATTTGTTGATGAGAGATGTCAAGTTAGAGTTCCATTTCCACCCCCCAACATTTTTTACAATTTCATTTAAATCATCTTTGTATATGTATATATTATAGCAAGATTCTACTGTTATTAGGTTTCCACACAACCCCTTAAGTGCACCTGAGTTTTAGATGTCCCTCCTCACATTCCTTCCCTTGGCCCCTCTTTTCTTCCGTTCCCTGCTTGATCTCATTCCAGTGCACCCTCTTACCCATCCATAACCACTATTCTATTTCCCCTTCCTATGGTGAACCAATCTTCCCCCTTACTTTATTCCTAACTTCTGTGGTTACAATAATGTCTTTCATCTTTTCAGTTTCAGAGGACACACCACATTAGCAGACTTCCTACATACTAATGACTAATGTACTGAGGAAGAAGTCAAGGTAACAGTAGCTGTTGAAATGTGGATATTTTCTCCCTCTTTTGAATGGTATGGTTAATCTCTTCAGGTTGAAATTTTCCTTCTAGCACCTTCTGTAGACCTGGATTTGTGGATTTGTGGATAGAGTCTACTTAAATTTAGTTTTATCATGAAATGTCTTTCTTTCTTCATCCATTTTTAATTGAAAGATTTGGTGGAAATGATAGTCTGTGTTGCCATCTGTGGTCTCTTAGAGCTGGTAGAACATCTTTTCTGATCCATATGGCTTTTAGAATTGCTACTGAAAAGTCAGGTGTTACACTGATAGGTCTGCCTTTATATATTACTTGAAATTTTTTCATTGAGGCCTTTAAAATTCTTTCTGTTTTATATCTTTAGTGTTCTGATTATTATGTGTTGTGGGTAGTTTCTTTTGTGGTCCAGTCTATTTGGTGTTTTTATGCTTCTTGTACCTTGATAGGCAGTTCCTTATTTAGGTTAAGAAAATTTTATTCTATGATTTTTGTCAAAAGTGTTTATTGTACTTTTGACCTAGATTTCTCCTCATTCCTTTAATCCTATTTTCTTAGATTTGGCCTTTTTATAGTGTCTAATACTTTCTGGGTGCTTTGTGTCTAGATTTTTTATATTTAATATTTTCTTTGACTGTGGTATCCATTTCTTCATTCGTGTCTTCAGTGTCTGAGATTCTTTCTTCCATCTCCTATATTCTGTTGATGAGACTTGCTTTTGAGGTTCTTGTTTGAGTTGCTAATTTTTTCATTTCCAATTTCCCCTCACTTTGGGTTGTCTTTATTGATTCTATTTTTATTTTCACACTTAAATGACTTTCTTCATGTATTTCGTTGCACTTTTTTTTTAAAAATGATTTTACTAGTGGATTTATTCATACCCTTTTTAAGGTTCTTGATTATATTCAAAATAGCTATTTCGAAGTCCTTGTCTGGTACTTCAGCTACATTACATTTCTCAAGGCCTGCAGTAGTAGGGTTGGTGGACACTAGTGGAGACATACCATTCTGACTGTTCTTGGTTGTGTTTTTATGCTGGTATCTAGACATCTGGGGTTGGGATGGTCATTACTCTAGGTGTTGGTATCTGGTCTTGCCTTGTCATATGGGCTTTCCATTTCTTGATTTCTGTTGCTTTCTTCAGATCTTAGGAACATGTTTTGGCTATGAGTTGCCTGATAAGGAGTGCTTCTGAGTTTCTCCAGGTATGACTCTGGTAGAGCTTGTTTCTACTATCGGGTGCTGACATACAGGAATGGGTATGGGCTAGGGGGAGGGTAACAGAGAGTCCATGGGGGATGAGTCTAAGAAAAGGATCTGTGGAGTCCACAGGAATGTAGGAAGAGAGGTGATCTGCTAGAGGGCTGGGGAAGAGATGGGTGAATTGTAATTGAAGGGCATGAAGAAGAATGAAGATCACCACCTGATCACTGGGCAGTGTGGTCAGTGGGTTTCTAAGAGAGAATGTCTCTTGTGTTGGTGTATGAGGCAAAAGGATGGAATGAGAAATGAAGGTTGTAGGAGAGAATCTGGTCAGTCTCTTTGCAATGGGGGCAGAGAGAAAGAAGAGGGAGCAGTAGGTGATCTGCTACCAAGCTGGGGATAAGACTGGGAACTGGGATTGGAGGATAGGAAGGAGAGTGAAAATCCCCTACCTGATTCCTTGGCTTCTGTGGACAGCAGGTTTCCAGGATGACATTACCCCTGGTGTTAGGGTGTCAGAGGGTGAGACAAGGGGATGAAGTGAGGAAGGAAGGTCATAGGGGAGGACATATTTGCTGATAGATAATACAAATAATATGTAGAATTTTATACTGTAACACTTTCACATATTTAAATTTTACTGTGGCAATTTGAGTAGTGTATTGTTTTAAATTATAAAAATCACTTTTATAATAACTGTGTTGCATTCAAAGCAACAGTAATATATATCTTGTTAAGTAACTCAAAAATATAGAAAAGAAAACTTACACTTTCCAATGAGAAGTATTTACTCAAAGGCTTCCATGAACCCCTGCTTTGTTGCCCAGCCTGTCAAATTTTGTCTAATATGTTTGCTCAGAGACTATACTTACTTTTCCCATTCTAATGTCTAACCCCTTTGGTAAACTAGATAATGGAGTTAGGAACACACACACACACACACACACACACACACACACACACACACACACACACACACACATATATATATATGTGTGTGTGTTCTTCTACTGGACCATTACTTTTATATCAAACATACACTAAATTTTCATTGCTTGGTTTCATTAGAAGAGATATCGCAATCTCATCAAACTTGAATGAAGAAAGATTTTACTGCATGATTCCTCTGACAATTCACTCCAAATATGATTTTTAGTTCTACCTCACCAAAATGTTCTTTGATGTACACAGCTCATATTACTGCATTGTTCCACATTTTATCCTGCTCTTTCAAGTCTGTAATTTGTATGAATGGACTTCTCCCCAGATTTATCTGGTTAGTAGAAGCCAGAGATTCTGTCTATAATTCAAGAAATGTTCTTCTATAGTCTGAATGTTAGTGTCTCCATAGAGTTAACATTTTGAAACATAGCCCTAATCATGAAAGTGTTAATAGGTGGTCCTTTCAGAAAAGATTAGTTCATGGAGATGAAATTCAAAGTGATAGGATCTATTTCTATAATAAAAGCATCCCCAAGGAAGACATTCTCTGCTTTCTGTTGCATAAAACAAAGACATCTTCTCAGAGAAGTTGGGTTCTTACCACATTATAAATCTGTCTGGGTTTTAAATATTTGGATTCCTAGCCTCCAAATTGGTAAGAAATAATTATCTGTGATGAAGCTACCCAACTATTGGTATTTTTTTCTCATAGCACCTGAACAGGATCGATCTTATTTTTTATCTAGTCTTCCAGAGGAATTTCATGGAATATGTTTTTGATATAGAAGAGAATGCATCAAAATGGTTTCAGTAGAGAACTATGCAACCACTGGGTAACAATACATAGTTTCTGAGAAAAATAGCTAATGACATACTTTCAGTACATTTTTAATAAGTTAAACTAAAAATACTTGGGGCCTGGAGAAATGACTCAGCAGTTAAGAGCACACTGGCTGATCTCCCAGAGGATCCAGATTCAATTCCCAACACCCACATGGCAGCTCACAACTGTCTGTACTCCAGTTCTAGAGGATCTGACACTCTCACACAGACATACAGGCAGGCAAAACACTGTAAAAATAAATAAAAATACTTTTTGGGTATGCAAATAAATAAGAAAATTTTCATATTTAGGTGTTTGGTTATTATTTGTGGTTATTTTTTCAGTGGTTTGCTTTAAAGATCTAAAGTTGGAACTTATTACTAATTAAAATGTTGAATCTAAAAATTTTATCCTTTTAAAATTGAAGAGCAGCATTTTACTCATTTTCTGTTTATTTTTTCTCCTTTGGTAACAAATGGGACCCGGTTGCTACAGCAACAGATTTATCCTCCAAGTGCAGTTGGACTCTCATCAGACATTGACTCTGATGGCAAGTTCTGTCTTCTGAAAGCCTGACTTTTACAACCACAGCTAATTACAAAACCTGTCTCAATTCCATTCCGTTGCCCTAGAGGTTAATGCAAAAACTTGTAGCACCAAAGAAAATGTGGGTTGTGAGAGCTATTGTAGGGAGTAACAGGGAAAGACAAAGAAATTGCATCTTAAATCCTATATATAGTCAAAATATTAAACTTTAGATTAACTTGAGCTGATAGAGTCTGTAAATACCTTTGGGAAATGAGGAAGGGAAATGTCAGTTTACTCTTTCTTCAGTTCTCTCCACCACTCTTCAACCAAGACTCTTCAGTCTTGGCTTTCAAGCATATATTTTATCAGCTAAAAATAATACTATTGAATCAGAGGAGGAAGTTATACTTAAAATATTTCAACTTTTCTTTGCCAACTGGATTTATTATGCCCACAGAGCAACTTTGTAAAAACTTAGTATAAAGCTTCAGAATCTGTTCAAAAGTTCTGCCCTGGCATTTTTGTTTGTTAGTTTTGCTTTGTTTTGTTTTCTGAGACAGGGTTTCTCTGTGTAGCCTTGGCTGTCTTCGAACTCACTCTGTAGACCAGGCTGGCCTCAAACTCACAGAGATCCAAACCTGCCTCTGCCTCCCAAGTGCTGAAATTAAAGGTGTGTGCCACCATGACTTGGTGCCCTGGCAATTTTTAAGGCAAGTAAGAGTTTATAACCTGTTGAAATTCTTACACAATGGAAAGAAAGCAATAGGGTTGGTCAATGTTGTGTCAGGATTTAAATACATTTAAATCAGCTATGTATGTTATAAGGACATATGTAGGAAGAGATTTGGTTACTTATATGTAATCAATTAGACACATGTTTGGGAGTATTTGTGGATACATTTCTCCTTTTATAACATCAGATAACTGGTGTTTTTTATGATCACACCAATTTAAATATGTTTGACTTTTTTTTTGCTAAGTAGAAAACCATGGAATTTTCTATAAATTACTCTGTAATGAATTTATTTTCATCATTTTAAGGATTATAATTTTGCATTATGCCCTAATTTAATTATACATTTTATTTTATTAATTTTATTTCACATGTTTTTACATACTAAGGATTTGTTTTATGAAGTTGCTTCCTAGGAGTAGGACTACTGTGTTCAAGCTATTATGATTTCAAGTAGGAACCAAACAAAAGGAAAAAAGCAAACATAAATAAAATACAATTCAACTATTTATGAGTTGATACATTTCCTCATGTCAGTGAGGCAAGAAATATTATTGTAATAAGATGACAATGATATAATTGGTATTTTCTATGCAAGTTAAATATAATGTCTCCCTGAGTAATTTTTATTTTTCTCTTTCTACATGTAGTCCTTTAAAAAATCTTGCATAACATGTATGATAATATTCTTTACTTCCAGATTTCATATATCTGGAATTTATATTATGTTCATTATAAGAGTTGCCTACTATCAAGAGAGATAGTAACATTTAGGTTTTTACCATATAGTAGGGATTTGTATGAAGTATTTTACCGTATAATTTACTTAATCTCTGATGAGACAGTTATCTTCACTATACCTTTCTATATCACAAATAGAGTTAATAATACATTTTAATCACATTTTAATCTTTCTTCTTGTAATCAATTTCTTGGTTTCCCACTGCTCTGTAACATTGTGTAGCAATCCCTTTATTGTTGCTTTTTAAGAAACTCTTTCTTAGATGAGTGGTATTTTGGTGTTAGGTCTCTGTGCTATCTGATCTTTTGTTCTTGGTCACAGAAGGAGTGTCAGGTGTGAATCCCATCTTATGGACAGGCCTTAAATCAAATCAGATGTTAGTTGGTTACTCCCACAAACTTTGTGCCACCATTGTCCAAGTATATTTTATAGGTAGGACAGAGGGGATGTAGGACACCAGGAGAACAAGGCCCACTAAATCAACCAAGCAAAGCACAGAGACTGAAGTAGCAAGCATGAGGCTCATATGGGTGTGCATCAGGTCCACTGAGTGTATATTATAGCTTTCATTTTAGTGTTTTTATGGGACTCCTGACTCTATGAACAAGCAGGTCTCTGATTTTTGTGCTTCCTCTGGGGTCTCTTTTCCTTCTGTTGGTTTGTAAAACTTCAATGTGCTGGTTTTTATTTTATCTTAAATTTTATTTTGTTATATTTTCTTGTTATCTCTTAGAAGCCTGTTCTTTTCTAAGGAGAGACAGAATGGGAGTGGATCCAGATGGAAAAGTAGGTGGGGGATGAACTGGGAGGAATAGAAGGAGGAGAAACTGTAGTCAGGGTCTATTGTATGAGGAAAGACTTTATTTTTATAACATAATTCTTTATTGATTCTTTGGAAATTTCACTCATGTACCTCAATCCTAATCACTTCCGAGTCCCTCCATATCTGCCCTTCACTCCTGCAGTATGCCCCCCCCCAAATTAATTAAAAACAAAACAAAACAAAACAAAACAAAACAACAACAACAAAAAACCCACCTCTCTCCTCCATCTTTCCAACACGTCTTCATTCATCCCATTGGTACTGGGAGCTATGATGTGCCACACAGTATATCCCTTTTGTCCAATCAACTCCATCACAAAATGTTCATTTCAGTTGGTCATTGGTCCAGTTCAAGGCCTCTTGTTTCTGGCACACCATCATCACTTGTTTGGACCCTCTGATGTTGCCCCGAGCCATAGAGATTCTGTGGCTATCGTTCTGTAGGGGCAAGTCCATTTGCACACTCCTGCAGGTCAAGGATGGGGCAGTTATTAGGGTGGGCAAACCCAAGGCCCAGGACATGAGTTTGGGTGGTATTCGAACTGATCAGTCAGGGTCTTTGGGACCACATCTTCAGGTGAGGGGCAGAGCTAGCTCTATTTTTAATAAAAAGGCAAAAAAAAAATCCCTTTGAATGTTATTGAATATGTAAAGCAGATTATATAACAAGAATAATATGCAGTAGCTGGGAGGAATATGTCTGGAAAGATCCAAGCAACTTGTCGTACGGAAAATCTCTGGCCATGATTTTATCCTGACTGTAGATGTATGGGATAGCATTAATACTGAACATGGTTGGTGCTCAGCATCACTCCCCACATAAAGTTAATGTTTGTCTTAATTTTGTATTTCTCTTTCAGGATGAACCATTTTGGATTGAAATGCACAGTATTTTACTATCTCTGAAGCACAGTTTGGCATCTTCTCTGCCATTGCTTAGGTTGAGATAGCTACTTGGCAAAGGCAAGTCAATTTTCTCTGGAAGAGATAACTTTGGATTTTTAGCTTTTCCTTATCCAAGGTAATGTTCCCAAGACTGCTACTGGATGCTTGAGCTCATACAAAGTACCAAGCTCAGTATATTAAAATTAGGTTTTATCCTATAATTATATAATTAAAATAAATTTTATTTTTATACATTTGTTATAATAAGAGAGCTTTGTAATTTTAGTATGTGGATTTTAATTTTCAATGTTCACTTTTTTATTTAAAGGAAAATTATTCTGATTTTGCTCTGGCATAATTAGAATTGGCAGAATCAGCATGGCTTGTGCTGTGGTGTCATTATTTTAAAAAGTGATTTACTTAAAAGCTGTATGGTATTACAATGGTCAGTCTGAAAACTGAGATAGCTATCAGCAGACTAATAAACTGTCAGGCTGGATAGCACTGGGTCTCTAGACAGAGGTAGGGTTCACACACCAGTTAGAACTGAGGGTATAAGTGTGAATTTTTGAAATACAATTGAGATTAATTTGCATATTCATACTCCTCCCATGTTACTCATGTTTCAACTTTCATGTTTCTTACAATTATATACATATATGATCCATGTACAAGTAATAGCCACTAGAAATGATGCAAGTGATTATACTGTAGTGTAACATAAATCTTGATCCTCTTCCCTAGAATGTTTTGATTTATGTAATGTGGTAAAAACATGATTTCCATTTTAACTATTTTAATTTTAATATGAATCTCATTGATTTAATTCATTTCTCCAGGTAGAAGTTAAATTTTTCTGGCATTTAACATTCCCCTATCAAGATGTTTCCCAGTACTTGGTACACAGTAAGCTGTGATTACTGTAGTTCATAATGTGCTATGTAAAAACAAAAGGAACAAACAAAAGAACTCTATGCTGACACATTATTTTTGGAGGATTAGTATTATGCATTTAGCAAACACTTCTATTAAACGTGTTTAAAGGTATCCCATTTATGGTTGAGCACTCTGACGTCTCTTACTCTGCATATTGCAAGCCTGTCAATTCCCATCGATTGCAAGAAACATCATCTCTGATGAGGGTTGAGAGAACATTGACATATGGATATAGCAATGTCATTAGGATTCATTTTAATGCCATGTCCATTTAGCAGAATGATAGTAGGGTCTATGACCCATCTAACCACAAATTATTGGCCTCATTGACAGGGCCATGTATGGGTTCCATCTCACAGAGGATACCTTAAGTCAAATCAAAGTGGTTGTTTACTCCCATAACATTCATGCTACTATTGCATTTGTGCACATATTGTGCAACTCAAGTCAGTATTGTATATTTCAGGGATCATGGCTGAGTCAGATGGTTGATTACTATTTTTCTCTGGTTGCACATTCAGCACTTTCCAGCATTTTGAAAGCTAGCCAGTAAGCTGAGTAGCAACTAGATTTATCTATGGTCTGACTCAAGTATATGGTATCATCGAAAGTAGGGCCTTGCTGTCAAGTTCTAGAGGGTAACCAAGAACAATGCAAATACTTCTTGTTTGGAGTATTGTTCGGAGTGTTTATGTAGTAACCCCCTGCTATTTTGCTCAATGTATTTGTGGGCTGTAGATGCATTCTGGTGGAGTCTTTTTTGTATGAAATCATGTAATCTGCAAATAAAGATTTCTTGATTCCTTCCTTTCCTACTTATAGCCAACTTTCCTCATAATTTGTCTTACAGCCCTAGCGTAGTTTTCAAGCACTATACTCATAGAACAAAGTGAGTGGAGAGAATGAACATCTTGTTCTTAATCGTGTTGCTGATTTGTGTGGACGTGTGTTTAAAATAGCATTGCCCTACAGTTGCCTCTCTTGTTGTTTCTTTGATTGGTTATGGTACTGAGGTAATAATATCTTCATATAAAGAATTTGAAAATGTTTCCTCATTTTGCTGAATATTTTGAAGAATATTGCTCTTACCTTTTCTTAGTAGGTCTGGGAGAATTTTGTGCTGAATCTGTCTGGCCTTGAGCTTGCTTTCAATGGGAGATTTTAAATCACTACTTCCATCTCATTGGAATCTATGAATCTATTTAATTACTAACTTCATCTTGATTTAACTTTAAAAGATCACTTATATGTACAATTCATCCATTTCTTTTAGATTTTTTCATTTTGGTAGAACATATGTTTTAAAAGTATGATCTTAAGATTCTCTGAGTATCCTTATTTTCTGGTTTTATATCTGTCTTTTCACCTTTAACTTTGTTAATTTGGATCCACTCTCTTTCTTTTGGTTAGATTCACTAAAGGTTTGTTCATTTTGTTTATCTTTTCTAAAATCCAAGGTCTTGTTTCATTGATTCATTTGCTTTTTTAGTTAATTCTTTTATTTCTGAGAATATAATAGAATTACATAATTTTGATCCTTCTCTTTCTTCCCAAAACCCTTCTCTATATCTCCCCTTGCTCTTTCTAATTCATGATCTCTTTTTTCATTGATTGTTGTTTTATGTATATATGCAAATACTCTGACTCCTTTATCATGTCTATTATTTTGTTGTCCATTTTCAGTTCATGTTTAGGCAGTCATGTTGGTGAGACTTTATGGGTGTGGTTTCTGACATTTTTAGGGGACACGATCTCAGAGCAAATTCCCTGTTCCTCTGGCTCATTCTGTCATTCTGCCTCTCTCTATAATATTCATAAAGGCTTAAATAATGGAAGTTGTTTTTATTGATGTATTCATTGTGACTAGGCACTACGAATCTGCATTTTGATTGTGGTTTTCTGTAATGGTAACCACTGAAGACTACAGTTATCTGTGGGTAAAAGAACAAATATCTAGAATATGCTTAGTCATTATTCTAGTTTAATAAAGTGTGGCTGTGAATCTCCTCTAATATCCATGACTCATTAGCCCTGGATAGTGGAGTAGGTTTCTAGTACCAGGTATCATTTACCTCTTATTGAGTAGGACTTTGTCCAAATAGTTAACTCTTGGTTCCCACCAAAGTATGATTTTTTTTGTTTATATTTAATTTCTTTCAGCCTTGGTCTTATCATCTATTAGCATGTACTCCTCTTTTAGATGCCATTTGCTCTTGTTTTGCAAGGCTATAGACTACATCATTAAGTAATTAGCATGAGATCTCTTACTTTTTTTTCCTTTTCATAAAATCTCTCATGTTTTAGATGCAGGTGCTTAAGACTGTAAATTTCCCTTGTGTTTCATGTATTTTGCTTTGTTGTGTTTTCTTTTTCAAACTTTAATTGTCTTGATTCTGTCTTGACACAACTCTTAGTCAGTATTTTGGTTTTCATGAGTTGTGTCCTTGCTGCTCTTCCTGTTATTGTTGATATCCAGCTGTGTTTCTTTGTGGTCAGATATCATGCCTGACATTATTTCAGTTTTCCTATAGTTGTGGAGATTCGCTTTGTGTTCCGTTTGTGGCCAGTTTTGGAGAAAATTCCAAGAGCTACTGAGAAGAATACATATTCTTTAGTGGTTAGATTGAATGTTCTACAAATATCTGCTGAAACCACTTGATATAAGTAGCCTTTAAATAGCTTCAAGTCTCTCATTTGTGTTTTGTCTGGATGCTCAGTGTATTGGTGAGACTGGGGTACTGAAGTCACCCTCTATCACTGTGTTAGAGTTAGTCTGTGATTTTACATCCAATAGCACTTATTTTGTGACATGAGTGTACCTATGATTGGTTTGTAGATGTTCAGAGTCACACTGGACTACTGGCTTTGTCCTTCACTTCACTGTGCAGTGTTCCTCCCTGTATTTTCTGACAACTGTTGTTTGGAAATCAATTTTTTCAAATATCAAAATAGCTACCTTTGCTTTTGTCTTAGTTCTGTTTGCTTGGAATAACCTTTTCCACACTTGCATTTAAGAGTCTTTCATTTGTTGATGGTTATCATGTTTCTTGAGACAGCAAATGAGATGGGTCCTGTTTTCTTTTCTTCATTTTTTTTTCATCCCTCCCCACAGGTTGGAATATACATTTTTAAAGTTTATTTTACATCCCTACTGCAGTTTCCCCTCCCTCCTCTCCTCCCAGCTCCTCCCCGTCCCCTAATCTACTCCTCCTTTGTTTCTGTTCAGAAAGGGGCAGCCTCCCATGGGTGTTAACAAAGCATGGCCCTGTTTTCTAGTGCAATCTGTTAGTCCACATCTTTTATTGGGGAATTGAGATAATTAATATTGAGAGTTGAACACTGTTTACAAATCCATGTCATATTGTTATGTGATTGTTTTCTTAGACTCTTTTAATTCATTGTTCTGGATTATTTATTCCATGTATCATTTTATGTCCAGGTAATATTTTCATCAGTCTTCAGTCTTCCTTCTAGTATACTCCATAGAGCTGATTTAGTGGAAATAAATTTCTTTAATTTGCTTTTAATCACAAAGCTTTTTTATTTCCCCTTCAATTATGACTGACAGTTTTTCTGGGTATAATAGCCTGGGCTGGCATCTTCTGTCCTTCAGAACTTTTAGAACATCAGTGCAGGCCCTTCTGCTTTCAGAGTCTCTACTGAAGTCAGGTAAATTTTTGATGATTCTGCCTTTAATCTTACTTATTCTTTCTCTTTTGCAGCTTTGGATATCTTTTACTTGTTCTATACTTAAGTGTTTTAGTTATCATGTGTCATGAGAAGTTTATTTTATAGCCGTCTCTATTTGGTGTTCTCTATGCCCCATCAACCTAGTAAGAGATGCATAGCTTTCTTTATATTTGAGTAATTTTCTATTATGATTTTGTTGAGAATATTTTCTGTGTCTTTGACATGGATTTCTTCTTCTTCTACTACATGTATTTGAGCTACTCTGTTGGTGAAATGTTTCTCCAAACCTTTTCTTTGAATTCCTTAGATTTTCATTTTGAGTTTTACTTCAGTTTGGCTGTTCTTCAGAAATCCTGTCATGCTACAAAATTCTATGTTAATATTTTGAATTTTCATCATGGTTTTATTCATTTGTTTGTGTTTTACTATCTTTATTTAGACATATACTGATACCTCCTTTGAGTTTCTTGAACATATTTATAATAGCTACTTTGAGCCCACAATTTTGTGCACCAGCTGAATTGCTTTCTGAGGAGACATACTATCTTCATTATTCATGTTGTTTGTGTTTTTTTGATGAGGCTTTTGCTGTGGGATGTCCTGTATGTCCTGTGGGATCCTGTTCCCGGGTGCCTCATGGCTTTACCCAGCAGGTCCGCATAGAGGATGATTAAGACCACAACCCTGAGTACAGGTGTCTGAGATGGTCTGCACTTGGCTGTGCTGTGGGATGGTCTGTATGTCAAGTTGCTCTGATTGGTCAATAAATAAAACACTGATTGGCCAGTGGCTAGGCAGGAAGTATAGGCAGGACTAACAGAGAGGAGAAATAAAAGAACAGGAAGGCAGGAGTCACTGCCAGCCACCACCCTGACAAGCAACATGAAAAGATGCCAGTAAGCCACGAGCCATGTAGCAGGGTATAGATTTGTGGAAATGGATTAATTTAAGCTATAAGAACAGTTAGCAAGAAGCCTGCCATGGCCATACAGTTTGTAAGCAATATAAGTCTCTGTGTTTACTTGGTTGGGTCTGAGCGGCTGTGGGACTGGTGGGTAACAAAGATTTGTCCTGACTGTGGGCAAGGCAGGAAAACTCTAGCTACAGGCTTTGGCATCTGGAGTTAGATTGGTGGTGGCATTTCTTGATATGGTTATTTGCTCTTGTCTTTGCTGTATGAGTGTTTAAATCTTTATTTTCTGTTACCCAGATTTATCAAGTTTATCACTTTCAAGTGTTGGACCACTCTGGGCCTCATGATTTGACTGCATATGCTTCTGGAGTCAAGTGGAGGGTAGGGTAGCTAATAGGTATTCAGATGGACATGATGCTCTGGGGATGCTTGCTTGTTGAGGCCTGGGTTGGGCTCCATTGTGATTCTGGAGCCCAGGCTGTGAAGTATGGCTGACAGGACAAGCAGAGGAGGGGAGAAGACTGACTTTGATGGTCTCTAACTAACTGGGGTCTAGTTCTGGCTCCATGTGACCCTTGAGTCTGGAGGTGGGTGAAGCAGCTGACAGGTGGGCAAGCAGGGTAAACTGGCACTGGGGGTTCCTGGATGGAGTTCCAGTTCGCAATTCCATAGGGCCCTGGGTCTGTGAAGTGGGTGGGGAACTTGTAATTCATTTATTTCATTAATTCTTTCCAACAGACAGAATTTCCTAGAAATGTTTTGCATGTTTCCAAGTAAAGGCAGAGAACAAAGCAAGTTAATCACACACACATTCTTTTGATGTGTGATAGAATAAGAAATGTCTCACCCTACTGAGTTATTGATCTTGTCATTATTAACATGGATTTATCCAAAGTGGATTCTGAAAAGAATCATTGTAAATTTGCACAAATGTGAAAAGACTAAAGTAGTTTGACATGTGCTTATTTTTTATTATGTGTATGTGTGTGTAAATGAATATGTGGGTGTGTAAACATGCATGTGAGTGCAGATAGCCCTTTTAGCCATAAGGTTTTGGAATCTCTAAGCTGGAGTTACAGGTACTCATGTGCCATGTTTTATGAGGACTAGGAATTGCATCTTGGTCCTCTCCAAGAGCAATGCTAGAGCATGTAACAGCTGAGACACCTCTCTAGCCTGATTTAGAGATTTACAACTCTCTAAATTTCATGGCACCAAGAGACAGACATGCTATTAATGTGTGCTGATAAAATCTAGTACTTCCAGAGGTCTTTAAAATGAAATAAGCATATGTAGGAATAAAATTATCAGCCCGATGAAAGCACAATACAGAATTTCTTTTGATTGAAATATTGTAATGATTTCCACTTTAGAGTCATTTTAGATAACCTTTTTTTGTTTTTATATTGTATTTTTATTGTTCTATGAGAGAAAAAGTTCTTTCATTCCTAAATCAGTTTTTTTCCATTAGTTGGAGCCCAAATTTCTCTTAAATTTTATTTATTTATTGAGAATTTCATATAGAATACTCTATTAAGATTAGGTCCCCTTTTCTTTCCTGTCATTTTTAAGGACCTGTTAGGCAACTATATTGTTGAAATTTCACA